>NW_027072089.1:32889918-34089918 GCF_038088225.1 Cyrtonyx montezumae | reverse complement strand
GCTCCATCACCCTTACTGTGAAGACTGCCCACTGTCTTTTACAGCAAAATGGTAATTAATCTTTTTTGTAGCTGGACTGTCAAGTCTTAGATACTGTCAAATGGCTTCAAATATTCTGTAAGGAAGCCAGAAGAGAAAGCTGCTATGTTTACAGCATGCATTCCCCGAGTCAGCTGCTAGCCATAAATTCTCTTTTATTAACCAAGGAGTCCCAAATGCAAGATGCCTGCCGTTCTGCAGAATAGTGTATTGAGATAGGCTGAAGGGCAAGAAAATACTCTAACATAGCGGTAAACCAACAGCGATAAATACTTTAAAGGATCATGACAGAAAAATGACATCCTTGTTGGGAATGATCATGAACAGGGTAGTTGCAAGAATGTTATCATCAGCAGGTCCTGTTTGAATGAATGAATGTCTCCAGGGCTGATTATTTTAATATATTTCAAGGATAATCTCAGGTACTTACTAGAATATGATGGAATAAACATCTACTGAGACTGATTTATGGTCACATGCAAACTGTGGCAATAACTCAGCTTCATAGCTGTTTATTATGAGAGATTACTGTTGAAATATGACCAGCCCTAACGCCAGGATAATTTTTACACAGCATGTCTTTGTGTTAGAGGATGGTGATTTTGTGTTTGGAGATGCTTACACTAATGCAATCTGAGGTCATCGTTCAAATGTCACAGTGACCAACAAATAGCCTGAAAGTGCAATATATATGAAAAAAAATTCATGTTGCATTACTACATTAATAAGCTTAATGATTTTACTCTCATAAACTCTCACAAAAACGGTGAAACCACTGAGGTCATATTTATCTGGCACAATATCTGGTAGCAGAATTTGGATTAATAGAGAAAGGAAGTATAACATAAGCAGAATATTTATTTCAAGGAGCAACAAATTAAATGTTGGACAAAGAAGAGAAAAAATAAGCTCTGCTTTGAAATATTTTAATTTACTTGTAGTCAGCAACTTAATTCAGTTAGTACTATTTATTGCAGAAGCCTAGTTTGGGAAAGCAGTTTGTAGCCTGTATGAGCAACAGAAGGTTGACATTCAAAAATGACAGTCCTAGGGCTGAGAAGAGAATCAAAGAAGAGAAAGAAAATGTCTTAAAAAGAGGAAGAGGAACAACAACTGGGAAAGTTACAAGAAATATGCTGAAGAATAAGACAAGCCTGACTGAAAGGAACAAAACCATTTAGGGCAATCTGACACAAATTGAGAGGAAAGAAAAGGTGAATGAAAGGTGTGGGGATGAGGACTGATTGAAGAGCTGTGGATGGTTCCAGTGAGTGAAGCAGACAATTGTTGTAGATGGCATAAGGGATAAAAAAGGAAATGAAGCACCAACTGGAAGATCATTCTGTGCTACTTCACTATGAAGAACCCAAACCTATCCCCCAAGCTTTATAGGCCACAGAAGACAGATGATTTAGAAAAAATACACACAAATAAACACATTCACAACACAAACATGCACATGAATACTCCTTCCTTCCCAGGCTGTCTGAGAAGAATAAAATTTTGTGTAAGGGTTTAAGTTCGCGTGACAGAAAATAGGAACTTCAGACAGTTCAGCTTGTTCCAGTGCCCAGCCACCCTCTGGTGAAGAACTTTTTCTCAATATCCAACCTGGTCCTCCTCTGACTCAACTCCATGTCCTTCTCTTAGGTTAAATGGATTAAAGCAATTCTGATAAATCAGCTTGAAACTCTAATTGCTAAAACTCTTCAGTGGAAGATATTTTGCTTCTTTTGATATGATTAAGGCAATAAAACAGGTGGAGCAGTATAATTAATATGCCTGGACATGAGGCATGGCAGCTAAAAATATGAAAATGGAATTGTTCCTTGAGGAAGAAGAAAGTCTTGCCTTCAATTCTGCTTAAACTCTCACAGTTGCTGTTTTTAATAATTGCAGCAATCTTAGACAAAATAAAAAGCAGCTATCCCTTGCTCCCAGGCCATGATACTTGCAGCTCTGGAAATATTTTTAAGTTTCCATCTGTAGTGGGGGACAGAGGGGAGAACAAGCAAGTTAGCCTCCTGCTGGAACTATTTTCTCTGTAACTGCCTGTTTTCTATTCATGCTGAGCAAACTTGCATCAGTGAAAACTCATTTTTAAGAGAAAGGTAAAATGTAAGTTTCTGTTTTGGAACTTTTTATTTGTGGAAAGATGGTATCACTTTTTCATCGCGGACACACAGTAGACAGCAAATCTGTGAACACATTCACATATATGGTGCCAGTTATCTTACATTCATGTGGTTTAATCACAGCACCAAATAGCGTTATGTTTGTATATAGATCAATAACAATCTATTTGAAAAATAGATTTTGATTAAGTGTATAATATCCCATAACATATCTTCAGAGAGCTGAAATTCAGGGTTTGTTTGAAACTGGATAATTCTAAACTACTGACTAATATGTCATTCTAAGTAAATCTGTTTATTTAAAACATTTTTCTCTGAATTTAACATTAACTTGATTTTATGAAATATCAAGATATAATGAAAAATAATTCCTTAATATCTATGGCAGATGATATGTTCAGTGTTGACAAGTGAACAGCATACTCTCTAAGGCCTACACCCCTCTACGCATACTTCTCTCTGTTCCTAGAGATTTTATCTGAGCATAACTTAGATGTTCTCTAATTCATGGAGGCTCTTGGAAACCCATCCTAGATCACTGTCAGGTTGGCCAAACATCCCAGTCTTATGTGTTAAATATGCACAGATCAATATACAGGATATACGTGGTGCTTGTACTCTGAGTGCTGGGAGGTATGTTAACACACTGCATTGCTTATGCATAAGCTCTTCTGACCAGGAAAATCGACACCCAAACCTTACCTTACCTAAAGAATCTCCATCCTCCTCTCTTATCTTGGACCTGTGATCCTCTAAGCTATTGAAGCTTTGTGAGATTTCTGAATAATTATGTGTTGTCTTGTTTTCCCAGGGATAATCCTACCGTCTGTTGTAGAAGTAGTAGAAGTGTGATTTATACTGAAAGAGAAAAGACTGCTGAAATATTCTGCTTTCAAATGCACTGCAAATTTCATTTGAAAACTGCAGTAATGAAAGAGGAGAAATAAACTCTGACCTAGGGAGAGACAGCAGAAAATCATTCCACTTGTTTAGTATTCATTTATATTGAAGCTGCTTTTAGCCAGCTACTGCAATCTAAATTCAGTTTCACTCCGATAAAGCTTTAAATTGTGTTTTATAGAAGAAAACTTTGCAAGTCTGGGGAAAGGGGCAACTTGTTTACAGTATAGCTGCTTTCTCTTTTTTCCAGCATCTTATTCTCCGCTAAATGCACAGGTACATGTGCATCTCTATTCCCTTCTTTTAAGAGAATGTTTAATATAATTCATATTTTAAGAAATTCCTCATAATTTGGAGGATTTACTTAAAAAAAAAAGAAAGAAAAAAAAAAAAAGCATGTCAGATGTAGACTGTATTAAAGACCAGCAAGCCTTTTAAGACACCAGACATATCTGTCATTACTGGTTTAGTAGTGGATGACACACTTGACTCAACTGGAATTTTCTCACCTCTTGGTTTGTTAAAAAAAGGTGTCCATGGTTGATTAATGGAAATAATACTGACTACACAGGAAAAGATTTTTAGGGAAATTTTGGACTACAAATGGAACAATACAGTAATGCCACTGAGAAAGCAGTGTATTAGCTGGAAAGCTGCATACAGGACACCTGCAGCCATTCAACAGAACTATAGTCAAAGTATTAGCACAACATGCAGTAAGAGCTAAACCAGAAAATGAATAATAGAACAAGAAATCTGGAAAATAGGACAATGTAAGAAAAGCTGAAGGCAGTGTTGACTCCATTCTTTGAGATTGGACCACTGAGGGCTAGCAACCTCCCCACACTAGGGCCCCTGCCATCAAAGACACCAATATGGTTATGTAGAAAATGGCAAAATGGCATTTAATAAGGCCCGGCAGCTCCTTATATACATATATCTACCATCGTCTTACGCCCCCTAGAGCATGCATCATACATCACTCACAGAGCAAGGGAGGGCCTATCGCGCCACATCCCGGTGTCCTAGCCATGCCTACTACAGCAAGCAGTGAGAAGAAATTGGATAAAACCTTCCCTTTATAAATTACAGTTTGGCTTAGTGAAAGGTGGTACTGGCAAGTTACTGACCATCTCAATGGAGATGGGAATGCAGAACAAAAGCAAATTAAGTGATCTTCAGAAAAAACAGAACTAGATGTCTGAAGATTAGCAAACATTGTTCAGTGATTAAAGTGGTTCAGGACCTGAATAAGTAAGTGAGGCAGTCTGTGAGCTCCTTATTACTGGATTTTTTACTGAAGAAGTCAGGCAAACCAGGGCTACTTCTGATGGCACAATGCAGGGCATGTTTGAGATGGTGTCAGGTCACTTTTTATCCCTTATTTCTAGGATTAATTTGCCTTTAGAAAAAGCCTCTGAAGAGGATAAACTCTGAAGATGCTTTCAGCTATCTTGCAGTTTAAGAACATAAAGATTATATCAGTAAGCTGTAGCATATAAAGTACAACAGTCTGTCTTGTATATAAAGGATGTCGCGTAAAAGCAATCTTCCCTTCTGGGATTCTGAGTTCATGTTGGGTGTTTTATGCTTCCATTATAATTGAAAATGGATGCTTTTGGTGTTTAATGATGTTCCAGTGTCAATGTTTCTTTTGCTGGAGCAGTGCCTCCCAGTCACGGTATGCTAAAGGAAACGTAATGGCTGCGAAGTTCTAGCTGTGCACGTTGCAGGCTTCTTGCTGGATTAGAAACTATTTGAAATCACTACATAATGTGGGTATTACAATTTTTGTAAATGTTGTTGTTCCTATATCTTTAGATATAAGTCCATGTGGAAATTGTCTTCCAATGGGGGTTTTCTGTCATGACTGCAGTAAAATCAGTTCTAAGAATTAAAGAATCTATCAGTGAGCAAGTACTTTGCAGGAAGAGTACGCAGATGAGGTTGGTGAGAATGGGACTTCATATGTCTGTTTCACTTTTGGAGGTATTGGGGTTTTCCATGACAGGGCATTTGAAGAGCTGAGTCTGTCTGTTGCACAAAACATTTCATGCAGCCATAGTGCTAGCTACGTGTTCATGGATAGGATGCTTCAGACAACATAGGAACCCCACAGCCTGTTCTGTTGTCTGCTGCTGAAGAGAACAGCACAAGGAGAATCTTCAGAGCTTTTTTTGGATCTACTGGATTCCTACAGCCAAGGACACTTGATTACTGGAGAGCTGAGTGAACTGCACTGGAGAATGTTTCTGGCATAGAAAAGTAATGAGTCTCTGAGCTCTTGAACATGCTTCTTGAACACTTTCAGACCTAACACAACAGAAATAATTTCAGACCTACCACATCAGAAATGCTTTCTTAATAGAGTTGGATAGAGGGGGTTTAGACTTTAAGGAATTTAATATGCTGTCTTGTTCAACTATACTAGAGCCAGTGGGAGCCTTTGCTTGAATAGCAAAGGTTATGTTAACATATAATGCAGGAACGTAACCTACAGATAACTGTGAAATGTGATAAAGTGCAAGCAGTTACATCCACAGATTTTAAATACAACTGAACCAAATCTCTTTCTTGGTCAACATGTACCATGTCTGTTAAGTTGAGTGAGTGCTTATGGGATGGTGTATTTAAAAAGAAACTGAATCAGCACTGCTCAGTTCATTCTCACTAGCAACCAAATCAATCTTGCATGCATATTTATGAATTTTTTGCTGACAGGTCCCTAGAAAATCAACAGGGAGAAAAGAAAAGCAGCACTGACTTCCTTCCCTAAATGAAGAAGAGTGTGCTGGAATCGCACTGAGGGCTAGTAGGGACAGTAGGGAACCACAAGA
Organism: Cyrtonyx montezumae; assembly: GCF_038088225.1. Lineage (NCBI taxonomy): Eukaryota > Metazoa > Chordata > Aves > Galliformes > Odontophoridae > Cyrtonyx > Cyrtonyx montezumae. The sequence goes on along the minus strand of NW_027072089.1, from coordinate 34,084,007 downwards.
ACTCAGGTCAGAGGCTAGCAGCCCATCTGTCCCTCTGCCCCAGCCAGGATATATACTCCTCATGCAGAATATATACTTCTATACTACTTAATATACTCCTCATGTAGAAATGAAAGCTGAACATTTACTTGACTGTTAAGCAACATTACTAATACTAACATCGCAAAATATCAGCCAGAACTGAATGAACGGAATGAAATGTAATGGAAGAATGATGATTTCTGGCAGATCAGGGAAAAAAAAATACAGAGCAGCTGGAAGCACTATACTTAGTACTTGTGTGTGGTTTTTGGTTTTGGTTTTGTTTGAAGTTGCTTGTTTTTTCTTTTCCAAGTGAAGCAAACCACAGCATATTGGGTTCATTTTGCAAAGGCTTCATCACTTGTACTTTGTCTCTGATACTGCCGTAAGAATTTTAGTTGAAAAGTAGGCGTTGCTCATTTAATAAAGACTTTGAGTTGCATTTTTTTACAGAGAAGAAGAGTATGTTAATAGGAACACCCACTCCGTAACATCAAGATGACAACTCATTAGATCTCTAGAAAGATTAATTGTGACTTTCTATTTTTATAAAGTTCTGTCTGTTTGTTTTTAATGGTAAAGAATAGATAAATATGATGTGTTTCTTTGGAAATGAGCTTGTACTATATGCAACTGGGTTGTTTTTTTCAGAAAAGAAGATAAAGAACTAAGGGACAATTTCTTTGTTAAAGATTTCCACACATACCTCTAGCACTGAAATTTTTCTTCAGGATTTTTCTGAAGGCCATTGTTACTAGACTTGCTGCGATGATATCTACTGATTCTTTTCCTGTTGTCTATGGTTGTTACTCTTTGTGTTTCGAGTAGAGATCCTGGTTGTTTTAGCCATCCTGTTCCAGAGATGGCCTCCTTCCAAAGAAAAGTCTGGCAGGACATCAGTTTGAATTGAATTCAAAATTCTATCTACTATTTCCTTTACTTGTTACACATTTTGCTGTATGTGTAATTATTTATAATTGAGTAGTGTAGAGCAGTGGCTTAATCAAATTTCTTCATGCACAGGTATGGTATGCTCTCTCGTACAGAAGTTAGAACAATTTAGGGGGTTGCTGATACTTTGTGTAGTAAGAAATTAATTAAACTTTTCTTTCAGAATCCCGAGTGTTACAATTAGCACAAAATTCTGTTCCAGTTCAAATTCATTTGAACTGTTTATGAGCAATGCACATTGTTTTTTGTTTTTTTTCTTTCCACTGGCAATTCCTGAGAAAATATGATACTCGGCAAAAAAATTAAAATCACATTATTTTTCCAAGGCAAAGACCAAACATTATCTGCATCACGAAGCTGTACCCTACAGGTCTCCTGTTACTAGGTGGTGGAATAAGTCAAACGCTGGTAAAATACACAAGTGTTGATTAAATGCTCCAGATATATTGCCTTTTTATTTTTTATTCTTTTTTTTTTTTGTTTGTTAACTAGGGAAATAATGTACCAAAGCACAGCATTCTGTGCAAATGAAGTAGTAAGAAACTGCAGAGGACTGATGTGAGTTTTAAAACGTGCTTTATTTTTTCCTTTTGTGATTATGATATTTGAACTCATACTTAAAAATTGACTATAGCCCGTCTTATAGCCCTGCTGATCTTGCAAAGTGGTCATTTTGAGAAAAAGTAAAAGGAACTCCGACTATTTCTAACTTTTCTTTACAAACTGGAATTTCACATTCTTATCCCAGAATTACTTCATCTGTTTTGAGAAAGTCAGTCTGAATATTATACTTTTAAATGAACTGGGTTAGTCCCATTAATTTGCTCCCATTGTTGATTGTAAAAATTTCCACTAGGCTTACTGTGTGGCAGAGAGGCATTTTAAGCCCACCTTTTTTCTTTTTTTTCTCGAAATTCTCTCAGAAAGACATATTTTACATCTTCACTACCTAAAGAGATGTCAAAGAAATCCTATACACCCAAGGACAGCTCACTTCCTCACTTGCAAAGCAGGATGTGGTTGTGCCTCTCTCTGGATAAGAGCACTTCTTCTTCTACCACTATTATTTTATATAGCAGCAGTAAAATCCACTGGAAAATATCTTAATCTTCCTTCAGGCTGATCTCTTTTTGCTCTATTACTGTCATTCATATAAAATAACACTTAGTAAAAGACCATACTGTGCTGAATATACTTGATTTCAGTGTTTTCCCTTCAAAAGGAGAATTGCCTCACTCTCTGATGTTCTTACAGTAGCAGTTGTCACTCATACATTTCATACTGCCTATATAATTGAATTCAACGCTAGCTCCTAAGATTTCTCCTACAATGTGCTGTGATGCAGACTGATATTTTCAATGACCTTTGTTTTCTTCTTGCTAGTCATAAGACTCATTGGGTTATGTCATCTATTTTGTTGGTTGTCAAACTGAAGAGTTGTGTAAAATGGAATTCAGATCCCCCAGAACTACTGTCAGCTGCTTTTGTCACAGGAGGTCAGAGGCCCAGTGAAGACTGACAAATCTGGAGAGTGTTAGTAAGAAGACACAATATTTTTCACTAATTCCACTGATAACCTCTAACTTTGACTTCTCATTCTTGGTTGGATTGCATCACATTTCATATCTTGTTAAAGATTTGATGAAGACTGAAGACTTCTACAGCTATGTCTTGTTTATCTTTTCAGTGGATTTCTGAGAAAAAAAGGTAGATAGGTAGCTAGGTAGATAAATAGATAGATAGATAGATAGATAGATAGATAGATAGATAGATAGATAGATACATACATACATACATACATACATACATACATACATACATACATACATAGAGATATATATCCACGTTCTTAGGGGTAAATATTTATTAATTTCTTCATGTTCTCCAGTGATGTTGCATGAAGTATGATCCATTCAAAAATAGCTAGGATGAAAACTGCATGTTTTTCTTGATCTTCATGGGACTCTGTACAATTTTCAGCATAATTCTGCAAAGCAGTTTCTTTGTGTCTGACAGCATCATGATCCCTTGCACTTTTAACCACCTTCTCTATTTCATTTTTTTCCATCCTTCTCTCCTCAGTTGAATCATTGTTGCAAATTTTTTTTTTCAATTTTTTCCCTTAGTTTTGAGGAGATCTGCAAATAACTTATTTTCTAGACTGTTGTCTTATGGACATATATAATATATATATATATATTATCACATCTGTTTCAAGTTCCCCAATGATGATTTCTACATCAATAATATCAAGTTCCTCTGTCTTGTCAGCAATATCAAAGTAGTCTATTGTTCCAGTGGGAAACCTCTTTGATATGTAGCACTTGACACATCTTTTCATTTGCTTATAAGAAATTCTTAGAATATTTTCATGCCTGTCTTTTATTGGCCCTCAGGAGCTTCAACTAAAATAATTTATAGCTCCTTTTGTGATTGACATTTCTTTTGTGCATACTTTTAAAGTCTGCTACTTTCTCTGCCTAGATTTAGGTACAGCGTGAACATAGGTATATACTTTTTCCTGATTTAATAACCATTTGAAGTGTTTACCAAGGTATGCTTGTGTTTCTACTTTTTGCTACTTTTTCTTTTCATGCCTTGACAATTCTCTTAACCACTATCTTTGAGGAGATTCAGCTTTGATTATTTTCATTTGATGATGATGTCCCACATGGTTTCATCAGTCTGTTCTTGCTGTTCTAGAGACTGAGGAGCTTCTTCAAGTTTTTTAGTAACACAATTCTTATGCATCATCCTCTATATTATGACATAGAAAATATCCTTTTTTACTGGAAAAAAAAAGTTAAATCTTGAAACTTTAACATTCCTGATTGTTTTGTTCTCAAGTCATTCATTTGCTTTCACTGGTGGCAGTGCTGCTTACTGCTTTGCTTTTCCATTTTATTCCTCCTGAAACGAGAAATAAACCCTGGTCACTCCAGTTCTCCATGATACCATTTGGTGATACCAAAACTACTCTATAAATGTGGGAATACACATTTATAACACGTTCCTTCCTTTGAAGATCCATAAGCCTTTTCCCATCATCCTTGTGAATCATTCCTAGATGTACCACTGCTGCAGAGTCTACTACAGATTATCTCTGCGCGTTCATTCCATACCAGCTAAGAAGCACAGCACACTCACTTAAAAAGGACCACTGGGATATATGTTGTATTTTTATTTCCATATTCATGCTGTGCATTTGTTAAGGCCATAGTCCTGAATGACTGCAACCTTCACAAATGGTGTCTTGGAATGTCATGCACAGAGCTCTACCTACCCGTTTCCTTCTCAGTTAAGTCTCTATTCACCATGATGAAGACAGCTTTGTTCTTCCTACTGGGCAGATTCAGCCCGCCATAGTCTGCCCCTGACCATCTGAATTCTCTCAATTATTCATTTCTCTCATAATTTCTTCTGATGACTCTGTAGAGTCTAATGTATCTTCAAAAACTCCGTACATAATATTTTTCAAAACATGAGCTCTCCACCCAGGCAAGTTTTGATTCTCCTTTGTCAAGCACGTCAATTTTATACTACTTGTGACTCTAATGATAGGACATAGAAGTGGACCATCCTTTGACCTTAGGATTCATGGTGCCTTCAGGTTAGGCACAAGAAGAAGAGAGGTGACTTGGTGCATACTTTTGTGTTCATTAGCCTGTGATAACCAGCTGAAACTTTACTACCTGTAAATTCAAGCGTACAGAAGGAGTATGCTTCTCAGCTGAATAACTAAAGCTTTTCAACACAGAGAAGGAAGAATGTTTCTGAATGAACTTTCAGGCATTCTGCTACATAATTCAGAGCTCCCAGGATTCATGATTAGTTCGCAGGTACCCAGTGTTTGAATATGCATAAGTAATAATATAACCTTTGTAATTCTAAACTCAAAAATTTTAGAATATATATGCACTGGTGAACAGTAATTTGATTTTAACTCTACTGTTTGATCCAGTCTTCATTAAGGTCTGCTGTAAGTGTGACTGTTTGCAAACAAAAAGGACAATTAAATAATTTTGTTGGAAGCATCTGAGGTAAAGTACATAAACATGCCATTTAGTTAGCTTATCAAACAATCTCTTGGAGAAATGAAGTATAAAAATATTTTCAGGAATACTGAAAAATATTCAAGTGAACTCTTGCCATGCCTGTAAAAGCAGCCCTGAAATTTTATTCAGGTAATAGGATTTGTAAGTGGCAAAATGATACTCTGCAATAGTATTCTTTCCAGATGTAGATAATTGGTGAAGTAACAAAAAATAAAAAATAAAAACAGGAAAATGTTGTAGGCTAGTAAAGATTAGCAAAAATCATGGAACAAAATGGGAATAACCTAGTAAAGCAGAATTTATTATGAAAAAATGATAAAATACCAATGAAGTCTAAGTCAGCGCAAGAGCATTGTATTTAATACGTGGCCACATCTTGTATGCAGATCATTCATTCTCTCTTATCTATATGCAGTTTCTTCTGGGTTTTCAATTACTGTTAACCTTCTAAGAAAAACATCAAGTCATTATGGACAGCACAATTAAGAAGTGTACTTACTGTGCAATGGTAGTCAGAAAAGTTAATAAGATGTTCGACTGAATTAAGAGTAAGACAGATAATAATAGGAAAAGATAACATTCTTTTATGTATGATATTCCAAAATCACCTTGGATGTGGAATTCAATTTACATTGTATTATCTCAAAACAAGGGGATATAAAAAATGCACCAAACACCCCTCTCCCCCACCAAAAAAAAAGTGCAGTAAAAGGAATTCATTAGAGTTATGAATGAGTGAGGTAATCACATCAGGAGTGAATAAAAAATCCAGGACTATTTAAAATGGAAAGATATTAAAGAAGTAGTAGAAATACAGGTAGAAGAGAGGAATTATATAGTGGAAAAATGATTCAAGAGACACTTAATCAGCAATGTCATTTGTACCTTCTTATAATAATAGTACAAAGGAGCTGTATAATTGCTTTCTGCAGTTAGACAGTAGCTTCATAATGTTCAAAAGAAAGTCCTTCCCCTTTTTGTAATGAAAAATTAACTTGTGGAACACAATGATGCAAGAAATTGAGCAAATAGCTTAGTATAATTCAAGATTGGATTTCAGTGCAGGGAGGCAGTAAGAAAAGGCAATACAATCACACAGAATAAAGTAAACACCAAAAGTCATCAAGTTTATGCTTCCAACCATAAGCTATACATGTGCCAACGTTCTTGTTGTTTCATCATTACTACCATTATGCTTTGAATAAGCAGTGTCCACACAACTCTGGTAAAACCAGAATGATCCGAGACTGTATACTGAGTTGTGACCATCTGTTTCCATGTGTCAGCTCCTAAATCCCTACCAATGGAAAACACTAACCTGAAGCCACCACTCTGCCCATCTTCTCAGGGTAACTAACTCTGGGGGAAATAGTATTTGAGACTATCCATTCACATTACTAAAGTTGCTCTTCAATATTGTTTTTTATAAGTTTAGAGGTGGTAGTATAGGACATTCAATAATTTGGAGAGTACTGTAACACAATGCCAGTTTTTTTACCTAACAAGCAAAGAGAAGAGTGGATATTACTTCTCATATAGATCCCTTTGATAGAAGCTGGCCATGCCAGTGTCTGAAGAGTTCCACCTTCTGCACTCCTGTGAAGGTCCCTCTCTTTCAGCTGAGATGCATATAAGAAAGGGTCGTTGCACGGTCACATTAACATCAGGGACAAAGTATTCATCTGACAAGTGAGTGCACAATATGAATGAGTGTATGTAGGAGGGGATTTGTAACACAGGCTTGATTGTAAAGTGTGCATTTCAGTGTTTATTGGTTGCTATGGAGTACAACTGAAATAAGTGTAGGCAAAATACCTCATAGTACTTACATACAGAAGAACCTCGGGCAGAAATGCAACATAGAATCATAGAATCATAGGGGTTGGAAGGGACTTCAAGACATCTTTGAGTCCAATCTCCATGGTGAATATTTTTGTATCTTTAAGAAAACCACTAAGAGGCAAATTTCAGATGATAAAAGAATAAACAGATACAGGTTTTTTCCTTAAAACTTGTCCATTTCCCCTTCATTGGCAGTGGCAGAGACGTACAACTCACTCCAAGGCTGAATTCAAAGCCATATTTCTGAAGGTGACTGTCCTCCATTCAGTTATAAACTAAGCAGCAAATTTCTAATGCTGTTAGGCATTTCAGGTCTCATCTTAATCAATTCCATTCTTTGCATGCAGTTAATTGCTGGACTAAATGTTTCCACAGAAAAAAAGAGATCATTGCACTTCTCTATCCAGCCTGTTAACCTGGATATAAAGTTATTTGGGAATTTTATTTATAGACTCACACTGATGCTATCTGTTCACTTAAAAAAAGGAGTTTTACTCAATAGGAATTTCATGTTTATGTATTCTATTTCCACTGAAAAATAAAAAAATCTGTTATTTGTTATGACAAAGAAAGGGGTTGTGCCCTAAAGTATAAGAAAAAATTCTCATGTTGTTGTGTGTAGAATTTTGTGAACTGGGGAATTATTCATATTTTTGCAGCTAATGTTTTCAAATAGCTTCGAATTTTTCTACAGAGAAAGTTACCCATAGCTGATCAAAATATTTGTTATGAACATTTGCTGTGAATGTAATCCATTTGCTTTGTAAATCTTTGACAAGTCTTGCTAATTTCTGTGCTCATATACTGTATTCACATTTCACACAGATGAGACAAGTGCTTTTCAGCATGAGACAGCTGTGCGCTCCTCTGCTCAGCTGTTGATCTTCTGTGGTGCATGATTAGTCAAGTGAGTCACCACGTTTATTCATGATTCTTCATTTTGCAGTTGTTCTTCCTAGTTATTCTCCAGTCAGTGGCTGCCCTGAGTACTCTACAGCTCATACATGGGGGCTTTTTTCTCATCAAAAGGCCACCACATGTAAAGATCAAGTTCTGCAGTGGATAGACTGACTGCCATCTCCTCTCACTGGCAGAAAGATAATGTGGCTACTCATGATGTGTAGGAACTTGTTATGAACAAACATAAATTACTTGTTATGAACCAATGCATAAATTGACTTTAAAAGCCAATACTAGATTCCAAGGGTTCTTCCACGCATACCATTTTTTTGGCTGTGTGTGGGAACAATTCTAAGTATTTCTGTCTGTTTTGTCTCTTCTCCATCAGCACTGATTAAAAGGTCTGGCTGGATCAGTCTCTGAGCACCTGACTAGCTGCAGGTGCCTCTGTTTGCTGCAGGGAAAATGGACCAGATGATATTTAAGGGTCCTTTCCAATCTAAATGATTCTATGTTCTTTAGTATTGTTCATGTCTTTCTAAATATTTCCTTACAGCTTCTTCAGATTTGGTTAGATCAGATAACTTGAGGTAAGCAGACTGTATTTTTCTGCTCCTTTCCAATTCCTTTTGTGCTTTTCACTCCCAGTAGAAATACTCCTGGCAGCACAGTGACAACTTCTCCCCTAGCTAGAATCTATGGAGTCGTTTCTGCTCTCCATAAGTGATTTATTGTGGAGAGGGAACAAAGCAAGACGTAGACTTTTACTTGACTTGTTCTATGTCATTTCTGCAACATTTTAAATCTTATTCTGTCTTTGCTATGGACTTTTTGTGACTATACTGTCTTCTCCTCTTAGTTGTTCAGTCAGACTCATGACATCAGTTTTCTATTGCTTCATCTTATGTCTGCTTATGCTATGATGTTTTAGCAAGTTCACTTATGTTTTACATTGAAAAGGTAACATATTCTTTAATTCAGCATTCCAAGTCAATCTGTAGCAAGTGAGGAAATCCCCTTGATCTGTATTTGCATTTAATTAAGCCACCTTTTATGTATTTTGAGTTAAGTATTACAGGAAAGAGGGTCATACAGCATACTCTCACTTTGAGAGATAGAACTAAGTTTTTTGCAGCTGCCAAAATAATGACATTGATGCAAACTTTGTTAGCTTACTGCCTTGTGGAATAGTCAGAATTTTTAGTGACAGTGTTTTGCTTACTACCAAATGTGTATGCAAACTGGGAGAAGAACTGGAGCGTAACTTGGCTGAGAAGGACTTAGTGGTTCTGGGTGATGGAAAACTTAATAGGAGCCAGCACTGTGCACTTGTAGCCTGGAAGGCCAATGATATCCATCAGAAGAGGAGTAGTCAGCAGAGCAAGGGAGGTGATTGTCCCTCTCTATTATGCTCTCGTGAGGCCCCAGCATCCAAGTCTTGGGCTCCCAACACAATAAAGATGTGGAACTCCTGGAGAGAGTCCAGAGGAGGATCATGAAGATGATCAAAGATCTGGAGTACCTCTCCTATGAAGACAGGCTGAAGGAACTGGCCTTGTTTAGCCTGGAGAAGAGAAGGCTGTGGGGGGACTTCATTGCAGCTTTCCATTGTTTAAAGGGAGTTTATAAATGAGGGGAATAATTTTTTTTTTTATATGGGTAGACAGTGATAGGATAAAGTGAAATGTTTTAAACTAAAGGAAGGGAGAGTTAGATTAGATTAGAAGTTTTTTATTGAGAGAGTGGTGAGATGCTGGTGCAGGTTGCTCAGAGTAGCTGTGGATGCTCTGTTCCTGGAGATGTTTAAGGTCAGGTTTGATGGTGCCCTAGGCAATCTGATCTAGTACTTTAATCTAGCAGTTGCAACCCTGCCTATGGCAGGGGGTTGGAACTTGATGATCCTTGAGGTCTCATTGTATGAGTTTCAACAGGATCAAGTGTCAGGGATTTCATTTTGGTCACATCAACCCCAGGCAACCTGACAGGCTTGGGGAGGAGTGCCTGGAAGGCTGTCTGACAGAAAGGGACCGTGTGTGCTGATGGACTGTCAGCTGAATATGAGTCAGCAGTGTGCCCAGGTGGCCAATAAGGTCAATGGCATCCTGGCTTTTATCAGGAACTTGTGGTGAGCGGGATTAGGGAGTAATCCTCCCTCTGTATGTGGCACTAGGGAGGTCCCACCTCAACTACTGCATACAGTTTTGGACACTTTAATACAGAAAGAACGTTGATGTGCTGGAGCAGATCCAAAGAAGGGCAACAAGGCTTTTGAAGGGCTTGGAGAACATGCCCTATTAGGAGCGACTGAAATAGATGGGGCTGTTTAGTCTGGGGAAGATGAGACTGAGGGGAGACCTTATTGGAGTGAGAGAGGTGTTGGTCTCTTCTCACTGGTGACAAGTGACAGGAGAAGGGGAAAAGGCCTCAAATCATGACAGGAGAGATTTAGGTTGGATATAAGGAAAAAATTATTTACAGAAGGAGTTGTTAAGCACTGGAATAGGCTCCCCAGGGAAGTGGTAGAGTTACCAACCCTGAATGTGTGTAAAAATTGTCTAGATGTGGTGCTCAGGGACATGATTTAGTGGTGAATTGTTAGGTTAGGGCAGTATGGTTAGGTTGGACTCAATGATCTTGAAGGTCTTTTTGAACCTGAGCGATTCTATGTCTCTTTCAACCCAGGCCATTCTGTGATCCTATGATTCAGGCAGTCTTAATGGTTTCAGCTGCCAGTATTTCTGCATGTTTATACTGCTAACCATCTGAATAATCCAATTAACTTAACTACCATGCTTGAAAGATAGCCTGTGCTGAACTGTTTAGTGTGAGTAATATAAAAAATCCTTTATTGATGTAATCTCAGAGATTCCTGTACTGTGTCCTATCTGACTTCTTACTTACCAACAATTTACCAGCAGTCCCTCACCTTTATTTTCCAGGTATGTCTTCAAAATTTATGGTGTCAGAGACATGCAAATAGATCATTTAATTTCCCTGCAATGTCTTTATCTGCTTTAATGGTTCCCATTGCACCCTGGTACTCCACCAAGCCTTTTGATTCTCTCACATCCTGCTTGCACCTCTTATAATTAAGTAATTTCTTCTTATTTATTTTTATGCTATGCCTTTGGCTAATCTCCCCTCCAAAGCCCTCTGCTAAACCATTCTCAGTTTTGTTTTACATTATTGTGCCATACCACTAGCTTCTGTTTGGCTAAATTTCCACAGGATATTTTAAGAGGCCCTTTTGTGGTACCTTCCTATTCAGCCAAAGCAGATAGGCCCTTTCCCTTATTTCTCCCTTTTGTCATTCAGGGGCATGTGCGAATCTTTTGTAACTCATTAATGGCTCACTTCAGCAGGCTTCATGCTGAATCTTTAAAGCACCTTATGTATTTCCTTTTGTGTAATAGTAATTTATTTATTTATTTATTTTAACTCTTTTTCTTTTGAGGGAATTAAACTGGAAGGGGACAGGGATAAAGCTGGAAAAGGGAAGGCAATGTTAAGCAAGGAACAAAAGAAATGGACTAATAAAAAGTGTTTCTGCGCTCATGCATAGAAAATGATTTGGATGCAAATCAGTCACACAGCTGAATGATCTGTCTCAAAGCCTTAAGATTAAGGAGCAGAGGGCTTCAGCCTTGAGTGGTACTGTTTGATTTCAATCCAGTCCCTGCATTCAGCAAACAGCAGGCCTGCGAACAGCCCACCTGGAGGACTTCTGTGCCACTTTCTTGGTCTCCTTGTCCTCAGCTGAAAAGAAGTCTTTGTGTTGACTTTATGTCATTCATGATGTCTTAAAGCTGTAAGCATGGGGAGGTGGAAGGGATCTAGGCAGGGGACAACCAGATTAGTTACATGTTGAGGAAACTGAATAATGTATTTCCCAGGCAAGTAATTTCCACTGCAAGTATGGAGTACAGGTGGGAATTTTGTTGATAATCCAATAATTTATGTAGACAACTAAATAAAGATTGGAATTCCTAAGCATAAGATCTGAGAGGAAGATTTTGATCAGTCAAATATCTCACTGTGATTTAGAGTTTAAGTGGATTATAAGAAAAAAAAATGCCTTGTATCCACACATTCCACCCTGAAATAATTATCCAGGTTTTAGAACCATTAGAAGTAGTAGGGTCATGAATCATAAAATGGTTTCTGTTGGAAGGGACCTTTAAGATCATGCAGTTCCAGCCCCAGTAATATAAGCAAGGATACTGCTCAACAGACCAGGTTGCTCAGAGCTCCATCCAACCTGGCCTTGAGTGCTTCCAGGTCAGGGTCACATGCAGCCTCGCTGGACAACATGCACCAGATATACTTTACTGTGCAAAGACTTGGATCAATCTTTCTACCAGAGTAGGAAACAAGATAGTCTATTTGTAACCACAGCATTTATATTAGTACTGTATAGACTGATTTCCTTTTTTAAATATTTCTCTTTGAAGTGGAAAGAATAAAAACTAAGAAAAAACTGGTAGAGTATATCCAAAGGAACAGGGATTTAAATTGATAGCCTGAATTTTTTCACTTCATCACAGACAAATATTTTCCCAAAGTAGCTCAACTAAAATCTATTGTAAGGTATGCCAGGAGATTTAATTCATGGTTTATTTTATCCACCAGTGAACAGAACTTATCACATCAAGCAGAGGAATATGAGCTTCAGCTCTGGAGCACTTTAGTAACACTTCTGAAATAACTTTTCAAAAAGAATTCCACCAGAAAAAGATTTTCCATCCTTCGCACATACTCCAGCAAGGCTAACTATCTGGAGTTTTGAAGATAACGTCTACCATTGATTTGTGGTTTTTATTTTTTTATTTTTTTGCTTTGTCTTTAGGAACTCCTTCATAGATATCCTTCGAGCTATCCTGCTGTCCTTGGAAGTGCTCATCGAAGATCAGGAGCTTCAGATAAATGGCTTCATTCTAATTATAGATTGGAGCAACTTCTCCTTCAAGCAAGCCTCCAAGCTTACACCATCTATCCTCAAATTGGCTATTGAAGGCTTGCAGGTAGGTGGAGGGCACCATGTGCCTGCATCTTCTGTTTCTGCAGCCAGAGATACACACCCCAGCACCGAGCAGGGTTCAGAGGTGGTGGGAGACAGTAATCCAAAATGCTTGTGTTCAATTCACTTGCAGTATAAATTGATTTTCAGATGTTTCATTTTCATTGCCTTTTGCTTTTTTTTTTTTTTCCAAGCTGTAAATCGCTGTAACCAATATATATGTGTTACTTACTGCAGCATTAAGAAGGATATTTAGAGATTTGAGGTTTAGTCCATTGGAGAAATCAAGAGGATTAAAATTCATCAACATCTGCCTTCTGGAGTGTGCAGCTCACATACAAGCAAAACTGAATACAGAAGGAGGGTGAGGGAGAGGAAGAGAGCAGTTCCCTCAGCAGCTGGAAGTGTACTGTTGTATTGCTTGCACAGATGTGTTTGCATCAGATGAAACTGAGGAAGAGGGAGGACAGGTTCCCTGTTGTGCACTCACTCTGACTGCCTTAATTTGCTGTACAGGATACTGTCACATTATGGTTTGGACTGTTCAGGGCCTATGTATCCACTTGGTGCTTGCAAATAAGTATGAGCAAATTAAAACCACATCCTCTTTCAGAGTTAAGGAGAAAGTGAGGGCAAAATGTCTGGAGCCTGATGGAGCAACCAGAAGATAGGCGTGGGCTGTGGTGCTCAGAGTGAACTTCAACATTTTCTACTTGACTCTTAGTCTATCTATTGTTTTAGACTGGAGTTGGATTTTTAGATTTGAAGTAGTCTGACAGCACCTTATTAATTGTGAACATTTGATACAATCTCTACCTTATTAATTGTGAACATTTGATACAATCTCAGAACTATTTAGGTTGAAGGACCTCTGAAGATAATTTCTTCCAACCCCTTTTCTTGAAGCAGGGCTGACTATGACCAGGCACTGCATTTCACGTAGCTGTATGTCTAAAAGGCAAGATTTTATAAATGATTGTGTTTCCATTGTATTTTTAGTGCTTCTATAGTATCCTGCAGTGATAAATCTTCAGCAATAATCTTCCCTGGTGTGTGTATTTTAGATTTAATTCATACACTAGAAAGAACAATTTGTTCAACTGTTTTTTTGACTAACAAATTGCCTATAATTAGATCATGATTTTCTTTACTTTATGCTATTATTCAAAAATAAGGCAGAAAAATCTGCCAGTAATTTCTATCCTGTGTTCTCCTTTGCGGGGAATTTTCTGCAATTCTAATGAATTAGAAAGTCAAGCTGTGCAATTAGTCTCTAAAAGATAAGGACGGTGTCTTATCATCTCCTGATGCTGCTATCTCTTCATCTGCATTCCTTTGCAGAATAACATTCTGTGGTTCTCCACTTTGAAGGACGAGAAAGCCATGTGAAATTTGTAAGGAAATCAAATGTCAGCAAGATGCTCTTGTGCCCATCCAATCTCTTGTATCCCCAGTTCTCTAGCAAGAGGCCAGTTCAGTCTTTACTCCATCTGATTTCTGCCCAAGGCACTACAGGCTGTCTATTGCATAGGAATGAGGGAACATACCTACCACATGGTGGCTTCAGGTCTGAGCTATGGAAAAGAGAGCTGCTACTTTCAGACCCACTTTTTCCTACTGTGCTCATTCACAGGTGTTTCTTCATCAATCCCAGACTGGGAAGCCCTCAGGTTATTTGCAGTTGTTGGAGACAGTATAATTCTGGAAGTATCAAAGCCTGAAAATATCAGTGCTTACAATTATATCATTAACCTGACAACCTGTGCTGGGCAATTTAACAAAGCTGACTTTCTTCTTCTGATGGTTGTTTTATTTCATTTCTCATTTGAAGTCATGTTACCGCCTTCTGCAAGTTAATCAGAAATATAACTTTCTATAAAATGGGCAACAATGTCTCTTTCTCTATCAAGTGACGGGCTTGGCTAGTTGTAGGAGTTATGAATGTTGCACTTCAGTTTTTAAGGTTTGGAAGGATGCTTGGTCTCCCTGCACAGGTTGATCCTTGTGCATCCCCTCGGTCTCTTTTTTTTTATTATTTATTTTTTAATTGGCTCTTATGTTTGTTGTTGAAGTAATTTCAGTAATACTTTGTTTTATTATTATTTGAAAATGAACTGACATTGAACTAATGTAAAATTTATTTAAAATGTAGTTGAAATGCAGGCTAGATCTACACAGAGAAAAAGAAGAGTTACAACTGGAGTTGCATTGAAATTCATTGAGAGTAAAATGGTCAAGCTCTGCTTTCATGAGTTGATGATGTCTGAAACAGATCAAGGTTGTTTCAGCTTCTTGTTATTTCTCACAACTATGGTATTGTGCACATACAGATGCTCAGACAGGCAGATTACATGGATATCCAAATTCTCCTTCCTATGAAGAGATTTTGAGCCATATTAGGTCCTACATATGTCTAGTAGATGGAAGGAAAATATATCTTAAAAATTTGGGTGGGGTTGGGCCTGTATGTCCACATGTTGTTACCTAAGTCAGGAAATTCCATCATTTCTGTAATTTTAATGCCATAATTGAACCATTTTCCCATAGCTTTCTGAAACCTATCTGATTCAATATCTCAATCCACACTTTGCTGAAATATGGAATCACTAAGAATACATAGTATTTTTTACTTACTTTCAAATTGTTTTGTACCAGTGACTTTATTGACAATTCTTTCCTATTTATTTTTTTCCTATTCTTTTTTTTTTTTAATTGGTGTTCAATTTGATATTTTTTTCCTTGAATTAGTATGAACAGTAAGGAGGGATCTGATCCCAGATATTCATTGGTAGCAGTCTGACAGAAGTTATGACCAGCAGCACTCACTAGGAGATTAATTAAAGTTCTTGTTGCCATTATTATCTAGATTATCTTCAGTTTATCATCATGCAGTGAAAGCTGAATACTCTAGTTTATGGAAACGGAGGGAAATAAAGGAAAATAAGATGATGCTGATTTAAGAACACTTTAATTAGATAGTAGTATTAACAAAATTCTGAAACAGAAAGAAGAAACAAAAAAAAATAAGGGAAAACTTCTAAACTTCTCTTAGAAAACTGATGTTTATTTGTCTAGTATAGAACTGAAGTGGAAATCAAGTCAGATACTCAAGCTAATGGGTTTGTTTGGGCATTACTGAATATTATCTCACTTTGAAATCTGCAATGACATAACAGATTAGGGAAAAGGCATCATGCTTAGAATTGTTATTATTATGCTTAGAATCAAGCTTTTCAATCTTTAATGTAAGGTATAATATTTTAAAATGTAAAGTGGTTTCCCTCCTACTGTAAGTATGTGGTTGGGATTATTGAGAAACTTAGTGTCAGGTAAGTTAGGGAAGCAGATTTCTTGTCTCTTGACACTGTTTTCTACAACCAAATCATTTTCATGTTCTTCTTCAGAAGGAATAAAATACAGATATGCTTAAGTGCAGGCTAGAATGTAGAACTTATCAGAAAAAAAGAGTAGTACAATGTCATGGCAAAAGCATATTTTGTTTGTTTTACTAATGCTAGAGCTGATAAAGGTATGCCAGTTAGATTTTTTTTTCCTTTAGAACAATGTTATTTTGTCATAAGATAGGTATTATGTTAAGTGGAAATATATTTGTTTCAGTATCTTTTTATTTTTTTCCTCCAAAAACCATCTGGAAAACAAATTGTAAATATGTTTGGTTTTGAAAAATTCCAACTGAAAAAAATCAAAATAATTAACATTCCATTTCATTGTGAGTGGCAAGAAGTGCTTTAATTCTTTCTATTTTATTACCAGTTCTTGTTTATTCCAAGTTGAAACCACTCTGAGATTATGGAATAGTGTTTCAGATCACTGTCATGTCTAACAAGCATGACCAAGTTTTTGATATGGTCCAACTGGGGCACAGCTCTCCATCATTGCCTGCTGAAGGCAGAACAGCACAAACCCTCAGTAATTGAAGCTGGGCAAGCAAAATCACATGTAGAAATGTATACACTTGCCCAGGCAAGTAGAAGTAAATAAACTTAACATCTAGTGTAAAAATCAAGATAGACTCTAAAATAGTATTTCTGAGAGACTTAAATGCAGACTCAGAGACTGCTCATTCAGCCTTTCAGGCTGAAAATCTGAAAGTCGAAAATTGACAGCTGAGGTCAGTTTCTTGGGTGGGATTACTAGATGGGACTTGTTGCATGTCTGCGGAGTAATGCTGATTTATGGAACTGAGAAACAGTGCCTCTTTTGCCTTCTCCTGTCACTAAGATATCTACATCAAGGTAGACTGTTGTTATTTTTTTTTATTCTGAATTTAGTGACCTGTAAAAAATAAATATTTACATGTTAGATTTTGCACAAAAGCCTTGTCACCATATTTCCTTGGAGGGTGAAATTGAAGGGAAAATAAGTATTCTAAACTGGGCCCTTACACATGAACAACAGTTTCTTATAGTGATCAAAGAGCAAACAATTTCCTCAGAATATAAAAATAGGATTTTCCTGTGTCTTAATCATAGTGTGCTTATATGTGATAAATGCATCTTATAGCTTCCTAAACAATTCTCAAATCCCTGCTAAATAACACAAGTTTCTGTTTATAGAGGCAGGATGAGCTATACATATATATATATATATATATATATATATATATATATATATACATATAGTGGTTTTACCTACTAAGGAGGACAAGTCTGGTCTTTGAAGAGATTAGAGTACTTCTCCTGGTAGAATCATAGAATGGTTCAGGTTGAATGGGACCCTAAAGATCATTGAGCTCCAAACACCCTGCTATGGGCAGGGCTGCCACCTGCAAGATCAGACTGCCCAGGGCCCCATCCTGGCCTTGGTCACTTCCAGGAATCATTGTAAAGAATCATTGGACTGTTTCTGAAAAGAATCAGCACCAATATCTAATGATGTTCATCATCTGGAAAACTGCTACAGATTAGAATTCAGGAGATGCTATAAGATGCAGAAGGATTCTCAGCTTCTCAGACATTGTACCAAAAAGTTTCATTTAAAATCCACTACTTGTATGAAATATGTCTGCATATTTACACATGTTGTTGGATTAAACCATTTCAAATACACACACATTAAGAGCATACAACTTTTTTTAATTAAATGCTTTCTCAAAAGTTTCAAAATATGGTTGTTGTTTTTCCTTTAATATTAGAATGTACTTCATGTTAAAGACATTTGCTAGACAGCCATGCATGAAGTAACAGCCAATGATGAGAACTTTAGTATCCATTGAAACAAGGTCAGCTTGAGTCATTCCAGAAATGCTTGTGTTATCAGTCTCCAACAGCTGTTGTGATACGCAGAGTATTCTCTGAGCTGTCAGTGACAGTGTGAGAGTGCCTTTGAAATTTTAGGAGATGAGAAAAGGGATTGACACATCATACGTAAAATAAAGGTAGATAAACTCTCTCTGCAAGAAAAAGCCTGTGCTTTTTGTGTGCCCATCAGCTCTAGGGAGTTAAGAGGAACAAGGAAGATGTAGAGTACAGTGGGCAGTAGATGCCTATTTGTCACATGGAAAATGGAATTAACTACTTAGTAAAATTGATCACCACAGCTATGTTTGCCAGCTGGGGGCTTTTGGCTCTGAGTGATGATAAGCTGCAATTGGGACAGTCAGAGAGGATAGTATGTTAAGTGGAAAGACTTTTTTTACATTACTTGTTACATTTTAGTAAAGTTCTTATGGAATTGGTATTAAGAGTGAGTCAAGAGACAAATACTCTAGCAGCCTTGTAAAGGAGACAGAAAAGTTTGCAGTATTTCTTATTGCAATAATTCTGCTTTTTTTTTTTTTTTACAATTTCTTTTACAATGCCAAAAGATGCTTCTGAATGAAAGCATCTTGAAGAGAGTGCTTACTACAGATACCTTCTTATGGGAAATTTTGCTATGTTGTGTCATTGTTTCTGTCATTTTAAATATAAAAAGTGTTGCATACACAAAACTAAATCAGAAAAAAACAAACAAACTTAAAATGGAATATTTTGAGTTGGAATGGTTCCGTAAGGATCACTGAGTCCAGTTCCTATGGTACAGTGGTTACATTTCACAGAAAGCTAAATGCAAACAGAGGTGGAATTGGAACTATTTTATTTGAAATGTGGAGTGGCAATGGGGGCACATGTGGGTAAGGAAACAAGCCTGAGCAAGAGGTGAACTGACAGCATGACTGGAAAATGATATGTGGCATGAGTTATCCCCTGAGTTCGAATAGATAAGGACTTTGCTTTCTGGAAGAGGATTTGTGTTGATTCTCACTAGCAATTGCTGGACTAAAATCCAAGCTCCTTGGGAATGCAGCTGCAGCAGTGTGAGATAATTTGTGCTCTCACACCCCTGGCTCTCTATCCCTTTTTTTAGCACATCCTTTCAGATATGTGCTGCATTGATGGGAATGGCCATGGGTCCCTGGCTGCTGCAGTGCAAGAGGCAGTGACTTGGTTCATGCCAACACAGAACTTTGTATTTCCATTCTGCCACACTAGGGAAGGTAATAATTTCTGTAGAAGTTTGGCAGCAGAGCTGCAGGCAGGAACTTTTTAGTGAGCCTAGAAAGACAGTGATTCTGAGACACATTTATCTGCTTGTTTTTTTTTCCTGTTATATGCAGAGAAAGTACATTTCTACAACACATAACAGTTTCTTTTAAAGCCAAGTCTATTTTTTGTATCTCCATCTATACAAAACAACATATAAAATCCTTGGTATATGTCTATGCAGTATGGCTAGAAGAGACCACAATGTTTTCAGCAAGCTTGAGCTGAATCTGCAACCAATGTCAATGGGAATTTTGCCACTGCCTTTATGGAGACTGTAATTCCACCCCTATTGCACCTTGGTAGGAAGTAATTTCTCATTTGATAAGTTTTGCAATTTTGAGGAATATGTTCCTCAGCATCTGAATAATTTTTGGAAATTTTGTACATAAAATGGAACTTTTTGTCTATTAATTCTGAATCTAGTTTTTTCTGAAGTATTTGTATTTCTCTTCTTAAGTGTGTAGAGCTTCACACTTGAAACAAGCACTCCTGAATAGCAGGGGTTCCTTGATTCAAACATGTCAAACTGAAACACCTCAAGCACTACAGTCTTCCAAGGAAAAGATGAAAACAGAGTGAAAAATTCATTGGGACTCCCTGCTTCATTCTTTCCTTCTCTCTACACCTTGCCCTCTACCAAGCTTTGATGTCGACAAATTGGTATTTTCTAAGGGAAAAAAAAAAAAAAAGCATTTCAGGGCAAATCACTCCACCAGCTGTGCTATTCTGGAGTTCAAATCCCCCAAAACTCTCTGAGGATATTGTTTACGTCTTTCTTCTATACTCATACTAGATCATCTGAATGTGCATTCTTCTTTTCTCTCTGAGCACACGCCCACTATTTTGAACCGTTTGTGCTAGAATCAGTTGAAAGCATGGCTGAAGTGTAATAAAAATCATTTCCATTTCAAAGGAGGCTTTCTGATCAACTCTAACTACATGCAATGAAAATACAGCTAAGAAAAAGCATAGCTAGCAAAATTATAATTACAGTGCAAATATTCTTCAAATAGCAGAAACATTTAGAGTGTCATCAAATTGGCTTTTTTTTCAGAAGGCAGAAGCCTGAATGTATATTTGACAAGCAAAATACTTTATTGCTGTTCAAGAATTATGGAAAATAACAGCAAAACTTTCAAAAAACTGAAAATAAAACAGAAAATTGCCAAAAGCTTATACGATAATATATATAATATTTTTGTATTTTCCAAGAGAATTTAAGAGTAGCTTTGCAGAGAATTCTGCTCAGTAGTGCATATGCTCAACATTCTGAAGAGATTTTCTTTTGAGTCAGTGGGAATGCTGACATGCATGGACACATCTTCAGCAGTGATGAAGAGTTCTACTTTTAATATCTGAGAGAAGTTTCATGAAGAATGCCCCTGACAATCCTAACTTTATTTGGCTTCATTAACAAAGAAAGAGAACCTGAATTATAGAATTTTTCAGGAAGTAACATCTTCTCAGTAAAACACAGACAGAAATTATCTCCTTGTAATGCTCTTTTCCTTCAGTTGATATTTAGCAAACTTAGTGCTAAGTGTGAGGACAATTGTGTTAAAGTCCCAGAGAGATAAGAATTCCTGAATATGTACTGTTGCTGAAATTAATGAATTGGTACAGATGATACTTCGTACTTAATCGATGTGTGCGCTTCCTCAATCATTTTAGTATGCAAAAAAGTAAACCTGTATTTGAAGGCAAATTCTGAGCAATTACAATTGAAAAGAGAAAGCTTCTTTTCTCAAAATCGACCAAGCAATGCCTAAAAATCTTGTTTTCTCATGCTGGCTACTCTCTTGCTTAAGATGAGTCTATAGGCACTGCAGCAAGGAGGCTGTGGCCATTTGGCATCATGTATGAAAGAGCTGTGTGGACAACTGGACTGACAAACGACAAACGCAGGCAGAACATTCAAGCTGTACTTCAGTTGAGATTCTGAATTTCTGCAGTTGAGCTATGAAATGTCAGGATTTTTTAGGAGAAGCCCATATCTTTTCACGCAGAATTAAATAAATAAATTGGTAAGGAGAGCTGCCTCTTGTTGAAAATGGGAGAAAATCAATTTGTCTGAGTAATTCTAGCTTCAGCTTATAGTGTTATATTCCAAATATCCCTATCCAGACCCTACCATGGATATGTGGGTTTGAAGGATTTTCTGGTCGAGGTTTCTGCTGAAAACAGAAGTACTGCAAGATCAGCCTTGGCCATCAAACCAGCTAGCCCTTATCTAGCTTTTCTCCACTTCACTTTCTCCCTTTTGTCTACCTTTGATATTGCTTTCTCCTCCAAGTACTGAAAGATAAATAAAGCCATGAGGAAAACCAAGTGTGCAAGGTGTGTGCCTGTGACACTGAGCCCACATGGCTAGCAGCGATAGATATTCAAGCACACAAAATATAATTAACTATTCAAGAAACTTCACCCCTGCAATTTGCTATACATGCCTGAGTGAATGTTAATGGGGTCACAGAGCTCTTTGAACTGCTGCTGACAGAACAATAAAGAGTTCCTGCGGTTTTCAAGAAACAGCACAGTATAATTTTGCTTGCTTTGCAAGGGCATTTCTTAATGATATCATTATACCCTCTAAACTCCTGGTCCATTTTCAGAAACTCACAACACTTCAAATGACAAGTTACCTTCCCTTCTCCCTGGGAGAACTGAATCTCAATTATAATTTATAATGTGTTACTTATTCAGTGAATATTCTTTTCCTGTGCCTCTGAGAGGTGCCAGCTATGGTATTTTAATGAAGCACCCCCATTTTATAGTCTCTCTCCTCTAAAACTGGAACAACAGCACTTAAAGGGCTAGGCCACCTGTTTGTGGAGTAAGGAAGGCAAACAAATTCCATTTGAACTGCCTTAACAGGACACGAAAATTAACTAACATTTGTTTTTTGTTTTTTTTTTTATGTGACTTGTGTTTGAGTATTGCTGGAGTGGGAACAAATAACCTTAATAAAAAATTCCCACCATCTGTGATAAAATTTATTCAGATGTTTGAAGCATTTTACATTGCTTATACCATTTTGAGGTTGTTTGTTTCTAAGATATTCTAAGGAATATCCAGGTCCATTTTCTAAACTAACAAATTAATGAATATTGTAATTAGCTTCAGAAAATTAATTAAGTATCTGATGCTAAGGACTGCTCAGTCTTGTGTGGATATAGGGAAAAAAAATGAAAAAGTCCATTTGAAGTGGGGTACTGTATTTCTTTTCTTAAGGAAAATGCAGAAGCAGATCTGGAAGTTTCCAGATTGAGACTAGGAAAAAAAAAAGAAGAAAAGGAAGAAAATAATCTTGTGTTCTTATAGGAGACTTTGCAAATTAGTTTTCTGATCATTTTGTAATTGGAAATTTTACAGAGCTCAAATTCTGTGGGCACTTCAGATCATGATTCTCAGAAAACAGCTTTTATAACTGAATGCTTGGTTGAGCACAGGCATTGATCAAAATAAATACCTGATATAATGTACTTGCATGTAGTCACTTGTCCAGCTGTGATTTTCCTTCAGTGTCAATATCTCAGGTACAAGCTCTCCACAGGTTGCTTTGTATGAGTCAGAAAATGTAATAATAAACACAGCACTGGCATGAAAAGGGGCAAGTGATCAAGAATTTAAGCACAGTGAATTCCCAGATACCTCACCAACACTGCTAACATGATCATTGTAACAGCAGGCAAAAATCATTATCTCCCTCATTTTGCATATTTGGGGTGCTTGTCCAAGCACAAACATACCACCTCTCCACCAACTCCCGAAGGCTGTGTTTTCAAGACTGACCTCTTTGAATCTGTTGGCACACTAAAAGAAAATGTGGAACAACTCTTGGCAGGAACATTTCACTGAGTGTGGATCATCTTTTGATTTTTGTGTACACTGCATACTTTTGAGAATCCTGTCTATCTCAGCAGAGACAGCCTTGGAAGATACGCCACAGGTGAAGACTTTGAACTCCTCTGCTTTCTTTGCCATTCAACTGTTGTTGCACATGAACTAGATCTTGTATCCTTCAAACATTTCAAAATATTGTTTGTGTATGCTAAATGCTGCAAACTAGGAACTTTAAAACAATTTATCTTTTTTCTTTTCATCTCTCTTTCTGATCCCTCAGCCATGAGCTCACAGTTTCCCTTGCATCTCTTCCAATTGTGAATGCACAGAAGAGCTTTACAAGACAAAGTATTGTTATACTGCCATGACATAAGGACATAAGGTTTTTTAGAAGCAGAACAGTACCACATATTTTGTCAGACATTGATCATCTTTCTGTCAGTAAATAGTTCTGGAAAGATATTTCCAGTACTTTGCTTTACTAAAGGAAACATGCAATTTCACTACCTTTTTCCTTTCCTTCTTTTTTTTTTTTTTTTTTTTTGAATTTTTCTTTTATTTACCACATTCTTGGTGTTCTGCCACTGCCCATGTGATCTGTGTCCAGACAAATCTTGAATATCTCCATAGAAGGAGGATCCACAACCTCTCTGGGCAATCTGTTCCATCATCCACAACATAAATAAGTTTTTCTGAATGCTAATATGGATCTGCCTACGTTCAAGTTTTAAACCAATGCTCCTTGTCCTACAAATACACACCAGTGAGATACACACATGGCCTCTCAACTCCCTTTAGATATTTATAAACATTAATCAAGGCGAGTCTTCCCAATTTGCTGAAACTGTAGTATTTCCAAATGGAGTGTGATTCTCATAGAAGTATAAGTGTTGACAGTGTATGACAAAAATCCAGATCTGACAAAAGCAAAGCTTTCAAACCTGTAGGCTTGATGTTAACAGCAGTGCTTGAATAACTGAAGTCTGGAAACTGGACTGATATTTTGGTCTCTAGAGATGGTTACAAGCAGATTTGCAAAGTAAATCCTTATCTGTCTCAGGATGCCTAAGAACTAGTTTGGCAACCATCTTAGAGGGGGTGCAGGTCTCGATGAGGTCCTCCCTGTAGAAGTACTGCTGCATGATCTCCCTGAAGTATGAAAGAGATCTCTGCAAATGCTTTGCATGATGATGTTTTGTGTATATGATCCAAATCTGCATGAGCTTACAGTCCATATAAGATGTGCCTGTTTAGTATGTGAAGATATATAGGTACTACCACGATAAATTCTGATGATTGACTCTATTGAAACATACCCCTTGTTCCCAGACTTTGAAGTCAGCAGAAACCAAATTAAGCTTCTAGATTTTCCACACATTTATGATGCCAAGAAAAACAGTTATTCATGTGGTATACACCACATGACATCCATGGACAAGTTAATCAGAGAAAAATCTGGAGAGACTGACTAAGGAGAGAAACCACATCCAACTGTAAAGGTTGAGAATAACTGAAGGCTTAGAACAGTTGGTGAAGAGATGCCTGTTCCTCCTCTTCTCTGGACATCTGGTCTAGAGAGAGGGTACTGGTCCAGTTGGAACTTTGGTCTAGACTGTGTAATCTTCTTCTGTTTTAGGAGCAACAACACTTCCGTCTGTCCTGAGTGATTTCTTCAAGTGCTGTCATGGTAACTGTTGTAAGACATTTGTTTTAAAGAATCCAAAGACATTAAGAAGTGCTCCTAAATTTTCTCTTTGGAAAAACATCAGAATAGCGGGCTCTGGTGATGGCTCAGGAACAGCCGTTTGTGCTGCAGGACTTGGCTTTCCTCTTGTCAGCACAACTCAGTAACATTAGGATATGCATTACAGGCTTACACTGAAATACATGAAAACAGATTAGTATTGACCCCTGTGAATATTGATCAAGTCCATCATATAAAAACTGCAATTTGCTCAGTCAGTGGCACCTTAGTGATGTTATTGGCACTACATTGTATATCATTTTCCTCCAAACCTTAGCTAATTTTCAATTCCTAGTATGAGAGAGAGACTTGCAAGTATCATTTTCTGGGCTAACTGAATGAGGAAAAAACTGATCCTGTCCAATACGCTCAGAAGGAATAAATAAACAGCCACCATCACTCCCTGACCTTCCTAAAAAGAGGGGAAAAACACAAACCCAAATAAAATCAAAACGTCTGAGCCAATGCTGTGTAAGCTAACAGGAAATCGTTAGATTACAACCCAACCCTTCAAGCTACATGTTTCATTTTGAAACAAATCTGTACTTGGAGGCATCAGTAATTATTTCCATTTATTTTCTGCTTCAATGATATGTAAAGCTGCAGTTTTGATGTGGCTTTCCAAATGCCTCCATTGATTTACATAAAAGTTCACAGGAGGCAGAAATATTTGCCTGAAGAATAAAAATAAACATATTCAAGCAAATAAGATGCTGGTAAAAAATGTAGTAAATTCTACATTCTGAATTCTAATGGAAAGCTGATTGTATTTATGTGCTTATCTAAGCATAACCATCACAGAGACCAGTGAATCAAAAGCACAGAGCGTTCAGTCCTTCCCACTGATTCATCACCTGCTCCTGAATGGCACTGCTGCCATCCTGGTGGTGTCTTTTGCAGAAGACAGCATGGAGGTCTGTTCCAAACCAGGGGGGTGTGGGAAGGGGCTGCTCGGCTGAAGGTCTGATTCTCCTCCCATGCTGGACTGTGTATTACTGGTGGGAAGAACAATTAACAAGTAACCACAAAGCCTTTTTCTATACCCTCTCAAGAAAACACCCCCAGTCCTGAGGGTAGATGAAGCAGTGACCGTGATCATGAGTTGATGGAGTATGGAGTGTGGAGACTGGAGCGTGGCACTGTTGATTAATATCCAAGGGAGTGTCCGCAGGAAACCGAGGGAAAAGATCCTTGGACTCCTCAGCAACACTCTGGCAGAAAATCATGTGGTCTTTCCCACCTCTTTCAGCTTCTTCGCAGATCTGCATAAACCACAGGACTCAAAGAGAGGGAGCTGCTGCTGCTGTGTGCCACCTGCCCCTCCTTAGGCAGCACATGCAAACCACACAGCAGGTCCTCTGTTCTGGGTAGGAGACAGCTGTCTGTCAGGGCAGCTGCTCTGTGGCATTGCTACAGCCTTCCTCTGAAAATATACCCAAAGCACGCCTTCCTGCTCTCTTCTATGTCCCTAGTCTCAAAATATTGGGTTTTTTTCTTTTCAGAAACATTTAAGTAGAAAAAGTAAATTTAAATTTCTTTCTTTGTATTTGCATTGTAGGTTTTGAGTCCCTAAGGTACATTCAATATCTTTAAACTTTTTTTTCACAGCCATAAGGGCTGGATTTCTTTTCCTGTTTTAATGAAAGTCAGCATTTCAATCTAATATCACGGGAGCAGCAGCTTGAGCTCCAAAGGCATCTTTGAAAATCATAATGACCAGTGCTGCTTCTGTAGCTGCATGGAATGGGAGGCTTGCATGTACTTTTGCACTCTTGCAAGTCCTACTTATGACCTGGCTTGACAGAAGAGAAATCTGCATTGGATAGGGCTGTGATAGCAACAAGATGGCTACACAGGAGGTAGGAGGGAAGGTGATGGATAGGGAGCTACAGCTTCTCTTAGCCAAAGAGTGCACAACATCAGTCATGCTAAGCAAAGTTTTGTGAGCAAAACACTTCCCTCCACAATAAGTCCATATGCAGTGCTGTTTATTTTCAGATAAAATAGTTATCTCTAAAGATCATCTCCCTCCTGTGGATGCAGTCTGAAGAATCCTTTGCATTGTACAAGAGTTACAGAGACTCTTGTTACTCATTTTTGAACAGTAAATATAGGGGTTCGATTTTCTATTTTAATTTGTGTTTCTTTATTATTTGTTTGCAACAGAGACCAAAAGTATGAAGGACAAATAAATAGGAACTCTTACTCTTTTAATCTAAATCAGAGTAACAAATCTTACCCTGGTATTAAGGTGCTCTGTTATTATTTTCTCCTCCTAGCAGTGGAGATTCAAGCCACCATGGAGGTGGCAGACTTGATTTTATGTCCACTTGCATGCTCCCTGAACTCACATGAAGTGGTGATGGGTGAGAAAAGTCTGCTGTCATTGATGCTTCCAGAATTTTGCAGGGAAAAAAGAAATCAAAACACCTAATCTTATCTCTAGCAAAATGTGCACAGTTGGATTTTGAGACCATTGATTCAGGAAACTCTTACACTGATATTAGAAGGCCCTTAATCTAGCTGTTAAAAGGCTCTTCAGACCAAGAAACAGGTCTCTTCTTAGTGATGTGTGTATCAGCTACTACAGCATCCTATCTAGGAGCACAGTACATCTTTTAACACCCGAGCTATACTAAAAGCTTGAAGCCTTTCTAGTAGATGTGTGCTATGCCTTGCTGATTTACTGCACAGTTTGATGCAACCACCTATTCAAAATTTAGTAGCTTTTGTTGAACATAAGTTCAAACCAGATTTTAACCATATTTAATTCTGTTTTTTGTTTTGCTTTGTGTTTGTTTTTAAAAGCTTTAAAAAGATGTTTATGGCTGAAAAACAAGGTCTTCTACTTGCCTGGTTTCACCCGGTAGCTTTTCAAATTCACAATGTACTCGTACTGCTGAATGTTCCCCTGTGCCATGGTTTTTATTTACCTTTTTATCATTGACAGCAGTGCAAGGCTGGGAGACAAATGTACTAGGAAAGTACAAGTTACAAGGAAACAAATATGTTTCTGTAGTGGAACAAGCTTTTCAGTAAGAAGAGGGCTAACTGAGGCACCTTGCAGAATTTTGTTATCCAGGTTGTCTTTGTGTCTCCTCATCCATCTATTTTATAATTAAAAAAAAAAAGATTAATAAGAAGTGAGGAGTGTTGAGCCATTGCTGTCTTTTCACAGTGTCTTGTAGGAATTTAGTGCACTATAAATGGAGGAGAACAAAGTGTCTTTTTCAAAGGTGAAAACAGGGCTAATAAAGTGATTAATGAAATAACCTCCTGCATTTGGATTGCAATGAGAAGTCTCAATGGGGAAAAAATGCTACAGAGAAAATGAAGGAACCAACACTGCTGTCTGTTAGAGGAAGATCTGATAAGGACACGGAGGTAATGCACCTGATGGGAATGCAAAGGGAAAAAAAAAAAAATTGGGGGAAAGTAATTCTGCGTCATCAAGAATTGTCAGTGAGGTTGTTTTGTACTCTGCTTCATATTCAACCTGTGATGATTTTAAAGTCTCCTTCCACTTGACAATAGAAATTTTGCTGATGCAAAAATCTATCAGCAGGAAATTTGGCAATGGGGCACTCAGTCAATGGTACTGCGATTATTTACAGAGATGATCGAGTAACCTCCAACTCTGTCCTTTGGATCTTAGTCTCCTTTCACTTCCCCCCACTATCCGTTCAAATACAGCACTAGAGAGAGAAAGTAATGTAGAAAAAGAGATAAGCAATTTTCTAAGGCTTTATTCTGCAAATCCTATAAAAAGGTAAATTCCAGACCTAGTTGCAGAATAAGATTAAGGAATTAAAGAGTAAATACATGTGCTTTCTGAAATAGATGTTCGCATTTTTTTCCTTCTGTACTTCGTACCGTATTTAAGAATATCACTGTGAACTGCATCCTGTATCCTGGTTTTACAAATCCCAATGAGAAGCCAGAGCTGGGTCTTGCCTTCTGCGGGTGGATTAGAAAGGAGATGGTGTGGCAGAGGAGAGGTGGGCTCAGCTAGCCATGGCAGCAGGTATGGATGTCAGTAGATGGTGCAAGAAAAGATGATGGGCCCAGAGGTGTAGACCAGAGCATCCTTCACTGTCAGGGGATTAGAGTTTGGGAGTCCTGGCAATAGAGTAGTGAGGGGTATCAGTGGAGATCCTGGAGTGGGGGTGCAGGGATTTTGCAAGGTTTGGAAGGAAGTTTGGGACAGGAGACTGGAATAATTGAACAGATTTGGACATGTATGGTGTACTGAAGCAACTCTGAAAGGACCTCTTAGGGTGAAAAGGCTATGCAGTCTGGCACACACATTTGGGAAACTCATATCTGGGATGGGTACCTGGAGTTAGGAATACCAACTGAAGGTATTTCTGGAGTGAGAAGAGCTGCGGGCAGTGGTACTGCTTAAGAAGTTACAATGAGAATTCAAAGCTTTTAGGCCAAAAAGGATAGAGGTTAACCTTTAAAGGTTATGTGACAAAGTTCTCTGAGAGGGATCCTGGTTTGGTACAGGGAAAAGACACAGAGGTCTACCACACCACACCAATATTTTTGAGCAAAGGAACCTGCCTTTTTCTGTACCACCACAGGTACTCGTGCCTGGCATGCAGCCTGTAAGAAGCTTGTAAGTGTCATTAAGCACTAAGTCATCTTTAATTATTTATACACAAGGCCTCTTATCAGAACCTAGACGATAGGCCTAAATCATGGGTCCTGTTGATAAACTAAGATGTGGAAAATAATGTTTTGTAAGACAAGGCATGTTTAGCCTTTTTCACTCTCTCAGGTATCACATGAATCCAAAAGGATCTTTTCCACGAGAAAGCCCTCACTGCATGTCTCCAGGAGGCAAGGACAAGTTCACCAGGAGCCCAAGACCCTTTGGCTTCTGCTGTCATAAGAAAGTGGCACTTACTCACCAATACACCTAAGAGTTTTTGTAATAGTAATATTTGCATAAAAAATATGGAAAAGAAAAAAACAAAAAAAACCCCATGTAGTAAGTTTTCTGTGCAGACAGGGTTTTACCTGGGGCCTGCATAGTCAGAGTGACAGTTTTTCATTCTGTATGTGTTAATGTGTTTAGTTTGTGTCTTTCTTTAATGAGAACTGCAGAATTTTACCTTCTGGGAAAGAAGCACCATGGAAATTTTACAATAGACTTTAAATCAGACTTCTCCAAACCTTTCTCAGGTGTATTTCAGGCATACTTGCCATCATTTTCACTGAATCATATCTTTATAATTTTACGTATGTCAGTACCAGGGAGAATATACACCCAGTTTTCTTCAGGCCACTCACTATTCACTCAGTCATTCTGCAGACAGAATCATAGAATTTTAGGGGTTGGAAAGGACCTTAATAGAGATCATCTAGGTCAAACCCCATACATGTTTTGGTTTCAAGAGCTGCATGTAACACTTTATATTTTTGGTCGGGTTTTTTTTGTTTTTTTTTTCCCCTTCTTTCAATATGGATACAATATTCCACAGAGAAGGGGTAAGATAATCAATTTCGTCAGCTATTTTGGTATAGATACACAGTATATTAACAAATATGAAATAGAAACTTCCTATTTTTGGTTCAGGAACTCAAAGTCAATTTTCTTCTGGGCCTTTTTCTCTTGTCATCTGCTGGTTTGCAGATTCTGAATCCATTTGAATTTTGCCAACAGCAGCATCTGAAGAGTAAATACATATATGAGCTTATATGAGCTCTCAAAACTGGCAACAAGGGCAAATCTTTTCCTGAATGTAGGACTAAGAATTTCAGCATAATGAATTGCTCCAAATTATTTGCTCTCTCAGAGTTTGTAATCACAGAAAATCGGAAACAAAAATAGGAATCTAGGAGACTTCTATTCTTACATTTTGAACTGTAGATAGCTACAGTTTCAATGGGCAATGCATACAGTACAGTAAAAAGGAGTATTTTCATCACCGAAGTTTCATTCATTTACTTTTCACTGACAGTAAGGAATACATTTTTCTCTCTTGGATTATTCTTGTCCTTCTAGTGAGGAATTACAGTTACTTGTAAATGAGCAAAGACTTCTGAAATAATTTAAATGCACCTAGGACTAGTAAGTGAGATCCACGGAAGATTGGCAGCACTTTGCTGGGAGCAGAGGTATTATCAGTATTGAAGTGGGCAATAGAAGCACTTTCAGGGAAGGGTCAGTAAAACTTCTTGAGAAACCTATATTCACTGTTTCCCTGAGCAACACAATAACCACTTATCCCCTTTTGTCATTGCACTTGATAGGATATTCACCTCTCCTCAGAGATCTGGAGGACATGATTAAAAATGTAGCTCCTGAGAATGCAGATGTTCCGCTTTCAGCATCTACTTGCTGGTATTTCTACCAAATGCTCTGTCATTTCCCGGGCAGATCTCAAGAGAGCTGATTTCTGTTCACATAGCCAGATTTGTGTTCAATGCTCCACTTCAGCTGGACAAAGTCCCTCATTTCTGCCTGAGGCTCATTAACCTGGGTTAATAAACTCTCATTATCCAAGGTTTCCTCAATCAACTACTGAATTGATGATGAGCCTTCCAATACATGGATACATCAGAGAGAGAGGTTTAACATCATGTAATTAAAATCCCCATTATTTCTAGCATGAAGGTGACTGAACAGTCACAGAGCAAATTTTGCCTACTAATTCAGAAAGTAACAATGAAGAGTAAAAGAACTCAGTGCTTCTTAAATCTAGAGGTCTTCCCATGTGTGCACAGGACACAGCTAAAGCAACCTGTGATGCTGAGAGGAATAAACATGTCACTTGAAATCAGAGAGTAAACCAGAGGAGTTACATCGTATAACCAGTCATTATGAGCAAATGGATACAAGAAATCTTAGATAATCTAAAAACCAGTAGGGACTTGAGACAGCTGTGAAAGAATCCAGGTAGAAATACTACTTTGGATATGGTGTAACTTATCTTCAATACATCAAATAGTCAGGCAATGCATAGTCAAGGAATAAACTCTGTGATGAGGTGTAAGCATGACTTCTGTACCTCTAGACTTGTCTTGTTGACTCATTTCCTTCCCAAGTCAGATTACTATTTAAAATATAAATAATAATAATACTATCATGATGCATGAGTCCTCCTTATCCTAGTGAAGCTTAAGGAAAAAAATTCTTACTTAATTGTCTTTGAGAATGCTGTGTTACAAAATACACAGTCAAATAATTAATTTAACTACTTATCTCGGTATGATTTTTCTTAGACTTTTTATATCTCTTTTGCCTTAGTTAAAACACTGGAAAATTGTTATGTATATATGAAGACTTCTGGGAAAAATAGTCCCTAAAAGCAAAAGAGATGTGACTTGAAGGAAAATGAAGATGCTGAAGTACGTGTACATTATAATAGAAATTGAACTCAACATGAGATTTTTCAATTTTCAAGCGATAATATTAATTAATTCAAAGTCTTATGATAACTTTATTACAAAAGTAAAATTTTATCCCATTTCTGCATGTCTTCACAAGTGATCAGTATCAACAGAAAATGATGGATACTTAAAAATAAGTTTATGTTTATTCCCAGTCAAGTTTATTTGCCAATGGAATTATGAGATTTCTCAAGCAACTCTAAAACAACAATTTCAAAATTTAGACCCATTTAAGAACGTCAGTTCATTTCAGTGTTAATTTGTTCATATAACACAGAAAAGCTTTGCTGCTTCTGCTGTTAAATCAGCCATCCAACTCAACAATGCCATACTCCTCTGAGAAAGGAGGGGAACAGGGATAAAAATATTCTGACAATTTCTTCTCTGATGTTCTAATTCCCTGCATCCTGACATCTTCCTCTCCCCTCGTGTGACTGAATATTTATCTGTCACATGAGCAAGATGAAACCAACTTTATTAAATCTCTGAATTTAATAGAAAAGTAGAAAAGGAACTCTACTTCCTCATTATATAATGTCTGTACTTCCAGACATAGGAGAAGGTTGGGTCCTTAGAACTTTTCCTGTCTCTATAGAAAAATAGTTGCCAAAAGAAAACACGCAGGTAATAGTTTTGAAGCTGCTCTAAATTCTGTGAAATTCCAATAGTTTCACAACTTCCTACAAGGATATAAGTGATGGCAGAATCTGGTTTAGAAACTAATAGAAACTTCAAAATCTTTCTGTCTAAATAAAGACACACAAAATTAAAATTACTTACATCTTTAGCAAAAGTTTCTTTGGTAAGGAAGCCTCTTCCTTGACAGCAAAGAAAAGGTAGTCAAATACAAATACTAACTACATCTTTCTATCCTTCAGATGTATTTACAAATGAGCTAGAAGGACTTTAGCATTGTTTTGGGAAATCATTTGGAAAGATTGTTTGTTTCAACACTCAGCCAAATGATTTGGGTCAACAACTAACAGATCCTGGCAGATCCTGGCTCTGCTCTCTCAGTCACACCTAGCCTGCATTTTCACCTGTTCTCATATTGTCTTTCAAACTAGAAAAGCATTTTCTATTCAATTTCTATTCACACTTACTCTTATCTAATCCACTATTTCATAAGAACACAGAAAGCAAAAGAAGGAATGGAATTGCTTTCCTGTTTCAGAGGTGCTTCATGAGTTATGTCTGCATAGCACTAGTAATTCACAACCCACAGCTCCTCTGTGTTAAGTGGCAGGAACAGTACTTATGCTTCGACATGCATTCAAGTCAAATGCTTGAACTGTGTTAAGAGTTTCTGGTTTCTGGAGAGATTGCAAATATATATCAGCTACATAGGTATAAATAAGAACTGTATTTTTTATATCATAATTAAATCAGTAATTGAGAGAGCTTATCACAGAATAAAACAAAAAACAAAAAACAAAAAACAAAAAAAACTCCAGTCAGCTCCAATCTAACTCCCTCTATGCTATTGTCATAAAGGTGATCTGGAAATTGAATGATAATTTTATCCAGCACATAGCACCATTTTCATGTAAAATATATGCTCATGAGTTTAATTATTAACATATTATTCTATAGTGATTCTAATTAAAATTCCTACTAAAGATGATAATAAGATGCCCACAACATTTTAATTTGGGAGACATCTACATAATACAGCAAAAACACACAATTTACAGTGTGATGTGCACACACCCTCCTGGTACATTTGTTTTTTTTTTTTTCTCCTGTTATTTTAATGAGGAACACACTTCAGCAGAAAGACACGTAGATCAGACCTCTTTTTCCAGAGTATTTTGATAAGATTTTGCCATTAAGAAATGTTTAAGACCATAAATAATGTTGATTATCTTGAATTCTGGCATGTGAAAAACACTGATTTATGAAACATCTAATGATGTTTCACCTGCTCTGCACAGTGGGTAGTGTTACTGGGTGCCCATGAGTCCATTGGCTGAAAATGTTAATGAGAGAGGATAACTTGTTTGTTCAGTGTGGCTGTGAATGCCTCATTAACCACTTAATGACTTGAAATGAACAAATTGATTTTCTAAGTTGTTGTCCCAGTATTGAACTTGAAATAGCAATTGTGGGTCAAACCAAAAGAGAAATATCCAGTTTAATTTACAAAAAAATGCTTAATTTCATTTTGGAATGTTTCTCTCTTTCTCTTTATGTCATATTGAAGCTACATATCTAAACAAAATCATAGATCAAAATAAAATGTGGAAAAACTTAGTTGCACATTTGTTTTAATATTTTTTTTGTCTCCTTGTTTTTGGCATTGTTTGCTTCTCATTCTTTTTTTGCAAAGCTTTTCATCAGATAAATACAAGTCAGTCTTCTGTTTACTTTTTGAATAAACAGCTTTCCTAATAAACATCAGCCATGTGGGCTTTGTCTTTACAGATGAGGCAGACATGCTGCATCTCACTCACTTTCTAGTTCTAGCTTGAAAAATGAGTGGTTGATCTGATGGAAAGAACCTGAGCTAAAGAAGCCCTGCTGAGATATGAGTATATATACCACTTCGGATTTTTCATCATGTCAGTGTGCGTCTTTCCTGAATAACTTCTAATTCAGAGAGTAAATGCTGAAAATTGGAGAAATTGTTCTTTGATAGAAATACATTTTCTTTTTCCTGTTGTGGTTCAGCTATTATTACTTGAAACAAATGGAAAAGTGAATGTACTTCACTGAAGAATGATTAATTGGTGAAAATGAAGGTTTTTGATTTGGTCATCTTGTCAGAAAGTTCACTTCCTAGTTACCTACCTAGGATTAAATCAGTAATTTAATCATATAATGGCTTGGGTTGGAAGGGATCACTGAATCACAGTCACAGAACTACTGTAGGGACTGGAAGGGACCTCTGGAGGTCACTGAGTCCAACCCCCAAATATTCTTAAAGATCACCTAGTTCCATCCCTCTGCCATGGGTCTGACAACAATTAAATGGTCATATAGAAATAGTTAAGTGTTTTATTAAGGTGCTTCCTCTGGTTTACCAGTCTGGAATCTGTTTACTTCACAGAATAGACTATGTTCCCAGGTTTGGGAGAAGAGTATTTGGATGCTCCCTATGGGTCAGGCAACTGAAAGAGAAATTAGAGGAGAGGTTTGGCCAATGGTGAGGATATTCACACTGATTGCTGGAGAAGGCTGTGCCTAGATCCAAATGGCATATGAAAGCAGAAGAGACTATACATCTTTACTGCTATTACCCATGCATTTCAAGCATCCAGGATTCTGCAGAGCTGCACTGAACTGCTTTCACTAAGAGACTAAATTAGACTTTATAAATTGAATATGTTTTTGCTGTTATTGTTATTGGTTGTTTGTTTTTGTTTTGTTTTCCTAAATCCGAAGGGCTTTATTGACAAGGCACACTATTTTACAATGGGAGATATTTTTTTAATGTCTCCATGTTTCTATATTCACCCCTTTCAGTACAACATAAAAGACAGGTGAATTAGCTGTAAACAGTGTAACAGAGTGTTTATTGCAGTCTGACACACTGGAGCTGTTAGAAAATACACTTTGCTAACCCCCAGGAGGAAGACATCTACAGAAATAATGACCACCAGACTAAGGTCTGTGCTATACATTGTAAAAGACACTGTAGTCCTGATGACAGGGTCAACATTTCACCCTTAACTGTTAGACAGAAGTGTGTGACAAAATTTAAGGGATTCTTAAACATGTCATGTTTTGGTGTACTGCATTATCTTTTTAACACTTTTACTCTACTCTAAGACCTACTAAATACCAGATAAAGTTAGAAGATCCAAAAGTACTGCTGCAGTATGTCATAGAGCAGCAAGAGCTGAGCACTCAGAAGACAAGCACTTCTGAGGGAAGCGCTGATGTTTTTACTTTCCTTGGAAATTGTTTTCTTTCAATCAGTCATCACTTTTTGTGCAACCATCTTCAACCTCAGAAAGCTCATGTATTGTAGGATTGAAGTTATAAAAACACTACCAGAAAAAAAACCCAAGCAAGTGTTTTGAGATGTTCTGAGTAAATGATCAACGCCAAAGTGCTGAACCCAGTCAAGTTCTCAGGTAGTCCAAGGAGATCTGCTCCCATGTAGGTATAGAGATCAGACTGAAAAACATGTACAGCTTCTCTCAGCTCCAAGAATGATTTGCAAGACCATCTATTACATAAAGCAATATAACAAACATGATATTAAATTATCCTGTTTTTTTTAATAAGTTTTTAAAACGTACTGCTTTCTGCTGTTGTCAAAATATTGCATGGGACTGCAGAGGTCTCACTGGATTCACAAGTGCCTTAGAAGGGCATGTAGAATTTACCTGTCTAGCACTGAAATGTTCCTGAAGCACACAGGCAGTTATAAATAGAACAGTACCTGGAACATGAAAGGACATTGTCTCACAACAGCTGAGATTCTGATTCATGCTCTCAGGATAAGAAAAAGCTTGACTACTCTCATGGAAACTTCTGCAATTTTATTTTTCAGTACAATATTATCCTGCGAGACTCAGAGTCCCAAAAAAGTCTTCCAGTGAAACAAGTAATTAACTACTGACTGCAGTAATACTGAAATCTACTGAAGATGCAAAAGAGAAAAACAAAAAATAACAAATCGTCATGGTATCCTCTTCCCCTTCTCATAACAAACATTGACTTCCCGGGACATGTTACAACTGGTGGGCTCCCTCCTGTTTTATTAAGGAACTTTTAGATAGAAGAAATAAGCTAAGTCTTGCAATCTATTCCCTGGCAGGCAAGCTGGACTGCCAAAGGATCAATAGTCTTCGTAATTCCAGTCACTCTAGTTCATTCCTTTTCATCAATAAATTATTACTCTGAAGAATCATGGATGAATTATCATTAGAGAACAGATATCTTTGGAGACAGAAAAATCTTTAAAGGAAAAGAGCACAAATGGGAAGCCATTAATTGAAGACAGAGTACTCTGGGAATATAGCTTTTTTTTTTTTTTCCTGTTTTTAATACTCCTTTCTGACTGCCTGTTTTTGACCACTCTCAGAGACAGAGTATTGGGCTAGCTGGATTTGGCTCAAGAGGAATCTTCTTGTGCATTTATGAAAGGATATAAAAAATACTAACTTGGAGCAAAGAAGTGTTGAGCTCCTGAATATTTGTCTTGGTGATTTTGTTGTTTATAACCCTGAGAAAAAGAAAATGCAATCACATTGGTGATTACAACCACAACGCAATTACACTGGTGACAGCAGCCAGCCATTAATACCAAAATGTAAGGTCAAACAAAAGCTAGAAGAGGAGAAAGTAGTTATAGGATGCGGGGAATTTCCTATGCTTGTATTTACTTCCTTTCTTGATACTAAATATACCAGGGACTATTTACCAAATACAAGGGCAGCAGGATCATTGATAAGATGTGAAGGTTCACCTTAAATAGTTCCCAGAGCAAGATATCCTTTGCAGGATATCTTTCCTCTTTGTGGATCAAAGGAGGGAGCGTGATGAGAAAAGAAAAAGCTGGTAGGTAACCTCAAAGAGGAAGATACTTTAAGAAGTCATCCAAAACATGGCTTCATGTGAGACTGCCAAGAGGTTGAAATTGCTAAGACGTCAAGGTAGAGTTTCTGATGTAAGGTATTACTCCATGATAAGTAAAGCAAAGGATGAGCAGATTATCATGCAAATGTCCAAACTGTCAGGCCACTGTGAGACACATCTGTCAGGCATGTTCTATTCCCTTTCATGTTTTCTGATGAATATTCTCTCTTCAGTGATTTCATATCAAGGCAAACTGACAACATTTTATTCTGGACTTCTACTGATAAACGAAGTCCTTCAGGCTAACACACAATCAGCATTTGGTATTACTTTCACTAAAATGTCAGATCACTTCATCTTTCCAAATCCATGAAGCATCATAAAGTTTGATACCACAACTTATGAAAAGAAACAGCAGATTTTTTTAGGGGTGCATGCAAAGCTTTGAAGCTCTTAAAGAAACAACCATTGCAGTCTTTTTCAAATACAGAGTAATATCTGCCTCACTCCAGCAGCCTGGTTCATCATTGCACACCAATTTACTCGCTCAATACTTATGCTTATGTCAGCATGTCTGGAGTCAAGGCATGAAATCTTGCATGGTACAGTAAAAATTCATGGCTGACATCTTCCCTCTTGCTATGCAGCCCATTCCAAAGAAAACACACTTTCAATCTCTGTGATTCTGCAGCTTCACAAGGCATCCCTTGTGGCAAGCAGAAGCTGCAAGGAAGTTAGCAGAAATTATGAGACCATAACCTCTCTCCATTTCAAAGTGTACCTCTGTTTTCACATGTTCTCTTTCACTTCGCACTAATCTTTTCCTGTGTTTCAGTGGAGACAAGGTTTTGCATTTTGTCTGTAAGTCTTTAGAATTACAGAGTGCAGAAGGCAGAAAGGTGCTGCTTTCCTCAGCTTCCAGCTGGCACTGCTGCCTTCATGTTTTGCTAGGATGAGCAGATAATTCTGTGGTATGCGCTGTTTATTTAGAAGAATACTTTACAAAGCAGCAGGGAGAAATGAAGCTTTTAACCTAGAGCTCTAAAAAAAAAACACACAGGAAGTCAATCAAAATTAAAGACAGAACTAACACTGAAGATTCTTGCCCACGATTTTGCTTCAACAAACTTAGCTGAGCCAAGACAGGAGTATGGACAATGGGAAGGGTTAAGGACTGGTAGCAATGGGGTCTAGAAAGTACCAGAGGGAAGGTCAGTGAAAGCTGTAGGACAGCACGGCATGCATGTGTGCGTATCTGAGTGCAGGGCAGGTCCTGCCACAGGGGATAGGGCTGACCTTGTGAAGTTACTTGGGCTCATGATCTGTGTTGTGACTTAGAGGGAAACTGGACCTGCCACGGGGAGCTGAGTCCTGCACCCCTTCCATAAACATCAGGGTGGTGCTTATACCTGGCTGTCACTACTGTTGAACATGGCTGACACTCCTATGGAGAAAGAGAAGCAACTGCGTGACTGCCTTAAACTCTCTTATACAGAATCCAATTTCAGAACATTTTAATCACAGTTGTACTTTGTTACTGCAATTGCTTGTACTACCAGCTTTTCTTCTGTGCGTTGCTTGATGATTTCTCTGGGATACATTTCTTTTTAGAAGAATAGACAGTATAAACTTATAAAAGACCACAACTTTTTTTGAGGAAAGGAGAAACATGATGAAAAATAACTCCCTGCTTACTGAAGCAAGAGTAACTCTATGGAGCTGTGATGTGACTACATAAGCCACCTATTCCTGAAGTGAACTCTTTCCAAGACCAGACAGTTTGCTATTATGACCTCCTGTATCTAATATCTGAGGCCAGACAAATGTTCGAGTTGTGACAGCATGAACAGGAAGAACATTCTTTTTTCTTCCTTTTTCTTTATCCTTCCTTTTTATCTCATTTGAGCTGTTTCTTACTAAACTAGTCTCTGTAAGCAGTGTGTGAGACCTTATTATATTTCCTTCAAGGGAAAAGGGGACATTCCCGCTACTCTTAACAGTCAGTTTTATCTGACAACTCACATTTCTGTTGTGAGTACAACAGTGGTGGGGATAAACTGATTACCATTAGATCAATGGAAGAGGGGAAGGCATGGCTAATTATTTATTTCCAAGTGGCTATTTATCCTCCTACAAGTTTTCTCTTTTCCTACCACTTCCGTTCCTAAGCACATCCACATTTACTTAATTGCAGTTCAAGATCTCAAAGACCAATTAGTCATAAGTGTTCCATGTTATCACATGAACTTTTGGAAGTAAGCTGTAATATCCATGCTACAAGTTCTGCTATGGCTGTATCTTTCAGTTCCTCCTATCACATCCTGCCTCAGCCAGCATTGCTACCCTCAGTACCTTCATCCACCTAACAGACAGAACTTGGGTTCTTCCATCTGGGAACTGGATAAAACCTTTGCCATTTACTCCTTTGTTTGCATCTAGCTAGTGCAGCAGTCTCAGCTGCACCTGGGATGAGTACACTGCACATTGACATGACTACTGCCCACCATTATCACTCCTAATATCATATCACAACCCATATTCAACTTGCTACTTTGCTCTGTTTGCCTCAAGACACCTCTGAGTCCAAAGTGGCTATGACAGCTGGCTGACAAGCACAGGCGTCTTGTCTGCAAAGGTTGTATGACCTTCCATGCATCACTGATGCACTGCAGTTTCACAGTGTAAATACAACCCTGTTTGTGACTTACCCTTCCTGCATGTGTTTTCCTTGGAGGCCTTGCAAGATGCTGATACAAGCAGCTTGGTTAAGTGTAAATTTCCTTACAAGTTCCCTATCTGAGGGGTCTGCTGGGGGAAGAATTTCTGTAACATTCTCTGGAATCTTGTTAGATATATCTGTAAGCTTTACATCTTTGTTTAGCTTACACCAGAATTTGTTGTCTTTTCTGAGTTAGTTGAAGGCTTCAGACAGGATTTTTCTACACTGCCCTGGATCTAACATAGTTTATGTATAATTTATCATTGTTTATACTGTCAAACATATGTTTTATTTCCACGTCAAAAACATCTGACTGACCTCAAGTGCAACCCAATGGCTTTCTGAGTAAATAATTTCATAAAGAGATAATGATCATGTACAAATGGTTGCTTCAGTTTCATAAGGTCACCTCCCTTAGTGTTAATCCCCTTTCAATTTCCCATTAGAGACATAGCAAAAGATGCAGCACATTCATATGCAAATGGGATGTTTCAACATCTTTGCTTGCTTTTTACATGACCTGTAAGAGCACTGTTTTCAGATTCTCTACTTAAGTTCATCTTTCTAGAGCATTAAGCTTTTCTTTCTGTAAGCAGAACTGGGGCAAGAGAATCCCTGTAGATGAGCATTGGGCCATATTAACTTTCACTTCTATTCAACACTCCTGCATTCCCTCAGAATACCTTCTGCTTCCTCTTCAGTTGCTGCCAGTGCTTCTCCATCTAATGAATGGGTGTAATCTCTGAGATTCAACATTTAGCACATGTTAAACTTTATGGGCTGGTTTGGCCCAGTTCTGAGACAAATGGAGTGGGAGACCAACAGACTCACACCCTGGGAAAGGAGAAAAGGGAAAGGGTAATGAGATGGGCCTAAAACGAACAAATAAAAAGCAGCAACAGTCTGAGGAGGAAAGCTAATTCACTAAATAAGATGTTGGAATACAAAAGAACACAATATAATACAATATAATTGAAATTGGAATTAATAAATCAAGAGTGAGAGTAAAGTGAGAGCGTCTGAAACCAAAGGCCTTACTCTAATGCTGATGTTTGTAAGAATCTACGTAGTGATGTAATCTTCTCCAAGTGACAGAAATTATTTTGCATGAGTTGTTTGTCCACTCTGAATTTCCCCAGGGACCTGGGCTCTGTACACGCCCATGGTGACTGCTGTATGCTTTTCTTCCTCAATCTCAATTGAGAAATTGCTATAGGTTTCTTTCAATATCCAGAGTCTCAAAGCAGCAGTCAACTTCCTCAAGCTTCAGGCAAGCCCTTCTTTGCTTTATAAATGCTAACTGCTTCTCTATAATTAGATTCTAGGTATTTCTGTAGATGCTTACTTCAATGATTTTTTCACAGGATCTAACTATGATCTTATTAGGAACTGAATTTGGCTTCCAAAATTTCAGAACAGTTTTTCAACTTTCTATCAATTAGAATCACTGCTTTATTTTTACATTTTTTGCACTGCTTGTCTAAAAACACAAACCAGACATATTTCACTTTACCTTGAGAGTAGCATTCAAATTTCTATAATAATCTTTTATAATTAACATTCTCTTTTTCATTTAATGGGGAAAAATATTCTTACAACTCAAGTGCTTCAGAATTTGTCTGACAAAAATTAAGCCACATTTTCAGAGACATTTTTGGCTTATGGATACATATTGAAGTACAAGAGAAAATGATTCCAGTTATCTCCTGTAGTTTGAGAGAATTCTAATGTTGGTAAGTCTTTTAATGTTTTCAGTTCTCTATTTAGAATAATAGAATGGTTTGCGTTGGAAGAGACCCTTGAAGGCCATCTAGTCCAGCTCCCCTGCATTGAACAGGGACACCTACAGCTATATAAAGTTGCTTGAAGCCACACACAGCCTGACCTTGAGCATCTCCAAGGATGGGGGAATCCACCATCTCCCTGAGCCCCCTGTTTCAGAGCCTCAAA
Source organism: Cyrtonyx montezumae (assembly GCF_038088225.1). Taxonomy (NCBI): domain Eukaryota; kingdom Metazoa; phylum Chordata; class Aves; order Galliformes; family Odontophoridae; genus Cyrtonyx; species Cyrtonyx montezumae. Next base: position 34,041,490 of record NW_027072089.1, on the reverse strand, counting down.
GTCCTTATTGAAAAAACCTTCTTCCTTATATCCACTTGGAATCATCTCCTTTAGTTTGAAACCATTTCTCCTCATCCTGTTAAAAAGTCCACCACCTTCTTTTTCATAGCCCCCTATAGGTACTGAATGGCTGCTCTCACCTCTCCTTGGAGCCTTCTCTTCTCCAGGATGAACAGCCCTTGCTCTCTCAGTCTGTCCTTGGAGGGAAGGTTTTCCATCCCTTGGATCATTCTTGAGACTCACCTTTAGACAAGCTCTAACAGGTTCATGCCTCTCCTGTACTGAGAGCTCCACATCTGGATGCAGTACTCCAGGTGAGGCCTTACCAGTGCAGAAGAGAGGGGTAGGGTCATCTTCCTCAACCTGCTAAGCATACTTGTTTGGATGCTGCCCAGGACATAGTTGGCACACACAACTGATTCATGTGAGCTTGCCATCCACCAGTATCCCCAAATAAATTTTAACAGGGGTGTGCTCTATCCTCACATTCCCCAGCTTACAAAGATACTGGGAGTTGCTATGCCATATGTGCAGTGCAAGACTTTTTACTTGAGTTTCTCGATTCTCATGAAGCTCACCTAGACCCACTGCTCAAACCTTTCTAGGTCTGTCTGATAACAACACATCCCCAGGCATGTCAATCGCAGCATACACCTTGGCAGCATCTGCAAACATGCTAAGGGTAAACTCAATCCCATTACCAGTGTAATCAGTGAAGATATTAAAGACCATCTGTAAGGATAGATGGCAGTAGATACAGTTGCCTTTAACCAGTTTTGGGTCACACAAAGGATAGTGGTCAAAATTTAGTAATAAAAAAGAAACACCTTACCCTCTTTCCAAGGATCAGGTCTCACTAGAAACTCTAAGAGGAGGGGAACTCTAAGTAGAGATGCTTCCTGTGTGGCTGTCATCCCTTAAATAAAGCTAGGGAAGGGTGGACCCTTTGTTAACAGTGGTTGCACAGGTGAATTGCTTGCACCTGTGCTCCCAGGGCTATCCAATAGCCCCTTCACTAGGTGCTCAATCACTGGTTCAGGCAGTGACCTAACCATCCCATACAGCGTCTGTCCCAGTATAGACTCTTGTGGGACAACACTGCAGTCCAGGCAGATGACATCAGCGGCTCTTCCCTTCTCCGCTAATGCAGTTATGCTGTCATAAAAAGTGACAAAGTTGATCAGGAAGAACTTGCCCTTTGTGAATCCATTCTAGTTCCTCAGGCCGTCCTTTCTACTCTTAAAAATGGGTCTGACTCTGGCTTTTTCCTAGTGACCAGGGAGTTCACCTGACCACTATGATATTTCAAATATCTTCAAGAATGGCTTGGCAAATACATCAGCCAATACTTCCTTACTGTTTATTCTTGGGAGAATTATTTGCTTAACAATCACCTTTAGCAAAGAATTTAACATGCTCAATGATAGATTTCATACTGAGTAGGCTTTCATAAACTGAGCTTCTTCGCAACTCAACCAGCAGATGTTACCTTGAACTTTTGTGCAAAAAAAAAAAAAAGTACAAAACACTATTGCCCATACATGTTAACAGTGTGTTATTGTTAACATAGAAAAAGTATCATATGTTAAAATGAAAATTATAAAAAGAACTAGAGGTCAAGCATCTGCAGCGTTTTCAGAAGTATTATTAATTTCTCACTAATGCTTTCAAAAAGATGTTGACTTTGGTTGTGATTTCCAAATTATTTCTAAATTGCAGGATTTCCAGTAGAAATTTGTTAGGTTATGTAAGAAATAACCTAACAGTCCCGGAAAGCTATCCAGTGGATAGTATAAATTAAGGCTCCTTCCTAAGCTCTGATACCTTTCTGAGACAGCTATTGGTTTCAGTAGTAGAGAGGTTGTAATTATGTCGATGAACATGAGTGGAATGGATATGTACTGATGCATGCATGAAAAACTATAGCATTTAAGGGGGAATGCAGGTTTTCTGATGACTTGTCTTCACCCAGTGCATTGCTGATAACAAGGAAATAATTCCTAGAACAATGGTTCATTGCAGGGAGTTAGCTATACAGATTTTTCTCTGGCTTGAGCAGATTATTTTCTCTTGTTTATTGCTGTCATTTATGCTTCTAGTATGGGTTTTGTGGCTAAGCTTGTCTTAAACAAGCCTTACCTTCCTACCCATTAATCTATAGTAAATTGTGGCTAATAAGCCTCTTTAAAATATTAAAGAGGAAAGATGTTTCAGCTTTAGACAGAAACTGCACTCTGAATTGCTGAGTAACCAGAGATCAGTCAGTAATGCCTGAGGAATATGACTAAGTAAATTCCAGAGCAGGAACAGTTTAATAACTTTGGATGCAAGCATACACGCTCATAAAAATTACAATAGAATCATGGGAGAGCTGACATTGGAAGGTGCCTCTGGAGGTCATACAATCCCATTCGTGGCTTAAAGGAGGGCAGACTTCAAAGTAAGATCCAGCTTTGAGTTTAGATCAGGTTGCTTAAGGCCCTGTCCATCTGACTCTATCTGTCCATCCTCCCCAGCAAACACGTTCCACTGTTTGACTACCTCACTATTAAATATTTTACTAATAGTCTGGCTTTCCACCAGCCTCCCATGTCCATTACCTCTTGTACATCAGCTTATGCTTCAGTAGGGAGCCCAAAACGGATTCGAGATTCTCTCTAGTGTGGAGCAGAGGGGAAGGATCATCACCCTGACCTGCTGGTTATACACTTGTTATTGCAAACCAGGGTACGTCTTTGCCACAGAACACACTGATGACCAGCTTTTAACTTGACTATCAGAATGTCCAAGTCCTCTTCTACAAAGCTATTTTCTAGTTACTCTGTACTGTTGCATGGGTAATTCTGGCTAAGAGAAAACACTTTGCATTTGTTAATCTGGGTTCCAGAAACCCATTTCTTCAGCTTATCAGGATCTCTGTGAGTAGATAATCCTTAACCTCCATCATATCTGTTGCACCTCACATACTGACACCATCATCAAAGTTCTTGAGACTTAGCCACTCCCTAGCATCACCCTGATAATTTATACAGAAATTACTGGCTGTTGTATGAACCTCAGAGAAAAAAACATTATGGAGTGACCACAAAGCAGACTTTGTACCACTGAGTTCAATTCTTTAATCTCAGCAATCTAGCTAGTGTTTCACACACACTGTATTACAACTCTCCAAACAAAATCTCTCCAGTTTGTTAAAGGAAAAATATGAGACTCCATGCGTAAGTCCTTGCTGATGTAAACGTAAATGACATCTACTGGTTTGAAAATTCTATGGTATTCAAGCAGGAAACAATGAAACATTTAGGCTTTAACCAGGAGGATACACTTCAGCATACCTTCAGGTGGTATGAGTTCTCAGCAGGAACTCTTCATAGGAAAAGATGGCTGACTGTCCTGTATCTACCTAGTAAATTTAATGAACTTTGGAGATACGACACAGCATATTCTCAGCCTCTGGGTGGAAAAAAGCCTAATTTATTGAAAGCTTCATGTAGCGGTAATTAATGAGTAACTTCAATGTGAGAAGAAAGAGAGGAAAAAATATTTATTTAAATTAGAGGAAGACGAGAAATAGGATTGCTTCTTTCTGCTAACCATAATTATAAGAAAGACATTGAAGTATATGATTTTCCTTGCTACTGACATTAGAAAAAATAAATAAAACTTTAAAGTTTAAAAAAACTTTAAAAGTAAATAAAATTTTTGAGGAGAATGTCATAATTGCAGTTGTCTTGCAGAACTGGTATTGTACAACCTAAAAAAAACCTGAGAATAACCTTCTGGAAAACACTGCAAATACTAAGGCAGTAAACTGCTGTCCTCCAAACTCCTCTCTTTCAGGGGTTCTGTTGGGAGCAAGTGATAACAAAGAAGAGGCCAAAAGACTGAAATTATGTCCTCAGTCTGATATCCATGCTTGGCTGTTGAGAATGAAAGGGCTGGAAAGTTACACTGATGAGTACCTTGCTTGTTTTGTGCCTGAACACACAGCAGAAATCTTTTTCCTAGTGCTATGCTTTAAAGTTGCTTTGAAGTCAGAGTTAAGGTTGCAGCAAAGCAAGACACTGAGGGATAAAAGCTATGAAGTGAAGGGAGTTTATACAGTGGAAACAAGAGCTGTTGCATAGTATAAGCATGTAATTTTTTTAGCAAAGAATGCAAAGTTTACGCAGCATTTAACATTGCCAGACCAATAAGAGCCTCAGTTCTCAGTGTTGATGTGATGAGCAGCACTGGCTGTCACTTAGCGCTGCTTTATATGCAGACAACACAAAAAGAACATTAAAATGACAAAGTCACACACTCAGAAATGAAAAAAATCCCTTTCCTGCAATATCCCACACACCTTCGTGGAGTCCTGGCTCCACCGGGGATTTGCCAGACCTCTGGGAACAATGACTACAGGCAGAGCTCTGCCTCTCACTGCCAACTAGTGCAGGGGGAAGTCTTCTGGGACAAAGCGGACAGCAAGCTCCAAGCATTGTGACTGATCACAGCTTTTAAGGAAAGAGGTTATCACTGCAACTATAGGAACCCATAAGGCATCTCAGCCTCTGAATGGGTTCTGGCATATGCACACTCACAGCTGCAAATTCTCACTGGGACAATGAAACCACCTGCACTAGGAAAGCCTAATGTGTAGTCAGGTCCATGCCCAAAGACTTTGTACTTTCAATCTTCATCTCTGGCAATCATAGAAATGTTACTGAAGTGCAGAAAAAATTCATTCTCCTGCAAGCCCTTTGAGAAATCACTTCTCCATGCTCCATCCCCCCCAAACTGTTCCCATAAAGATTTGTCTGAGCTCACTATTGAAACAATTGAGCCCAAAACATAAAACACTAGCAAGGTTATAACAGTTGCAAATAGCACATCAGACCGTCTTAGCTGCTGGTGATGCTGCAAGCAATGCCTGTTCTAAGGAGCACAGGAGAAAATATCAGCATGTTCTTTGCACTGCATAGCACAAAGCTCTTTTCTGCAAAAAGGCCTTCATAATTTTCTTAAAGGCAGGGTAGAAAAATACCACAAAACTTAAAAATGCTGCTTGTCACTGTAAAAGCAGTTTTCCCAAACAACGTATATATTTAGTATTAATCATACCTCTTTTGGTCTCAAAACATATTTCAAGGACATTCAACTATGGTCAGGTTTCTTATTATCAAGACACTGCTCCATTATTTAAAAATAATAATAATAGTAATAATAAAACAGATCACAAAAGGGCAGACACAAAGAGATTATATTTGATTGCAGAGCTGACACATTGGTCTTCTCTTATCAACTCAACCCTGTGACTACCCGGGACTTTGTGAAACATAAACATGTGAAACATAAACATATGAAACACGTTTCCCTTCAGAAACAGAATCTAAAGAATTTTAATAACATGTCAGAACAAGGACAGAGATTGAATTATGCAAATAATAAGAAGTGATTTTTATTTTTTTCCCTGGCCTTCTGTAATTTGAAAGATAGAGGTTGCACATAAATCAAAGATGCTGCTGGCAGGTGCTTATGTACTGAAACATGAGTTGCCTCATGCTGAATCTCCAGAGTTAAGTTTCCACCATTGCACAGGTATTTAGCATTATGTCTCCATCTAAAAACAAAGTAGGTCACTGCGTCTTCCTCACCCACTCTCTCACACACACATTCCTACTGAAAGAGACAAAAAGAATTGCAAAATATCTTCACCAAGGGTATACTCAACAGGATGCGTTCATCAAGGATAACAGAGACCATGTAAATTATTTTTACAAGGGACTGTGAGCGAGGTGAAGGGAAATTTTGCTTTTCAAAACGAGGTTCCAATCTCCAAGAAAACAGTAAGATCACAAATACTTAGTAAAACACATTGACAAGCTAGTTTCTACTTAGCAGATGACCTTGAAAAAACAAGTGCTAGAAGCCTTCAAGTACAGAAAAGCCAACACAAAGGATTTTAATTTCTTTCTAGATGCAGAGAAATTTATTGAAAAAGAAATAATCTCTGTCAAACATAGTCTGAGTCAGACAATTAATGCCAACAAAAAAAATGCTTCATCAATCTTTTTCCTGTCCTGTGCTAGGTTGTAATCTCACCACAAAAACAGTTTATAATCTCCTTTACACGTCTCTTTCTGAGTGAATGCACATGCAGAAGCTTTGAGATAATTCCAGGTTTTGTTTAAGCCAAGATACAGCAGACTTCTATTCAACACCAAATAGGTTGCCCAGCGCTATAAATAACAAAGTCTCCTTTTCTCCATCATCAGGTTTCAATCACCACATAAATATAACATGACTATAATTTTTGTGTAACACCCTGGCACTTCCGTAGGCAAGATAAAAAGCTTTTTCTGCTTAGTCAGTAGGTCTCTTGAGAAGAAAGGCACAAGACCTTTTTTAATTGCTTTTCTTTGGCTGACTTTAACTAATGTTGTGGGCCTTTGTTCTCACAGTGACAGTTTGGTCTTCATGGCCTCTTTGCTCTGGCACAGGGCTATCTTGTCAGAGAGCATGTATTGCAAGAGGTGATGTGTATAAAGTAAATCTTTTTCATACAAGATGTAGAACCTCCAGTGATGCATCTCAGTGTAACAATGCATATCTAAAGAGACAGACTCTGCACAGTGCTTTTTGTTTAAAATCCCAGCAGTGCTGGGCAAGAAATAAGTTGCTGTACATTGTCCTTTTCATGTCTGGCTTTCTGCGTGCACTTGACTCACTCCCTTCAACAGTCTTTCAAATTCTTGTGGATTTGCCTCAGTGTCATCTTCTGTGTTTTAAAGTGCAGTGTCCCACAGATCCATAACTTCAGGATAGGTACGAGGCCTGTCTATGGAAATAGAAATAGACACAGGGATAAAGGTTAAGTCGGCTAAGGAAAACTGCAGATTTCTGCTACAGTGGTTAATCACAGAATCACAGAATCATAGAATGGCTTGGGTTGAAAGGAACCTCAAAGATCACCTAGTTTCAACCCCCTGCTGTGGGCAGTGTTGCCAGCCACTAAATTGGGCACTGGCTCAGGTTGCCCAGGGCCCCATCCAATCTGGTCTTGAGTGCCTTCAGGGATGGAGCATCCACAACATCTCTGGGCAGCATGTGCTGCCACCTCACTGCCCTGTCTGAAAAATTTTCCAAACTTCTAATCAAAATCTCCCCTCTTTTAGGTTCAGGCTATTAGGACAAGTTATCCCTTGTCCTGTCACTGTCTATCCATGTAAAAAATTGATTTCCCTTCTGTTTATAAGATCCATTTAAGTATTGAACAGCCACAATGAGGTCTCCCCTGCTTCTTCTCCAAGCATTAATAAATTTCCTTTAGAGATTAGATTTTTAAAATTACTCTCAATTTTAAAGACTCGACATTTCTACACTTGTTCTCCTGATGCTTTCAAGCCACCAAAGCTGCTAGGTCACCTACAGCTGTGGGCTGGAGGCCCAGGGAGTGCTGAGAGCTGCAAGGAACTCATAGTTGCATGCCCCAGTGAGCAGCACGTGCAGTGTCCCCGCAGGACTGGAGACCCGGCTCACGCTGTGCCCAGTGTGTTTTGCCATTTCTAATTAAGCCCTAAACTACTAAACTACTTTCAGCTTTGATGATCTTCCCACTGTTTTTCCATTCCCCCACAACTGATTTCAGACTGACATGTTCAGTGGGACACAGGAGTAGAAGCAACCCAGTTTGTAGTTGCTTAGGAAAGCTGGATATGGAAGTGTTTGTGAGCTGGAGTTTACTCCAAAATCAGGACAGTGGGGATGATTTAGCCCAGTTTGCTTGAGTTTTCTTCAGTGATCACAGCAAGTTCATAAAGCAACTGAAAAATAGCCTCCAGAAGTGTTATGCCTCTCCCATGTGTGCCCTAACCTGCTCCCCTTCAGCCCAGCGTGCAGCCATCACTCCTGCACAGAGAAGAACTCCCTGCCCTGGGCTTGCTCATCTCCAATGTAGTCCAAAGCTCATTGTCATGAGTTTGGTGTTATCCGGGCTACACATGCATGGGCTACTTCCAAATTGTTGTCCCAGTACACTATCTCCTTATATATAGATAGATAGATATGTATGTGTGTGTATACATATTTAATCACCTTTTGAATTCTCTCTTGAGTACCATCTCAAGCAAGACCCTGAATGAATCTGCTTTATTTTGCAGTATAATGGACTCAGCTTTTTTTTTCCTGAAAGAAGCATCAGTCTATGACTTTTGTGTGAAATGCTAAAATCAACATTGGCAGATGCCAAGCAAAGAAGCAAGGTGTCAGTCCAGAGGTGTCACTGCTCCCAGGGCATATTCTGTTCTTAAATCATTTTGAGCTGGTTCTGTTCAGCAAAGAGTTTCTTGTAAAGAAGTAGTGAGGAAATCTTCATTTTGCTCCAAGGTTACAGGTTATTTTGTTAGACCAGATGATATGACAGCATGATTCTATCAGGACAAATCAAAGTTTACTGAGCAAATCTGCGTTCTGTAACCAGATTTATTGGTGCCATCTGCTAACACCCATGAACAGATGCTACATAGGACCTCACTAACTTGCAGTAATGACTGGGAGAAACCCACTGCAAATGAATGAATTTTAAAAGTTATTGAGTGTAGTGGGAGAGACAACAAACATTAAAAATATCTGTGAGAGTGCATTCCAGAGTTCATTTTTCAGTTTGACTTCCTTGACTGCAGTACTTCAGAGCATACTAACCTACATATGTGGGTATGTGGTGTAAAAATAACTAGACACTCATATTTTTCTGTGATTTTCCTCAGGTGTTTTGCTACTGTATGATTCAAAGGAAGAACATGTCGGTGTGAGCAGTTAAGAGTCACCACTTTGCAAAATCAATGAGTTCTTCCCAATTGCAGGCAGTCCTTTTGCAGCTGTAGTTTGAGTTAGTCAAGACTGCCATATTGCTAATACTGTTACACTTTTTTAATGGTTTTCCTCTCCTCTGCAGCTATTTCCAAGCCTTGTGTACTCTGAGGGCATGACGATGTAGAAGCAAATCTGTTTGCAACTACTGCCACCAGCAACATAAATTTTGTATTTCTTTCTCTTCAAAGACACAGGAGAGCAAAAAGAGATTAAAAAACAACAACAACAAACCCACAAATGGAAGATCAGCTTCTCTGGACAGAGGTGTGAGCTGTGCCTGGTTCCCAAGCAGAGTCATGCTCTGGGGATTCTGGAGAGGGATGGGAGCAGCTCAGCCCCAATAGGTTCCACAGTTCCTGCAGTCCCCAGCTCCACCTGCCCACTGGGTTCCCCAGCTAAACACTCAGATCCTGGAGACTGCATTAAAATTAGAAACTGCAGATGGAGCAATGGCGTTGGCACTCTGCCTTTGCTCTTAACCCACATTGTAAGACATCCTGCTCTGGCTGCACCAAGCGTGTTATACTGCTTTCATTTAAACATGCTCCAGAGCATGTTTTTAATGGAGGCGGCCTATCCAGTACTTGGCACTCATAATATCAGAGAACAACAACTTTCAATCACTGCTCTTGTTTCCAAGGCTGGATTTGGATCCAGAGTTAGAGAGCTGAAAGCATCCTCTTCGCATTGTGTCAGTCCATTAAAATCACCCACACACGGAAATTCTCTGGGGAGAAACTATCACCGAACTATTAATAAAATCTCCCAGAACTATTAATACGGTCTGCGGGAGCTTTAATCTGCTGCAGGGGCTGATTATGTAAGCACATAGGCATGAGGATGCTGTTTTTATCTTCGGTTTGAATGACCTTCTGGTCCTAACAGTTTTGTTTATGATTGAAATCTGCCTGTATCTAAGGGTCATTATTTTCATTCAAAGGGGATTATATTTCATTTTCATTAAACTGGCAGGTGTGGTCTAGAATAAAGAAGTGCACTTGGATAGCAAGATGTTTACTTTTCTAATAGCTAAGGGTTGAAGCTATGAACCAGTTTAAAAAACATTTGTGTCGCAAAATTCAGATGTTCCAAATATACTTTAGCTTGGTTTTTTGAGCTTAGGTCATTGATCTATGAAGCCATTTCATGCAGTTCGAAAAGATCAGCTGGATTTGTATCAGGTTGGATTTGTTCTTCATTTTTTGATATTCTAAAGATTATTTTGCATTTCTGCTACACTGATATGAAAAGACGTTGGAAGATCATCTTGATTTGCAGTTTTCAGAGCCAAGCAGTTCAAAACAACAAAACAGTTAAAGGTTTCTGATGTATACTCCTGACAAAAGAAATAGATGTCATGAAGGCAAGAACAGGCAGAAATAGTGAAAAAAGGTATCTCATTCACCTCACAGCTATCTCTCCAGAGCTCTTTACCAGAACATTTTGTATTGAAAATTTTCAGTCCCAGCTTCACTTTAGTTCAGAAATTTCCAAGCACAGATGTCTGAGAGGAGAAAACAATCAATGTTCTCCACATTTTCTTCTGATCTGAAGCTGGGAGACACTTTTCCAGCTTGAAACATAAGATGCATTAAGGTCTGTACGGATTTTGGGGTATCTGTCTCAGCTTGACTCAAGCGTTCATTTCTTTCTCTCCTTTGTGGATGATGTGGATTACTGAAAGAAGTAAAACAACAGATTAATAAAGCCAAATAAAATAAGACAAACGTTATTCCCCATCTACAGCACCAGATTCACTTGGTCAACAGGAGCTATTTAAACCTCTGTGCTGGGACAATTTTGTCTCTGTGGGTTTGTCTGTGCAGCTTAGGAAAGGTGTTACCACTACAAGGTTAGATGCATTCCTTACTTTGGTTGACAGATCCCAGTGAAAGAAGACCTGTTCTGGCTCTAAGGTGAGCTAGCTGCTCAGGTAGATACTGGGAGCCCTTTCACCAGCTCTTCTCTGCTATCACTGAGTAGTAAGCTAGCTAGATTAATGCTGGCTTGTGCGTGTTTATTCACACTGAAACTGCTTCTCTGAGTGACATGAAGTTACATTGAGCCTGATCTTCAGAAGAAAGGACAAGAATGTACACAAATAAGTAGACCAGTTCCTGTGTGTCATTTTTTATTTATGCTATTGGAATAAAATGTAAATATATCCTCACTATTTAACAAGGAATCAGGTTAAAAAAAGGCTCCATGATCCCAGGGTCCCTTCCACAGTAGGCTCCAAAAAGTACACCTCATTATAAAATACACCTTCTCACAGAATCACGAGACATGAGAAATCAAAAGAGAATTCCTACAAGCACAAGCTCTCCAGCAGAAAATCAATTTCAGCTACTTTCACCTAGCCCCAGGGAAAGCAGCAGAGACACTAAGTGGGGTGTGGGAAAGGTCTCATACATCTTCCTAGAGCTGAGCAAAGCAGACCTCCAGACGAGAGTTTTTCTTTCCAAGACAGCTCTGCTCTAATTAGGAGCTTCTGCAAAATTGGTACGTTGCAATTCCAAATTGTCTGGATGATTCCCATATCAAATTTCCTTGGTTTAAAAAAAAATTGTTTTCATCCTTGTCCTAATTGACAGTCCTACAAATGCTGGTGGACTGAAAGATGATGAAAGTCAAACTGAGATTAATGTGCTTAGCAGCATAAGAAATAAAAAGAGCAGAATGTTAAACACACGAAAAAAGTTTTTTGCTTTTTTTAGTCATTATTTCTTGGTCATCATACTGCCTTTACAAAATTACTAGTGCATTCTTTGGTGTTTCTTCAGAATGAAAGGATTACTGTTGCCTTTAAATAACAGTTATATAAGGGGCTTTTTTATAATGCTTCATCTACTGATGTACTAGACAGAATCTAGTTTACAGATGCAGAAGTCTATGTTGGGTTGATATAAATTTCATTTTCAGCATATAAATTATATCTTCCTCTTTTGACAACCTTTTTGAGAGGCAGCCTGCCAATCTAAAACTGCAACTCATTCTGTTAGTTCTCAGTATACAGTCCTTTTCAGGGTGAGGTGGTATCGTTAAAGCTGGTATATATATATATATATATATATATATATATATATATATATATATATATATGTTAAACAAAAAAAAAAAAAGGAAATCAATTCTGACAGACATTTTTTACTGAAGATTGAGATTAATTTCATCTGTATATCCTAGTGAGAAACCAAAAAATATATATTTTTTGAGTTGATATAAATCTGTGTCTTAAAGTCATTCCCTTGCCTCCCATCTCTTATTTTTACTGTGCTTTGCTTCACATCCAGACTGCATTTACTGCACTGATCTGTACCATAATAATGCAACTCACCCAAAGAGCAAACAAATCCAGAACTTCTTCCTTAGTGCTACAGCTTGTGGGATATCAACTACTTTGGTAAATATAGAATATTAATAATAAGGTAGAACTTCCCCACCTTTTTGTTCTTTTTTTTTTTAATGTTAAAAGTACTCTGAAAAATTCTGCATCTTCAAATATTCATACTCGTGGGAGGAAAAAAACTATTTGAGATTTGCATGAGATAGAAATTTTTGGCTCTAGTCTTATCTAAAACACACTTTCAATTTATCACATGATAGGAAGACACTTTTGGCTTCACTTCATGGCCACACTGGCAGTTGAACACTAGGTGGGCTCAGAATAAAGGCCAGATACTCCATTGCTGTTTCTCAAGACATCAGAAACGGAGTCATGGGAATCTGCAGCAATCCAGTAGTTTAAATTAACCATTCGTGTTCCAAAATTTTAACTAATATCCCAACAACAGTGGAAGTGCAGTTATTTTCACAGTGGATTAACAGCTCTACAGATCATGCGTCCTCCTTGGAAGAGCTCCTGACTGTGGGTCTAGCTACCCACTGGTACACAGATTTCAGTACTGAGATTTATAATTATTTCAGCTAAATTGACACATTTGAGTTTTAAGAGGCTTAAGCTGCTGTAATGCTAAAGAAAATAGTACAACTTAATGACTTCAGTCCCTTGCATGCATTAACTAGATGCATTTTGTATGACTGCTAGGGCAATCCACAGCTGCCAGTGCCTGAAGAGTGTTAATGGTCCTTTACATCTACCTGGGGCAAGGGTGGAGGCAGGAGGTGGTAGGATGCCTACATAGTGAATGCTAAATCTGTGGAATAATTTGACCTTGAAGACATGTAGAAGCTACACTGAGCAGGTGCATAAGGAGATTTTCCATATTATCTCACAAATCCTCCCCATACTCTCACCAGACTGTGATGCTCCATAGGGAGCTGAAAGAAGGCCCTAGGATACTCCATGCTAACTGTGGGGGATGAACCTGCCTGAGTGCAAAGGCCAGAGCACTGCAGAAAGAGACACGGTTGCATTCACTGAACTGCAGGCTGCACAGGAAAGATGGGGAAGGCTCCAACGGGATCTCCCTTCACCAGTCAGAGATGCTTTGGAAGTGTGCTTGCATGCAGGCACAGCAGTCATCCCGCTATTAATGAAAGCCAAAGACCCCGGGGTCTTCCCTGACTGCCTGACATTTGTTAGAGCGGATCAGCAGTACAAAATGCCCGTCACAATACACGGTAACCTTTCAAGACGCACCAGCAACCTCCTCTCCTATTAAGCGTGCCAGGCTGCCCGAGCGGGTGGGCTGCTGCTGCACACACCTCCCTGGAGGACGCTACCTGCATGTTAATGCAGAGGCTGTTTGTGCAGAGCCTCGCTGCCCGCGCTTGGCTCGGCCAGTTTCCATGGAGCCGTCATGGTGTGCTCCCGCTACACCTTCACTTATCAGCCTTTCCCACCCATCCTCCTCCCCAGAATATGCTGCTCGCTCACCCCGAAAGGTCAGCCATTGTAATGATGATTTTAGCAGGAGGGAGGCAGGGAGGCAGAAGGGTGAAAAGGTGAGCGGCGTGCGGCAGAGTGCGTGGGAACCGGGGCCTTGCCGTGCACTGAACAATGAGAAATGAGAAAGCTGCCCCTCAAGGAAGACGTGCTCAGCCCTACCTCCTTCCCAGACCAACAGTCAGGTGCCTTGATGGAGCTGAAAGCATTTGGGCAAACTGCCTGGTGAGCCCACTTTTTACTTCATCAGCAATTGAGGCGGAGGGGAGAAGGGACTGTCTGCTAAGGGAAGAAACTGATGAAAGGTTTCTGGGCTTCTCCCTCTTCCCACCTCCTTCCACCCCCTTCCAGAAAGCCCAGTGTTCGGCTGCTATTGCAGATAGAAAGAGGCAGCCTTCTTTCTCTGGCTTTCACCCTATTGACTGCCTGGCTAAAGCACTGCATCTATTAAATGCTTTCAATTTCTTTCTTTCTTTCTGTAGGACAGCTTTCCTGCTCGCTTTGGAGGAGTCCATTTTGTCAACCAGCCCTGGTACATCCATGCCCTGTACACTCTAATCAAACCATTCCTCAAAGACAAGACAAGGAAAAGGGTAATCAGGAGGGACTGGGGGAGGTGGGAGCTGGAGATCTGACATAGCGGAGCATCCCCTTGCTTTCTTTGCTTCCTTCTTCGCTTTGCATTTCTCATAGGGCCTCAGAGAACTGCAGCTGTTATGGTCTTTGTTCAAGCAATAACTCAACTAGGGACCAGTGAGTTTCTACTATAAGTGTAGATCTTTTTAATGGGCTGTGCTCTGGGGTAGAGAGAAATGGTGATGTAGAGGGATTACCAGGTCTGGCTGAAGCCATCTGCAGAGGGAAATTTCAGCTCAGCTCCTTTGTGGGAGTAAACTGAAACGTTTTTCACATGGTGCTAACTCACTTATTTTCACACAAGACTTCAGCGCCTGAAGTCTGTTTGCTCACTCTGCAGAAGAGGCAGGACATCCCCACCCAAACCAATGTGACTGGTTGTCCTGCAGTCACCTCAGCTATTTGTCCACCAAAGCTCCTGAAGTTGCCATTGGATGATCTCTCAGAAGGCCCCATACTTGTCCTGGGGTGTATCTGACAGATGGGATGCGGATGGTGACACTTTGAAGGCACAGAGCTTGATGTGGCTGAAGCTGCAAAAAATGGCTGCATAGAGTGACGCATACTGGGAAACACCAGCCCCTGAGTTCAGGGTTGGCTGACCCTCCCTAAAGCTGAGGACTTGTTCCTCACATTTTTTCAGTAAGCTCCACTAGCTCCCTACTAGCTGTAGCCTCTTCCAGTAGCAGCAGTCAGTCACTTCTGACCCGCACTTCACTTTTCTTGACATGCTACTTAAGAAACGGATGTTGCCATGTGCCAAAAGTAAGCAAATTTGGCTTTTTCAGAGTGTTTATGGCAGCATCCTAACTCTGGCCTCACACACCAAAGCTGGTCCCTGTCTTCCCACCCACTCCAGCCAGCACTAGGTGCTTCAGAAACCCTCACCGAAGCTGCAGTGGGAACTAATGGCGCTCCGTGCTTCATTAATACTTCTATTACTACACTTAATGAAGCAGGGAAGCAAAACTAACTTTGAACTTTCTTTATTTTTTAAAGATCTTTCTTCATGGCAACAACCTGAACAGTCTTCACCAGCTAATACACCCAGAATGCCTGCCGTCTGAGTTTGGGGGGACTCTTCCCCCATACGACATGGGGACGTGGGCTCGAACGTTGCTCGGTCCTGACTACAGTGATGAGAATGAGTACACTCACACCTCGTACAACGCCATGCATGTGAAGCACGCATCCTCCAGCCTGGAGCAAGAGGACTCTCCCAAACCCATGAAAAGGTAGGTGCTGCTCCGGGAACCACCTCTAGATGGCCCCACTGGGGGTAGGCCAGGCAGGAAGGGCTGGGAGAGGGGCTGTGGCAGAGCTGGCAAATACTGATGATCAGGAGTGGTTCAGCCTGGGCTGTGATCAGGAGAAAGGAAGGCTCTCTGTGGAACCATAATTACTTGTCTTAATGCTCATACTGGGAAAAAAAACAAGAGGAAATTAATGAGCCCCTGCACAGAGCAGTGAACAGAGTGTATGACTGTGAAAGGCTCTCCTATATGACTCAGCACGCCCAGCAGCACCACTGCCCTACTATTTTCTAGGTATTGCTGTTCCTTTCGTGCCCTCTGACCCCAGCTGATATCATTTTACCTCCTTGACAGTGTAGCTCCTGTATAGTGAGCACCACTGCCCTCTAAAGGAGAACTGGCCTCAAATCCTGCTCCTGCTCCTGCTCTCACCTTCCCTTCCAGCCCAGCCACCGCTCTTCCAGCAGCCCTGCTTTTAGATCTGGTGCTTGGGCATGCTTAAAATGGCAGCTCTCAAAAACACCGCCCTCTGTAATTTGCACTAATTGGGGGATGGGGTGAGGAGGGCCGATTCCCAGCGCAGGTCACTGGGGCTTGTCGATTTTGGAGTATCACAGCAGGTCATCACCAGCTGCCCCTGGAAAGCCATGGAGCAGTGACCGGCTGGCTCCTCACATCAGGTCAACGTGTGGTTCATCTCTCCCTCTCTGCACTCCACAGAACTGCTTTTAGTGCAGATCACAGCCAGGCTTTAACTCGCCGCTGCCACTTGATGAGCACAGCACTCACATACGGGGCGTCACTCTATGTGACAGGCAGCGGCCATCATTTTGTCACAGCAAAATCAAAGCTGACAACACAGACAAGCCAGAATGTCATGCAATTAATTTTAAAAGTCTTTCATTGTCAGAAGAAAAAAAAATGCTGCAGTGCAAAGCCTTGTACGGAAAGCACTCGCACTTGGAACAGACGTGGAGTGCTGTGGGTCCCACTGCTTACAGGAACATACAACCACAGGGGTACGACCCTTTGCAGGACTGCAGCCATGGCATGAGGAGAGGTGGCCATCTGCAAGGTCAGCAGGTCTCACTGCAGAATCCCAGGCAGGACTGGGAGCCAGTGTGAATTCCCAGAGCCTGTTGTGGAGAACTAATTTTGTTTTTGGAAAATATTAACATATTTAATTCTTATTCTTTTTAATTTATTAGCAATGGAACAAACCAAAAGATTTTAGAGAGATGCTAAGTATGATCCTACTGTTAAAATATATAATGAGGTTTTATAGTATATATAACCTTACAGAAAGAAAAGCTCTGAAGTGTTAAAAGCTGTTTGTGGAATAGTGGCAAATCTTTGCTGACCATCACATCCTAGGCTGCAAAGAAGTGAGGGTCTCATGGTGCCCCTGGGGGGATCCTCAGCTTGAAAATGAGTTCAGTGCCAGAAAACCCTGCCTCAGGGCAAAGTCTTCCCTTATAATCTGTTCACTAATACAAAAGTGCATTAATACAAATATGGCAAGTGGATGAATCTAATTTGTCATGTTGCCTCCGGGCAGACTAGATCTAACTTTTAGCCTAATTTTGTTACTCAACGGGTAAGTGAACCATCTGATCTTCTACCCCATGGTCATTTCTAACTGTTAGAGGTGAAAAGTTCACTGCTTCTCCAGATTTCCTCTTATGAGTATTTGCTTTTATTTTTCCTAACCTGAAATTACTTTTTAGCCTAACTGAAGGTAAAAACTTACACTAAGGAAGCAAAATTGCAATACTAGACTTATTAGATTAGATTTATATCAAAGGCCTGGTAACAGGTCAGCAGACTTCAACCAACATTACCGTTTTATAAACATCCCTCCCCACCTCTTAGGACTGCACAGTTCTAATGCAAGGAGAGGGAAGGTTCAAGCTGGATATTAGGAAAAGGTTCTTTACAAAGACGGTGGTCAGGCACTGGAATAGGTTCCCCAGGGCAGTTGTCATGGCCTCATGCCTGCTGAAGTTCAGGGAGAATTGGACAATGCTCGCAGTCATATGGTCTGATTTTTCGGTGGTATTCTGTGGAGCCAGGAGTTGGACTTGGTGATCCTTGTAGGTCTCTTCCAACTCTGGATATTCTATGGTTCTGTGATTCTACAAGAGTCCCAGGCCATACCTGGGAATTCTGGGAGGTTTACACAAGGCATAAATGGTTTCCTAGCATTAGTCTAATTCCCTCACAATTGCCCTATTAATTTTTCCCATGTGAAAGAAATATTGCACTTCCATTACAAATCTGTTCTTTACACCACATGAACCAGAAAAGTCTTTAAACTCTTGAGTATAGACAGTAATTCTACAAGTGATTCTATGCTGAAAAGTTGGGTTTAAAAACAAAAAGGAGTGGACTTTTTCTTTGATAAAGAAATGTTCCTTCCAAAAGGATAAAGGATATCCAAAAGACTAAGCCTTCTTGAGTTTCTGTAATTTCAGAGTGAAAACTCTAGCTGAACAAGTAAGGGTCTGTCTGATGTCCCAGATGTCAGTGGAGATGTATCCTCTCAGGAACAAGTCCAGGAGTGCAGGAACTAGCGCTGCAGAAAACTGGGGGGACAGCTGCTATTCCTCCCCCAGCATACCATCCTGCTGAGCAGTGAGGTGCTGGTTGGCACCACCCATTCCACCCTGTGGCACCTGCTGGATCTGGAGTCTCTTGCTGGAAGGTGATACAAGCACATCTGTGATACAGATGTCACTGAACTACTGCTGTGTTGAAGCCTTCGTAGTCTCAGAGGCCCAGTACTACTAGCAGAGCTTGCAGTTTTGCACTGTGACTACAGAGAAATACCTCTTCGAAGTTTAGTCCAAATAACAGCAATTTCAAACCAGAAAATTGCTAACTTAATGCAAAACCTGGCAAAACCAGGGTATCTTTGTCTGAGAGGCTGCCAAGAGGGTACTACATCTGTAGAGAAGCCCACCCTACTCCACAGCCCAGAACACAACATACCTCAATTACAATGCCTAACAATTTTACTGTCAGGGATGCTGAAAAATCAAGATAGAAATTATTGGAAGAAGAATACCAGAAATTGGAAGCAGAAAATTAACCGTCTGTGATACTTAGTACCGAGTTATTTTAGAAAATGAATCCAGAGGGGTAAAAAGGGGATATTTTCAAGATGTAAGTGACCTGAATTTGTCACCTGAAAACTAAAATAGGTTTGTCAACCTGCAGATGTGAAGAATCATAAAAACATGGAATGGGTTAGAACCTCAAAAATCATCTAGTTCCAACCCCTCTGCCATTGGCAGGGTAACATATGAAAGAGCACGTGGCACCAAGTGTCAGTAAGAGGGAAATAGGATTAGAACAGGTACATTCTCATGCTTTGGCTTTGGGACTGCCAGCACTGCTTTGGTTCCTGTCACCAAGGCAGATGAATATAAAAGGAACCATTTTCAACTGAGAGGTGCGAGGAAGGTGAGGAGAGTGGAGAGCGTGTTTTTACAGCAAGAAGCTATAGAAAACAGTGGCATGTTTGTCCTCCCAGAACAAAAGTTGAAATGCAAACACCAGAGGGAATGAAAGCCAGGGAGAGAGAACAGCTATTCAAGGAGAAGAATGACTTTGGCATGAGATCAAGTGGGAATAAGCTGACAGAAGTATACTTTGGCTAGAAATTAGAGGAGGAGGTTTGCTTGACTTCAGAGGAGTGAGCTACTGAAGCTGTGAGTTTTGGATATGACAACCTCGCTGATGCATGAGTTAAAGGTCTAATGTGTGGTGGTTACCAAAGGTCACACAAGACTAGACTTGCCCCTCAAAGTCTCATTAGTTTCCAGTTTCTGCTTCTGTTAACAGCAATGACATGTAGTTGTTATTTTCTCGCCAACCACAGACAAGTGCAATTTCTCCCTGTGATGTGAAATTGTACAAGATTTGTTTTCAAAAAAGAGTCCTTCCTTACTTTGGAGAATGGAGTCTTTGTAGGTAGGGAAAGCACTGAAAATCCTCATTGAAGTAAAACACCACAGACTAGCTAGCAGCATGATCTTGAAAATGGTGAGATTTGACAAGTTTCTGTAACATGGAAAATCTTCAATCAAAACCATTGCAATTGTCATTTTTCCACCAGTGGCCACATGAAACCCCACTGGGGAAAATTCGAAACAGTGGAAATTGCACTCCCATCTGCAGAAATTATCTCACACCCTGGGAAGAGTCCCAGAATCCAAGTACTGCATGAACAGATGGGAAACAAAGCAAAACAGCTGATGACACCAGATAATGAGTCTTAATGGCCAGGAGAAAAAAAAAAAAAAAAGCACAACAATAACAAAATCCATCCGGAATACATACGTTTATTAAAATTCAGCTCAGTAAAGTTTGAAATGGGTAATGTAATAAATGCAGAAACTGGTATTAATACCATAGCAGCAAAATCCATTCAATCTGAGAGTTCAGCAGCAACGGCAAGAGAACCTTCCCCTGTCTTGGACCATCTTTTCTGTATCCATGCGGGGTACCTGCTGCTTGTGAGCCATGAGATTTGAGAGCAATGTAAATGGTGTGAAAATTCAGAGCACAGGGAAGGAAATCACCTCCCTTTCAGCTGTGGCCAAACCTCCTGCAAGCCCTGATGGTCAGCCTTGAGCTGGTGCAGCCAACGGGGAGCTCACACAAAAGCAAAGCATTTGTCTGTAGTGTGCATGCTGGCTTTTGTTGATGAGCTGTTGTTTTTGGGAACAGCTGGAGGCTTTATCTGGGTCTGCAGCCTAGTGGATAGTTATAGAGTGTGGCTGAGCCCTGCAGTTAGGGACTTAGAGACTGCTCGCAACCTATCACTGCGTTGACAGGGCATTTCATCTTGGCCAGCTGAGTGGGAAAAGGAAGCCAGTATCATATTTGGGCATCAATCCATAGTGGGCACACATGTTATTGTAGCGATCAATTTAGGGACTGTGGATGATGCTAAGAAACTCAATTCTTGAATAGTTTCCTACTATTATCACAAGTAAAGCATGTTAGAGACTCAGGAAATCCAGAATTAGAGTAAAACTTACTGAGTTACAATCCAAACACACTAGCTGTGAAATATACAATTTATCCATCAAAGTCACTGTGAACTCCTACAGCTGTGAAGTGGTTTTGAGCACCTAAAGATGTAATGACTTGTCCTGTGGTTCTTCAAAACCCCCATATCAGGCACTTCAAAAACGGCTAAAAAAACTAATGGGTTGCTTTACCATGCATTGTTGAAAAATGTAGTTTTATGTCCTAGATTAGAGTGAAAGGATTTTAAAGTGCAGATTAAAGTTTGCCATTATTGCTGCTTGGTTTGTAGGTTATGGACTGATTTTCAAACAAACTTTTTGCTGAAACGCATTGTTCATTCTCAGAAACAGTATCATGCTCCCAGAAAGAGGGGTCCCACTGCTGTTACACACTAGTGCCAAGTGGAATGTTTTCAGACCCAAGAGAGGCTACTGGTAGGGGTGACTTAAGTAAGGTTTTTGTTTATTTAGACAGGTTCCTCCATATCCCCAGCTGGGCTGTGCAAGGCAGACCTTTCTAGTTGTTATCCTTGGTGTGACCTTAATGTGCCTTCACCATATGTTTCTGCTTTTATGGGTCATGCTTTGTGCTGGTTCACAGTCAGCACCAATTTACTGCAGAAGCAGTAAAATACCAGCAAATAAAAATCCATATGAAAATGTGTGAAGACATCCTCGCTGCCCATGGATGGCACCTGGGTGCTCTGCTTGTAGCTGAGACAGACTGCTCCACATTTGTTGGGGGAAAAAGGAAACACTCCACGTAAGATTTCTGTTCCATTGCTCAAGCTGCAAGACTTGTGGTGTGGGATTTATACTCACTGTTTCATTAAGCACGTCCATGGGAAGTGGGCAGGCACGTGGACATGATCCCTGTCCCCGGGGTTCCCTGGGAGTCAGCTGTTCCCCAGGGGTATTGACAGCATGGTTTCCATCTGTTTGCAGCTCTCAGTTGCTAGTGTTCAGTGCAAGGACTCACAAACACAGACTGGAGGTGGGAACCACAGAACTGATGCCATTCAGGCTGCCTAAATTATTGCATTGTAAATTGTGTCTTCAGCTAGCTATAAATTTGCCTAAGGTTTTGTGGTTTAGATTAGAGACATGACGCTTAATAAAACAAATGGTTTTACACTGCTTATGTCTTTTGCTGTCTTGTGGAAATCCATCTACATCTGGCTGAGTTACAAGCCTTTGAAAAGGCAATTCACATGTGCTCTGTAGAAGCATTTTTGTCATTAATGACCCCAAGGATTGCCTCATGCTTTAACTTGGTCTACCAGAACAAATAAACCTGTTCAACTCCAGCTTATAGTTCAGAGCAAACAGTGTGCAGCTCCTGTCCAGGACATAGGGTGTGGAGGGCTCTTATAATCACACGCTTTACTTGTGATCTCAGCTTTCCCTGCTCTAGGCCAGGCTGCAGCAGGATCCAGAGCTGGGGGTGAGCAGACTGCACCCATGCTCCCAGCCCACATCCTCCCTTCTGCACGCAGAACTGGAGAGATGAGGACTCAGCAGTGAGCCCAGCTGGGAATGGGGGTGACTGGGGTGAGAGCCACAAGGCAGATGGAAAGGGCTGGAGGCAGCTGGGCCAGGAAGCACTCCTAGTGGGCAAGGAAATGGGGTTGCTTATGGGGAGAACTATGGGGACCAGGAGCAGTCCACTGGTGCGGCCCCGAAGAAGCCAGTGCTGCTCACCCTTCATGTAGTCTTGGCTAATTGCTTGAATCAAACCTTATACAGATGGTGAGGTTGCACACTGCTGCTTCTCAGCCTGCCAAAATATAGACTCTGGGTCTAATTTCCAGAAGTACTCAGCACTCACCTGCTGCTGCCATGAGTGGGAGGTGTGCTTTGGTTACTAGAACTGCTGCATAGTGTTGTGCACCCTGCAAAGTCAGAGTCCCAGCACTGGGAAAGGGGCACACCTGTACCCTCATCTCATTCCTGTCCTTCATGCACTTAAATGGAAACTAAAAAATAAGTCCTTGCAGCAGTCCTATAGTGGCAAATGAATTAGCAGTTAAGAGGCACACAAGTGCTGTACAAATGAACTCCCTGGAAAAGCTCAGGAGGGAATTAACGAAGGCTGTCTTCAGAGGAGGACTTGAATAACAGGCAGGAAACATGTCACAGAGTACACCAAACTTCTAGAAGGTAGCACAATAAATCACCACTTATCAGCTTGGCAGTGTCTGCCCTAAGCACTGCATGAGGATGAGGCCCTCTGGGTCAGCACAGTGGGCCAGGGTCACAATGAGAGGGTCACATCATCCCCATATGTGCAGCTGAATGTCTGCTGCTCCCACCTTCTGGGTTTTCCTCCTGTAGTGCTGCTTGACTTTCCAGCCTAAAAATGCCTCAGCAAGGCTGCTGTCATTTTGCAGGGACACAAAACTTGTGATGTAGGATCTGGGAGCTGCTCATAGGGCTGCGTCCTCCTGGTGTTGGCACACAGAAATGAAACGACAGTGATTTGGTGGCAAACTTTGTGGAAGTGCTGGAAACTGAGGTCGTATGAATAATGGGAACAGGGGGCACCAGGGTGGGAGCAAAAGGCAGACTGAGGGATGAGGAGGGTGTAAAGCACTACGAGGTCTGAGCCAAGGAAATGGAGGCTGCTTGGTGAATATGAGGGATGAAAATCAGCAGAGAAAATACAAATGGTGATGGATTTGTATTATTCCTAAATTTTCTTAGTTATTTGGCCTGAATTACTTTTGCTTGTATATCATATTCTGTATATTTTTAGCAGCTCTTGCTGAATCTGCTGTAGATTGGTGCTGACGACTGCTGTCTTAGTGTCTTTATTTTACCTTTTGCTGCATGACATGGGGCTGGGAGGTAGGAGGCCTGAAGTTGCACCAGGCTGGATATCAGGAAAAAATTCTTCAAGCATTGGAACAGGCTCCCCAGGGAAGTGATGGAGCCTCTGTCCATGGAGGTGTTCAAGAACAGTGTAGATGTGGCACTGTGGGACGTGGGTTACTGGACATGGTTGGGATGGGTTGACAGTTGAGCCAGATGATTTTAGAGGTCTTTTCAAACCTTAATGATTATAATCCTATGGGAGCAAGATTAGGCCGGGGGATTTGTGCTGCTTTGCCCCCTGACCCACTGTGCTGGCAGATTGCTTTGAGCCAGCTCAGCTCTGCCCCACCAGCCAAAAAAGGACCTTCTGTTGTTGTTACTTCTTGTTGGCACATCTGCATTGTTTCCATAATAGCAAGGAAAAATAATTTTTCCCCCTAATGAAGGCAAGCCCTCTGTGAGTGTTGCAGAGCATGCTCTGGGACGCTGGGCCCTGCACCATAAGGAGGGAGGAAGGCAGAGAGAAGTGCCCCTCAGACCTCGTCCATACAAAAAACCCATAGGTGTGATTTTTAAAAAGTGTTTTCTCTGCTTCTTATGTTCCATAAATGGAATGAATAATTGGGAGATGAACAGCCCTGAGGTGCTCCTGAAATGGAAAGGGAATTAGTGGGAAATGAGCAGATGGGAGGTGAGAGGTAGATGAATAGAGTCACACAATGGGATCTGATTGATTGGCTGCAGCATGTCACA
Source organism: Cyrtonyx montezumae (assembly GCF_038088225.1). NCBI lineage: Eukaryota > Metazoa > Chordata > Aves > Galliformes > Odontophoridae > Cyrtonyx > Cyrtonyx montezumae. Next base: position 34,017,293 of record NW_027072089.1, on the reverse strand, counting down.
CTGAGAGCTGGAAGCTTCCTGCACTTGGGGAAAAAATAGCCACCCTCCTTCCCTCTCCACAAAAGCCTCCAGAGGAAGCACAGCACACACAGAGGGTGTCCTTGGTCCTATGGGCTGCAGCACATCCACCTTGCTATGATGGAAGGTACAAAATGAGGGATCAGAGAACTGAGGGATCAGAGAACTGAAGGTTGCCTTTAGAAGCAATCACGTTCCAGTGCACTGGCAATTATTATTAGCTCAGAGCAGGGGTTCAGTGTTTTATTTTTTATGGGAAACAAAAGCGATACCTGGCAGATGTCCATCTCTGTGAGGTGATTCACTTCATCTGTACTCTGGCAAGAGCCGTCTGAAATCAATGCATCTTGAAAGCCTGCATTCGAGTTTTATTAAGGTCTTATTTTGACTGAATTTGGGGGAGTAGCATCAAAATGACCACACACACAAAGCCATCTGCTTTCAAAGATACGGATGTACATACCAACATGCGGTGCTGTCATTTGAAATATATGGTTGGCCTGCTGGAGAAACAGCTGGATAGTGTTGATTTTCCAGTATTCTGAATATTCTTGCTGAACAGTAAAAACACCATGAGGGCTTTGATTGACACATTAAATGAAGCACAGTCAAATGATACTTACGTCTTAGAAGTGAGACTGAGAAATCATTTCTTTTTCCATTTTCATTTTGCTCTCCCAAGCAAGGCTAACTAGACTGTGAAACTAGACTGAGAAAGTTCATGGGCATTGATTCATCTGTTTGTTCCTTCAGACTTGGCTTCCAGCTCACGGTGATCTCTTATTTTTACAGGATCCAGGTCCCCTGCTTGTATTGTGTTATAGATGGGTAGAGCAGAGAGTCTGCCGGCCCAGGGACCTCATATATGTTATACAAGCAGTTGCCTACTTCTATTAAATTTTAACTCAACCAAATCCTCTACACCCAAACATCTTCCAGACTGGTTGTTTGGGAAAATTTAGTGGAGAAAGGAGGAAAGATGTAAGGTTTTGAATTCAGATATTTCATTTATAGAGCCAAAGCTGTGGCGTGTGAGTACTGAAGGTAACACAGTGTGAGACAGTTTTGGCTATGATACATTGCAAACATGGCCTGAGAAATCATGAAAACTATCATACCTGATGACAACAGATAAAAATACATCAGGAGAAAGTGGAGATTTAAACTAGATACAAGTTTTCTACAACAGGAGTAGTGAATAGGTTGGAATAGATTGCCCAGAGAGGTGGTAGATGCCTCATTCCTGGAGATATCCAAGGTCAAGCTGGACATGCCTCTGAGCAACCTGATCTAGCTGTAGTTGTCACCTAGTTCAAAGCAGATAGCTGGGGAGTTTTAGCACCATCTCAGCGCCAATTTTAAATGATGTAGCATCCACCAGTGTGAAAGATACAGACTAGGGGACCTTGTGCAAGGTCAGACTCAAGCCAGGCAGCTCCAGTGTGACTGTGGACACACAATGGTCACAAACTAGGAACTTTCCCCAGCCTACAAGTATGAGGATCACAGGTAACTTTCATTTGCAGGGTGTCAATGGTTTATGGGCAGGTTCAGCCTGCTTCTGTGATGATTGGTGCGGGGGACCCATGGACCCATTCCGCAGGAAAGGGGAAGGGGGAAAGGGAAAAGGGAAAAGGGAGATGGGCCTAGGAACAAAACAGCAGCAACGATCTGAGGGGGAAAGCTAATTTACTAAATAGATATCAGAAAGCAAAATAATGCAATATAATACAATATAATTGGAATTAAAGCTAATAAATAAAATGAGCAAGAGACCGAAGGCCTTACGCTAACGCTGAAGGCGGACGGCAGCGAGCACCCACTGCTGAGTCCAACCCAAAGGAAAGAGAGTGTCCCGTGACTGCAGACAGTTTTTATCTTTCCCTTTGAGCACAAACACATAAAAATGCAAAGCATCGCAAAGAATTTCTTTATTACAGGATAACGCATCAGTGAAAGAAAAAAAATGGCAGTGCAGTTAAAATGGGCAGCAGTACTTTGAAAAAAGAAACCTAGCTTGAGTACTAGCTTTAATGCTAGAGCCAACATACAAAAATTCTAAACATTGTGTAAACTTGCACATACATAGAGCAGTGCTGCTTTCCTTAAAATGAACGTGTTAGGTACATATAGGGTCCTGTTTTCAAAAAATATTTGTCATGATTTTCACATCAAAATGCAATTCCTGGTCAGATTGAAATGCTTTATGTAACACTGGCCTATTGCAAATCATCTTTTCTCTTGGAGAATTGAAAAAATAATAATAATTATGCTTTCATAAAAGCTTCAGGCATAAGAAAAATAATTACACAAGTTATTCACAGTCACAGTATTCATTGGTGATCAAGTGCTGCAGTACAACAGGACGCAATTTATTAATGATGCTTATCAAAAGAGAAGCGATCTCTAATCTCATAAAATAGCTGATGCTCAGACCAAGGTTACCATAATGATCAACTGGGAACTATAGGCACTTCCTGAAAGTAATAAGTTGTAATTCTAAAAGCCACCCATGACAAAACTGGCTCTTTAAAATGATATTATGCCACGTGCAAATGCTTAGTCCTGCTGTCTTTAAAAAGCTCCTGATCCAGAGAGTGATTTTGCTCTAAAATTCATTGCTGACTACAAACTGGGAGGTAAATCTCAGCCTGAAGCGGAGAAAATGGAGGATAATGAATCTTTGCAACATACTCATCAGTTCCTCCTTCCATAGTTAAGTGGGCAAACACAGGAGCACACAGGCCACAGAAAATGAAATCCTCTTGAATTTCCCATTAGGTTAAACCCATTCAGCTTTTGTCACTGCCAGAAATCCTCAACGCTCCACTTTCTTACTCATTTGTTTTGCTTTTTTTTTTTTTTGCTCATTAGAAGCAAAAGATAAACTATGTTTCCCACCTTGAAGACAGAAATGAGTTTAAAATGGACTATCCCTGAACAAGATTCTCCTTCAAGGATGTAGATGAAGAGATAAATGTCAGGAGCAGGCACACCAGAAGCTCCCTCCTTGTCATATTAGTGCTGGTTTCTTCATTGATCTTGGATAACTCAGGGATGTTCTGCCCCTTAGATCTCCTCATCAGTAAAATGTGATTTATCTACTTGCTGGTCTCAAGATTTGTAGCAGGCATGAGCTGAGGCTTGCTCCTGTGAGCACTTGTGTGTGTTATTTCATTTGTGCAAAGTAAGCAGGAGCAGAGCAATGTTGTCTTGCAGGACGTGAAGTGCTATCAGATCCCATTGTCAGGAGCAGCCTTTCATGTTCCTGTGTGCATTCAGCATTATAGATGTTAGCTAAGCACTAAATATTTTAAAACCAGCTGAAATAAGTAAGGAGTCACTTTTTATTCATGTTTAAAGGGATGCGTTTTCAAGTTCTTGCATATCCAGAGTAAACAAATAAAAAACTACAGAGGTGAAAACGGACAATAGCGAAAATGATAAAGCAGAGTGAAGGGATTGCAGGACAGGGAACGCTTCTAAAGCAGCCCTCGCTGGCACGTGCCTGTTCTTCCTTCCAGGTCCCAGTCAGTGGTGGAAGCTGGCATGCTGAAGCATGAGGACCTGGGGGAAAGTGAGAACACCCAACCACTGCTGGCCCTGGACTGAATCCCACACGCCGACTGCAGACATCCAGACCCCACCCACCCAGAAACGACCGAGCACGCGATACGCACTCACACATGCGTTTCGCTTGAGAACAAGTCCTTCATCTTTCTCGACCAAGTAACAACTGCCACCAGCCACCTGCCCATGCAGCCAACGCTGAACAGCATTTCTGTTGACACATGATGCAAAGGAAGACACAGCGGGGGTCTGTCCATATGTAAAGAACTTCGTCTTCTTTCCTTTTCAGACTTCTGGAATTGAAAAATTGGAAATGATGGGACTGCCTTCTCCAGTGTTTGTCAGTAGAAGCTCTCCTGAAGCCTCCAGCAGGGATGCTCAGTGTTATAGAAGCTAAGGTTAAATGTGTATTAAAGCAAAGCATCTTTAAAGTCTGCACTGTTTAATGTGGCTCAGAGGGCAGAATACAGCGTTATCTAGTGTGTTTGAGTTCTGCAGAAGGGTTTTGTATTAAAAAAGTAAAAATCAGCGCCAGCGTAATGCCATTCAACGTGACACTTTGCGACTGCCTCATCCATATTGCTTTTAGGGGGACACTTATTTCAGTATCTAGCAAAAAGGATTCTTAACTTTTGAAACCCTTACAAAACTGTCAGTAAGCGGAATGAGCTGCGTGGGCAGCAGACACAGACAATTTGGAAGGCAATTATTTCATTTTAATGTCATGTTTTTCCACAGGCAACTTGGGAACCCATTAGACGTGTGCGCATGCGTGTGAGGGGGTTCCAGGGAGACCCACTGGACACATTCACCAGTGATTAATGATTCATTCAGATTTTTTCATTTAGGCCCCAACCACAGATAAAAGCTCTGCAGAACCATTTATCCCCCTCCCTTCCTGCAGTCAGTGAAAGGTGTAGCCAGAAGGGAATGCTGATTGCAGATGTGGGCCATGGTTAAAATGAGAAAGGAAAACTTAGAATTAATAATTCAATACAAGCTTCTGCTAGAAGGAAATGTGAACAAACAGAAGAACTGAAATGCCAAAGACCAGTTTCTTATCTCTCTCTTTGCTCTATCTGTAAGAAGAGTCCCATCCCTTCATTGAAATGGAAATCAGATAAAAGAAATAAAAGAAAAATTGTTATCAAATTGCATGAGCAGTGACTTTATTTCCTAAAACAGTTACAATCACCATACATGCTTTTTGTCCTCAATTTAATTGCAATGCATTGACAATTACTAGAACAACGTGGTTGGCACCAACGTATCAAAGATAACCACATAAAATATATAAAACAAGATGATAACCCAAAGGCTGAGCAAGAGCTTTTCATACAGCTCTGAACATCCACCGGATTCATAAGCAATGCACTGGAAGTGGTGGCCTAGGTCAGCTGGACATGGTCATCCCTAACAAATGGAGCAACGAAACACTGCCTTCATTCACAGCCTGTTATGCTTGCATAGTGCAGAAAAGACACCCTCCAGATCCCACTAACACATCTGGGGTGTACCTGCTTGCCTGTGTACAGGGCAGTCTCATTCACAATAACCTTCCTCTGCAGCACAGTGTTACTGGGGCTAGGCCTGGTCTTCACGGTAGAGTATTTAATGCAGTGAGTGTTCCCAGCAAAGCAACACAGGCGTCAGAAAAAGCAGCAAACACTCTGAGGCTTGCAGGAACATTAAAGAAATGTCTGAGCCCATTTACCTTTGGGTTTTCATCTATTCTTCTCCCCTATGGCATTATGACCCACTATAGAAAGCTGTGACTGGAAACAGCTCCCCTCCCTTCCTGAGGCTCATGAAGACTCTCAGACATTTGGATTGGTCACAGCAAACTTGCTTAAAGCATAAAGAAAATCACACATACATTAAAAAAACAAAAACAAACAAGGCAGAAATGGCCTACTATACTGCAGTATTAGTGAAGAAATACTTTGGTTTGCAGTTTTTCTCAGTTAATACACTTATCTCTGCTGCCACTGAATCTTTGTGATGGCCCACTACTGCTCATTCAAGTATGTACTCACTACCCTACAAATGCTTTGTGCTGGCATTTCCCTCTGTAAACATGGCTAAAGAATGAAATGTTTAAATTGCAATAGTGCTCAATCTGAAAAGCATTTCCATTCACTTCATCCACTGGCATTCCCAATGTGTAAAAAGCTTTTTCAACATGAAATACTGCATGGCAAAGAGGAATAACTAAAATAATATACCGCTTATTCACTGCCTAATTTCCATGTTTTGCTCTCTCTCTCTCTCTCCATATATATATATATACTCACCATTTATGTATCAAATCGAATAAATGTATCTAACAAAAAGAGATGCTCTCAGCTCATCGACAGGTAGGCAGAGAGCAGAATCACTTCAGTGCTGCAGCAGCTATTCACAATAAACCTTGTCACATTCACAAGGCACTTAAGGTATCAAATGGTCAATATGTCACTACACAGTTTAATGAACAGTGCCACTCTGGCACACATACATTCTGGGTAGATAACTTTGATCTGTTTGCCAATTGAAATCTGTATATATAAAGCATGTGACTTCAAAGAAACAGTGAACAATCAGGACAGCACGGTTCTCTTATAAATAAAGCTTCGAAGTTTTTACCACTCCTTTAGTGTTCACTCTGCTACAGAAACTAAAACACAAGATTAAAAAAAAAGCATTCCTAAGCCACTAATTTTGGTTTAAGTAGTTCTTGATTACTTCTTTACAAACTATGTCTTTATTTTACAGAATAGCAAAATAGTTTATAATCTGTACTGCTTGATAAGTGTAAGAGATACAAAGCACAGCCTGACTCAACAACTAGCAGAATTACTTTTCCTTCTTACTGTTCTATGATTCCTTAATATAAAAAGAATATTCTTTCCAGTTTTACACATAATTCACCTAAAGCCTCCGAAAGTATTTTTATATTTTATGAAGTGTGAAACTTATAAATCTTTTCAGTTTTCATGATTATTTGCAGAGAACTGTTACTTTACAACAGATGGTACTCTGTTACTGCTGATATGGACAACACATTAAAGTCCAATTAGCATTGTTGTCTGACTCTTGATCAGAGAGGGTTTATCAGTGTGTATTCTACCTATTTTTTATTAGTCAGAAAGGAAATTAAAGTGCACATCTCCAGAAATGGGTTAAAACAGCTTATGGTGCAGTCATCGTGTGTTACGTGGCATTACAAAATTAATTAATAAAATACAAACTCTGAAAAGCATTCAATTTGTGGGAATGCAAGGTTGCTGCCTGTATTTTGTTTAGCAGATTTGGCATTCTGATCATGTGCTGTTTGTACGTACAATACTTAGGTACCATGATGTAGTCCCTGCAGTACAAAACCACAGAATTGCAGGGGTTGGAAAGGACCTCTAGAGATCATCTAGTCCAACCCCCTGCCAAAGCAGGCTCAATCATGGAACACTAAGCAAATAAGACAACTGTTCAGAGTTCTTAAAACCACAAGGCCAGAGCTGCGATGACTCAGTAACCCTAATGTCTTCTTACTTAGTACCTGTTTCTCACAACCCTCACTAGTGATGCCACTGCTCCTGATGACCTTGAGCAGACCTCAGAATCCTAGTACACCTATCCACCCCCTGCTGGCTTTGAGGGTGAGTAAATATCAGCTGGTTTCAAACATTACCTGTGCAAACTTTTGTTTATTTTCTTAGTGTTTTCAGAAAGGAACAGTGGAGGCTCCTGCACCTTCCACCTCTCATCGAACAGTGAGGAAACAAAAGATCAGCCAACTGCTTAAACATCCATGATTTCTCTCTCTTGAAAATAATGCTTTTTTAACATACAGTAAACTCTGGGTAGCAAATACTGTAAATTATGATGTGATAAGACTGCTTCAGGATTGTATCATACATTTCAAGACAAGGAGAACACCATTAGGTCAATTAAAGGGCCATCCTAGCACTGTATAGGATGCTGGCAGCAGAAGTTAATTCAAGTTAATAACCTGAAGCTGTTTGCTTTGCATTCTAGCAGAAACCTGGAAGAACCTTGTCCTTAAGCAGCTCACCATATAATCTTAAGAACTGAAGAGCACTGTAAGAGACAAGTCCACAGATATCAAATTTGTTCAACATTTTCCAAAGTCACATTACTAAATTGAAGTTTGCCTGCTAAGAGAGCTATTTTGTTTTAGAAGAACAACACTTTACTAAGAAGCAGAGTATGCATATTTCCTCTTGTGTTTCCAGGGAGGCAAAGAGAAGGCTGCAGTTGGCAAAATGAAATCTGTTCATATACTACTTTTGTCGTGCTACAGCACAACATACAGTATATGCTTATCACTAGAGATGTACTTTGTATATACATTATTTTTAAAAATAGTGGTTGATTGAAGAAGATCTGTTCATAATTATGCTAGAAAAATAGTTATCCAGGTAGAAAAAACAACAAAACACACGACCCATTCACATTATCTACAGTTGATAATATAGGGACATGTTTTATACCTAAAGCAGCTAACATTACAACTGCACAATGACTACCAAAATTGATTGCATGCATGTATCTATAAATACCATGCATGCAGCTTCCCAGAGAGAAGCCTGGGAAGTATTTCCCGGATGTGTTATTGCAAATCTTGTGCCTGAACAAAGCTGGGCAGGTAGATGACTGTTCTTGAACATATCATTCAGGCATGGTAAAAACATTGGCACATTCCTCAGCTTGAAAATCCAGACCTATATTGCTCCTTGACTGCCAAGATTTGTATTTTCAGACTTACAGTCAGAAAAACAATACATATCAGTGCTATATCGGTGTGAAACAAACATGGCTTTGTTTTTCTTTTTTTCTCTTTTCTTTTTTAATCAAGTCCTCTGTGATTGTAGAATGCCATCATTATCTCTTCTAATAACCCTTACAACACTAGCATTCTTCATATGCTGTATAAATTAATCCTGCATGTTTCTATTTGCACACTCTGAAGGGTTAAAGCTGCTCTGCTCTTCACACCAGATATAATCCCTTAAATAGCAGGAAGGGTTCGTCTCTGTTGTGCTGTTAACTCGGGGTGCCACACATCAACAATGAATATCAGACGATAACTTTCAGCATCCTGCCACACTTCGTGCTCAAAAGAATCATCGAAAATAAGAACTTTCCCTTCTTCCCAGGTTCTGCAACACAAAACAGAACACACTTTAGTGCAGTATTCAAAATGCCATGACTATACACCAGTTCTGAAGATGTTCTGCATGTGAGAACCATTTAAACAGTACATATTGCACAGTCAGGAATTCAGTACCTAATATTAATAAATTAATAAATCAGTCTAATAGAGCTTCATCTTATTGAGGGATTGTTTTCTCTCCATCTGCCTAGTTATGGCCACATGTGCCCACATACATATTCAGACATTTGCAGTATTTGTTATTTATTTAATTTTAATGAGTTTAGTCCAATAACCTGGGAGCATTCATCAAGCTCAGGGGCATAATACCACTATAGTAATCTTCTCCCTCTTTTCTAATCAGATATACACGTAATGAGTAATTCAGCAAACTGAAGGAATGACAAGCAATATGGCTTGAATATAAGTTACTTTAAATCAATCTGTTTGTTTTTTTTTTTTTTTCTGAAAATTAGAACAACAGAATTAGGTCCTGATCCTGCTTTATAATTTCACTGAACATAACAGATGCATCCCATAAATCCATTCAAAGCATGAAGCCTAAAGAATTTTTTTCACAGGGAGGTCGCAGTGATCTAGCACGCATTGAGTCAGTTTATACTGTTAACACTGAACTGAAAGGAAGAGACCATAGAATTTAAACCCCTCCTGCTTGCCAAGTACCACTAAGGCAGAGGTCACTGACTTGGACATAATTACTCTGGGTTACTGCTCATTGCTATCTGTAAAAGCCAAGTTTTAACAATGGAATCTTTCCAAGATCTGCACTTCTGTTAGACTCAAAAAGGGAAACATGACTTACACAAACCAGCTTATTTTTGACCACCTCCATTGTTTTAAAGTTACAAAAATGACCAGATTTAAAAGCCACATGAAGAGCCAATGGAGATGGGAAATATAAATGGTTTATAGAATCAGCATTACTTTATGATTTATGAAGTACAAAATCAAAAAACAATTTAAGTAGAAAGAAACCTCAGAAAGGCATCTGCTCCAAGCCTCTGCTGAGAGCAAGACTTACTGCGAAGTTAGATGCAGCTTTGAGGTTAGATGAGATCACAGAATCACAGATATCTCAGTTTCTCATCTACTGGATTTTTTAATATCTACAATGATGGGCATCACCTCTTTGAACCTTTCCTCAAGTGTCACATACGCCAGCCCCTTATGCAGTTTTTCCTTGTTCATCTTCCATGGGAGTCAATTTAACTTATCAGTGACTTTCTTGTACAGAAGTATCCCAAACCAGACACAATACTGCAGATGCAGTGTTTGGGGTACAGAAGAGAGGGAAAAAATTGCTCCCCTCGAACTGATTCCTACACACTTACTAACGCAGTTCAGTGTGAGGTTAGCTTTCCACCACAAGAGCACACGTTCAATATGCCTACTAGGGCTCTTAGCCCTTTTCAGTAAAGTTGTTTTATACTCAGTCCCCACCCAGCCTATACTGTTGCAAGGTGTTATCTGTTAGCAGATTGCAGGGCTTTGCCTTTGCTGAACTTCACGAAGCTTCATTTCGCCCACTTCTCCAGCCTGTTGAGATCTGGATTCATAATTTTGAGAAGAAATTTAATGCCTGGTTAACTGCAGCCTTCAAACTGCAAAAATCAGCATATGATCAGTGAACATTAGAGATAATGTCATCACACTGTCACTGCCCCTCAGATCTCAGTCTTGCTTACCACACTTAGACACAAGTAGCTGGTTGTGTATTACACAGTTTGCCCATCATAATATTAGGCAGAAGTACAAGCAAAGCAAATTTATTTTACATTGCACCAAGACAGAAGCATTGTTTGATTATTCACTGAGTCTCATCTGACGGGATATAACAGTCAGTCAAGTCAGTAACAACCAATGTTACCTCCTAAAGCCATCCTACTTTTTTCTACCAATTCTTAACCAAGTCTTTCAACAAGAAAAGTAGTTTATGAGGATTGACGCCCTAAAAAGGAAATTAAAAACTGCGAACAGTAGTGATGATAAAGAAAAGATCTTGTCATCAAAGATGGAAATAAACCATTTAGCTCATTCAACTGTGTTCATTCAAATTGAAAACAAAATCAGGGTGAAAAATGAGATCTGGATTCCTAAGTCATCCCGCTACTTTTGAACATTTACCTCAACAAAAGCAAAACTTAGCTGTGAATGTTCATGGGGATGTTCTGTAATGTTCTGAAGGAAAGTAAAAATTGAAATAGGATCATATCAGTTGAAACAATAACGTAAACATGATTTAAGCAACAGTGGGCAACCAGCATAACAGTGAAAAATTCATACTGCCTTGCACACGGACATCAGCCTTGAAGGCCCACATGGTTACCTTTTGCAGGTTTTAAGTATGATCATGTGCTCCTGAGTTAGCTATCCCATAAGAAAAATCTTTTATGTCATACAGGCCTTGAGTCTGATTCTCTGTAACTGCACTAGAATTACATTAGTATTACTCAACTCAATGCTGTAATGTGGTAAAGAAACATTGTTTGCTTTTTTATTATTTTTATTTATTTATTTTTAATTAAACCAAGCCTGAACAGCACTTAACTAAATATCCTGAAAGCGTAAGCCTAGTTAAGGACAATAAAAAATTCCAAGTATACAGATTAAATAGCTTCAGAGGTTAAAAGCTGTATCTATCACTTGCATCAATCATATCGGGATGGGCTATTTTGCATAAGAAAAGTCATAAAGTTGACATAACTATTAGCTCCTTTTGCATACATTATAAAACACACCATTAGTATGCAAATAAGTATTTTCCAGATGCCTTTATGGTGTGAGAAACACTTCACAGTGGGACCACAGGGACAATATTACTCTGGTGTGGTGCTAAGCCACTTTGGGGGTGCTTCTGTATCACCTGCTCAGCTCTTATCTCACCTGTCACAGGTGAGATCTTGGCCTGACTTCTGCTTAAGGCTGTAATTCTGCATCTTCACTTCAAAACATGATTACCATGTCAGACAGGTGTTTGATTTCTGATAGCTAGATATTATTTACCTACCATTTCTGTACACTGCACCCTAGGCTTTCCAGAATTCAGACTTCAAAATGGCCCAGTGACTTCAAATTACTATAGTTGTGCTGAATAACAATGAGGTACACAAGCTCCTGGTAGCAACCAAAAGACTCTCCTGCAAGTAACAAATCACAGTACTAGGCTAGAGCTGAGTTGCCTGTCCATCAAAGAATGAGCTACATAATAGCACTGCCACCCTAAACACAGACTGGGTGACACAGAAGTAACAGACACAAAATTCTCATTGCTCCTCTACATTGTGCAGCAGTGGGACAGGATGACAGAAAAGTATGGCATCAAAGCCCTGTCAAACCTTCACACTTATGCCAGCTCTCTTGTTTGAAACCACCAGCTTCCTAATGTTCTGATCCACTAGGAGAGGAAAAACTGAAAATGCTAAAGATAAGAATCTTCTTCGTGACATCACTTCTTCCTGCAGCAGCTCACCTCTATCATATTTTGTGGAGAAAGGGATGGAAGAACAACCTTTCATTGCCATTAGTGGACATACTTAAATGAAAACCCTGTCTTTGAATGCATAGCTCTTGCCAAAATCAACTAATGTTAACACAATCCAACACAGAGTGTAGTCACTTCTTGAATGCAAGTTTTACATTTCAAATGAGCAAGTCGAATGCATAAAAATGAGTCTAGTTCAGAAACCTAGACACTGCCTGAAATGCTCTGACTGCAGCACACCAGCAGCAACAGACATTTCTTCACTCTGCTCTGACACTTTCCTGATGTTGAGGGGCTGCTGCTACCAAGGGGGGTAGTTAAGTTCATTTTCCACACCACTACCCCTTCTGTTCAGATTAAGGCAAAGAAGAGTGGTCAGCTACAATAATGGGTGGTGAGTTGTGGACACCTGCTCCATTGGAAGGGGATCAAAACCACCACTTTGTTCACACAAGCCACAGAATAGCCACCTGTGATAATGCCTTTCAGTCATCATAGATCTGAATTCACAATAATGTCCCACAGTGAAAAGACTCCAAATTTTCCTGTTCATCCATTAGCCTTTTGGGTAGCTCTACCTTCATCCCAATGTCCACCTTAAACTTGTTTTGGATACAAGATTGAAATGCTGGAAACAAGCATGTTGCTTGTCACAACCTGGGCAGTACAAGTTTTATAGTTTATTTAACAGTCTGACACAGTCAGTGACATTTTGACAGGAACCCTAACGCATCTATAGTGACATTTTTAACAGTTGCATAATTGCATCTTCAAAAATTCTAAACATTTCTTGTTGTAGTTATTTTCAGAGATTCTGGAAAAAATCTTTGTCACATACTGCAGTCATGCAAACAGGAGTGGCAATTCATTTCACCATATCAAATACTACTGTACAGTAGTACTACAGAAAGCATTCAAAATCAACACCTGTTGCACTCAGATGCTACAGACCAAATACTCAGTATTCCAAATAAATATACTGAGATACTAAGCATTATTAGAAGTCCACCTAATTCTACAAGTTAAGACTGTAAGAGAAAAGAGATATAGTTAGCATTTTTAAGCACAGGGAAATACAGTCTCAAAAATTCAACTAGAATATTTTCAACTAAATTATCTTGAATTAGAATTAATGCTTCAGCTAGGAACGAGGCTTCTGAAGAAATATAATAATGTTTAGTCACAGTGGTAAAAACAGGGCTATAGCTGTTCTGTATAAGTATATAATAAGTATAGAATTCAAAGTCAAAATAAAAGAAAAATCAAACAAAAACAAAATAACAAAAACACAAAACCAAACAAAAAAATAAATCACAAAGAACAGCTCTTTTGGCAACCGTATTAGATTGGCCTTGTAAAGGTAAACACAGATTTCATGGACTAAAAACATATTTTCCCCACACTAAAACAGAAAAGAGCAGCTCTGTCTCTAAAGATTATTCTCGCATTGTTTGATAACTGACAGTTATAAGTTTATAGCAAGAGTGAGAGTGTAAGTTGTCTGCTTAAAGAAACACCTAGCATCTCCTGATCAGTAACAGATCTTTTTTTTTTTTTTCTTTTCATTACATGCATTACCACAGGGTTGAGGATGGTAGGGGAAAATTAATAGTGACAAAAATAACCAACAAACAACCCCAGACAATACCTGTTTTCTTGGGCACATCGAATTCTGCAGCCTTCTTTAGGTATCACTAAGCCCAAATGCATCCTTAGCCGACAATTGGTGGGCCCTGTGTGGGGCCAGACATGAGTTCCTGGAAGCATGACAGAATATTTGATCTGCAAGAAGAGAGAGAAGCCTTCAACAAGGTCATTTTCACAACCATACTGCTCTGAGTTCAGGACGTCATTACATCTCTTCCATGATGATGTCACCTTTTGTTAGTTTCAGCAATAATTAGGTATTCTCACATCCTGAATGCATTCAGTACTGCAGTGTACATATATATTGTTCATTTTGTTTCAGGCTGAAATGTATTATTTCTTATGTACTAGTAGAAAAACATCTTACATCCCATGAAAAAACTGTAGACACTCTTATCATTTAAAAGCATGGTCCACAGGAGGCACAAGACATGCATTAAACAGAGTGACTGGTTTGTGGTCCCTCTCAGATAACAATGGGATTGTGAAGGCCACTGACAGTCTTGGCTGAAGCGACCATGGGATAGTGGAGTTCAGGATCGTGGGAGAAGGGAGATGGGCAAAAAGCTGGAGTACTACCTACAGCTTTGGGAGAATGTACTGTGGTTTATTCAGGGATCCACCAGGAAAAAATCCAAAAGACTCAGTGCTTGAGAAGAGCAGTCTAGGACAGTTGGTGTATTTTCAAGGATCACCTCCTCCAAGCTAAAGAACAGTTTATCCCCACAATTAAGAAGCTCAGAGATCCTGAAAAACAGAAAAAAAGAGAGAAAACATACAAGAGAAAAAAGCAGGGTGAGGTCACCCCAGAAGAACACAGAGTGTGAAGGGATGAGGTTAAGAAAGTCAAAGCTCATCTGGTGAGATCTGGAGATGAAATTGAAGGGCATCAAGAAACACTTCAACAGGTACATGAGGTACATAAAAGGAAATTGAGGGAAAACACAAGCCCACTGTTGAATGTGGCAAAAGATCTGATGACAAAAGCCATGTAAAAGGCTGAGGTGCTAGATGACTTTTTTGCCTCAGTCTTTACTGGTAAGGCCAGGCACCTGTGAACAATGGAGAAAACTGGAGAAGAATTACACTCATGTTAAGGAACATAAACTCAAAAAATCATTCCATAGACCCTAACAGGTTTCAAGTGGGAGTACTGAAGGAGCAGCTGATATCAAAAGGCCACCCTCAATCTCTGAAAGGATATGGCAGAGGAAGTTCCTAGGGATTGGAAGAAAGTAAATGTTCGTATCATCAGGGTGGGCAACAAGGAGTATCTGAACTACAGGCCAGACAGTTTCATCTTAGTGATGGAGCAAGTACTGTGTTCAGTTTTGGGCCCCTCACTACAAGAAGGACATTGAGGCCCTGGAGCGTGTTCAGAGAAGGGCAACAAAACTGGTGAGGGGTCTGGAGCACAAGTCTTATGAGGAGCGGCTGAGAGAGCTGGGATTGTTTAGTCTGGAGAAGAGGAGGCTCAGAGGAGACCTTATTGCACTCTACCACTTCCTGAAGGGGGGTTGTGGTGAGGAGGGGGTGGGCCTCTTCTCCCTGATAAATAACAACAGGACGAGAGGGAATGGCCACAAGTTGCGCCGGGGAAGATTTAGATTAGACCTGAGGAAGCATTTCTTTTCTGAAAGAGTGATCAGGCACTGGAATGGCCTGCCTAGGGAGGTGGTTGAGGCACCATCCCTAGCGCTGTTCAAGAAGCGTTTAGATGAGGTGCTAAAGGACTTAATTTAGTAGTTGGGTAGAGATAGTGATAGGAGGATGGTTGGACTAGATGATCTTATAGGTCCTTTCCAACCTTATGAACTTATGAACTTATAAGCCATTTTCAAACACATAAAGGAAAAGGTGGTTGGGAACAGTCAGCATGGGTTTATAAAGGGGAAATCATGAAGGGAAGATCACACTTAACCAGCTTTCTACAGTGAGATGTTTAGCTTGATGCATGAGGGGAGACTGGGTACTGTTTAGCTTTGTAAGGCTTCTGATACTATCTGCCAATAACATCCTCCTTGACAAACAGATGAAGTGGAAAACAGGTAAGGAGACAATGAATTAGGCTGAAAACTGGCAGTTCAGACAGGCTCAAGGAGCTCTGATCAAAGCACAACACCCACAACTCACCAGAGTATACCCCAGGTTTCAGTATTGTGTCCAAGATAGTTTAAGCTTCACTAATGACCCTGATGAAGGAAAAGAGTATCTCTCTCCTCAAGGATAGAATATTGAGGAGGAAAGGCTGATACACCAATTTTTATTCTTGCTGTCATTCATAATGGTCTTGACAAGTTGGAGATAGGAGCAAACATGAAACTCACCATGTTCAACAAAGAACTGAAAAGTACTGCAGTGGAGAGGAACAAATCCATGCAACACTAGAAGCTATAGAACAACAATCTGTAAAACAGAAAAAAGAACTCCAAGCCCTTGTAAACAACAGCTTGAAACAAGCCAGCACTGTGTTCTTGCAGCAGAGAAGGTCAAGAGCCTCCTGGTCTGCTTTAGGCAGAACTTTGCAAGGAGGTTGAGGGGCTTGATCCTTACTGTCAGCATTGGAGAGATACCTTTTGTGCTGTGTCCAGTTCTGGACCACTTGTTCCAAGATAAACATGGGGATACTGTGCAAGTCTACTGAAGGCTCACAAAGATAAGCAATGGACTGAAGCCTCTGAAATACAAGGGAAGGCTGAGAAATGGGAATGCTCAATCTGGAGAAAGAAAGGCTCAGCAGGGATATCACCAGTGTATATAAATACCTGATGGAAAGAGTGAAGAAGATAGAGACAGGGTCTATTCAGTGGCATTCAGCGAAAGGCAAAGAGGCAAGTCATACAGAGTGAAATTTAGGAAATGCCATTTGAACATAAAAAAAAGCTGCTTTTAATATAGGAGTAAATGAACACTTGAGCAGGTTGTAGAGTTTCCATCTTCAGAGGCATTCAAAAAATCTGACTGGACAGTATACTGAGCAATCATCTAACCATTCTCTGAGCAGGGTTTTGGACCAGAAAGTCTCCAGAGCTCCCTTTGCACCTCAACCTTTATGTCATTCTACAACAACCCAATGGGAAGAATGAATATTGTGTAACAGTGGTGAGGAGCACCTTTTTGGGGTAGCTTTGTTAAATCATGTTATTTTTAAGACATTCCCAGCTCTCCGATGAAAACAAAGAGAGAATAAAAGAACGTGTGCCTAAGGGCTTAGCTGTTCCCAACATCTGAGGTTTGAGCTTACCAGAGATATCTTACAATAGCAAGCATAAGCTCTGGTGGCCGTGGCTCACATAGATGCTCCATTCCACTGCTTCTGCTACAGCAAGATGCGTTAGTTTGTTTATCCTGTCAGAATCTGAAGAAAATCAAATAACTGCTACTACTGGCTCTGTGAGGGGAGTTACCGATATCCCACAGAAATACTTCTATAATGTTAGAAATACTTAAATACTTGCATTGTGGTGTATGTAATTTGCCTCCACATACCCGTTTAGATTTGTCTGTGAGTGAGACATACATATAACACACACACAAATGCTATACTCAAGAATTAACGTGCAAATCTTCAAATATTCCTAACTACAGAGAGGTGATGCTATGGTTGAAAATTAAAACTCTGAGGAGCTTTAACTGGGGCACATTGGGGTGCCAAAAATGACGAACACAATAGTAACGTTTTGCACTCTGGGGTAGATTTGTTTTCAGCTGTGAGAAGGAAGTTTTCTTGATTTTAGCCACAATGACAGTAAGTAATCTGTTTCATCAGTTACATTCACTTCGACTACTTTCTGTAACAAACTAACAAAACAACAGTCTTATTCACTGCTGTAACAGTGGCCATTCACTGTTCTTCTGAACAAAAGCAACAGTCTAATGGTAGAACTGGAGACTTACACAAAAGACTCTGAATTAGGACTACACACTGTGTTTTGCAACTTCTGTATCCTTGGTTTTGCTTGCTAAAGCTTACAGGTTCAACTATTTCTTTGTAAAAAAATAAAACAAAACATTGAAACCTACAGAATCACTTGTTATCACTGTTGGGCCATTCAGTGGCATATGTGTATCTGATCCCTATCACACAAATCTTCTGCATGATTTAATGAGGTTAATTTGTAGCAGAATAATCAGCATAGATCAGGGACTTGAAATTAATTTTGTTGACACCCAAGGACACAGCCTATGGATGTACAGTTTCTTTCCTTTATGTGACAGCAATATTGTTCGACCTCTGTGAGGTGAATCTCGTTCCATCTAATGCAGCCAGCCTGGGGTAAATATGCAAAGGTTATCATAGCGAGAGTCTGGTTTGCTGATTTAGTTTTGTAACATGATGTTCAGTTGAAAGTAATCATAGAAAAATTTGGGTTAGAATGGATCTAGTCCAACCTCCTGCTCTAAGCAGAGTTAGCAGCAAGTCAGATCAGGTCACTTAAGACTAGGTTTAGTAATTTATTGCCATCAGTTGACCCACGGTAAACAACTACTCACCCAGCATAAGCTCCCTATGATCACACGGGAAAATGGTTCAACTAAAAATTCCATGAGAAAGCTTTACCCAATATATTTTACCTTGTATTTGCGGAAGGCTTTTACAGTATTAACTTTGTTGTGTGTCTGAGGCATCATTAAATACACCAAGGTCACATGTCCTTCTGTACAAGTTCCTCAGCATCACCTGCTCCCAGCCTTAGGGATTTGCAAAAAATGAAGGAATTTGCCAGGTACCTGTCCTCTTCGGCAGCCCGTAGCTTCTGGGAATCTTTCCAACAGAGCACACGTTTTTGGAACACCTTTACAAGCATTCTCATTTTTTCTTCCTAGTGAACATAAGTGGTGCAGCACTAGTTAGTGCAATGAACAAACAGTCCCTTGTTTTCCATGTGGCAGAATAGAACAAAGCTGTCAGAGAGCTGACACCAAAATTGGTAAATATTACTATTCACATTTCAGAAACTATGAAACAGAAGTGCCAGCTTACTTGTTTTAACATCAGAGCAGCCTGTCACTTCTTTGAGAAGAGTAGACTTTCTACATATTAAAACATGACTCTAAAACTATGGTTATATTTTTATTAATAATTAAGTATATCATTAAAGTATACTTGTTAAAAAGACAAACAATGCCAATGATATTATATAATTTCACCATCTATTTTGATAGACCCTGGCTGTAAATATTTTATCTTATGGTGTTATTTCACATGTAGGAATACATGTGAAATAACCTCTTTTAAGAAATCCAGGTCATCTCAATAACCAAACTTTCCACTGCACTGTGACCAGCAGGTTTTTTAGAGCTCAGATTCTTTTGCCCATACCATTTCTGAACAATGGACCTCACTAAGTGGGCAATAAAATACTGAGGATATGTCTTCTCCTGCTTTCCTGTCCTCCTTCAGGCTGATTTGTACTACGCATTACCTTACAATATTTTAGCGACCTCGCCAAGAGGTGAGTAATATCCTGAAGGAATTCTTAAAGGAGCTTGTGGGCAATAAGAACTCTTGTTCACTGTCAATGTGGTCTCAGACAGTTTTCTATTAGCTCCCTTCTCCTGCAGTCTTAAATAACAGGTTCAGTGATAAAAAAAAAAAAAACAACCACAAAACATTCAGGGAAAACTATGTTGATACTCCTTTTTTACACTACATTAACCTGATTGAGTGGAACTGGGGAAAGAGAAATACAAAATGTTTTTACCTTGTTGCCACAAAGTAAACTGACTCCAGTCTCCTTTTTCTCGTAGATTCTCATCTTCAGGCAAGAAGAGGCTTCTTTTTTTATCCATCACATCAAGCCCCTCATCTCGAATGAGCTTCCAGTTTTTTTCTAAGGACTGTTACGAAAGCTGTGTTACTGCACTGAGAACTTACTGCATTTCACTTCAGTACCTTTTTTATTTTTTGCCTGCTGTTATTAATTTAAAACACACAGAGACACAAAAGTGTTCATTATTATTATCAAGTTTCCTTACCTATTTCCTTCTGACATGCTAAAGCAGAACAACTTTCACAGCATTCTTCAGATTCAATTACACTTGTATTATATAATTTCAATGGTCCCCAGCCTCTTTGCAGATAAGGCCTGACTTTACTTGCTCTGATTAGCCAAGGGGCTGTTTAACAGATAATTTTTTATTGCTAGCTAAAAAGAGTACTGGTCTTCTTAAACTCAGCACATGTTACCTGAAAGCATTTTTGCAACTGGAAAACCACTGTGTAAACTGAAACTCCAAGTGTTGACAGAACATCTCAGTTCAAAGAGGACAAATGCAAACAAGCTACTTAAGTTGACAGCTGTGATTTAAACCTTCAGAAGGGTCTACAAAGATTCAATTACACATTCTGATGCTACTGAAAATGATCAAATACAACTTGAAATGTCAGGTGACAATTTATGGATACAACCATTAACAGTGTGTAAGCTGCCATGTACTTCAATACATAGTTAACCCACAAGATTGTAGAATTAACATCTCTGCTCTTTGCTGCCTTAGGACATTCTATTTGTAAAA
Source organism: Cyrtonyx montezumae (assembly GCF_038088225.1). NCBI lineage: Eukaryota > Metazoa > Chordata > Aves > Galliformes > Odontophoridae > Cyrtonyx > Cyrtonyx montezumae. The sequence goes on along the minus strand of NW_027072089.1, from coordinate 33,996,885 downwards.
ATCAGGTAGATGAGAAAACCTTACATTCTGCCAGTAATAAATGATTAATGTTACAGTAATAGAAATGAGAAACCCATAGCTTAACAACGGATCTAGATAATAATGACATGACTTCCATTTCCCAGCTACTTACTTTACTTGCTAAACCCTATTTTGAGTGATTAGTTTTCATTTTGTTCTTGTGCTCCAGAACAAAGCATTTCTGTGAGACATTTTCAATCCTTTTCATACAGAAAACAGGCTAGGTTCTCAATATGTCTGTACAGTGTGTGAAGTCAAATAATGCTCCAAAGACTCTGTAACAGAGGTCAGACAAGGTGATATAACTGCCCCTTTCAGCTGTACATATCCTTATTAGCCATTCCCATTTAAACAGTTTCATTTTTTACTTGTTTTTTTTTTTTTCAGTTAAAAGAGAAGCTGGTCCTGCAAAATAGATCATACACTGAAATATCATAAAAAGCTCAGGACAGCTAGCTATGGCTAGAACATGCTTTCTGTAATACACTGATTACCTCTCACTACAACCTTTTTATGCCTGCTAACATCTTTGAAAATTAGTACTGAACTTCTGTTATTACAGTATTCTCTCTCTCTTTTTTTTTTCTCTAGCAAACTTCATTCTCTTGCCCATCAGTAAAGGTGAAAAGCACTCATTTCCGTGCTGCACTCATTCTCTTCTCTTCCACTGATGGATTTCCTTAGCTCTGCTTCAGTGGCTAACATTACGAATAAATGTTTTCAAGAATATTTTTGTTAAGCTGATTTTTCTGAAACGTGGGATATAAAGTAGATAAAACATTTCCAAGTAATCAGAGATGAACATGAGAAACAGTGCTGGTACCGATTCAGTGCTACCATTTCTACAGGAGGAAATGCCAGCTTGAATACTTGATTTTATACAGGCTGAAGACAAGGAACAAATGAAAACCTTGCATTTATATAGGCCGCAGTTAACAATGACACAGATAAACAAAGCTGGAAAACTTTGAAAGATAATACAAATGCTTCCTTGTTTCCCCAGACACCTAACTAATCAATTGCCTGGAAAAATGTAAGGAGTTTTCACCCATGCAGACAAAAACATGCATGAAAAGTACTGGTGGTCCAAGGAGTTGTCCATTATGGTAGCTTTGTCACCAGTAATTCTTCACAAGTGACCAGCTGAAAGTCAGCCTGTAAAGTTCTGTGTTTGTCCTTGCCTTTAAAACTCCTTCCCTAGCACTTTTGCATCCAAGTGATTTGAATACATATTGATTTTGAGCCAACTCCTCAATGGTTTTTAGATATAACTGCCACTGAAATCAATAGTGTCCCTGTATTGTTGAAAAACTGGACCCCCATCTCTAAAGCAAACTGATAATGCTTTAGAATGAGTAATACACAAGACCTAGGTAGAACAGAAGGTTACAGGAGTCCAAACACAGCTCAACCCTGATCTCCCTGATGTTACAGACTCTTAGGCATACACGAATGGATGAGGCCAGGCTCTTCTCTGTCGTGCATGGCGACAGGACAAGCAGCAATGTCCTAAAACTTGAACATAAGAAGTTCCATGCTAACATGTGGAAGAAATTATTTACTTACTGTGACAGAGCACTGGAACAGGTTGCCCTGATAGCGTGTAGAGTCTCCTTCTGTGGAGACATTCAAGACCTGTCTGGACGACTACCTGTGCAATCTAATGCAGAGCACCTGCTCTAGCAGGGTGGTTGGACTCAATGATCTCTTGAGGTCCCTTCCAACCCCTGCAATCCTGTGATTCTGTAAATGTGTAACACCATTAAAATACAGTAGCTAAGTTGAGGACTTGTACTTCAGGCTACTGATCCAAGAGTATCTACAGAAAAAGTTTAAATATGCTCACGCTCTATAATATGTATGGACATAAGTCTCAGATTCATATTATATTTATGCTGCAATATTCTGCTTTCAAGTGAAGAATCAGGTGGTGAACAGCATTTGGAGCATACACAATTGTTTCTTACCAGCCGATTCCCATAAAACTCCATATGGTTTTTTAAATACAGTTCCTAACAATAATGGAACTTTACAAGTTGCTTTACATCTGGCAATAGTGCAGATTTTATCTACAAAGAAATTACAATATTTAAACAGGGATTTCTTAATATTGTTTTATTTTTATGTGTGACTATGTTAAAAATATTTATTCTGTGCTATCAAGCACTTTTCAAGACATAGTCATAAATGCTACAGACAGTGATTAAGAGTTTAGTACTCCCCATGTGAGGCATAACCACTGACCACATGTGCATTTTAATCCATTGGACTATAAAATAAAATATTGGTAAGTCTCCAATACCTTTTACTTTCTTATTGAAACAGAGTAAGGAAACATTCACAATAATCACAGTGTGAGGAATTCTGAAGACCTTTGGGCAAGGACCAGTTTTTAAAGCCATCCAAAGTAATTCCTTGGACTCATTTGGTTGCTCACAGTGCTTGAACATCAGCACGCGTAAGCATCATGCTCTTTTCAACACAAAGCTTTCTTAAAGCATCCAGCCACACTTTAAATGTATTTTGCAGTTAATTTTCACCATAAATTATGATTGTCCAGATTTTATTAGCCAGTCTACCTAGCCCTAGCTGTCTCTCTATAGAAAACATTATGGATATGTGCTGTTGCCAGTACTTACATTCATTCTGTACTTTTGCTGCTATACTTGAGACGTTTAACTAATAAAATCTAAACAATCAGCAAAAATCATCTATACAAGATCTATTCTAATCAATAAGCTGTTCACTGCAGTACATTGTTCGTGAAGCATCCTCTTAGTCCTTTACAAAATTGTAAGACAAAATTAGGACAAAGTTACCTAGATCGTTTCCCATGTATTAGTTTCAACCTGGTGAAAAGTGTCTGATACACAACAGCACTGCAATTCTTTTATTTATTATTTTCACTGATTACCAGAACAGAAAACAATGCTATACTGAGATTCCACAAAAGATATCAGAGATGCAAAAACTAAGACCTGGAAAGGAAGGCTAGTTGCCCCAGGGTAGGAGGGTAAGGTTTTGAAGATAAAAGCAAAATTAATTTTTAGCTGAACTCAATAAATTTATTGAATCTCCAGTTCCAAAGTCCTGAACTACTATGGATTAGAAACATTTCTGCAAGTCCCTTGACACACTTCCTTAAAGGTTTGTAGTATCTGCTCTCTGAGAAATCAGGTCCTTCTTCCTATTCTTTCAAAGAAAATACAAATAACATAACAAAGCATTAATGGGCAGTAGCTATAGAGACGCAAAGATCCTCTTTGAATCAGCACAGTAGCACTGACCAGGATTTAGCACCTTTGCACACTTCCTCCTTTAATAAAGTAACTAAACAAAACATTTCTTCCTTAGACATCCCAGCTAGCAGCTCATAGAGAATTAAATAAAGTCTGAGATTGTCTTCTTTAATCTTACCCATCATTCAGTTAAATATCAGGCCTAAGTTAGTTATCTTGGCTTTCATTGCATCTTTTTTTCCTCCCCACCCCCCCCCCCCCCCCCCCCAAGTAAGGCAGTAGGGGAGTTAAAACCAGAAATGGAGATACAACATCCTAAGAAAGTAATTTAACTCAGTAGCAATTGCCCTTTGGAAATGGTTTTTCCTCCTTTACTCATAAGCTAAACCCACGCTAGAATTGCAAAGATAATTCATGTCATGTTCTTACGAGTGCAGCTATATGAGCAGAATGCCACTCAGTACAGATGTATTAAACTGGAAGTACTGAAAAAGACAACTTTTTTCTACAGTTTTTTCATGGAAAAAGCAAGTCACTATCAAAACTCTCATCTCCATCTATAATCCCAAGGAACCTTGTGACCCTTTATAAGAAAAATAATCAAGCAAGGTCTGTGCTGTAACATGTTACTGACTACAGCTGTGTTGGTTAACAGAATGAACAAAGACAGAGCTGTCAGAATACGTCAGAGAACCTGGCTTTAGCACTGCCTCAGCTAGTCACAAATAAATCCTCCACTAGGACAGTTCAACTACCAAGATATTGAAAATATTCTGTTTGCATTTAACAACAAATGGCAAAACACAGGGAGAGAGTGTCCAGGCCTCCAGTGCTTTGTCCTCCACAAAACAGTTCTCAGTATCAACTACTATTATTTAGATTTGAAAGTATTTCCAACGCATTCTGCACAAGTGGCAGAGGAATGTACAGTGACAAAGCAGTAAGAAGTAACTGCCAACTGGATTTAGCTGTGTGGAATGGGGAAATAACCCCCACCCCCGCATTTTTTTTTTGTTTGTTTCATTAACTAAAACAGGTACAGAAGCTAGAATATTTCAGAAACCCATAAAGAGATGTCTTTGAAAGATTTTGGAGAATGTTACTTCAAATTTTGCTTGAAATATTGACTTGGAATTGAATTGGAATCAAGACAGCTTTATTTTCACAAATTCACAAACTTTAAGAGTTATGGGGGAAATATGACAATGCAATTTTTCTCTGTTACATTTAAGTTGCATTTTGGATTTATGCATTCAGCTTGCAAGATTATCTTGAACGTGTTGCTAATGAAACACCAAAAAGAACAACAAAAACTTTTAGTGCAATGGAGTACTCTCTTAACTGGAGCTATCTTTAAATTGTTACTAATGTGATATATACTTTCCTTTCTGTTTGTCAAGAGTACAATAGAAGCTTTCTAGTCCCTTTATCACCTTTATTTCAGGAAGTCTCTAATAATCAAAACATACACAAAAGGGGTACTTCCTTCCTAATTATTATTATTATTATTATTATTTTGGAGTTATAAAAGACCTACTTAGGGACGTTTAATTTCAAAAATAGGCAGCTTTTGAAAATATAAACTATTACTATGAATAGTAAGCAAACTATATGTCTCATACTGAATAAAAAGAACTTTTAAGAATTCAAATTCAGTGTCTTTATCTCTTGTTAAATCAAACCCTGAGTGTTTACATTCTCTTGTGCAATTAAAATCTCCTAAAGAATACAACAAGCATTATAAAAGGGACAAGGAACAGAGCTTTTCCCAACTAAGTAAAAATTTAATGATGTGTGTCCCAGAGATTGCCAAAGTTTGCTGTTATTTTGTACCTGAGATATTACAGTTGCCTACCATGCAAACTTTGGATTTAGTAATGATTTCAGTCATCCTATCCCCATTGTCAATTTTTAAAACACTTAAGCACAATTCCCTGTATCTTAGTGAAATTGTCCACTCAGTTTGAGACTGGTGTCTGGAATTCACAGGCAGTAATTCAGACCTTAGGGTCAAGCATTTTCTCTGCTTCATATCTTAGATTTAAGTTGTTATTAAAACAATAAAAAATCGAAACAAATTAAACAGAGACAAACTTCCTTACCTTTACTAGTTCTGTATAACCAGTTTCCCTTGCTGTCCACCATGGCTGAGCTTTCAGTCCTTTGACATTGTAGAGAGAGCGCTGCCAGACCGACGCAAAGTGACCTCTTTGGTATCCAAGTTCATACCACTTGTATGCCTAGAATATGGAACAGGTTAACAATTAAATTCTTATTAATCAAAATTCCATTAAAATGCCTAGAATCCTTCTGATTCTGGGGTTATTCTTCTACTACACAGAAGGTATAAACACTTTGAGGAGGAAAAAAATGAAATATCATCAATCCTCAGACAGATCAGTCAGCCAAGGTTGTCCAGTCCAGCATTAGAAAAACAGGATCCTTCTCACAATCACTGACATTAAACATGGACCAGTAATCTAGGTGTTCACCTTGGATTTGGGAGAGCCAATTGTTTGTCACTGTGGTCAACCCTGTTTCAATATGGCATCCTTCCAATACCAATGGACATCCTGTAGTGATAAAAACAGTGTTGACTTTGTTACAAGCTAATCTAACACGTATGTGCTCCTGAGTTTTCTTTAAAAATTTGCTCTCATACCAGAACAGAGCTGATGCTATTTATTGTACTTATCCTGCCCCTTTATTTCATGTGGCCAAAGTCTATATGGCTTATGCCAGAACTTGTCATACTCTCCCTTTACACAATTTTAACATCAATGAGATGCAACGAGATGCTTGGAAAGAAGTCCAGTAGGAGTAACACTGCCCTATAAACGGAACAAGCTCCACATAGCTGACTAATTCCTGTCCAGCATTAATGCTACAGCTGCAATCTTTAGACAACTTAAAAAAAACCACACAATAATGATCAGAATCAAGACAGGAGGATAAGACATACAGAATAGAAGGAGAGAAGCAGGAAGCAATTTCCACCTTGAACAGAAATCACTCAAGAACCTCCGTATTTGGAACTGTTCACAGAAGCCTTCTCTACCTATACAATCTGACACTCACTTCTTCCTAAAGTCTGTGACCTTTCCAATTCACTTTCAGCTAAGCATCACACTCCAAACTCAAACCACACTCTCACATTTCTTCACCTAATCTGCTATTTATTCTCACTCTACATTAGACAGTCTGAAATATCAACCCCATGCTTCCAGTTAATACTCCCTCAAATTTTATCATTGGTCACCTTCCCCAGCTGTACCTATTCCCTTGCTAAGTTCTCAAGAAGTCAATCTCTTTAATTTTCTTCCCAACATGAAACTGGAAAAAATGGACAACAGTTGTAAAACACTGCACCCAGTAGCCTCCTGTTGTGGCAGCTCCCACACATGACTTTTTAACTGTTACTTGCATTTCAGAATCTTCTATTTTCTGTCAAGAGCATAAAACTGTTGTCCATTGATCTGCCCACAATCAATGTAAAGGCTAGAACTGAAGACTCATGAGGCAAAACTGAAAATACTAAGAAAGTCTAAGTTTTCTTCAGATTTTCAAAAAATGTGGTACTCTGATCTTTAAAACCCTCGTAAGTATGAAGGCTGTAATAGAATGTTGTCTTACTGTACTTATCAGAAGTACAGAAAAACAAAACAACAACAGACAATGCATAAGCTCTTCTTTCTCCAAACAAGCTTTTTTAGATTGTGCACTGGTCAATAAAAGGTTACATATTACCTTTGGGTAACATGGAGTATATCTCTAACATTTCATCTTGGTTAAGTCTCTGAAAAGGAAGCATTGTGACTTAGAGCATATGTTCCTCAAGAAGTAAATTGTAATAACACTTGGGTAACAACAGATTGTTCATGCTCATTGCCTGAATTCCTTAGCAGTGATTGGAGTTATGATAAGGAGGGAGAATTACTTGTTTCAGCCACTGATTGCACTAAGTATGCATGTTACTACACATTAAGGTCCATCAGCTATAATCACTGTGTATAAAAATATTGTATATTATTAGTCAATAGAAGAATTCTGCTATCATGTTGCCTTTGACAGCATGGGGTAGGATTAGGTTGCCTTCCTCGTCCTTTCTACTCGCCCATTTCCATAAGAAACCTTTTTTCACATGCAGATTTTGGCAGCAGAAGACTAAATGACCACATGGGATAACTACAAGAGTGTATATTCTTCCCTAGGAAACAAATCATTCGATATACACTCATTACACTTTCTCTGTGAACGGCACTTTTTTCTGCAGTTATCTTCCATTGTTTTTTTTTATTCTTAATTTATATGGAATTTTACCAAATTATAGTTGGAAAGAGTATATTCAAATCTGTTTCCCTAGAACTTAACAACTCCTCAATCATATCACCTAAGTTAGCTCTAATAGATGAATATCAACCTTCAACAAACTGTGTGTGATAGTAATTCCACATGTTCCATCAATATTGATCTGACTCCTTGATTAAATACTGAAGTTCAGCAACTTTAGGAAGGTCAGTTAAAACAAAAAGGCTTAACTGTCCTCAGATAAATTTAACAGTCTTCTCTATTCCATGAAGTTCATTTGTCATTGATTAAAGCATCTTCTACAGAAGATCTGACCAGTAACTTCATAAACATTAACACAGTTATCCTGGGGATTGGGTTGATGTCCATTAATTACATCTGTGTGATATCCTTAGTCAAACTTTGTAATGAAGTGCTCTAGGCTCAATCATTCAACCTAGAGTATGCCATAGAGAGATTGCCTTTATAATTCTATTAAGAGAAGGACAGATAGTGATTCACGGAAGAGAAGTGGGTTTGAGGGTTGGGGGAAGACAAAACAGTGTGTGTATGCAAAAAATGTGAAGTGCAAAATGAAGCTAATTAATTATCACCTGCAAATTAACTTCTGAATTGGAAAAACTTTGTTGGAAGAATATTTTATTATTTCTCAGAGAAGGTCATCTAACTTTGAAATTCAGACATTAGCGCATTACAATGATCTAAATATAGTATATGTATAAAGTATAATAAGTGTTCTACATTCTATATAGAAAAAAATAATTGATTTGTTGAACTAGGTGTAAGAAACCATACACAGGCTTTATTATAGTCCATTCACCTATATTTGACATTGGGGCAACTGACTAGGCCAAGATACTCAAGGGATAGATAAATATTCTTTGCAGTATTTTAGTTGTTAGTATTTCAGATGTATTGCCAGAAAACTGATTAAAAAGCAATGATTTTTATGTCTCTGTTCTCTATGCTTTCTTATTTTTTTTCACATTACCTGCCTATGAATTTGAGTAGTTATTAATAAACATATGCCTACAGCTCATTTCTAGCAACAGTTCTCAACAAATATCCTTTGCTTCTTTATTATGACAGTAGTATTAATTCTCACATTCAGATTTGGCTTTCCTAAAATAATAAATTTGAAATTCCTATGGTTACCAGTGGCAAATAGGTAGGTCACTCAGAAAGTAATGCCTTCTATTTATTTACACAGAAACTACAATAGATAAAAAAGAACAATAACATCTATCTTATAGAGCAAATTCTCAGGTACAAAACACTACTTTTCAACATAGGCACCACCATTACCATTTTGCATGGATGAGCACTGATCATTCTGTGGTGTGGTATCTGTGCATGGCCATCTGGAACATGGCTCGTCTTTAATGTCACTGTTGACACTGCTGAAATACACCACTCACCGCCCCACCAAGCTCACATCCACTGTTTGGTTTCTATAAATGTTTAGTATGCATTGATGATTGTCAATGGATGCAATTTTTTCTCTCATGGAAGAATTCAATTACACCCCTTTGTTTCCTATGCACTATCATGTTAGATGCCATTTTGTCAGACTGCACCTATGATTCCATCTGTCACACGGTAACAAAATGTAATAAAATATTGCTGGGGAGGTTCAATTTCCATGCCATACCACTGTCATCTGTTTCTGACATCATGGGCCAACCATTAAAAAAAATAATAATAATAAATAAATGAGGCATTACTTTTGGAGCAGTCTTTATATTTGTTGTTACTGATAAAAAGATCTGCTGTACAAATTTCTGGTTTTCTAATCTGTTTATGAATGCAATGCTTTAACAAGTACCATAACTCAGCCCATAGTCTTGAGTCCTCTCATGGTCTTTTTGTGTCGCATACTGGTGCTCATGGTCACTTTGGGAAAGACAAAGTTTATAGAATACCATTATCAGTGCTATGAGAGAACTTGCATAAAGTAATATACTTATGTCACTGTATTCTGACTCTGGTGGAAAAAAATCACAAGTAGTAGGACCAGAAAACAGACTTTTTTTTTCTTTTTGGAAGCTCCATTTAAATGTCAAAAGTTTTGGTCAATTCTATGGCAGAAGAAGGGATGGTAAGAGATTGTATTATCATGCTAATTGCTGTTTTTTTCTGCTGTTGTTTATCTTGACTTCTATGCATGTAAGCTGGACCATTACTTAAAATGGTCTACTCAACTTTTTTACATTGATCCCATGCTCAAAAGTTTTGTCTTGATTTGGCAGACATTAAAGTCAGGCTATGTTAAATATGTACCTCTTTGTCTCCTATTCTCTGCAAGGCATCACCCAAATGAAAGTAAAATCGTCCATCATCTGTGCCAGGGTCACCAGACTCTAGTCCTTCCTAAAAAAATAAATAAATAAATAACATAAATATGGAAATTTATATGTATATATAAACGTAGAAAAGAAACTTCAATGGGACTTCTAAAAGAGCTCAGATTATTGCTGTATGTAGTCTGTCAATTCTATGTGCGAGAAAAGCTCCAAAATTGGCTATAAAATTTAACTACCATGGTAACTATGAATTTAGGTTGAATGACTACAGTATTTGCTAGAAAGCCACCAAAAAATGTTATTAGTTTGCAAAATCCCATGCTTTCGTTCCCCAGTTACTCCAAGACAGAGATGTATTCAAAGACAGACACTTGACCTCACTCCTATAAATGTACACCAGCATTTTAAAAAGCTGGATATTATAAACTGCGGTTTCATTTTGTAGTATTTCTTCCAAACATTCAGACGTATACAAATTCCTTCTTTTGATTTTTCAAGAACCTTTAGTTTGCAGCATATTGCAAACCTGAAAACAATTTGAGACTCACAGTTGTGTACAAATAGAACAAATATTTGATGTTTAAGAATTGATGAATCTTAGTATATAAGCTTGTTCCAGTTCATTGGCAGTGATATAGGCACATAACTCCAATGCACAGCTTAAATTGTGATTTGTAATTAGAATGCTTCTAGCTTGACAGATTTTATATATTATGATTTTCCTTCTTAATTTTTTTTCCCATTAGTAAAATTTTTACTTTAAATGAGGGAAGATAACTACCTTTAGATAAGGTATGCTCTCTGCTATCTTGTTTTCGGCCTTCAGGATGAAGCCATAGTGAACTTTGGCAAAGCCATCATCTGGAGCCAGGCGCAGAACCTGTTTGAGAGCAAAGGAATTAAATAGGCATGTATGAACCTATACAAATCAATAAATCTGTGTACAAAACATGATTTAGTAATGCAATTAGATTTTCTTCCATTGATGATGAAAATAAATTCTTGCTTTTCCTGTACCTTTTTCCATGTACATTTACTGTTCTCCCAAATAACCTATTATAAAACAAACTTAGAACTTTCATATGTAATATTATTCCAATTGACTTCTCTGAATTGTGTTATTTACTTCTTGTGCTGCCTCCTCCACCTTCTGTCTTGAATTATAACATCCTAAATTACAGGACTACTCTAAACAAAGGCAGCTGCTCTTGAAACAAGTCTACAGCAGAGTCATGGGAAGGGTAGTGTAGAAATATACCTGGAATAGTTTGCAATTTGTTAGGTTTACACTGGCAAACTTGTCTTGACAAGAGAGAACACATTATGCTGTTAAGCACAGTGACTGATATTTAGAAACACACTGTGAAATAACACAATGGGGCTGTACAATCCCTAGCAAAGCAAAGACCATTGTCAGCCCAACAGCGAGAACTCCTTTGGTAGAGCTTACACTTTCTTGGCCAAGAGAAAGCAGTCAAAGTAATGCAAAGACTAGTGGGATACCTCAAGTGATTCAGTGTACTTTCATACTAGGTGATGGATAGATTATTCTTTCATAGTTGTGTGCTTCACTCTAAGACCTAATGCACTCAATTAAGCTAAAAGAGTGTGTACCCTGAAGATTTAGATAACATTTGAGTAACAGCGTAACATAGTTAACTTTGTAGAAAAGGAGAACCCATGTGCAAGTAAGAAGTCTGATCTTAGGCACAGATAGATATTTCAAGTGCAAGAGAAAGATCTGTGAGTGCAGGGACAGCTGTAGGAGAGGAACACTGTAGTAGGGAGTGGTTCATTAAGGAGAAGGAAGTGTGAAGCTGGCTAGCCTGAGTTCTAAAACATACTCCCAACAATACTGGATAATTTAAGTGTATTTGGTCTGTGCCACAGTCATGAGGAAAAAAAAAATCACAGAATGATTTGATCTACCTTCCAGCCCCACATATCTATCATACTATAAATATAAAATATATGTAGGTAGCTCTGAAAGCAATATCTCCTCTTTATTTCCATGGAAACTAAAACAGATAAAAAGAGCACAGTAACACTGTTTGATAGAGCAAATTGTCAAATACAAAAAACTATTTTTCAACATAGGTACCACCGTTAGCTATGGACTTTTGCCAGCAATGAACAAGAGCCTGCGTGCCAGACTTGCAAAACCTGGACAAGTGGAGGTGACCCACTGTCACCACACTGCTGAAACACACCACCCACTGCCTCACTATGCTCACATCCACTGTTTGGTCTCCAGAAACATTCAGTAAGTGTTGATGAATGTCAGTAGGTGCCACTTTTTCTCCTCATGTAAGAATTCAGTTTCACCTCTTTGTTTCCTATGCACTTCCATGTCAGATGCCATTTTGTCAGACTTCCCCTCTGTTGCCATCTGTCACATGGCAACAACATGTAATGGAATATTGGTGGGAAGGTTCAACCTCTGCTGCCATGCCACCAACATCCACCTCTGATGCTGTGGGCCAACATAATAAAATAGGAGGCATTATTTTCAGAGCAGCCCTTGTATGTATATATTCAGTATCAATTGAAGCCTCATGAGATAATGATTACATGGTCAAAATAAATATCTTGATAAACCTCTTCCCTCTTAAAATAAGGGGGGTGGAAAGTCCAGACAGGATGGCTCCTGCGTTGGTGAGGACCATCACAAGTGCCTAGAAGTCAGCAGAGGGACAGAGACTGATACCTGCTGAGTGTCTATAGCACACGCACTAAATACAAACAATGGGCAGATAAGCAGTCTTTCTCATCTAAACCAATTTTTGAAACTACTAATGCCACCCATAAAATGTATGCATACATCATAGCCATTCCCCTTCCTTTCTCCCAGTCACTCTCTAACCTAGTTCTTCAATCAAAATAATGAGAATAATTAGAAGCAAACCTAAAACAAGTCCTTTGGATCAATTTCTTTGCTTTCTCCAACATTATAACACAAAAAATACATCTGAGCAAAAACAATATCGGTGCTGTGTGGATATAAATGCTATGGTTTAAAAATAGCAGTATTTCATACTTTTACAGGAAAAAAAAAGCCACTATGGAGAAACAATAACATTGAAAATCTATTTGAAGGCTAAAATATGGTGCTTTATTAGCAAAAGTGAACTTTCCAATTCATAATATGGATCAGGTAGACCACCAATGTGACACCACCATATGAGTTTTAGACTTTTTGCATACAGCATTCTACATAGAACTGCTCTGTTCAACAAATCTGTACCTGCTGAGTGAAATAAAATTGACTTATGGAAATATTTATTAGTCATATAATTTTGTTACAGTTCTTTTAACTATAGGATAAAGCTATCTGATTAATTAAGACAGAAGAGAATTTTCTATATTACAGTTCATTTAAACTCTGCCGGGTTGCATTAAGGCATGATCTACATTCAGAGCCCCTAAAGAGAAGTGAAGAGATACAATCAGCAAAAATTACACTGGAAGTATTTAATGTAAATTGTATTACTCTGTTGCTGTTGCTGCATGCAATATTAATTATGTTTAAAAATAAGTTTTACTAAACTGCTCATTGCCCATTAAATATTAATCATGAATATAGAAATTAACCTCTGGGGCTATCAGTGGCTAATTAGCCAGGGCAGAGTACTGTGTTAATGTGGATATTCTTCTTTTGGTACCTGAGATAGTTCAGTCAGAGCTGGCTTGTGTCTATCTGCATAAGACTGCATTGAAGCCATGCAGACATGGCTCAGAATGGCAGACAGAAAAATTGCTATATGATCATTTACACTGCTAAGGAAATTCTCCCCGCTGTGTTTTATGAACCTGTAGATATTTGAAAACAAAAATAGCTTTCATTTCTGTGAGAACTATTTTCAATATTACATTCCCACAATGTTAGGCATAATGTTCAGAAGAAAATATGTTAACATTTGGCAAACTAGAAATCCTCTCCAGTTAGACACCATTTTCCATTTGTTGTTCAGGAGAAAGTCTGGCAAATGCATACTAAAAAGTCTATTTTGTATCCTTTAAATCATACTACACTACAGCTGAAAGCATGAAGCTGTCTTGATCTGAAGTTCAGCATTTCATACACATCACTGGTACTTTGATAAGAACACATCATATTTAAGGTTGTTGAAATAAGAATTTGATCTTAACACTTCAACAGCTACAAAGACAACATTATTTTTTCCATTTTGAGAAAAAAAAAAGTGAAATTGATTGGAAAATAAGCAATCTGGCTATTAAATGTAAAGTAGAAAGCTTTCATTCACTAGGATTCCTTGGGCACTGATTCAGTTTTTTAGAGATTATGTTAGCTATTTAGTCTGGTCTGAAATGGTGCATGATGCAAACCCAATGTAGTTGAGAGTGCCTTTGAAGAGTCCAGTGGGTAATGTCTCCTCAGCCCATACCTAACACACAGTCAACACTGAATTTAGACTACAATTTTACAGCAGGAAGCAAACAAGAGCACTGCTATATCTTCAAAAACATCTAGTAGATTCACTGCAAATGGGAATTTGGGAATCTAGATTCTCCTCCAGTCCAACTGTTCTTTTTGCTCCTCAGGCAAGTTGCTAAGTACTGCATCCCCACGTCAGACAACTATGAAGAAAGGAATGGGAATCAGCGAGAAGTGAATTCTATAGTCAAACACAGGGCATGCTCTCTTAAGGATGAGTCCTAAGCTCTGCTCTCTTTTCTTACACGTCTATGCCTTTTGCATTAAAAAGATACTTGAACAAATTGTACGAGTATTCTTACAGCAGAAACTGAAACAGAGGATTCATAAATACTGGAGGCATCTACTCTGCGGCACTGAGTTTAGGCTCTTGTTTGTGATTTCTTGTTTCCTAGCACATGATGAATTTGTCCTAGGGTTTTTTTTTTGTTTGTTTGTTTGTTTTTAATCTTAAGAAGATGCCTCCTGGAGGTCACCAGAGCAACTTTCCATAGTTTGCCCCACTTGCGTTGACTATGCATAGAGCCTCAGCACCTATGGTAGAAGCTTAAAACCACACGTCAATCACTCCCTGATTATGCACTGCAACAGCTGAGTGGAGCACTCAAGAGCAGACCATATGGCCCAAAGCAATCCGCCCAAAAACACTAAAGAAGCTTTTGGTATAACCAAGAATAAAAGCATGCGCACATGAGCTTCTGCCTGTTTCTTTGACTGTATCTCCCTTTATAAAATTCTTTGTGTAAATTTATGCTTTGTTACAACAAAGGAAAAAGCTGCATGACAGCAGTAGAATTCAGACTGAGGAAAAGAATATGGACAAAATCTGCATGATTTCTAAAAAGAATAAATCCAAATTCTTTTAAAAGTTATTTATTTGTTACTCTTTTACAATGACAGAACATCACTATGATCTGTTCTATTTCACTGACTAGTGAACTGTAAAACAGAGTAATTATATTGGATGGAGACTATGGAAGCGTGGAAAACAGTATATTGAAACCAGACGAGTTCTTATTTTGCATATCTAGCCTTAATTAGAGCAGTAAATGCTTCTTCTGAAGTCTATCAAATGCAATATCACAGTAGTTACATAACAAACTCATTACCATCTTCCAATTATAAATAACCCTATGATTATTAATATTGAGAAATTCTAACATCTACATGGCTTGCAGCAAAGCTCTGAAAAATTGCAAAGGAAAATCTTGCTCCAAATGAGTATTTATTTATTTATTTATTTTGAAGATCCTAATGTTTGAGAATTAGGTTCCATTAATCACCATCAACATCTAAAAACACCATTTTCTATCTTCTGCTAACTTTTGATAGCAGGCCAAAAATTATTGACAGAAGCGTACTATGGAGAGACCTACAGGGCAGCAAAACTAGAAAAGCAAATAATACTCTGGCAACAACTTCAGCTGTCAGAAAAACTTGAGACAGAACAGTACTATCAGGGTTTGGCTCCAGCTTCCAACCGTGGGGTTAAATGTCCTCATCTCCTTTGAGAAACCATCTGAGACAAGAACCTCTCAGACATCCAGATTTGGGGGACTGAAAACTGTGCCTCTGCTCTCAGGAGGTGTTCCCAATCATGCTGGCTTATACTTAGTTTGTGTCAATCATCATACCACTCCTGCACCAAACAAGTACTGGAACAAGTGTGCCAACAACAACGTCATCTCTGATCACGTTCTGATAGCTCTTGCTCTACCAATTACATCAAGCTCCGCATTTGTTAGAGAGCTTGCAGATGTGAATGGGGTTCATGCATCACAGGAGAGACTGACCCTTCCCCAGCCTGCTAAACACAGTATTAGTAAGTATTAAAAATCCAATAAACAGGGCACACTACAAGGATCATAGCATCATGAAAGAAAAACAGTACTTAGTCTGCCTACAGAAATCTGGAAGACAGCTATGGATAAGTAGGATCTGTGGGTACTCAACTACTGTATTCACATGGACAAAGATGGTGCTCCCCGTGTTCTTTCTGCTTTCCATGACTTACAGATATAAGTAACATCTACATATGTACATATATTCCAAACCTGCCTAACTGAAAGCATAAGAAACCGAGTATTATTGAGTATGTTTCTCTGTTTGTGAGGAAAAAAACTTAGTATGATGGTACCAGAAAGTCTGAGTGTAATCTAGAAAACAGTTAGGAAACAGACACTGAAATAAATAAATCTCATCAATGTTAGCCCTTCAAAAACAGACATGCAAAATGTTTCACAACTTAAGAAGTTAATAGCAGGCAATCTTTAAAAGGCATATAAGAATGTAGACCTTTTTTCCCTCAGCTCACCTCCTCATACACTTGCTTGGCATTGCTGTTATCTCCTATCAAGAGGTAACCAACGCCAAGATCATTCTTGAGTGACGTATCACTGGGAAACAGATGAACTAGTTTCTGTAGTGTAATCAGCGAACTTCTCATGCGACCTAATTTTATTGAACAAGACTTCATTACAACAGGGGATACAAGTAATAGTAGTAAGATGCACAGCATCTAAGGAAACACACATCAGACCCAGATATCCCATTTTCACTAAAGATCACTATGCAGAACTTCATAAAAGGCTTATGCAGACAGCAGTATATTCAGCTGCTTGGTAGTCACAGCAAGTATAGCTATACAAGGAAGACTTTAGGAAATCACTGAGAATACATATCATGCAGTGTTATGGTGGCCTCTAGTGGAGAACAGTTCACAGTGTAGCTCTAACACTAAGTTTCAGTTGGTCTTTCATACGTAGATATCTAAGTGCTTAATAAAACCTGGTAACCATATCAAAATAAACTTTGTCTTAATTAACTGAAGTAACTAAACACATTTTGAAATGCTAAGCAGTTCTACTGAAAGTAACTATGCTTCACATGTATAAAATTATGTACAATTAAATTGACTTCCTAAATGAGGTCTTACTGAAGAATAGCAAGATCAGAATAAGCTGACATTAAAACCTAGTCCACGGGAACAGAGCTCTTCTCACACTGAATTCTGTTGTTCTTCATGATCAAAACAACACAGAACTGAGATCTAAATTTTTGGATGGATTTATTATGTTTTAGTACTCCATTTTTAGCATTCCAGCTTCAGATTTTTACTCTCTGATAAACATAAAACAAGTCTGGCTCATTTTGACGGGGCATTATACTATGAGAACATTCTTAACAGGCAGCTTTTCAGTCTACATCTGGACATCCAAAACTGACACAGTGAAAACTGTAATCCATTAGAAAGTGGACTTTCAAGAGGTCATGTTGGACATCCCTTTGCTTCTGACGTAAAATAATTGAAAAATTTGTGGTTTGTAAATTTTATTGGTGATATTGTGACCATCAGGACCAAGTCTTCCTATTTTTTTCTTAAAAGAAAACAGGAATGCAAACTAAATATATGAGAAAAATATGAAATTCAAGTATCAGTAGGCAAAGTCAGCCTACTTTACTAAAGGCAAGAAAGGGATGCATAAGCAACCTGTATAAAAGGATACCCATATGAGACAGTTTAGTGCCTTAAAATGTTACAGTCTTCTCCTGAAGTAATGAATATAGTTCTCCTCTACTTTTATTGAGTTGTAGCTGTTAAATAGCAAATGTGGTTTTGTTTTTCAAACTATAAGCTAGTTCGTTCACTATTTACATTTTTTCAAAGTGGGATTAATAGCATCAGGTGTGGAGATTCAGAATGCTTCACAATTATTGGCCTGAGAGTCATTGCCACTCATAATTCGGTCTGAGAATTAATAATGAGCAAACTCAAATAATGTTACCATAACATAAGTGAAATTTTGTGATGACAAAGATAGACAATTACTATTTCCTGATAGCATGTTAACAGTTTCCATAGACTTTTTATCTTTATAAAACAACATAAATACATTTTTATACTCTTTTATATATGGTTTAGGTTATAGAATACACTATTAATACACCTTCAATGAAAAACAAGGATTTCCAAATTGTCAAAGGGAGAAAAGCTTTATGAGTTAACACATCCTCCAGTTCAATTTTGTTCTTCTCTATCTTTGCTGAAAGTTTATTTGGGCATATGTTTACTTCATTTACAACATTTATTTATCTGAGGTTTCTATCTCTGGTAGAAAAGGAATGTTTTTTTTCTTTTGCTCAAGAATTTTTTTTTTTTAACTATTTCCTATCATAGGCTTGCATGGCATCTTGTGCATTGATGCCTGCAAGGCACTATTGTTGTAGAAGCAGCATAAACTAGGTTAGTGGAAAAATCTTTAAGATTTCTAAGGATTTTTCATTTGTCCTAATGAAAATTCAATGGAATTTGCACTGTTAAATCCTTAGTGATCTTCTGAATCACACAACATCCACAAATTTTACACCATCCTCAAATCTTACCAAGGAACTGCTGCCTGTCAGCTTCTCGTTTCAAGCTCAGTTTTATCAGATCTGAAGGGACATTTGGCAGACTAACCACCTCATCATAGGTGTTGATGGCTTTTTGCAGCATCTCATTACTTCTCATTTTCTCAGCTAAGTCATCTTCAGACTAGAGAGAATCACAAAACTATTATTAGAACACATAATAACACAATCTTTTTTTAAAACAATTTTATTTTCTTTAAAGGCAAACTATGTAATTGTTAGATTATAGGAATAATTTTAAAATTATATTTATTTCATACAATTTACACGTAACAGTGAGAAATGTATTTGGTTGAGTTTTGTGATAAGGTAGATTAGAAGGACTACTAATTCTTCTTTCATGCAAACTGTATGAAAATGAAAGAACATTTATACCTAAAAAATACCACTTCATGACCACTGTATACATTAGCATACTTTTTTGGTTAATATTTGCAGAGGTCACAATTTCTGCTTTTGAAAAGAAAAATCTGTTCTAACAGTGTGGAGGAAATGTAAATTGTTTCCTACAGATTAATTTTATACTAAGTCTCATGCTAATGGTAACACACAGACCAAAACATACTAACAAATATTTCTTTCATACGTTCTGACAAATTTACTTAGAAATTTCTTAGAAAAAATAATTAAGAATTTACTTCACTCTCACATGTCTTGAAGTAATATCTATGACCTAACTCTTACTTAAATTACTTCATCATGTTCAGGAGTAGGCCAAAGGATATATGAGATTTCTACTGTGAAATTACAGCTTCAATAAAGCCAGTGGGAGCTACTACTCAAGTCACCTGTGGAATATCATTTTTATAATTTGTTTCCACAGCTGTATCTCAAGTCATGAATTTTTAATGAATTGTTTTGCACTACTTATTCAAAAGCATACATTCTCACGTGATTAAATCATTCTTCCTAAATGCTTCCATTTTTATTGGCTGAAGTCAACTAGCAGAGCAAGGTGTAGATGCATCACAAGCACTGATAAAACAGAAGCTCTTATTGCTCAATCCATTGCTGTATTGATCACACACATCAATTTAAACAACTTCGACTATGCTAGCTGTAGTAATTAGTTAATATCTAGAATCTTTGCTCTTCTGACCATTACTTTTTTTTCCTCAGGCTCTCTTGAAATTGAATATGGAGAATACCATAAAACACAGTTTCTTTGTCCAGTACATATTCAGTTGTTTTCAGAGATTAAAAAAAAAAACATCTTCAATGTAACATCTCATTAAACTCACCAATACACATGCTTTAAGTCATTATAAGGTTTAAGATCTGTCGATCTGTCTACTCTTCTTTTCACCCCTAAAGATGTCAACTGTTTCTGCAGAATATTTTTCATCCGGCCTAAGTGCAATTAAATCAAGGCTTACTCAAACTTCTAAAAACACTAATTTGAGAGAAAAATGTTGACATTTAAATCTATTAAAAGATGGAGAAGAGTGAATCTTCACGCTTTATTGCAGCGAAAATCTATAAAATTAGCATATTGGTTCATGGTTCACAGATAAGGCAGAGTACTCTCACAGTGAACTCCTGGGCTTCATATTTACTCTTCCCTGAGATTTTACTTTTAGCTAGCAATGAGAAATAGCAAATTTGAATGTATTGTGTTGGCATAAGTATCCATTGTGAAGTGGTTACAGGGTAAATCCTCAGAATAATCCATCTGTCACTGATGCCCCCAGTTTTCTCAGTCTTTTTAAACAGCTGCATTTTATACATATTTGATTCAATAAGATAGTCATTGGTCATGTCAACGCAAGTGCTCAGTAAAAAGACTTGTATGAGTCTACAAAACAATACTGAAAAATGGAAATTAATTTATAGTTGTCTTTATACATTCCCAAAAAATGCTTGTTCATTATGAGTTCAATATTGATCTGAAGGTCTGTCTCATCTTTATTAAAGTGGTAGGTGGTGACTACAAATTGCTGTAAAGGAATGAATGAAGTTGCATCACTGGGGAGAACTCTTCACAAGCTCTCTTCTATGATCTGTCCTCCTCCCTGAAATCAGTGAGCTTATGAGGACGAGAATTACATTTTCTTAGATATAATGATTAGATTCATTAACAAGACAAATCTTAAAAGCATAACCCAACTCCTTTTAGTCCATTACATCTTGTGTTACATTTCTGAGGCAAAGTTTTGATTAGGGAAGGAGCTGCAGGATGGTCTCAGAGCAATGCCCAGCAGCTGCCCCAAGTCAGATAATTGTTTCCTCTGAGACACTCAACATGGCTCAAAAAACCTCTTATTTTCCAATGTTTTTTGTGTGTGTGTGGGATGGTGGAGAGAAGAATGCCTAAAACACAACTTCTTCCACAAGAAAAAGCTAATTAAGCCTCTTTGTCTACAATATTTTTTGCTGTTCTTCATCCTTTATATATTCTTTACCACTTTATGGAAACTTCACATTTTATTTTTGTGTTATTGACAATGCTTCCCACTGGATGATGAAGAAAAGCTTATGAAGTAACTGGGGAAGGATAAAATACTGGAATGGGTATGGTCTGACACTTCATGTAACGTTTTTCCTTAGAAAAAATTTACAAAATTATAAATAAAATCTGAATGGGATCTAGAGTTCCACTGTTAGAAAATATGTATGGTTTGCTTGTTTTTAAAACACTTATGACTTTTAATTCCCTTATTTATGTACCTGTGCTTTTCCATATCTTGCTCGTGGACTTTCAGGATATTGATTCACCAATGCTTCAAAGGCTCTTAGAGCTTCTTCAACTTTTCCCTGGAAGGTAGAGAATTTTATCAACATTTATATCTAATAAAAATGCTGAAGGCTCTATGGCCTAATAGCAAATTGGTTTCCACAAGTTAAAACAAAAAAATATACAAAATCCAGACAGTGAATCAACAATTTTCATTCACATTTTTGATGGGATTACTTTCTTGTTTAGGAGAAATCATTGTCATTATTTACAAATGGTTAAAGCTAATAACATTGGTTATACTGCTGCTACATCCAACTCTTACAGATTTACAAATGGTTTATTATGCATCGCTGTCCTGCTATCCTCAAATATTACATGCATCTGATTTATCACTAAATTTACCCTGTTTCCTATAAGACAAGCATGACTGTTTGCAATTTAACAGGACTCATATAGGAAAACAGACAGCAAATTGATACCATAGGCTTATCAGAATTATCAGAAATCAGCACATACATGTTTTGAATTTTTGTATTTCAACATGTAAACAAGGTCCCTAGTGAAGAGCAGCAGTAGAAGCACCCTGATGCTCGGGCTCTCTGTATAGTATCCCTACCACAGATTTGCAGCCCCTGTGGGGGTGCACGGATGGCAAAGTAAATCAAAATCTGCAGTCAGTCCTCTGAAAAATCAAGACTTATCTATATCTGCAATGATTAAAATGCTGTACTGTGCTGACAGTGGCGTACCTCCTCATTGTTCTGTCCTCTCAACTGACCGAAAAGAACAGAACAAAGACCTGCAGTTCCTCTCCACACTCTTTATTCAAGTTTTTAAAATTTAAAACTACCAAAATTGATTGACTGATGTTATGGTCTTTGTCAATGGAGTGAAGCAGATGTTTCTGCTTCATGCTCTAAGCTGTATGGCAGCAGAGACATTTCTGGGATGCAGTGCAGAAGTCTAGCAGGAACTACACCTCTGACAAAGTCTTTCACCTAATTCTCATGCAGCACATGAACCCATACCAAGAGAGACATATTAACATGCTTCTGTTATCTAAGCTCTCTGATAACAGCTGACCTCTGATAGGATAGATGTAATCCTCTTCCACGTGGTTAATTTAAACACTTTTTGATAATACAGATTCAACAGTTAAGCTACATGTTTTCACTATTAAAAGTGAACAAACACATGAATGGTCATATACATCATTTAAAAAAATAATAAACTATCTGACAGAAATTAGACTTGAAGTACCAACAGTCACCAAGCATTTAAAAGTAAGTCACACAAAAAGTAAGCTAAAAGCAATTCTCCATTTTTTTTCTTTTTTCTTTTTAAGTTAGCTGTTATACATATCCACCATTTAGACTCTGAGTGAAACATTCAAAGCTTACTTTTTTACGTAATTTTTCCGCAGCATCTAACTCAGCTTTAATGGTTTTATCAAACTTGTTTAAGAGCTTTGGCTTCTTCTTCTTTTTAACTAGAAAGCAAAAACATACAGTTTGTTACTACAGTCATATTTCACAGCAGTTGTTCTGAATAGCTTTAACTAGAATCTAGGACTGTATATTGAAGTGTGTATCTCCAAATGAAGCGGATTCAAAATACACTGAAAAGGAACTGATTTCATATTTATTAAAATCACAAAATCCTGCATGAGGAGCAATTGTCAGTCATTCAGACTGAATAACTCTGCACCCAAGTTTTTGATAAAAGCATTTTTCATCTTACACAGATGAGTATTTTTCCAAAGGAAGAAAAGAACAAGCTACGTTAATTTCTTCACATTTGTATGTTATTTTGAAAAATATATTTTAAAATGATTGGCATGTTCTGATAAAGTTGTGACTATATGTATCTATTTATTTATCTAAAACAATTAAGGGAAATGACAAAAATCACAGAATTACTCAGAACAGCAATGAAAAAAAAAACATGTAATCCAATTCCCTGCTGAAAAGAATTTCAACAGAGAATGTCAGAACTGGTACGTGTAAAGATAAAACCAAACACCATACAGATTAACATCACAAATATTCTGGATACACACTGCAAAGTATTTTGACATGTAATATTTTATTCTGTTTCATAAGTCTTCAGGTGTACTGTGTGGGGATGACAAGAACAGCCCCATGCTGCCAGAAGCTGTGCTTGTGATTCAGTTCATGACACATTCTCTACGAGACTCTGATCCTACAACTCAAGGAGACAAGTAATTTCAACTACGGAAAAAAACCTCAGAGGTTTTTTAGGTTAAGGTCTTTGTTAATGCTAAGCCAATACTGACTCAGCACTAAAGAGATTCATGAGTATGAACCGCTTCTGCATGAGGAAAAGGTTGATGACCACCTTTTGTGTAAGACTTACTGTCATGCTCAACCCTCAACTCAGATAATTAGCACGTAAATAACAATTTCACATTGAAAGAGTTTTTCTTACATTACCTTTATAAACTATTCTGCAGCATTGGTATGCACAATTAACTAGATGCTACTGCAATTAGGAGGCAGGGAAAGACATACATTCAAGCAAGGTTGAAGCTGTCCTACTAAATTTCACTTGCTTATTCAAAAAATGGTACAAAACTTTAAATATGAAGGTTCTATAAAGGAAAAATAATAAAGAAGAGATACATTAGTATAGTTATATCCCCACTGATCCTTGTTATGATAGAAGATGTTGTAATTTTCCAAGACAGTAGCTACCAGGAAAGTAAGAAAAGAAAAATGAAATACAAGGGTTTATTCTTTCTTCAGAATAAACCATCACATAGTCCACTTAAAAGTATTGAGTTTGTTCCACTAAACACTTTAAGGTTTCCTGGTACCTCACAACTTGAAAAAGCATTTCTAGCCAGGCACAGAACAATGTGCTTAAGGATATAATGGAACCACACTGATAGAAGAGAAACTTTCTCTTGAATGCTGCACAATTCACAGGAACCAGCTGTCTTTACAAGGATTACTCCACCCCAGGACCCAGACAGACGACCACATATGTCCAGAAGCTTCTGACATACTGTCATTAGGACAGAAAATAACTTTTTTTTCATTTCTAAAAGTGTTCCACCTCAGAAATACAATGGTAACTTGAAACCAAGATCCGACTTTCTCAAAAGTAATTCTGAATGAATGTAGGAGTACTGGCCCTAAAAGCCAATGAAAGCGAAACTCCCTAAGGGCTTTTCAGGTTGGTTGAGCTCATAGATGCTAACAGAAAGTGTAATTTGCTGTTACCAAGAAAACTGAGATATAGCAGTTCCACTGACTATAATTTAGGAGGCTTCCAGCTGGACATCACCATCATGCATACAGTTCCTGTTCTCTAAATAGGAGGCTGTGCATACAAAAAACTAAGAAACAACAAGCAAAAAAAAAAAAAAAGGTCAATTCTCAGTTCCGAAAGTACGAATAAAAATCTTTATCCAAAAGTGGTGAGTTGCACAGAAATCTTGTATTCAATAAGAAAGAAGACCTGTCTCACTAACTTTCAGTGTACACAGAAAGATGCCCAGCTGCTTGGTCCTTCTCAAGCTTAAACATGGCAACAGTGAGGTTTGTGTAAGGAAATGTAAAGAAGCTCTCCCATCCAAGGAGAAACTCCTACTGACCATAGAACTGTGCTTTCTGCAATGGCTCTGAGTTTACAAGGAGATGAGAGAAACAACTCAGAGTAAAGATTGAATGCACACTCTTAGGAATCTTTTGCCAAAGGAATGACATCTTTCCTCTCATGTCCAGTTTTGGTGACACATGGGATGAATCTTTTAGTCAACCTCCATTACCAAGAAGCTTTACTTTTCCATCTTCACTACAATTTCATAGCAACTTCAGACCTGCAGGAGACCAATATGAAAAGCTGGAAAGGAGCTACTAAAATAAATATTTTTCAGCTGCTAGGCACTAATATAACACAGTAAACATTATATAATGAGCAATTATTTTCATCTACTCCTACATTAAAGCATTCACCTGGGAGCTTTCAGTATAACCATCAAGCATTCCTCTCTATTAAGCAGATAGCCTGTTATCTCCCTGCAGGGGTATTTTAATAAATTATACATTGCCTCCTTCTAGTGTAATAATCCTTTAGCAGATGTGATCCAATATATTAAACTCAGTGTTACAAAGAAATAAACTTGTATGTTTTCAGAGGAAAAAACCATAAATCTGTAAATTATTGAAAAAAAGATGCAATAGATATATGTATATATAAAGAAATACACAATCTGGCTGATCTAGATCTGGTTAAGCCTGGAAATGGTGATGATTCTTACATATTTATCATACTACAGTCTTGCAAGAATAATACTGAGTGTTTCCAGTAATGGCTTTGGATGTAAGCATGCACTTGCTACCTAAGATTACTGTCATACAGCTGCTGAAGAATCCCTCAGAGAAAACAGTTTCCACTTTAACAGCAGTAATCTAAGAAGAACACTGATCACGTGCTACTTCCTTCTGTTGGAGAATAAACAAAGGGTAGTGTAGACAAGCAACCCCATTATCTCCCTCTAGTAAGACCAAAAGCAGTGACAATCCTTTTCTGTAAAGGATAATGAAATAACATTTGTAAAATAATGAATGCATTTCAGATACTCTAAGGCATCAAGTGAAAAATCTGCAGAAGTAACTACATGATTAAATGTGAATCAATCACTAATTTTTGAAGACTTGCTTAAAAATATTATGTGTTTAGTTGTTTGAGGTGGGGAACAACTTTTTACATCTGTACAGGCAAAAACAAGGTGGGGAAAAAAACTAGGAGTGAATGGTTTGCCTCACTGGAAGATTACATACCATAGCATAAAAAGTAGCTACATAATTTATTATTTTCATCTATCACCATAGTGAGGCCAAGGAATAAAAGGCTTGACACTGGTACAACAGAAAACTTGGCTTGAAAATCTGGAAGCAGTATCTATAAACACAGTGGAACAGATTTCTGAGGGTAGCTGTGGAATTTTCATCACTGGAAATTTCTAAGGAAAGGCTGCATAAGCATCTGCCAGAAATAACGAATATAGTCAGTAAGGCCACTAATCGGCAAAAGATACGAAGTAAGCTTCAAGATCCCACCTAATCTCATAGAATCACAGAACAGTTTGGGTTGGAAGGGACCTTTAAGGTCATCCAGTTCCAACCCTCCTGCTATAGGCAGGGACACCTCCCACTACAGCAGGAAGTCAAAGCCTCATCCAGCCTGGCCTTGAATGCCTCCAGGGAAGGGGCAACCACAACCTCACTGGGCAACCTGATTCAGTGTCTCACCATCTTCACATAAAATAATTTCTATCTAGTATCTAGTCTTAATCTACTCCATTCCATTTAAAACCATTTTCTACAGTTTCAATTGGTGCCAGGACTATAATTGCAGAGGCAACATCTCATTTGTCATTGAAGTTCCTACAGAAGCTGCCTGTGCCAGTCATCACACTAACATTACTCACAGCCCTACACTAGCAAAATACCAAAATTCAGAAGTGAATGTATCAACTGCAGACTTTTTTATTTTTATTTCTCTAACAATCACAAATGTATGTTCTGCAGCTTCTATTCATCTCTGTCCTCTTTCCTTTTCCTGTTATCAGATTTCTTCTTCCTTTTCTACACTTACTCAGAAGCTGTTCCTTGGTCTAGACCTGCAAATTCATCCCCAACTTGTTCTTACATACCAAGCTTCTTTCACACTCTTGGTGCTCATACCCTTCTTCAAAGGTCTCTACCCCTCAACTCTGCTTCATTTGATCCCTATTACTGACCATTAAGAACACCTTGAGAGTAGCCCTGCCAAAAAGGGCTTAGGGGTTCCAGTGGCTGAAAAATTTGACATGAACCAGAGGCATGCACTTGCAGCCCAGAAAGCCAACTGCATCCTGGGCTGCATCAATGGACTGTTGGCCAGAAGGGAGAGGACTGTCCCCTTCTATTCTGCCCTTGTGTGGCCCCAGCTGGAGTACTGCCCCCAGGCCTGTGGCCCTCAACACAAGAAATCAATGGAGCTGTTGGAGCAGGTCCAGAGGAGGGCCACAGTGATGATCAGAGGGCTGGAGCACCTCTCCTACGAAGACAGGCTGAGGGAACTAGGCTTGTTCAGCCTGCAGAAGAGAATGCTTTAGGGAGACTTCATTGCAGCCTTCCAGTATCTGAAGGGAGACTATAATTAGGAGGTAAATACACTTGTTGATGGTAGTAGGACAAAGGGGAATCATTTTAAGCTAAAGGAGGGGTAGATTTAGACTGGATGTCAGGGGGAAATTTTTCAGAGGGGCAGTGAGGAGCTGGCACAGGCTGCTCAGAGTGGTTGTGGATCCTCTGTCCCTGGAGGTGCTCAAGGCCAGGTTGGATGGGGCCCTGGGCAGCCTGATCTAGGGGCTGGCAACCTTGCCTGCATAATGGGAGGTTGGAGCTAGATGATTTTCAAGGTCCATTACAGACCAAGACTGTCTATGATTCATTTCAGGACCTGATCTTATGGAAAGGTCAAAGGACTACATTATCCTACATAACTGAGCAGAGTATAAGGCTTGAAATTGATGTAAAAATGCCAGGCAATTTAATTACTCTAGTGTGGTAAATGCATTCAAAGTAATATAATTACAAGGGAATAACAAACAAAACAAAACAAAAATAGAGTGATGATGACTATCACATGGCAAAAAATTGATTATATGTAGCTTTTAAGTTATTTCTGCCAGTTTGTTCTATATAACATAAGAAATTGACTTTTGTAATGGATTAAACTAATCCTCTTCTAGTCTCCACAGAAGGGAAAAAAGTCAGATCTCCATTTCAAACGTTCACCTGAATCACTAAATAATTAGTCAGGGTATGAAATGCCTTGTTATCCAGAAGGAGTGAACACTGCTGAACTAAGAGATCAGCCTGACATCTCAAAACAGTTAGTACTTAGCCAGAATGGGACCAAAAGGTTGAATACTATATAATTATCTTTCATGTTTAACATACCATTTTTTATCCTGAGGATACATCATGCACGTGGCATTTTAACAAAGAGTAAGTAGCAAAGGCTACTTCTGCCAATTCACCATATTAAATTATCAATAAAACTAAGGAAGCAATTTGCAAAGGTTTTCTTTTCTGAACTCCTGTGATATAAAATCAGCAATAACTCTCTTGGCAATGTGTGAATATGCATCTTAAAAGATGATATTAAATGCATCCTGGTGATTAGGCTCTACAGAAGTATTTCAGTGGATTTTGTGACCTTCTGTTTTAGTAACTCCTCTGCTCTCTACTCCCAGCCACTACTACCTTCCTTGTCCAAGGTACAAAGTTTCAGTTAAGGGCTGAAGGATGTACACAGAAAAGTCCACTACTTTTACCTAAAATTAAAAGTTTGCATACGCAGTTTTCTTCCTTCCTCACGCTTGGCCCTTGACATTAGACAAATAAGCTTCTGCAGTTGTGCTGTCCCTCAGCAGGGACTGGAAGGAGAATCTGATGAGATTCTCCTGTCATTATTCTGGTGTCTGTGAAGCTCATTAGGTGAGTTACAGATAGCGACAATGATCCACTTATTTTATGAGTCTTTTCAACTAAAACTTCAAAGGTATAAAACACAGTAAGTGCATCTAGACAATTTAAAGCCAGCACCACTACAATAATTAGAAGATCTTTCTAAACCATGCTCGAAGAACAGGCAAAATGTCTGTAATCAACTTATCAGGGAAAGCAATCAGACAGTAAAACACAGAGGCATTTTAGGGACTAATAAAGCTGTGAAAAAACTGTAATACATTGTCAACTCCGGTTATTCCAGAACAATTTTGTTTGCAGTAAAAAGTATTCTACAGGGTTTTCAGTCTGAAATTACTGTTGATTACATAATGTCAATCGTAAGAAACAATTGCAGAATGAGAATTTTATTTTTGGCACATATTTTCACCATTCACTGCTCCTTATTACCATGAAGTCATTTGGCTACAATCAAAGATGAGATTCAAGCAACCATCTGACATGATCAAAAATAGTTTTTAGTGACCTTCTATACAAGACCACACAATAATGTCCTATGCATGTATAGTGTTCTATACATTTAATGTAGTGTAGTGTTATGCAGCGCTTTTGGACTTTGAAAATTGCATTTCTATAAAAGTGAAACATTGATCATTCTGACAGCAACTCATATTTGATACGTAGATATTTAATTACAGCCTGCAACTAAATAAATAGAAAGTATGTATATCCTTAATAATAGGGCTTTAATATAACTTGAGCTGACAGTGCTGTAGGCTAGTTAAACGAGCAAGTTCTGGTTAAGGTTGTTAATGGAGTTCAGGGTATACTGCATCTTAACCAACAGCAAAAGTTTACATTTAGCAAGAAGAATAGCATCCTATATACTCCATGAGTCACACAGATTAGAGCTCTACTGGTATCAGTGGAGTCCTACATAGCCTGTTCAAAAGGTACATCCTAGAGTAAACTGAGATGAATATCAAGCGACATTTCAGGCTACTTGTGGAATGACACTTTCTTAAGCCTGGCTTAAGTGTACCTATCCCTTACATGGCATAGCTTAGTGTCCCAATCCAATAGCATGCATTTGCACTTTTACATCAATTTTGAAAATTATAAATTATTTTGTAGTTATATACATTGACATTAAATGCATGAAAGAAACAGATTCATTGCTTAAAACTAAGTCAGTTTGGACATCCAATTTTAATCAGCATGAGTAAATATTCATAACATGCCAGTGTAAGCCTAAGCAGGAAAGTGAAACTCCTTACTTAAAGTTTTGTTGGCTTTGCAATAAAATACAACTAAAACTACACCATCTGGAAATTGGTATAGTACAATTGTGATACAGTACAACTCAGGATGTATATCTATGAAATATTTTAAATAATTATTTTTCAGGCACATCTAAAACATCTAACCTTTTCAGTTCCTTAATCGAAAGACTCATGACATTCTCATGGAAGAGATAAATAATCTTTCTCAATTTAATTGCACAGGGATAACTTGAAGTAGTAGCACACTACAAATGCATTTATTTGTTTATTTCTTTAGAGAAGTTTCAAGAGGCGTTCTGACTTAACACAGAAATTAGAAGGCAAAATTGATTTTAAAAATCTACTAATGTCCTTCTGGAATAAAGCCTAGAAAATTTATTTCATTCTTTAAGATAGCAACAAGTAAGTAATGATTTCTCATTCTGGATAATGGATTTTTCTTCCTTGTCAGAGATAAGTACCTAAAACGATCATCTCCTTCACAATACACATTTTTAAAATATTGTTTATCTTAACTCAAATTATGCCACACAAATGCTTCTGCAACTCAGTAGCCCAGCATCAACACTTTCCTTGGATGATATTGCTTATCTTCAGAAATGCATACTTTCACACACAGACAGATGTTAGGAAGATAGTAAGTAGCAAGTGGAAAAAGTAGGAGATGATAAAGTCTTTTTAATTCTTCTATACCTTTACATCCTAACAAACACCAGCTCTAAAATGTTTAAAATAAGCATACATGTATATATATATATGGAATTAATATACATAGAATGAACCACTAATGACCTAAGATCTACTCAGATTTGTAAATAGATTTTGTCACAGAAGGCCTTTTGGAGTTTGTACATACATTAAAATACAAATGCAAACTTGCATATAAATCTCTGAGCTCTGTCAAAATCACTTAAACAACCTCCCAAAGTAAGCCAAATATGATTTTGTAAGTTCCTGACTCTGGAGATCCAGTTTTTCTACACATACATACTCCAAGAAAACAATAAAATGGTTTGCCAGAAGCACACACTTAAAATACAAGCACGCAAACCCCCAAAAAGCTTGTCAAAAGATTAGAGAAGTTGAATTGCTAAGTAGCCACATAGAAAAAAATGAGAAAGGAATGAAAAAAGAGCAGCAGGCACCAGCAGAGTCCCTTTACCTTTCATTTAAAAGCAAGTACCTGTGGGAGGGATTATTCTGAGGGCCTTACCCTAATGAAAAGGATGCACGCACAGCCTGTACGACTTTTGTCTAAGGTCTGCTGGTATAGATACAAAGTGATGCAAACATTGAACGGAAGGACAGAGGTTGTGCAAAGCAATGTGGGAAGACTTGCAATGCTCATTAGCATCACTCATTTTTCTACCAAATCTGCTTCTGCCTATTCTCACTAGGCCAGACAAAAACCCTTACTGTGTAACACAGTGCTAAATTGGATTGCTTTCAGTGCTACCTGCTCTTTATAATGTATCAACTGTGGAGATTTACTGAGTTTGTTTTGCATGCAAAGATGGATATAACTGCCCTACATCACAGCTGCATCGCTTTAGACCTGTAATTTAACAGTCATTAATGCAAATAAAACTACAATAATTCAAGTTTTGTGACAGTACAACCCATCTGCACTGTCATCCACAGGTTGCTCCTATTTCCCTCAGATAGTTGGCACAATGAACTGAATGGTCTTGAAAGCTCTGACAGCCTCTCACCTCTCACTCAGATAGCCAAGCTGCATGGTGTAGCTGCAACTTCTGCAATGTCATGCTGGGAGCAGGACATTGCAGCTTTCCAGTTCTGAGACAGCAGGAGTTTTTAACAGCAGCCAATCACTTAGTAAGAGGGGAACAAAGTGGCTGTGAGTTCAAAATGACTCTCTGTTTACTTACAAACAAGTCCCACAAACTGTACTGTGCTATTAAGACAACAGCTCCACTCCATCAAGCAGCCTGGCCACCAGAGCGCACCCATTGCTCAGCAACAACCAATCCAACATCATGCTAATGTCTGAGCTGAAACCAGGATACCAGGAACATGCAGTGCAGTGCCAGTTCAAACGATGGCAAGTAATCGTATGCTTTTTTTGCCAGTACTGCCAAAATTGCAGAATTGCAGTCAGTGCCAACAAGCCAGAGAGTTTCACAAAAACAAGGTCACATAACCCATTATTTTTATGTTTCCAGTGTCTCTTTGTTTTCATGTTGTAACAAAAACAGTTAAAGTAAGTTTTATTACTTCTATAGATTAGTTATTATATATATTCCTCAAGGCTGCTCCAAAACTAATGTCTTCTATTTTAGATATTGGCTCACAACATCAGGGGTGGACATTGATGGCATGGAAGCAGAGATTGAACCTTCTCACCAATATTCTGTTTCATTTTGTTGTCGTGTAACAGATGGCAGCAGAGGGGCAGTCTGACAGAACAGCATCTGACATGGAAGTACACATGTGAAACAGAAGTGCAGAACTGAATTCCTCCGCGTAGAAAAAGTTGCAACCACTGGCATTTATAAACCCTTACTGAACATTTATGGAGATCAAACAGTAAATGTGAGCGCAGTGAGGCGATGGGTGGTGTGTTTCAGCAGTGGTGACAGCAAATGTGAGTCACCTCGGTGCAGGTTTTGATGAGAAATATGGCATGGCAGCTCTTGTTCATGGCCTGTAAAAGTGTATAGCTAATGGTGGGGACTACACTGAAGAACAGTTCTGTAGCAGAGAATTTGCTCTATCAAATAATATTACAGGGCTCTTTGCTGCAGTTTCCATGAAAATAAATAGGTTGCATTATTCTCAGAGCTGCTGACACATACATGGCCCAAGACAATTCCCCTTCAATTGATGTGGCCCAGGCAGGCCTAAAGACCAGACACTACTGAAGGAAGACATCTAGAAGATATCACTGACATATAATCTAATTTAAATCAGTTATCCCAGAAAGCATATTTTTCAAGTCAGAAGAACCCAGAAGAGTAGAATGTTACTTATAGACTCACCTTTTTCCATTTTGTCTTGCTCAATCTCTTCTCCACCTTTTCCTAGAATATTAAAAATATGATTCAATTGAAGTAAATTTACTTTAACTGTTTGCAATGAGAAAGAGCTAAAATATAATTACAGTTTAGATTCAAAATAAGATTGGGCTAACTAGACTAATTTATTTTAAAGGAATAATTATTTTAAAGCAAGCACAGTGCACTGACTGAACTAGAGTTACATAGAAGGTCTTTCTCTGCAGATGCTTCAGTTATTGCAAAATTCCTTCTGTCACAGAAATCCTATGAACGTTCCCCTTCAGATATTTGGTAATTTAAATGCTACATGGACATGATACAAGCTATTTCACAAGTATTTTGTTTATTAATTAAAAACTCATGAGAATACTAGCTTCATATATATTTGATTAAAAAGTGAAAAAACATTCATACAAATTGGAAACCTAAGTCACATATTCAGAAATAACTGAGGCACTTGGAAGCTTTTGTCATACTTCAATTTTTAAAATAACTAAACCCACGTTTTCTAAATAGCTGAATTCACGATCAGATGTTAACTAAGCACAAGTATAGCAAAAGATTGCATACTTGCAACAAAATCACGTCTGCAGATCACAAAGAAGATTCATGCAGAGACAGGCTTTTCTTCTGTTTCTCTGACCTTTTAACAACTTGTTCTTGTCTTACTCTTTTAACATTTGAAATGTCTTGCCCTATAATTCTTATGTTATTATTGTTTTCAATGTAATTCCAATACACTTCACAAACAATATTAAAGAGAGCTCAGACAATTTTATTTTCCTTGTCTCAGAGGAAATTCCTGTCTCACTCTTCACTACAGGTGCACAACTGTTACTAACTGCAGACAGTACACCTTAATTTAAATTCAGTACAAGGTACAGTGAGGATTAACTTTGTTAGGATATGAGAAATTAAATCATTCACCTTTTCAGTCACACCATAAGATACAGTTAAGTCATTTAGACTGAAGGAAACGAAGAAAAAGAAGAACTACAGAGTCAGTTGCATGCTACAAAATAACTTGGAAGATATTATTACTCTAACAGCACATTAATGAAAGCATTATTTGGGATGTACTAAAATACAGGTTTTTTTACATGTGATAGTAAATAAAAAGGTGTATCTGCCTGTCAATATGTCACCAGAAACACTGTGTTTTTAAAAGAGTAATAACAGCTCGAGATAGAATAGTTTGTATATTTGTATTTCTTTTATTCTACCAACTCAAAGCACATAAATAAGTCATAACGGGATAATAAACCATGATAGATCGTGTGACCTAACCACCCATTTTGCCTATACACTTCCCTCTTATTAGTAAGACTTGTATTCTCATTGGAACTCTTCTGATTCCCTCTAAGACACTTAGTGACCCATTTGTCGTCGTATCTGACACTTTAGTGACTTCTGCCAGTTCTTTTCCAACACAGCAAGAACAAGCATGAGATTATTACTCTAAAACACACTCCTGTCTCCTATTTCTTAGCCAGTTTCACATTTACTGAGTCTCATCAATATAAGGCTCATACAATATATACAGAATCACAGGAAGGTTTGGGTTGGAATGGACCTTTAAGACCATCTAGTTCTAAACCCCTATACATGTAGTTGCCTATATCTATGTACCAGGACAATTTCTCTCAGTTCTCTTGGGTTTCCTTCAATCTCCATTATGTTAAATGAGCAGTCATCAATTTTGATAAATTCTCTCCAATGCTTTTTATTTACTCCAGATTCTCCTTCTAGGTCACTGCTTTTCAAAATCAAGTAAAATTTCATCTTGTAAGGTTTCACCATCCCAAACTAAGAAATCTCATCAGTATAATCTTCTGCACAAATTGCCTTTTTCCCTCCACAATGATCTTTACCTTACTTCGATGGTGAAAAAGGTTTAAAATAATACTGTAGTATACTGGTTTTACTTCAAAATTTCCCTTCTTTTTGGTATTGTGATTTCCAAAAAAAGCAACTGAATCCAAGGCTTTATAGATTGAGATACAGCAAGAAACATCTTTTATGTTTCTACCTTGCTGCGTTATCTTCTTTATTTAGTTCTATTTCAACATTAAAATATCAAACTGTTTGAAGACAAAAATTAATGCAAGCTTCTTTTGAAGCACATGAATTGCATAGACACAACACCATTGTTTTTAATGTAGAATATGGACTGTAATAGGGAATATTTTCTGTGAAAGGTAGTTATATTACTTGCCCCATATACTAATCTTTGTTAAAGAGTAATTTCTCACCCATTTTAAGTTACAAATAGAAATTACATACAATGGGCACAAAGTCAAATTAGTTGCCTAATACCAAATAGTACAAAAGAAGAAATACGACACAATAATAAAAGATAGAGTAATGCCTAGACCTATCACATACAACCACCTAAAAATAAAAATTATTTCTTCTCACTAGACATTCTCTTTGCAAATTTTACTTTCAAACATATTTAAAAGAGAATAATCAAATAATTCACTTGGAGAATAATATTTGTT
This sequence comes from Cyrtonyx montezumae, assembly GCF_038088225.1. Lineage (NCBI taxonomy): Eukaryota > Metazoa > Chordata > Aves > Galliformes > Odontophoridae > Cyrtonyx > Cyrtonyx montezumae. Next base: position 33,961,183 of record NW_027072089.1, on the reverse strand, counting down.
GCTATCTGAGACAAATATTTATGCTCGTTGTTAATGTGTTACACTCAGGAAAAAATAATGACACTAGAAAGACAAAGTTAATCTTCTGTGTTTTATTGCAAGCCAAACATTAAAACAGATGACAAACATTTTCCTTAATAGTTTTCTTGACCTTGCCCAGCTTGGCATATTTTTGTAAACATGAAGCACGTAAAAAAAACATACCCAGTTACAAAATACTTAAAATTCGATCACAGCATAATTTACTCTCACAGTCCCACAGTGCTAGAAATAGGCTGCCACTGTTATATAAAAACTCCTGCGTTCACCATTCTAAAATCACTCTCAAACTTCATCGCAAAATATGGCTTTGTAAAAGTTATTGCTATGCAGTTCACAACAACAGGTAATTTTATGAGTACATCCCACTCTAACCCACATCACAGTCTAAGAGTATTATTGCTTTCTTGAAAAGTCTAGAAGAAATCACTTTGGAACATCTTCTACACCTATTAATCAGATGCAACACTCACCTACTTAGAATCATACCGAAGTCATGAAGAAAATAAGCCAGCATAATTATGTCCCTTTAACTGTAAGTGTAAGCAACTGAAAACCTGACTTCAAAACAGTGTTACAGAAATTTAAAATCTCCTTGTCAACCAAAAGGCAACTGCTGTTAGGGTTTCAAAATTTATTTATTTATTTCTGTCTAAGCTGTTTTATTAGACTCAGTAGTTTCTTAATATCACAGAAATACTCCTGAGCCAAAAAGGAACACATGCAAATTGACAAAGACTAAAGTATGCCTTTGTAATTGTGGAACAGCAGCACAGCACAGGTAAAGAGTACACCTGTAATACTAAAACTCTAAATCACTCACTGCCTACATTTTAGTTGTGTACCGTTTACCAGAGCGTTTATAATTGCAGGCCTTAAATTCTGGCATCTTATTTTTCCTGAAGTTGAATTTCCACAGTTTCCATAGTTCACTGAATGTAAAGTTTCTTAAATCCAGCTTTGATATCATATATTAGTAGGAAAATAGGAGAAATTTTCTAAATTTGACTTGATTCTGATCATTTAGCTTTGTTTCAATTTACACTGACTCCCTGATGAGTTATTACGTAGTAAGCATCAAAATCAAATGCATATAAATAGAAAAGTTCTGATTCACATACAAAAGGTTTCTGAAAAAAGTCAGTAATCTGCTTTTTACTACGATTTAAACATATACATGAATATCAGACTTCTTAAAATCACCTGAACATCATGTCTTGCATCTGTTGACTTAGTGCCAGTGCAAAGAGATACAAGTCAAAATTCACAGCTTAGTGCATGCCTGATTAGTGTTTCTTACAAAATGCATTTAGGCTGTATGCTATATCAGCAGTTATAAAGCATTTCAAAATTCATAATATTTTTAAGTTTCCTTTCACCAAAATGCTCTGCACACACTGTATGAAACCACAACAAAAGATATATATTAAAATCTGAAAAAATGTACTTGTTGCTATATTATAAATAGAATATTAACAACTGTGTGAATAGCACATATGAAACGTAGCTCAAAGCTGCAACTCTGTCATGAACACAGAAGAAAAATAAAACTAATTAATTCACTAAACTTGACCCCTTCCCCCCCACCAAAAAAAAAAAAATTCAAGACAAGAATGTAAATTAAACAGCCAAGTGTTAAAAAAAAGAAAAGAAAAAAAGCTTACTAAGATGACAGTTGGCTACAACCCATTTACAGTATCTTAGTGTTTGCTCCCAGACCCTGAACTGCTCTGTAATTACATTGTAAGATCTATTACAACCATCTGCTCCCCTTTGTAGCGTATGGTTAGGGCTGGTCCTCCTGATGTAGGGACTTTTCTTTTGAAGCTTTAAGTATCTGAAAAAATAAGGGGAAATCTATATTAAAGGACCAACCAAAACACAGCTTACTATAAAACAAAACAAAAAAAATTAAAATAAATCTTAACTTTCTATTTAAAAAATGCAACTTTGTTTCAGACTTCAAGAAAGCTATCGTTTGTAGGTATAACCATAATGAATATGCACAAAGTTGCTGTAGAAGGTGGGAAATGTACACTTTCAAATATTTATCTGAGCAGTAAATTTTTTCTGAGCATATGGCACTCCATTTACCTCATAAAGGAAAATGTGGGCCATGTCATAAATACATGAAAATCTTTTTCTTTTTTTAATATGGTTAGGACAGGTACTGTGGGGAAAGGAGCCAGGGAATGAGGAAGGGTCAGTGTTTTGAAATGGAAACTTCTAAATACAAAGGATTTCAGTAGTTGGTAAAAATAAATAAAGAGTATACAAAATGGAAGGGTGAAAAATGAACCTTACATATTTTAAATCTGAACTATATACATGATAGATAAAAATGCAAATACAAGGAGTAGTAGCATCCCCCAAAATGTAGTATGTTTCCCTTCAAATATATCCCAGTAACTACCATTCTGTCACAATCACTGCAATCTATATGTAAATGAAAACAATCAAAAATCCTAAATCATCTATATCAAAAGCTTCCCTATTATACCACTCAATCGCAAATATTAGTCGTAGTTCAGCTAGTCTGGAATAATTTCAAAGTAATACTGCTAATAATTTTAGAAGTAAACTTGTGAATTGGAAAACAGCACATACAGATAAGAAAAGATGCAGTTGACTACTATTAACTACTTTGGTAATATGCCCTAAAGGCAGTAGAAAGCTTTTGGCTAGCATGGCAGCATTTTTGAATCCCATACCCAGTTTCTTCTCAATGGATATGTGAAAATGTTTCTTAAGCTAAATTTACCTTCAGATCTCTCTCCTGTTTTCCTGCCAAAATAATTAAGTTCCTATGTTTCAGATAAAAATAAAAAAACTAACCTGATAGGATGAACCATGCCTTCAATGAATTTGCATGAATTAACATTAACCAAGAATAAAAAGTCTGAAGTAACTTTGCTGAATAACTTAAACCACTAATATTTATGCTTATTGCATACACATACACACCCCCATTCATCTATTTACAGAGTGCACGTGCCTGTATAGGTATTCTTCATTCAGGAGCATTCTTAATTGTCTCTAACACAGTCAGTTCTAACATTATTGCTGAGTTAACAGAAAATACTTGCTTTGAATGCCTGATGTCATTAAATCATGACCAAAGGAGAAAAGAATTGTGACAACAAAAAACTCATATTGAACCCTCAGTCCAAAAATAAGGTAACTTTTTACTCTCTAGTAATGCAAATTTCGTCACCTAAGAGGAAAAAGTTGTGAGAATAATGTTTTCCTGGAAGCGTTCACATCTGGAGCAGGCAGGGAAACATTTAATAGCAGGAAAATGCAGTAACTGTAAATAATTTAACTCATGTACCTGCTTTTCTCAATTTTCAGAGATGTTGTATAGATTTCTGCGCTGCATTGATGAGCTTGTTACAAAATGCATCAATTGCTTGATGATTCTTCTGCCTCCAAAGTGGCTACCAGGCAACTGCACAAATTACTTTAAATCTTAAAGTATGTTTGAATGCTGTAGCTAATTTTGTGCTACAGATTATGAATGAAAATAAAGGAAGACTCAGGAGCATGATACTGTATATAACAGTTACTCATTTATTAAGTAACTGAATAAACAGGTTTTTATTTGATTTTCTCACTTTTCCCCCTGAAAGTGAATGTTTACATTTTCCTGTGCTGCTATTCTTATCCACTTCCAAAAGACACTTCAGTAGAAAGCTAACATTTCTTTGAAGGCTTCTTTAAAAAGCATGTTGCACTAATTATGAAAGTAAATGAAGGGTAAACATCTAGGAAAAAAAATACTACCTATTTCTGATAGTTTTTGATATTTCAGTATATACTCTTTCAGAGTAAAACAATTAAGTCATTTTTAATCCTTATGTTGTTTGAAGTCAGTAAGAACCCCATATCATATTATAAGAAAAGTAGAGTTGAAAATAGGTTCATTTCCTATTCATATCATATTCAACAGTCCCTCTGAATCTAAAAGAAGCTGCACAAATAGAATATTTGGAAAAGCATCTAGTACTGTGCAGCACAAGCAAGATTATTAAATACTACTGTTGATGTTTTATGAATGTAGGAAATGCATTCTCTGATGCAAAAACGGAGCTCTCAAATATAACACAAAAGTGACAAAAATACATTCCATAGAAACAAAATTCAAAGATTTCAAGCTGATAACCAGAGTTTGCATTGGGTTTCGAACTAGTGTATACAAGTCAAATTCATCATAATATCCTCATATCAACATAACTGACACTGTGCAGTAGAATTTTCTACTGTTGAAAGTTTCAAATACCCTCATAAGGACGTATTTATTATTTTAACCATAGGTAACTACATTTTCTGCAAGAAACCAGATGGATCTTTTCTTTTTCTACAGTTCTGCAATATGCCACAACTAACTAATGGAACACACGCTGCATTCACTGACTTATTGCCTATCCTGTCAAAGATAATTACTGCTTGTACTTAACACTGTTTATAAGCCTTGGTTAAAATACTTGATATTCATTATGAAAGTAATTACTTTTTTATTAGGTATCTATCAATGAACACTTATGGCTACAAACATTTCAACATAACATGTAATGGTTATGATAAACAGGTTAGAAAGATGCCTCAGACAAATAAGAAACAGAAAGAAATGCTTCAGATAAATAAATGTATTGCAACAAGCATTTCAGATCACCTGTGCTAAGGTTCAGCATGTAAAGTAAAACATGAACCCAACCATGCCGCCAATCAGTACTGGGAGACCACACAGACCACCTGCATTTTTCAGTTCTCTAGTTACTTCTGGCATGTCTAAGCACTGAATACAGCTTTCATACCCTGCTAGGAAAGAAAAGTCTCAGAGAATCACTTGGATTAATATACTATATTGCAAAGATTAACTAATGCACAAAGGTAGTCAAAAACTCCTTTGTCCAACAACAACGTCATAGAATGGCTTGGACTGGGAGGGACCTTTAAGATCATCCAGTTCCAGCCCCCTGCTATAGGCAGAGACACTTCCCTCTAGACCAGGTTGCTCAAAGTCCCATGCTGTCTGGCCCTGAATGCTTCCAGGGAGGGGGCATTCACAACCTCTCTGGGCAATTTGTTCCAGTGTCTTACCACTCACGTCACATGTGATCTCAGTACTACACCTAAAACAGCCCTCAGGCTCCTGGACTATGATTCCCTTAGTTTCTCGCTGAGAGACACAGCTTAGTCCTGTGCTCAACATTGCCACAGTCACAAAAGAACAAACTACTGACTTGTCATACTTGACTGTGATTCTATTAACTCCAGAAAAGTCAAATATAAAACACAAGCTTCAAATGAAGCAACTCTCTCCTGTCAGATAGGTTACTTAGGTAGCTACTCTAAAAATGGTTTTGGTAATTATTATTGTTCTGATGAAGGAGCTGGAAGTGCTCATTTTGTTTGTAAAACTGGTTATGTCAAGAAAAAAGATCTTAATAGTATGACAAAGCCAGGTTTTTTTAGAGACCAGTGCCTGAAGAAAGAGCCACTGCCAAACTCCGATAGGTCTGACTTATGTACAGAGAAGTAACATTAACATCACCACCCATGAGAAGTTACTCTGGAAAAGAAGCATCTGTATATTTTTAAACATGACACTTTTATTTTTACCTCTAAAGCAAAAATATACATCTCTTTCTGAAATCATTTAAAATAAGTTTTAATTTAAAACCACTCAAAAGTTTTACTTGAAATACTTCAGCATAACTCGCTCAATTTGCCATCACTCACATTTATTCAGGATGAGATAAAAATTATTGCTTCATAAGCACAAAACAACCTCAAAATGAGAGTAATGATAACCCTTCAGTACTCTCCAAAAATAGTTTGCAACACTTACCGTGTAGCTATAATTTCTGTGTGTGTGTGTGTGTGTGTGTGTGTGTGTGTGTGTGTGTGTAAAAAGAATAAGAAAAACAAACACTTACCCACTAGATCATCATTTGAATAATCCTCAGTTTGAACAGGGACTTCTGTAAATGAAAAGTGCACAAACAACTGAAATTGAATAGTTCTTTAAATGTTTACAGAAAGTCTAAAAAAAATTAAATAAAGTTTTCCTCTCATGCTCAAAGCAGTTATATATTAAGACTACTCTGTAATTACTTTGCAGAAGTGGAATACAAATTTTCATCAGCTAAAACTTTCCAGGGAAAAATTAATACTTAAGAAGATCACCAATTAACTTGTACCGCTGCATTATTAAAAAAAAAAAAAAAAAAAAAACTTCAGAATTCCAAAATTGTATTAATATAAGCACAAATCACCCAGTTTTTAAAAAACAAACCTCAAAAGCGTATTAAAATTCCCATACTTGCAAAGTTACGTTCCTAGCTGTAGTTGAGAACTACTTTACTTGAGAATTCAGCTGGTTTTAATTCAGGATGTATGTTTAAATTAGACATGCCACCAACTGCTACTTCTGCCAATAGGCTCAAGGTTGCACATAGCTACCTATTCATGCATAGAGGGAATCAGTTTTAACAGAAAAGAATTCATAATAGTTACAGTACTGACTGTAGGCAGTACGAAAAACTGAAAATAGGGAAATAAATGCTCTGACTCAAAACTTATGTATACCACTCAAAGCTGTGGTAATATTGTTCTTTGCTTCTTACATTTTGCTCTTTTCCAGAGTATGAATCACTGATTGGCAGGTGAAATATTCAGTCATATGACCAACTATAATCTTTTCATTATTATAGGTTATTCTGAGCTAGAGCACTCAACTTCTAAAGCTGAGCTTCCCTATACGAGCTTTTGAAATACTGACATTAGAAAACAAAGTAAACTATAGAAAGGAGCATGTTAGCTTCTAACAACAGTTATACTTCTCATTAATGAAAAAAAAAGTTCTGCAGTAAGAGAAGTTAGAATATATTTTTACAGTAGAATTCTATTCTATTGTATTTATCAACATTTTTGAAGTAGCAAATTCATGTGAAACATATATACAAACCTGATTCCTCTAGTCCAGTGGCCACATTATCTTCTGTATGCTTACTTTCTACTGTTATAAATAAATTTAAATATAAAAGTTACACAAAATTTTCACAACTTCCCTTCTATTCCTCACCTTAGGTCACATTAGTTTCAAACAAATAAGAATAAAACTGAAGAAAAAACAAGTTAAAATATCAGTAGCACAGAGGCAACTAAATACACTTCATATAAAATAAGTTTAGACCCTCTTAGTTAATGACTGTCATTCTGCCCCCTCCTCACAAAAAGGGATTTTATGATTGCTCTTTGTGTAAAACACTGAAGTTTGTTTTCCCATTTCATTACAATGCGTTTTTGAAATGGAAAATTTGAATAAACTACGGCAGCAAATCCTTAGTTATGCTGAGACTAAACTAATGAACACTTTCCTCTAGCTGACTGAATTAAGATCATGTTTGAAAAAAAAATCATATTTAATAATATTTCTAAGTTAAGTACTTTATAAAGAACATTTTCTAGTCTTTAAAAAATTCTGTTAAGAGAGAGAAATGGAAGGAAAATTTCTTTTTAAAAATTTAAAAATTTCTATTTCTTTATATATAAAAATTTCGTACCTGATTGTTTCTTCTCAATTTCTAAATCTTCAACAATTTCATCTCTAACTATAGAAAGATGAGAATATATAGTTAGTTTTTCTCTCTTAAAAAATACCAACAGCAACGAACAAGTGGATAGTGCAAACACTTGAAGCCCACAATAACAATATATATACCTGGTTCTGGGGCTTCATGTACTTCCTCAGGAAGGTCTTCAACAGCTAAGAAACATTTAATTCAGAGTAATAATGAAGACAAGTCCTAAACTGAAGAAACTTACATATAACACAAACAAGCAGAGCTCATACACAGAGATTTTCAATTGTGAACATAAAATTTCAAAAGGCAAATATGAGCTTTCATCAGTTTTGAGGAAATAAAGAAATACCTTACATTTTCTTTCCTGGTTTTCTATAGAACCACTGTATTCATTAGGTGAATACTTCAAAATCTAACTTCTAAACAAATGTCATTTGGATTAAGACATAATATCTTTAAAAGAGGGCATTTAAAAAGAAAATCCACCTTAGTCCTTATGAGCATGTCTTTCAGTTTCATCTTTTGCATTATCAACTACATCTGGAAGATGCATGAAAAACCCATAACCTTCTAAAGTAAAAGACCTTGAAGGAACTGACAAGCAGGACAAGAAACAAGAGCTAAGTAAGGGCAAATTTAGAAACACATTTATGAGCTGAAAATGATTTTTTTTCAAGTATCTTTACCCTTACAAAGATTACTCTTACTGACTGGCTTTAGTAACGAAATACAGCATAGTCAGCAACCTAAATAGCTAATATTTCTACACTTTGCCCCTTACTTCTCCCCTTATTCTATTCCTATGCATAGGTCTGTGGGCAATTAGTTTACCTACATACGAAACGAAGATTTTTTTAAATATATAACATAGGTAAATATAGACATACACACATCAATACACACACAAGTATATATACCAATAGTTTATACCTGTATCTTGCATCTCAGTCACTTTCTCATCTTCTGATTCTTAAAGATAAGGAAAAATATATTGTTGATTCATTCAGACTACACTAAAAATAGTTTAGCTTTTAGGCACCTAAATCATTTTCTATGGGAAAACTCTCAAAAGCTTTCTCCAGTTTTGAGGCCTGCACAGATTACTGAATTCTTAATGGAATCCACTGTGGGAATTCAGGAGTGGGAATGACTGTTCACAAGGGTTGACAATGACAGGACAAGGAGGAATGGTTTTAAACTAAGACAGGAGAGATTTAGGTTAGATGTTAGGAGGAAGTTTTTCACTCAGAGGGTGGTGACTCATTGGAACATGTTGCCCAGAGAGGTTGTGGATGCCCCATCCCTGAAGGCACTCAAGGCAAGGCTGGATGAGGCTCTGGGCAGCCTGGTCCAGTGGTTGGCAACCCTGCCCATGGCAATGGGGTTGAAACTTTAAGGTCCTTTCAACTTAGGCCATTCTATGATTCTGTGAATTCTACACATAAAACAAATACCAAATGTGAACATAATGCTGAAATTCCGGCATTTCTACCCGCTCAGATAAAATATTTAAAGAAATGACAATAATAAAACCATAATTCTGCGCAACTATAATAATTCACTTGTACTCCTATATTTTAAGGAGAGAGCTAGTATAGTTTTCATAACTCTGAACAAGAAACAGGCTAAAAATACAAATTATTTTTACTTCAAATAATGTCTGAAAATGGGTAAAATGCTGACCATTTATTGTGTAAATCTTTGATACTTGATTGTGAATTTTAAAATGAAAAATTTCAGTGTGCATCTAGCACATTGGATAATTTCATTATCTGAAGAGATACTAACCCTTTTATCAATCATTAGTAAATCATTAACCAAATTGAACGACGTTGGCGTAAATCTCCACTGAGCTGTTAGTTATGAACAAAGCGAGTACAGTACGGTAATATTGACCAATACAGACACAATGAAGTACCACTGATGTGGCCATGGTTTTGTTAAAACGGAAAAGGGGGGTGGGCGGGGAGGAAGGATAGTTAGCATGAGATGTTCTCAATATTTTATGCCACAAAGGCACAGAAGAGATCAATATGGGAATTTAACCAATATGTATTTTATACATTTGTTCCAATGTTACAGACTTACTGTTCACATGGAGTTTCAAAGACCAAAAATACCTTATCACAGCACTTATGATTTTATAAATATGACTGCAAGAAAAATTTTAGGACAAAACAATTTCATTTTCTATCAAAGAAAGACTATCATAATAATACAACAGTAAAATAAGGTCTATGATTCAACATATAAAAGTTAAACATAACAGTTGTCATACCATGTTCATTATAAACACCATGCACTTGGTCCTCTGTTTAAAGAGAGGAAAAGAAATCAATATTAACATTCAATGAATGTGGAAGAAAGTAAATACAAACGGTGCAGGTCAAGTTCATTCAGAAAAAATAAATCAAATACATACTATTTTATATTGTATTACAATTCATAATAAAAGAGTCCACTGAAATTGAAGTATTTATAGATTATTGTGGGAAAAAGTAAGAAGCTTTCCTTACCAAATGACTTCTCATATAATTAAGATTTTATTGTAAAAGACATGAAATCAACTATAAATAACCTATAATTCATAACAGAAATACCCATCAGTTGTTCTTACATACAGTAAAACTTTTCAATGCACTGTGAATTTTTTTTTTTAGTTTTTAAGTTATCACTTTTTTCCTGCCATTTAGACATACCACCTCCAAAAGTCTTTAGCAAATTCAAAATGCTTTTTTTAATCTACAGAACTATTCCCATGCAATTTAAAATATAAATATCCTTCATATTTAACCCTCACAATACTCTTCTGCTCATTTAGCTCACATGACAGAAACCCTTTTTTTTTTAGATTACACTAGGAAACTGATGCTATATACAAGCTCCAACCTGGAAAGGGAGGGGACAGATTTTTTGGAGGATAAAATTCACTCAAAAGTAGTAAGATACTGGATTGTACCTGTGTAGTGTTCAACAGCATCTTCTAATGTTAGCTCAGCATCACCTTAAATAAAAATATTCAATATTTTATTGTCTTGTCAAGTTTTCATGCAACAACTAAATAGCACAACTCATATTATTCGGCTCAAAAATAACAGAAATATGCACATAAATATCAAAACATTTATTTGAAACTTACAGTGAGATTATAAGACACATCCAGAAGTGTACATAATTATAATACAAATATGCTCAAACTAATTACAAATACACATAGGTCTTTGACAATCACAGAATGATTTGGGTTGGAAGGGACCTTTAAGATATCTAGTTCCAACCCCCCTGCTATAGGCAGGGATACTTCCCTCTAGACCATGTTGCTGCAAGTCCCATCCATGTGGATCCATGTGGAGTCTTTCATCAACCAACACTCCTAAATCTTTCTCCGCAGGGTCTCTCTCGCCATTCTCCACCCATCCTGTAACTGTGCTTGAGATTGCCCTGATACATTTACTATTAATTTATTATTACATTATATTAATGTATCATTTATTACATATTATGCAGAGGGGGGTCCATCCATCATATCTATTCTTCTCCAACTTGGTGTCAAGTTGTTATGCAGGAGAGCGTCAAATGCTTTGAGCAAATCAAGGTGGATGATAGCAGTTGATCTTCCTTTTTCCACTGACACCATAACACCATAAAAGGCCACCAAGTTTGTCAGGTATGATTTGCCCTTGGTGAAGCCACATTAGTTAACCATAGGAGGATCTGCTCCATGACCTTGACAGGCACAGAGGTGAGACCAACTGGCCTGTAGTTCCCTGGATCTTCTTTCTCACTCTTCTTGAAAATGGGAGTCATGTTTCTGTTTTTCCTGACAGCGGGACCTTCACCAGCTTGTCGTGACCTTTCAAACATGATGGATAATGGCTCGACAAATTCAACCACCAGTTCCCTCAGAACCTATGGATGGATCTCATCGCATTATATAGGCTTCTGCACCTTCAGGTTCTTCAGATAGTCTCAAATCTTATCTCTTCTTACATTGGTCATATCTTGCATCACCCAGTTCCTACGTTTGCTTTCTGCAGCTTGGGTAGCGCAGCTAAAACCCTTGCCAGTGAAGACTAAGACAAAGAAGTAATTGTCATCTCAGCCTTCTCCATATTCTTGTCTCCAGTTTCCTTCTGGAGAGGACCCACATCTTCCCTAGCCCCGCCTAGCATCATAATCCATTGATTATTTACTCCAGTAAATACTTAAAGCAAGCATTTGTGGATTGGATTCATGGAATGTTATGTATACAGCTGTAATGGTAACATGGATGTAAAAATTTTATTTGATGCTATTTGAAAAAATCTGCTTAAAAATAGAACTGTGACATACATAACAGTAAACATGACACTTCAAAGCCTGCTTAAAGAAGTATAAGTGATTATGTTGCGATCTGAATTTATGAAAATGTACGAACCTGGAGCTTCTGGATCGCTTGCTGTGTTTTCCACATCCATATCATATTCATAAGAAACTGAAAATAAAATATGAAAAGACATATTTTCTCAATACTCACTATTGTAACTTACATCAATAATATGTCTTTTAATAGCTCAATTTAGCTATCTAGTTGAAAACTATTAAATCAAAATCTTATAAATTGACATTTCACATTAGACAAATAGCAACCTAATGGAAGGTGGTGCTGGATCCTTTTGCTGTAACAGACAAAATTTTGTTGCCACTATATTTGGTATAAGAAAGGAATGTAAAACCCAGAACTAGCATTGGGACAAAGAAAATAAACATAGCTTAAACTGAAATCCACTGAAACTTGATTTAAATGGAATAGAATGCCTAAACTATAAAGAAGCATTATTAGCATCCAGAAGATGCTTCTCAGATAGCTAAGGGATTTGATTTAGTAGTTGGGTAGGGATAGTGATAGGAGGATGGTTGGACTAGATGATCTTGTAGGTCCTTTCCAACCTTATGAACCTATGAACCTATAGCAGGGAAATTTTAATATCCAACTGATGGATCTCAATAGATGGACTAATAGGTAAGATTACACACACCACATCCTTACCCCTAATCTGGAGAGATATGGATTTGAAGGCTAGACTATTTGGTGAACAAAGGCTTTATGGGACGGTTATATCCAGAGTGCTGTGGGTTAATGGCACTAGGTCCAGATGGGGGCTGGGGACAAGCAATGTCCACCAGGTACCTGTCTTAGTATTGGTGCTCTTTAACATCTTTATCAATGCCACAGACTGTGGAATCAAGTACAGCCTCAACAAGTTTGTGGATGACACCAATATGATTGGTGCAGTTGATACAGTAGAAGGAAGGGATGTCATACAAAGAGACCTGGACAAGTTTGAGACGTGGGCCCATGAGAACCTAATGAGGTTCATCAAGGCAAAGCGCAAGGTGCTGCACTTGGGCAATCCCAAATGTATGTATAAACTGGGAGAAGAAACTAAGAGCAGCCCTGTACAGAAAGACCTGTGTGGTCCCGGTGGATGAAAAGCTGGAAGAAAGCCAGCAGTGTATGTTTGCAGTCTGCAAGGCAAAATGTACCTCGGGCTGCATCAAAAGAGGGGTGAAATGATTCACCCAAAAGAGGGTGAAGTGATTGCACCCCTCTGCTCTGCAACTGTGAGGCCCCATCAAGGGTACTGCATCCAGGCCCAGGGCTCCAAGCACAAGGATGGAGAAATGATTAAACACAGTATGAGAAAGACTAGAAACTAACTGTATTAGTACAGGTAAAATTTCAGAAAGCTTTAAAGATAAATTAGGGTGTACATAATGGCAGTGCAAAGTTAGTTCCATAACAAGTCTGTGGAGGTTATTGGCTCTCTGATAGTATAACTGGCTGTAACAAATCAAATAGTTCTCAATGAAAGGTTATGAACTAGATACTTCTGAAACACGAGAGCACAAGTTCCAGACTAAAGACAAAAATAATGGGCCAGAAGAATTTCAGAAATATAGAATGTTAGAAGGAAGTAATAAGATCAGCAAAACTTATTCTTACTTTCTTAGACCACACAACCGTGGACCTCTTGTCTATACAGACTGTAAACACATGCCACAGCCAGAAAGACAAAGATTTTGCACTACATGAAAGTTTGAAAGTTAAGTTTCTGTACCTATTATCCTCTACTCTTTGAGAACTATTTGTCACAGCAGATACGATGCAGTCATCTCAGTGAAAGTAAAAATATACAAGACAAGTCAAGAACAGTTGTTTGGAAAATAAACATTTTCAAAAGTATATATTACTAAACTAGTTTATCCTTTTGTATTTCACTTTCCCTTAACATTTTAACGTAAAACTAATATTAATGAATTTGGAAAAACAAAATTATACCTGGAACTTCATATCTTTCGGGTCCTGTTGCTTCGGGATCATCTGCTACAAGATCAGCATCTAATAAATAGACATATTTAAAAATTTAGTATTTGTTGAAACCCATTGACATAATATTATGTAAGAATAGTAATATTTCTAAACAGAAAAAGTGAATTATATAGCAAGATATTCAAACAGAATGAAATAATAAAATCCAAATACATTATACTGAGAATACATATACTCTAAACACATTTGCTCAGAAAAAGGTGACTATCGCCACAGAAATTTTCTTCTCACACATTCAAGTCTGCTGTTGGAAAATCCAACTCAATTAAAGATTAAATATAAAGAAAAGTAAACATATTTACATTGTCTTCTCTATAATCATTTCAAATATTTAAAATAAATGGAATTTGAATTTTTAAATTATTTCCTACTTTACCTCACACCACGAAGAATGGAAGACAAAAAAAAAAAGGAGGAATAACAGACTGAAAGGAACTACGTCAGCTGTGAAGAAAACCTCAGCATACTTTCAGCAATGAAAACACACAGATGTCATCTCTTATACAACTTTTTCAACTATAAGCCTTAAAATACACACACAATTGTCAGTACTTCAGACAAAAGCATTCAGAAGTACTTTTCCCTATGTCTGAATTAAACCATATGATTCTTCTGTAATATTACAAACAGTTTATAACACCCTGTTGATATCTCAAGGCAGCAGGGTATGAATGACCTCCTTATACAACACTATGTTCTCAGCAAAACTTGGAGTATTGTTTACATACAGCATTCTCTTAGAGTCACATTATGAGGGAAGTATATTAAGAGTGTCTATAAGAAACTCCTAGACTTTAGTATCAAAAAACCACTTGAGTATAGAAGCATGCTTAATCTTCAGATATTATTCACTGATTGTATCACTTCAGATATTATATGAGCACTTCCATTTGGGGTGAAATGCATACTGGAACATAGATGAATTTTGTTGTCTGAAAGCCAACGCGGCAGTAAGCACACTGTAATTTATAGCTCCCTGGACTCCAAAAAACACAGTATTTTTAAAGTGCCCCAATATTTTCCAAGACTCTTTGACAAGCAGAAATAAAGAGTTAATAGACTTTAATTTAATGAGAAGTATTTCCATTTGTCTGCTTGTATTTTTGTGTACATTTAATTTTAAATATATTTAATCATTCAAATACCTTTCTGAAATGAGTCAGGTTTCTCATGATCTTCTCTCATTTCATTCTCCAATTCTCTAAGCAAGTCATCTGTTGCAGGAGCTTCAAATGTTTCTGCATGTATTTCTTCCTTCTCTTGCCACTTGTCAGTTATGCTTTCATCTTCATCTTCATGTCCTTCTCCTAAACAAGAATATAAATTTTTAGATAACACACACTCACTGATAAATTCTAGTAAAATATATTTAAAAAAATCCAGATTTCAACGCAACTTCCACATTTTTCTACTACTTCGCAACAGAGGGCACACAATTTGTCTGCCTCTTACAGGCAGACATTTATACAGGCATTTATAAACCTGAAGTATCTGCTCCGACTGACCAGTGTCTTAATTTGTTCACTGAGAAAAACAATCACTGCTTACTCATTCCTGTGCTGTATGGAATATTTTTATAAAGTTCTTGTCAGCTGGTTGACTTGAGCTATTGCTGCCAAACATCCCTGAATAAAGTTACCATTTCAGGATTTGTTGACTGAATTTTCAAAATTTTCTTGAAAAATTGCAAATTATTTGATTCGTACATCTCGTGCACGTAAAACTACCTTGAGTGCACATTTAAAACAAAACAAACAAGCAAGCAAAAAAAAAAATACCAAAATGAACCAAAACAAACAAACAAACAAACAAAAAAACCCAACCAGACAGCATAATCTATAAATTCTTTAGTTATTTCCAAATCTAAATTCATTACCTGGCTTAGAATGGAGAGCATCATGAAGAACAGGCTGAATTTCCTCTTCCAATTCTACATCAACATTCTTGTGCTCTAAAAGGATCATAAATTGCAGTGAAGGTAAGCATAAAATGCAAACTATTAACACTAGAGCAAGGCCTGCAGCTTTTAGTAGCATCCCTAAAGTTCTTATTCCATTCCATCGATTTCCACAAATACAGATGAACCTCTGCTACTCACGTAATTACAGTTTGGTTTTGTTTACTGCCCAATACAGTAAATTGCATCAACTGCATCAATTAGAAGAATTATTCCACAGTAGATTTGTATCACATATCTTTTGAGTGGCAGTAATATTCATAATTTCAGATAACTATAAAAACTATGAATTATCTTCTAATAATTCGTGTGTTACTCTCCCAGGATTTAGGTTGTAGTACTAGCATATAGCTTTTGATAACAGAATAATGTTTGCACAAGTGGGGTTTTGCTGGTTTTAGAAGTAGGAGAAATATATATTAACGTTACAATACCAAGGCCTCTCCTGGCATAGCAGAATAAATCACAAACTGTTCCCATGGACAAATGATCATCATTAAATATACCAGAGCATAACATAATTGGATTTCGTACTAAGAGTTGCCTTCATATGAATATCATGAAAAATTGCACAGCACAAAACCAACCCAAATGTGCTTTCAAATAAAATAACAGAATGTATTTAAATAAATAAAAAAAAAAAGTTGGGGATGGAAGGGATAGGAAATGACACCTTAATGATATATTTTATAATGAATTAAAGAAACTAATTCAAGTCATTTTAAAACAGAATCTACATTATGTTTTATTACATTGCTTCACATTTGTGGATTATTGTGTTAGTATACATAAAAATGACATAGGATAAGCCTCTTCCAGGAACTGGGAAAAAAAATTACCATGAATTACAGGAAAATGTAAATTGCATATCTAAAAGCTGACTTTTTTTTTCTTAAATTCCTCTTGAATCTAATAAATTTTACTACTATTTGAGGTTTTTAGATATTTAAGTGAATTTTTTTCTCATACTAAAAGCTGTACCAATTTTTACATACTATTGGTTTTAGTAGAAGAGTGAATATTTGATTAATCTTATCAAGTAACTCACCTTTTTAGATTTAGTTTAAACAACATAGAAATGCAAAGTTACCAGAATTAAACAATGGAACTTTCTATTCTTGTTAGATTACTTGAGAAACTGTAAACAGTCATAAAAAAGTCATATTTAGAAGGAATGGCTGCTGTACTGCTACTTCTATATTTTCCTTTTTCCTCTTTCCCAGATAGGAAAATGATTTTAACTAATTCTGATATCTAACTTATCTTTAGCTGGAAAATCTGCTGTTACTCTGACTGTGCATATTGTTGCATACATACAAAGACCATAATCGTACATCAGCAGAAAGTTACTCTATTGTGATTTGGCTTTAATAGCAACCTTAAGAATTGAGAAGAGAGCATCGTTATATCACGTAAACTATAAACTCTTTGTGGCTATTGATTTACAAAATGTCATTAACATTCACTTCAGTTAAATGTTGTAGTGCATAAAAAACATATAAAAGTGATTGAAGATTTGATTTTCTACCCAAAGAAATACCACAATGCATTCACATACTGAAGAAACAGAATTCTAAATCAAAAGAAACATTGGGGCATTTGCTTCAACTGTGGTTTATGAGAAACCTTACCTGATTTGACAAATGACTGCTCAGTGGGCTGAATGGTCTCCTCAGATACTGGTGATGCTGGCTGTTCTGGGACAGATCTTTCTTTTAGGCCTGCATTTTTCAGTTATAAAGTTATCTTTAGGCATTTATTAATATTATTTGATTGACTTATAAATTGTTTCAATTATATCAGCAGCAACTAAAGTTAATTTTAAATTTTAAAATTAAATGCTTGGAAACTCATTTAGACAATCAATCATAATAGCAGGGTTGTCATTTAGAGTACACAAAGATCAAAGTGTACTGAGATAATAATCAAATATGCATTTTAAAGACATACATACAATGAGAAAAGTATGGACATAAATTTAAGCACCTGTCTTTAATTCAGGATAAGTGAACTGTGTACTGTGTATTCTCAAGTATCCAAAGGAAAAACAGGCATCAGGTTTTTCCTTCACAATCCTTGAAAAAAAGTGCTTTATATGATCACTTCTATGTTTTATGAATAACTAATTTGAAATTTAGAATATGAAGCTCATAATGAGAATATACTTTCATACGATATAACTAGATAAAGATCTGATTAAGAGAATTGTAGTTTCTTCAAAATATGGCAATACCAGTCTAATTTCTCCTGACACTTAAATAATTACAGAAAAAGTATGACTCATGGTGCTTAACCACAATGTGGTTTACTATTCATACCACTTAATCTTTCTAGACCAAAACACCATGGTAAAAAAGCAACCAATAACAGCAATGACCAATACAAAGTCATATTTTATTTAAATATTTGTCCAAGAATGAGCTGTTCATTAGTTACAACTTACTGTACTAGTTACACGAAGTACAGTGAAAAATTGGAAAGATGATGCTACCTCTTAAGACAACAAATCCACAGGAAAGAACGTATTGGCATTAGCCTAATCCTCCTCTCAATCATTCCTCAGGAAAGATTCAAGCAAGACTGAAATAGGAGACGTGGATACAAAGAAAAACTCCCCCCTCCATGAGGACAGGCAACTCAGCAGAACAGCCTGTGCAGAAAAGTGCATTCACATCCTTTGACTTTTTTTCAAGACAGCACTGGGCAACACTCAGAGTATGCTGTCTTACTCAGAGTTAAAATTGTTTCCAGCAGAATGTTTGAATAAGGACCTTCTAAGGACCCTTCAAAACTGATTTTTTCCATGATTCTGTGACAGCATTTGTGGATTCACATTTCAGTTCTGAGATCAATTAAGATAAATCTACTTTCTTCAATATGCACACACATACCCCTCCCCAAAGCAAACTAGTTCCAAAAGAGTCGCACATACAGAACTCAGAGCTGTATTTCTGTTTTTTTTTAATACAAATTTTACAAAGCAGAAAACACATTGCACTAAGCATTCCTTTACTGCTAAAACTCAAGTAAAATTAACTTCATATGCAGCAGAACTAGTAGAATCAGTTTGTTTTTAGAAATATTATCATGTCTCTATTAGAGGCAAGCTTATCTGAATTAGGGCTTATATGCCTCCAAACAGCTTTGTCTACTCTAGAGGGATTTTATTATTTTGCACCATGAGAACTACGTGTAGTTATTCCATCATCCTATATAAACAAAATAGAATCAGGAAAAAAAAAGGTAAAAAAAAAGACTTAATCTACATTACATCAGGCAACTAAATTGTTAATTATATTACTTCTATATAAAATCCAACTCTATGAAGTCAAGACCAGAATCTACACTTTACTTTTAGTTAACTTTCTCCTATGTCATACATAATCCTGGAATATTATTGCAGTACATTCATGTCTACAAGAGTAAGAACCTACTTCTTTCTACAATCATGACTAATTATGAAATACACGTTTAAAAAAGCAGTTACTTATATTCACCACCATTTCAGACTTCAGGATATTTGAAGAGTCAAAAGTTGCCACCCTACTTGCACAAATATAGTTCGCTTCCATTATACATAGTTATTAAAGGAAGTTTCCATAGTTTCTGATAACACACATACCCAAACTTCACAAAACCATTTATTCTAATTCACAAATTATAAATGTATTCAAGTACTTTTAAAGACATCCAGTATTTCACAGCCAAAACACACTTAGAATACGTAAAATGAAATAAATGAGTAGGAAGAATATTTCTTTCTTTTTGCTTGCACATCTCTCAGCTTTGCTTTCATGCTTTACATACACCTATTGTGTCTGTTCATCACTGGTTCCTATTCAATCTTGTTGAGTACATAACACTGTCATTTACTGTTTGCAAAATACTATTTGCTCCTTTTCTAATCAAAACACTCAGTTTTAACTTGAATTTTTTCAGCTTATATTGTAACTTGACACATTACACTGAATGACAATATATCACAGTGATATATAAAAGCACAAGAAACCCTCATTTTACTGTATAGCCTTAAGTACTGCTCAAACAGAATGTTCTTTGAAAAATAAATTTATATAAGACCAGATAAACTTCAGGGGCATAGATGTTAAAAATACAGTCACCTTAAACACAACTAATTCTAAAATTTCACTCACAATTACACCTCTTGTCACATTACGGTGGAAAATAAGTGATGTGCATTTACCACTGTGCCACCATCCTTGAGAAGTGTGATTGGTTTATTTCTCTGCTAAATATATCTCTTACAACCTAATAAAGCAAGGATGAATAAACTCATCTCAATTCTGACTGAAACCTGAAAAAGCACACTCATTATGCAAGTGCATTCAATAAAATCTTCCTTCAAGTCGTTTTGCTGAGCGCTAGAATACTCACGCACACCACACACCCCTTTTCTAAAATGTTGACTAAAAATAAATAAATCATTCAGACTACATCTTCCCCTATTGCAGCTTTTTGTTCTTCTAGGAATAAAAGCAACTTACAGACGTGCTATATTAACAGTTAGATTAAGTGTATTACCAACACAGAAAACTTAAGCAGAATCAAGAACACAATACAGGAATCAACGTTTGGGACTTTAATTTTACACCACAACAACATGCTCAAACATTTTACACCATATAACCACATTCAACTTCACTCCTTAGATTTTTTTTTCCTTTCTCTAGAATGATACTGCAGTATTATAACAATAAATGGTCAAATTTCTTTACAAGTTCTGTTTAAATTGTGCAATTTTATTCAGTAACTATTATTTCAGCATGCTGGGCAACACTGTTGATCTAGTAAAATTAGAAAATACTCCTTTCCTCATATAAGCTTGTAAGCAAGTACAGATTCAATAATATACTGAAAAGTATGTCTGAAGACACATTTTCTAACTTCATTAACTCTAACAAAAATGCTGGGTAAATCATTTATTGGTAATAAAAATACAGAAACTATAACAGCAAACTAACATAAGAGATGGCTTAGAGAAGTATCAAGTACTTGAAAAGTGTTATTGGAAGAAATGAGAGTCACAAAAAGCATGAACTGTTCTCTAATTAATTAAGCCAGAATACAGCAATAGCAGCAAATCCCTGCTCATAAAAAGTGGCAGAAATCCAACACAAGTGAAATAAGGGGTCAGATTTTTCAAGTATTCATTATCAGAACCTTGGAAAACTTGGGTTAGCTGCAAAACAATGAAACAAGTTTTCGGATCTAAAAAATAAGCAAAGAAAGGCAAACAAAATGAACAGAATATATTCTCACAGGATTAAAACTAAAAAATGGTTGTAACAATTATACATAATAAATGAAGTTGGATTATGTATCTGTATACAATGTAGTCTTCCCAGTCCCCTTCAGGAAGGAAAGTTTACCAGAGAATAATTTACTGTTATTTGTTAAATTCTTATGACAATACATTCTGTTAACACTCATCTTGGTTGTTTTTGCCAAACAAGCATTTTCATACTGTATGTATCCAGATAATCCTCCTAAATATTGCTTTTAAACTTGCATTTGATATACAATTTCAGTCCCAAACCAATAAAAGAACATTTTAATAGATGGACACAAATGAAAAAATAAATCAGGCTTAGAATTTGCTTCAAGTAACTGGCATAAATTGGATATTCCTGTTTTCAACACACATTAATAGCCAGGTATATTAACATATGTACATATTTGAGTTTCACAGCAGAAATTTTTGCATTGTGTTTACAAAGCACAGTTTAAAAATAATAACCTTTGTTCACTCTTATTTCCAGAAAGCATTCATTTCCCATATTCATATTTACCACACATTGATAAATACATCGTATCTCTCATTCTTGAGTCTGTTCCAAATTAGCACAATCAGAACTTTGTTTACTTCTTTTCTTTCTTGTCTTCCTTTGCTGAGCTTTCAGAACTTTTAGATGGATTTTTAACTATCTTTTTTGACTCTTTTTCTTTTCCCACCTGAGCAGTACCAGCCTTTTCACCAGGTGCTTTTTTTGTCGCTTCCTTGCGTTTTACATTTTTGTCTAGAACCTTTTCCTTTTCCTTTCCTCTGTCCTTTTTAACCTTTTCAGACTCTTTCTTTAATTTATTCGTATCAACAGCTTTCTTCTCCTTTTGCTCAGCAGCATCTTTTCCTTTTCTGGCTTTCTTTTTTTCTTCTTCATCCTTAGTTTCCTCCTTGGATTCCTGCTTCTCCTTTAATTTCTTGAGCGGTTCTTTAACTGTTTCTTTTACTTTTTTAGTTTTCCGTTAAAAAAGAGGAAATGTTCAATAAGAGAATCATTCTTAAATCAGAGAATATTTTATGAACAGTCTAAGTGCTTTGATTATCTTCACACTTAATATTTGTTATGTGAAAAATTAAACTTGTACGAGTATTTAAAACTTCAATTTAAACAAATTAGTTTTGACTTTTAGCAATATCTCACACCATGCAGCCAGACAGTAAATTGAGCTTAATAGAAGTGCATTCAAATAAAATAATGATCAAGGAAAAAACATGCCTCTATTATGTTGCTGCTAACAAACTTCTACAGAATGCTACAAACAGTTTTGTCTGCAAGTTTGAAAAGAACAATAAATTTTAATCTTGGACAATGTTATGACTCCAGTAGGGTCAGAAATGTTAAGGCCATCAGCAAAATATATTTTCTCCACATTTTTATTTACTTTTAAAAACAATAACTGACACCGTTGTTAAAACAGAAGTGTATACCATATCATGCTCCCAATATTATCTCAGACTAAGCTGAGAGAAAGTTTCCTAAGTATGTATTTCAGAAATATAGGAAATTAGTATACAATAATTAAGAAGAAATAGTGCTCTAGTGGATAAAATTAGCTCAATAATAATAATAATAATAAAGTTTAACTTCATTTGATCAGAGTCACTGAAATCAAAGTAACAACAGTAAATCAATTCGTACATCTTTTCTATATGTGGTCTTAATAGCAATGGTTTAGTTTAGTTTATTTATTTGTGGACTTTTTTGGATTTCTCTCTCAGGTGAAACAATTGAATTAGAGAAAATAAGCACATGCAGCTGTGATATGGTATCTAGATAATTTATGTGCTAAATGGTCAGAATAGCATTCTCAAAACTGAGATGTTTAATATTCGTTTCCAGTTTGGTCAGTTTTAAAAACTACTGTCAGCATTCTCCACAATAAGTATTTTCATCCATCTCTCAAAATTATTCAGAAATCATTCCATTAAATCTCTGTGTGCAATATTTGTATTTAGTATAAGTACTGATACTCCCACATTACTGGAAAATAAAGATTTTACACATAAAACACAATAATTCTGTTTTTATTCAGACTTCTGAGAAAAATTAGAGCCTTCTGAACAGAGATAGAAGTCTCTTGTAACATTTCTCTCTGCTGCCATCACCTACATAACTTTTCTGTGAAGTGAACAACTCAGTCAAACATATCAGTACAAAAGGAATAACATCTCAGTCCCTTCGTGTAGGTTTATTGGCATAAAGCACTTAGAAATTATCACACCATTTCTTCATTCTCATATCAAGCTCCTTTGAAAAACAATCCAAAACGCAGCAATACACTGTTAAATGACATTTATTAAGAACTTGTAAACACACGATTTGATAAGAAGTCATAACAAGCACAACGTGGATCAAATACAAAAAAAAAACAAAAACCATTTAACTTGCATGCAAAGATACGAAGACATAAGCATGAAAAGCTTCCTCCACCAAATGCAGTTTGTTTCTAATGAGACTTTATAATGTAACCAATGTGCATTTTTCACATACAGATAGGGAAAATAAAAAAAACAAAAACATGATGTACATGAAAGCCAAAATGTCTTCAAAGCAATAAAGCGACTGTATTCTTTGTGCATCACTATGCTGTGTGGAGGTAATTGAGCATCTCTAAAAAGGTTTAACACCTGAAATGCATCTAGTAATTTCATGTCTTTTTTAGGTTAATTATCTTTGTTCATCTCTTTATTGCACTGAACACCTTTGAACTATTATTTTTTGTCCATACAGCAATGTAGTTGTAAATAAATATGCACTATACACTGGTTGTAAGCTATCCTACTTCAAGCTTTTGGAAAATTTATGAAGACCATCACTGCAACTGATCCTGCAAACCTAAGGGAAAGATACTGAACTTTAAATTTCTCCTCCCATAAGAAAGAAAGAGATGAATAATTATTTAATAATTAAGTCCATATTTTAAAAGAAATCAAGCCCAACTAAAATAAATAGTATCATGAAGTCACGAAAAAGAAAGACAAAAACTACTTATAATTCAAACAATAAAACTTGTTAAAAAAAAAAAGAAAAAGAAAGAAAAGAAAAAATCCTCTAGTTAGGAAAGCACTCACACTGACATTAAGTGACAACAGGTTGTAAGACAGGGTATGGTATAATAGTTTGCTGCTCCATTAGACAACACTTAGTCAACACAGCTAATATTAGTAACATTATAACCTGCAACCTGTGTTTGCAGCGCACATGCAATTCAGACACCATCTGCATACATTTCCACACACACAAAAAAATTTTTAAATACCTTTTACTTTAGCTTTTTTCTTGGCTACCCCTCCTGGTTCCTCACCTGATTTATTGCAAAACGGAAATAAGTTATGAACATACCTGTAACGTTCAACAAATGTTGAATCTGCCATGTATTACTTTCAGATAGCACACTGTAATGCTACAGAGAAATACCAAGCATTAGCTCAACAAGAATTAAGCATTTTCCGTAGCAAGAACACAGGTACTGAGATGGAAGGCTAATTAACCAAGGCAAAGTGCCACATCACCAGCTGTGCACTACTTGAGCAGTTCTTAGCTTCCTAGAGCTACCTCTGTTCTCTCCAAAAAGCACTGTGTCATAATTATGACCAATTCCTTCACTATATATTAACTCACAAGATCTACAAGCATCTACGTAATGTACATTATATAAACTTAATTTCTTTTCTTACAATGAATGACAATCTGTTTTGCAAAACTGAACAGAATAAAATTAGAAAGGAAACTTCAGAACACTGGACTGTTCCCTTGATGTTAAAAAAGTAATATATATAATGTTTATTTTACTCTTATTTCTTCCAAATATTTGGGTTCTATTATATCCAATGGAAATATGTACATTGGCAAAATATATATTTCGTAATATGGCGATGTATTGCTCATATTCCAAACAGCAGTTGCCATTTGCTTTACTTAAAATCATTTAAAACTTAAGGCTTACAAAAATAATTAACTTAATTCTCCAGTCAAAGTCAGATACAAGATGCTGACCGCCCTCCTTCCTCAAAATAGCTAACAGAAAACCAGGTCAGTTGGCATCTTGTGAAACTCGGTAAAAAGCACACATCAACTGGGCAAAACCCATCCAAAATATAAAACATAGGTAGCCTCATACCTTTAAAGTGATGTAAAACAGAACTGGATTATCTTGCTTCTCTGTACTGTGATCTAAATCCCGTGAACACAACTATTTTAACAACAAAAAACCTGTGACCTGCTAGGAAACAACAACTAAAATCTAATACATGGTAAATATACTTAAAATTTTACATAATTCTGTTAAACAAGTAAAGATATCTCCACATCTCAGCATTAGGCTTTTCACTCATACAAGGGGCCTAACATTGGACACGTGAATCTTAATCTTAGGTTCCTAGACAATAATTCAAAGTTATCTGGACTACCTTAACACTTAGTCTTAAAAAACAAACAAGGAAAAACTACACACACACAAGAAAGTTGCATCTAACTTCCTTTACATATTTTCAAAGCACTGAGCATTGACTTTATGCCAAAATTCTTCTAAATTGAGCTAGTCAAACAAAATGTTCTCATTAGTTTCCTCACAAATTCAACTTGAGCTATGAAAGTCTTGCTGAGCTCAGGAATTGCTGTCATTGCTGAAGTAGTGCTCTGACTCATGTTTGCTATTCAAGTCTTATTACTTCTAAACAGTAAGCAAGATGTTAACAACAAAATAATTTCCTCATAGAGAAGAAAGAATAATCTCCAAGTTTGCTTCACTACAGCATCATTTAATATCTAAGCTGCACAAACCAGTACTTCAATCTAAGAACCAACCTCTTATCTACGTATGCAGTAAAATAAATTGATCCTGGCTATTTTGAGATAACATTCTTACAAGCATGTTATGACAGAGAAAAAACGGAAAATTTTGCAAAGACTTGAACACTTAAAAATATTATATGTAGATAATTGAAGGATTTTTAAATGAAAGTACAACTGCTATCTTGAAAAGCCCATTACGAAACACCTTGCTCATTAGTATTTCACTTACAAAATATTCAAACAAGCTTTTATTTCTATAAATCTACTCTTAATACAACGAATGCTATTAAGATTCAGCAAATAATCAAGGCCTGATATAATTATGCAAACGATATATTTTAACATGATATGAATAGAGCCATTTAGAGAAAGATTAAGTATAACAATACGGTTCAAAATCTTGATATTATGTAAAACAATCACAAGACAGAAATCATGCTGCATATTCATTTCCACCTGGACTGGATGACTATATATATATTCATATAACACACACAATGACTGTAGCACAGGAAAAACTTATTTATGAAGTCTAAGCTGTCTGAAACAAGAACCTGGTCAAAACAGTCTGCTTTTCATAGTTATTTCAGGTAGCATGTGATAAAACCTGGCACCTAAGTAAAATCATTAGCAGAGATGGGAGCACTTATAACCTCAGGCCACACAAACCAACATGCAGAATTTTACAAACCACATAACTGAACTAATGGATCTTTATTCTAAATTACATTTCAAGTATCTTCAGGAGCTAGTTTTCAAGTTCATTCTGTCTTCCAATTAATCTTATCTTATAAAGATCCTGTGTTGACAGTATAGAATACCATACAAAAGAATGAAGAGATTGCATATTTGAATGTTTCCATTACCTTCTAAAAGTATGTTTTACTAAAATGTAAGTATTCGTGGCAAAGTATTCGTAAATAGTTCATAATTGTTGACAAATTTGTATCTTCATTTAACTGATTGCTTAAATTTTTAAATACTACAGGTATTATGCAACAAAATCATGTTGAGGAAGAAAGAGGAAACCTCTCTCTTCAAGAAAAAATTCCACGTGAGAGCTTCTTTCTTCATATGCAATTTTTATGTTAGCCGTTTAGTGATAATTTTTTATGCAAACAAGTTTCGACACAGAAATTCCTATAAATTAATTTCAAAACAAAATGTACCTGAAAAAACCTTTTAACTGCACTACCATGCAGCAACTGTAAATTTGTTTAATTTAGATTATCCATTTACATTTGAAAAAGTGATGCCACATTCTCCACAAAGTTTAAGGTCAACCTTAGCAAGAAGCAGCTGACAAATAGTAACTCTCTACCCTACTACCATTTTTGCAAAGCCTGGATAGCAAACCAGAAAGTGTCAAGCTCTATCCATTAGGACTTGCATTACAGCTCTTCCTATAACACACATGGTCCAATCAAATCTAAGAGCATTAAAAAAAAAAAAAAGAGTAATAAAAATAAAATCGTGCTACTCCACAAGCCAGCTTTTTAATTTTATATATAAGACTTCCTTCACCACACAGAAAATTATCAAAAGATGTTAAAATCATGCACTAAAAATATAAATCTATAATCAAAAACTGACACCTAATTCCTTTCTACCCCCTTCCCCTGCACCCCCCCCCCCCCCCCCCCACACACACACACACCTCTTTACCTTTTACGGAATAACTGCAAGCCAAAGAAAGCTATCATTACTTGAATAAGTATCTACATATAATAATTATTATTTAGCATATACTGCTTTGGATATATAAGGCACCTGGCCAACAAAATGGCTTGTTGACAGAAGGCTAACATACATCTATCTGAAACTAAATTCCTTCCACTCATTATTTGCATGCTGAAAGTCAAACATCCCCAAAGCCTGTAACCCTCCCAAGAGCAAGAGACCTTTTTAATTCAGACAACTAGCACAAAAAATTGAAAGGAACACTCAATCTATTCACAGCAAGTTGCTTTAAAACCTCCTACTTATTTAACTACCTAATTTTAGAAGGAAAACCAAAATCAGAAGCAAAGGACACAAAGCAGTTTCTCTTCTGAAGTCACAGACATACCTTGTAGGTTTCTCATGTCTTAAAAGAAATCATCAAGCCTTTTATATTGATTAGGCTCATCTAAAAGAACTCATCCCATCTGACCATATGAAATAGAGAATTTAGTGAATTTCATGCTCCTGTTCCATCATTATGATAGCTGTTTATCTGATGGCAATTTAATCAGAAAATAGCATGCAGTCCATTACAGCTGAACACAACAGCTTCCAAATCAGAATCACAGATGTTGGAAGGGACCTCAAGAGATCAAGTCCAACCCCCTGCTAAAGCAGGTTGTATAATACAATAAGTTGTACAGGTAGGTGTCCAGACAGGTCTTGAATATTTCCATTGAAAGAGACTCTACAGCCTCCCTGGGCAGCTCTCAAATACTCACCAAATCATATTTACAATACAGGTGGTTTATTTCCCATCTGATCATTAACCATTATGAACTGACATGAAAATCCTACTTACATTTCAATGCATTCTTCCACCTCTCCATACAACTGACAATCATATGAATAACTATCATAAAAAGTTAATTTCTTCCAAGGCCAGTCACTAAAGACTCACTTATAATGAAAGATTAATATAAAATAAAACCTACAGGTAGTAAGCCTCATTCACTGACCTTCAAATAATGGATTGAAAAAGCAATCAAAAATCTTATATTTTGGGGGAAAAAAAACACCAAAACATCACTGACAGAAGTTGCTGCTGTAATTATTTTAATTATTTCAACAAATAAGCCAACATTTTCCTGTTTATTCTATTCATTTCTAAGTTATTTTATATACTATGAGCATTATGTTTTTTCTCCCCCATTTAATTTCCAATTAAATATTGTTGAAGGTGATCACAGAAATCCAGTGTTCAAACCTTTCAGAAGTTCTCAGCTATACATGGTCCTCATACATTCATGTATTAAGGTGCCTTTTTTCCCCTTAAAATTTCTTTATATTAATATCACATTAAGGCAAGCAACACTTTATGTTACTGAGGTTAAATGGAGTATTTTGTTCAAAGGTTGTTAACTTCTACTTAAGACTGGCAGTTACAACAAACCAACACCACAAAAAGGGCAACACAAAACATCCTACATAACTGTAAATTCTGGCTAAAAGGGAAGATTACAACTTTAGTCAAAGACATTTCTTTGTGCAGTTCTTTACAATTTAATTTAATCGTAAGAAAGATAAAAGTAGCCAATGAAAACTTTGTTCAATTTTACACAAATCACCAACTTCTCATTCTTAGTTAGCTACAAAAACTGGGAAATTCTTTTCATTTACACATTATATTTTTGTCAATGAAAACATTAAAATAGGAGTAAAATAAAGTAGTAAAAGTTGTAGAAGTGAAAAATGTAGGTAAAAAGCAGCAGCTTTGCTTTCTAAAATTATTTTAATTCCTAAGTACCTTGAACTTTTTTTTGGACTTTGGTTAGAAAATTAACTTACCAACTCTATTTTGTGTAAGTGACTATCAAAGAAACTACAAGTTTAAGTTTCATTTTCATCTTAATTTCAAACATTGCTGCCTTTCCTGGCCAAATCCTGCTTTCAATCACAACAATTTATGCAATTCATTAAAATCAATTTATCTTAAACTTCGAGAAAGTTCTGACAGCAACAAACACCACTGATGACAAATTGTTATGTCAAAAGAAATAAGAACAAACAAGTTCTAACACCTTATTACTGCTTAAAGATTGAGTAGACCCTTGTTCTAGTTGGATGATTTAACAATAAGGTAGGGTTTTGAAACAGGCTAGTTAAATAGTTTAAAATTTGCGATGCCAAAGCAATTGAATACTCACTGAGTTTAGTAAGAATTTGAAATTTCAGCTTGCATCAATGGAGTTAAAATTACAGTCTAAACTTTATAAGGGAAACATACATGTATAATTATAGCAGAAAACACTCTGACCAATAAACAATTTCATATATAAAGAATAATAATCTGATTAAGTACACTATTCCTGTTTTAAAATTACAGCTCAGTTCCAGCTTTTAGGATTTCATATAGATTGCAGAATACATTTATAAACTACCCCTTACATACCAGTAACTTTTATGATAGAGTACAGAATTCTTGAATTTAGCAACGAAGAGAAGACAGTACATTCTAATTTCTAATTAATCTTTAATATATTCAGTATTACATATTAAATTTACAATCACAGCTTCCCACTTCCACCAAAGGCCCACCTTAAAATAAAGAAATAAAATATTTAAAAAACAATTCAGAATAGCCCTTGCAGCATGATCATTGTATAAGAAGAAAAAGAACAGAAAAGGGGGACAAAGGTGTCCAAAGGGCTGAAATTTTACTTTGAAAACAAACAGGAGGAATAGATGATAAAACAAGCATCATTCTGAAAATAATGTTAGCAAATAAATGAATCTCTTTGTAAAGCTATCAAGCACTTCTAAGCAAAGTGCTTTTATTTGATCAAGTAAAAAGTGTCTGTCTGAGAAATCAGTGAATCATAAAATCAATCATTTATTAAAATAAAATTTCACAAGAGAATTATCATTGTTATGTCTACGTTAAGGATTAACATACAAATACGTATTTACATAATGCAGTCATGCCAGAATACTTTACAATTAAAGCTGTTACAAAACACTCCAGTTAATGTTTTGTAGAAAGACACATGTTATAATGTTAACAGTAGAGGTTATTACATTTAGTTTTGTAAGTTTTGTGCATAAAATGCACAATTTGAAGCACATACAGAAACCAACTACACAACTGCAGACAGATGTTTAATTCTACATATTTACACAGCTGTGTGTTATTAATCTTCCTGTCACAAAAATGAAAAAGTCACTGAAAGGCTTTCAACTATCGTAACTGTATTGCATGGCTGACTTTAGTACAATCTTTAGAGTGTCCATTTGGGAGTTTCCTCTCAATGCCTGAAATTCCTGTCATATTAAGACGGATGATTTCATGGACATTTTTGAAAGCCAATCAAATTAGTCTCTCAGTCATTGGTTCTGTAAATCCAAAATAACACACGTCTTTTTTCCCTGAACCCCTTCATTCTGTGACGTACCATCAACATCATCTGCAGCTTCGCTCTCTTCTTCTTCTAGTATTTCAAAAGGAGTCAATACATCATAGAGAAATGAGAGAAAGCCATAAAACCAATCAGAGCTTTCCTCTGCTAAAATATTAAGGACTTCCTCAAGGGAATCAATATTTTCATTACTGCCATCTTTGGTCAGGCCTACACAAGAATAGAGGAAAGAGAAAAAAAGGACAGCAGTTAGGTGGAAAGAGGAAACTGTCAGCGGAGGATCTATGAAAGACAACTCATGTCACAGACTGCAGTCTTGACAGGAGAGCTATTTAGGAAATAGAAAGATGTTAGGATTGTTTAGTTTTTCGAAGTATAGGCTAGAATTTTGACAATAAGCATGCACAACACTATGCCAAAACCTTAAAACAGAAGGCAGTTTTGCTTTCTCATCTGTTCTTTCTAATCCTAAAATCAAATTGATCTATGTTCAGTTTTCTTACTGTAGTACTTACTTTTAGAAAGTTTTTAAACAGTAAGACTTACAAATCCTGCATGATCTAAAAACATCTAATTTCTGTTCTTTTTTTTTTAACCATCAGGTTGACATTTGAGTGCTTTGCATGAGACAGCTGAAAATGATAGTTAAAAGGAAACAGTATTTAAACAAAATTTGTCACAGCCGCACTGTAATCATAACAGTTATTTTGTTGTGCATTACTTAATGTTGCTTAGACTGATTGCTGAGGGTTTTACAATTTTCTTGTTCAGCTGTTTCTTTTTTTGAAAATGCATCTCAATCATTTTTTTTATAATATTTGTTCAACAATCATATACTTTATCCTCAGGAATTAATGCCAAATAGGAGGGTATACAGAGGCTAGATAAAAACGAAGATGTATCCAATATAAAGGGACATAGACTTGCTTCTAATTTATTTATTTTTTAATCCTTATGAATTGCTGCAAAGAAAGTCTAAAGCTGGCTCAAGATAGCTATAGAAGAGACATACAGATGGCCAAAGCAGTGAAGACAGAGCTTGTCACTTCTGAACTTTGACACCAGGACTTGCTATTTTGGGTCATTTGAAAATTGATCCAATTAGTACTTAAAATGCAAAGTCGTGGTTAAAGTCATGGTTAACTATTATTAATTAAGATCTACTGTTTCATAGTTACTAAATAATAACATTTCAACTTTTCCATTCTGGAAAAAGCACAACAGAATGATAAAGCAATGATAAACATCAGTGACAGGTAAGCTTTAAAGCAGGCTTTAAAAGAATTTTCCTCACTACTTCTAACCAGAACAAACCTTCGTTTGCATTGGAAAGAACAGCAGAAAAGTAGACTAAGACACATAGTTGAGAACAAAAAATTAAGTGAATATCTTGCACATGCAAACTACAAAGCAATAACAGGTGCAGGTTAATGAAACATTCAAGATAGAGAAGTTTATGGCAGAGATTTTTAACGTGTTGCAACATTTTTCTTACGGCACATAGTGAAAATATCAATGATAATTCTGAGGAAATTTCCAAGTCCATGATGTTCCACATCCTTGTACCTGGATGTCCAGAACCTTTACTCGAGTGACCAGCCATTCTGGATAGCCCAAAAGGTTTTAAAATGACAGATTGAATCCAGGAAGCAACCAAGGTATTATAAATACCCCTCTCCAACTTCTTCCATGGCTTAGTTCTATAAAAATTAAATTTTATAGACTTAACTTTTATGTATGGGAGTCAGTCATCATTCTGATTTGTTTTCAAACTTTGGACAAAAAGACACAAAAGATATTTACCAAAGTAAGTCTATTTACTGAATAACAAAATTTCAACTTAAGAATGTAAATCCATATAAAATAAAAAAAAAATAAAAAACAATAAAATCAAAATAATAAACACAGAATTATAAATCACCTGCTTATTCTCTTGAAATCTGGTGTATAAAAAAATTAAAAATTGACAGGCTTAAATAGTACTTCGGGTACTCCTGTGGACACATGAATAACCATATAGAAGCTCCTATTGTCATAATTCAAGACAAAGTCTCTTGGGCCTTTACAAAGTGTAACATGGACTATGGTAGTACATTCTTTTTAAAAACTATCAGAACACAAAGGGGACCAACAAACTGGGAGACATTTTACAAAAAAATAAAAATAAAAATGCTTGCCCCTGCAACAACAAAATAGCAACACCCAAATCCTTTCTTCATAATTCCAAGATTTTGTTTTAGATTTAAAAGCCACTGTATACAAAAATACTTCATGCCGAGCAATGGAAAAGCATATATTTTTTTTCCTCTCTTAGAAAATAAACAAGGAAATATCACCATCACTAATTCATATTTGAGTTCATTTTGTCTTCAATGAAGAAAGCTAACTTCTAGCTAACACCCTGAGGACTGCCTACATTTTCCATTCATGTACTTGGGAGCAAGTGCTTTTCAAAGTAAAACACAAGCATGGTAAGAAGTACTGAAATAAATAACAACAACAAAAAAAACACAACTGTCCCAACAGTCAGCTGTGTGATCATAGAATCATAGGAGTTGGAAGGGACCTCAAGAGATCATTGAATCCAACCCCCCTGCCAAAGCAGGTTCCTTACCAGGTTGCACAGGTAGGCGTCCAGATATCTCCAGAGATCATTCCACAGCCCCCCTGTGCAGCTGTGCCAGTGCTCCGTCACCCTCACCGTAAAGAAGTTCTTGCGCACATTCGTGCGGAACCTCCTGTGCTGCAGTTTCTGTCCGTTCCCCCTTGTCCTGTCTCCACACACTGCTGAAAAGAGTCTGGCCTCGACACTTTGTCCCCCACACCTCAGATATTTATAAACCTGAATCAGGTCCCCTCTCAGTCTTCTTTTCTCTAGGCTAAACAGACCCAGTTCACTGAGCCTTTCTTCATAGGGGAAATAGGTGATGCTAAATCAGTGACTTGTAAGAAATAATTGTTTTACTTTGGGAGAAGTCTAAACATTGCTACTTACTAGAAAGTCAAAATCTTTGTTCAATGTTGCTAATGCAACTACTTTATTTATCAAGAGAATATACCTTTCTTGTTGTGCAAACACCTCTCCTAAGAGAATGAGCATATGCCAGTTTTTAACATTTAAAGGTTCTACAATGAAAGATGAAAAAATAGAGAGGACATGAAAATTATCCTAAGTGAACCATACCTGAAAAATCAAAACAAGAACAAACAAACAACTCTCAACTCCCACCATCTCATCACAGATTTTCTTGACATGAAATCTTCATACGATCTTTTGCAAATACTTCATTCTATAATAGCTAAGATAAAGGAAAAAAAGTTGGTTTATGAAAGCTAGGATTATACAATTCACTTCCCTCTGAATGGTCACAGATGTACTAGGTTAATTTTTTTCTCCCCTCTCTGCAGTCAGTATAGAATTTCTCAGGAGATAGTTATTTATTAAAAGAGCTGAGGTATAAAAGTTGCTCCCAAGGGGTCAGACAGGCATTGGCGATCTGTATACATGCTTTTTTGGGGGTTGGTTGTTTTTTTTTTGTAATACTACTAAAGCCATTGTTTCTCCATACAGAACTGAAGTGAGTACAGAGTTATAACATTCCTCCAGATTATTTGCAGTCTGAAATACTGTCTTGTCTTTCCTAGTTAAGAAGATAAGTTCTTTCATGGAACAATCAAAGTGAGGAGGACAAAAATGGGATGAGAATTACTGATAATGGAAGACTTGAAAGGAATAGATGAAGAAGTCTCTATTGCTAATGCCATAAAAAATGGAAACAGATCCTCACAAATACCCGTGAAATAGAAAGAACTTGCAAAGTATACAGCTGTAAACTAGTTTCAATATTTATTTCCCATAAAGTTTGTAGGTTCCTTGACATAAGGAAATCATATGCATTTCAGCTTTGGAAAAAAAAAGAAAAGATACAAAACTAACTCAATAAACATTTGAGTTTGTTTGGCTGGGGAGATTTTAGTTAAGTCTTAACTCTGGAGTGAGCTAGTAGTGGGGAAGAGTACACTTCCTACAACCAGCTTTCAAAATTGCACAAACCCCTTAAATGGAATTTAATCAAGACAATTCCTCAGATTTAAAAACAAACAAACAAACAAAACAAAACAAAGGCCCTAAAATAGATTAAAAATAGCTAAATGTTAATCCTACTCAGATGTGCCCAAATCATACAGGAAATGAAATACTCAGATACTAAATCAATCTTCAAAACACAAAATCTTTACAGTGAAAACTGAAGGTTATGGAAATGGACAATATTAAAGCACTGCAGATGCCAGAAAGCTTAATATGGATTAACTACTCCATATTAATAGTAATAATAGCTAAAGAATGGAGAATAGAAAAAACCATAAGAATTCCTAACTTAAAAGAGATTGTTTTGTGTTTAAGTCAACTTTAGCAGAGAAATTATTTGTTATGGTAGCCTGACACAGAAAAAAATCAAGAAAGTCACAAGTCCTCAAACACAGCATATGCACTAACAAAAGCCTCACAAATTAAATAAGGGAGAATTCATTATATATAGACACCCTAATGAAGTTGAACATGTTTTTCTTTGCTAACTTTGATTACTTAATTCCTCAAGAGGGCACCTAGTCTTTCAGATTCTGTATTGATTAAAAATAATATTGTATTCTACATAAATAATAGTGGTGTTCATTTTTAGTACATTTTTAAATACTAACAACCACAGTAACTTACTGGGAGCTTCAGCTAATGTTATATTTTTCTAGTAGCTGACAGAATTGTAAATAGGAAAACATACAACAATGTTCTGTAATGTTTTAGAAATTACAATTTCCTTTGTAGTGCTGAAAACATTCTTCAATTCAAATGAGATGAAATCTTACATCTAAGTAGATGTTTAAAACCACGAAAATCAGTTTTTTATTTGTTTGACCTTCTAGTGTCACATTTTAAGTATAAAGTATAAATGCATGATAAGGTAAGCTTGTAATAGGAACACTATCATGTATTGGCAGAATTCCCAGCTATATCAAGTTGTGTAAAACATATGTAACCAAACAACAGCACAGTTCTAGTAGTCTCAATAAAACTAATATGACCCACAAGAAATTAATATCTACTTTCCATACGTAAACTAGGCAAAATGTTATTTTATCTACTACTTATAATTTACAGCCAATTTGCATGTCTGAAGTGATTCAGAACACCCCTCACATTCATACCACTGCAAACAAGTTCAGTAATTTTTATTGCATGACGTTTCTTCAATTGTGATGGCATTCAATAGATACAGCCCCTGAAAGACCTTCTTATTTCTTCAAACACAAATAAGGAAAAATAAACTGACAAGAAACCGGTTATTACAGACTGAACTTCCAAAAGCATGACATAATGTCCTAATACACTACTGATAACCTTGACCAGTTCGAGACATTTCAGCTTCCATACTGATCAAGCTATTATTAATTACACAAGGGTTTGCTTTCTTCTTTTTATTTGTTTCTGTGATCAGATTATGTTTACACTTGAAAGCAACCAATTCAAGAAAAACAAGCTTTCTAAAATCACTTATGTAAGAAGTACTTATCCCATGCTTGATTGTGAAGTGAATGTGGTAATGGCAGAAAAGTAAAAGGGCACTATCACAAAGGATGTCTGTCAGTCAAAACTTCTTTAAGATACTCAGTGATAAGAAAGACACATTCTTTAAAACCAGTGCTTATGACTAGTGCTTCAAGTCATGTAGGATATCAAAAGCAAAAATAAAACAGACTCCTGGGGAATTCAGAACAGTGGTAAAACAGAACAGAAATACACTAAACAGGTGATTGTCACACATAAAGGTCTCTTATCATCCATTTTAAAATTCATCTGACTTATCATGTTCACAAGAACAGTGTTTTAACTCCTAAGGCATCTTAAGCCCTGTTCCCCATTAATTTATTAATAAAAACAATGATTTTGTAACAGTGGATACAGAAGCATCAATCGCTTAACTTCAAAACTGTCCTCTAGGTAAGTACATGATTCACACTAACACTGATAAATAAGGAGAATAAACAGTCCTTCAACTTGCATGAAGGGAAAATAAATAAAATAAGATAAAATAAAATAAAATAATAAAATAAAATAAATCAATTAGAAAAAAAAACAAACATGAATGTGACTTATATATTATGTAGATTATTCTTCCCAATTTTGTACTTGCCTAGCAATACTTTCGCATCTTCCACATCAAAATCTCCATCTCCATCAGCATCGTATATTCCAAGTTTACCTAAAAAAGCAAAGAGAAGAACAAGACAGAATTAGGAATTCTGCAACAGAATTCCAACACAGTGTTTTCAATGTGCAATGGTTAACTTACAATGCCAGGCTGTTACCATACTGATTATTTAGTGCTACTTTTTTCAACTACCTTTTATTTTATACTGTAAATATTTTAAGTGATTCCGTGATTCCTAGACTTTAGACTGAATACAGGTTAGGTTTTTTCCATGCATACATTTCAGTGCTCATACATTTTAAAAAAGTATATCATGGGATGGTTTAGGTTGAAAGAAACCTTAAAGTTCATCTAGTTGCAACCCTACCTACATGTCCAGAGATGGGACATCAACAAATACACTGGGCAACCTGTTCCAGTGCATCACTATCTTCATAGTAATGAATTTCTCTATTACACCTAAAAAAACTCCTCTCTTTTAGTTTAAAGCTGTGACCCCTCTTCACATCACTATGCTGCCCAATAAAAAGTGCCTCTTCAGCTTTCCTGTAAGCTCCATTTAGATACTAGAATACTGGAATGTGTCAATGAAGCACTTTCAACAGGTTCTGTTCAGAAAAAAATTTAACTTCACGCGAAATGTTCAATATGTTTAAGGATGGAAAACAAATATTAAAATAATAGCATAATAATTAAAAAAGTAAAAAAATAAAATAATCACCATTTGCTTTCAAATTGTAAGTCATTTTAAGTTCTCAGAATATAGATACGTGTATAATTTCATCTTCAGTTCTAAGTTAATAGAAGAAATGGAACCTACTTCCAGGATAAGAAAAAAACATTCATAACTTTATGAACAACTGTATAACACTCAGTGCAAACAAAACTTTGTCTACCCTTTTATAGGTGACATCAGATATCTCACTTTTACTTTAGTAACAACTCTGACAGCATGAAATATAAACAAAAAGATTATCAGGTTTCTATTAAAAAATGGTTTTTAACATAACTGTGGTGACCCGCAACCAAAGTGCCCTTAAATCACCAAGAAAGTAGAGGGCTAATTAATTTTGATAAATTCAAGCCAAATTTTTAATCAGATAGAAACTCTGCACACTGTTTGCAGAAGGACTATAAATCCTTGTGGTTTACCAGTTTAGTATTAAATTTTGACTCTCTATATGAAGGCAGAACTTGATTGCTAATAAAATGAATGAAATATATTTCACTATGTGATACTTAAAAAAATCAAAAAAAGTTCAGCTTTGAGTCTAGGGTTGTGATCACAGCACTGAATCTATCAGTGAGAAAGGATCTTCATATATTTTTGGTTAAATACAACAGACCAGTGGAATAAATATAATGGTCCTAAAATAAGAATAATGTCATATTCAAAACCAGGAGGAAGTAGAAAGATGAGAAATGACTGTTTCATGTCATTCTAGAAGAACATTAACATACAGAAAAAACAAATGAAGTTTCTAGCCAAGGGACAGTAAAACAACCTTATTTCTCTAGTATCCTACCTTGTAGTACCTCTGACAAGTTATAACGGAAATCCTTTGCTTTGGCTGCATGCATGGTAAAAATACAGAAACCATTATTTGCATCACTAGACTTAACTAGGTTTCAAGCCAGAAGCTTCTCTTTAAATATGTCAACATTAAAAAAAAAAAATCCTGAGAAGAGACTTGCAAGTCTGTAAAGTTTTCAAAACCAGCACTTGTAAAACTGCATGTTGAAGCCTATAACGGAAAGAATAACTCTAACTGTGGACATACACCCTGAAAATTGAAACCTCAGATTTCCATCTTTGGATATTACATTAACAATACTGTGTTAACATTGAGCAACGTTACCATTATCTTAAGATGACAACTGAGGTCACCCGAAAAATCACTCTCAAGATGACAATTGCTTGCTTGTTCCGACACTATGACCAATACAGTCCATAAAAGAACCAGTAATAAGATTATCCACCTACTTGCAACCAATCACTGCTTTGCATTTCTGAGAAATACTGGAAACTGAACCTCTTAAACTGAAATTTCAAATGAGGTTCTACATACACATTACAAAAAGATGAAGATAAAGCCTTGGAGATTTATTCAAATTTTAAGTGCACACAGTATTTATCTAACCTCTTTTAGTCTCATGAGAATCCAATTTTAGCTTCAGTATTGAGCACGGCATTAAAATATCCTTTTTTTAAAACTACATTGCATATTTTTATCTTGGTCATTTTTCAAACACTCCAATTGTGAGTTCAGCTAACTAGCAATCCACTACTGTTTTACCTACACTGAAGTTTAATATTTTGGTTTCCTTTCTGAAATGTAAAATTGTACCCGTTACAAAGTAAGTCACAGTTATTATTAGAAGGGTATTAGTACACTGTATTAAGACCTAAAATTCTTACCTAGGACTTCTTCATAATCTACAAGTTCAAACCAGACAACTGCTACTGATGTCCAAACTCCCAGCAAAGCGATTACCATAAACCAGGTGAAAAATGAGCTTCCAGAGAAGCCTTCTTTCTTTCCGTTCTTGTTTCCTCCATGCTTACTCTCTGTTAAAATAAGGCAGACAAATGGAAAAAAATAGATTTGTGTAATTGCTAAAATGTTATGACTAACCATGTAATTATACATTTTGTGGGCTTCTTATGAATTGGAGATTTCCTATTGCTGTGTGTTCCAGTGGACAACTCAATGATTACCAGCATGGTAAAGGCCCAACAAACACCAATCTCCCCTTCCTTCACCCCCACACCCCCAAAATAAATTAAAAAAAAAACAACCACATGTAATATGCTTCAACAATTTAGTTGGAAATCCCTTTTTCCTCTTTGGTACATATTTGCACAGAGCTTAACATTTTTGAAATGCTTGGCATTTGTGCCAGTACTCAAACTGCCGCCAGAGGGCAATCCCACCAGCAGAAACACTTGAATAAAGCATTTCTTCTGAAAGAATGAAC
Organism: Cyrtonyx montezumae; assembly: GCF_038088225.1. Classification (NCBI taxonomy): domain Eukaryota; kingdom Metazoa; phylum Chordata; class Aves; order Galliformes; family Odontophoridae; genus Cyrtonyx; species Cyrtonyx montezumae. Next base: position 33,920,862 of record NW_027072089.1, on the reverse strand, counting down.
TGATTCAAAGCTAGTTAGTACCGTGAAGTTAGCTTATGAAATCAACATGACAATTCAAATAGCCTACGGAGAAGCTAAAATCTAAATCCCATCAAGTGTAAAATTTCAAGTTCAGGCACTGTACTAATTGAAAACATCTTGTGTTTCTTAGAATTGTGCAGAGGTTCATGTAAGACAGAAATTGCTTGATCCAGTTTTGGATCATTTTAGGTAAAGTAGTAAACATGAACCTAAAATGATGTCTACAGCTTTTCAGCAAAGCTCAAGCTCTGTTCCTTTGCCTCCTGATATTTACCACTGCAAGGCTGGCATTTCAGAAATGGATGCAGTTTCAGGCTGACTGGGCCCTTCTTTGTTCCCTTCAAGCCCTGCCCTTTGCCCATCCAGACACATTCAGTCCTGCTAGGTCAAAGAGTCCAGCAATCCATGCCCAGGTTGCAAACAGAAATTGTTGGCATTTACAGACCCCTTAAAGAAAGCAAAGAAATCTCCCAGAATACTGCCAAATGACCACATTAAAAATATGTTTTTGCTTTTCAAATGATTGCAATCAAACAATTGCCCTCAAGCAAACATATGTGAAAATGTTCATGCTCAACTCTATCTAACAACAAAAATAATTCCAGTTTCAAGTAGAAAGCATGGGAATTGGCACTGCAATTCATCCAATGCTCAAAAATAACTTTTTCTCTTAATTTTTTCACGTTATTCAAACTCCATAAGTGAAATTTTACATTAGAGACATTAAAATAATGGTCTTTTGTTAAAAAAGATGTATCTTAAAAAAATATACAAATAACAGCCGTGACGCAAGTGAAAGCTCAGTGTTTCCCTTCCATCCTCCCCAGATGAAACCAATAACTATTTTGACCCTGTCCACATACAGAAAAATACAAAAACACCCAGAATACCTGAATATTACCATGATTCTTCATTAGAATACAAAAGGAGTAGCTTTTTAGAGATGAGTAATGAAAGACTGGTGGCTTATTTCCCTATTCCAGCTATAGATACGATATAGAAGAACTTTCAGACCCTGCTTTTCATCAGGTTCATAGCTGCAATAAACAAGCTTTTTATTATATTCATAGTGTTATGTACCATGGTGAGAGCTATAAAAAACAACAGCTGGCTCACTTCAGCTCTTTCTGATGCAGTTTTTAATTTAAAAATATATTTCTTTATTACTGGCATTACAAAGATCAAATACTAGATATCTGTATTACTTTCTACTCTGCACACAGTTTCCTTAGTATAATCTATCAATAATATTTAGAAACAGACTACTTAGCTTCACACCAGACATGTTCCACTTCCTAATATACAGTACACAAACTACATAGGCACAATTTCATGAGCTAAGTACATTTCCCTTATGAGAAGATGTATGGACACTTTGAAAACACAGGCAGAGGAAAGCAGTACATGGTAATACATTCAGAAGTTTTATCAACTATATGTGAACAATTTTTAAGCCACCCTTGAAATGGAAATTTTAATATTCTGAAATCGACTATGTAACTGCAGAATGTGGTTATTCCTGTATTCCAGTGTTTTAAAACCTTTAAAAATGAACTTTTAGGCTAAAAACGTTTTAAATTATTCCAGGTTACTGTTTTGTTCTTGAGCAAACCATGTACTAGAAGAGGAAAACAGAAAAGATTATCTTACTGTCTCTCATACTTATTCATCTAACTTATTGTTTTGTAGTTTGCTGTTATTTACCTCTAATGAAAAGGGCTTTAGTAAATAGAATAGGAAAACAAAAGAAAAAAAGTAATAATAAAAAGGTAATTTTTGTTGCTCAATCTAGAAGTTGCTCTATGAAATTTCCTCAAAAACAGATTCTGATGTTTTTATCTTTCACAGCAGTCAAAAGCCACATTTTAATGCTCTGATTTCCCTCCTCCTGGGCACAACGTTTTCAAAATCCTTGAAAAATACTGCTAGAAATTCCACAACGGCAGCTTTACAGGTAGCTCTGACATACATGGAAGTCATAGGACATAAAATTCATGTGTGCTCTCAACAGACAAACAAACACACACAGTCGGAACAAAAAAATGCAAGCCATTACGGAAGACTGACCCCAGCTCAGAACACATTCCAGACAGTTAATTCTACATTCAAGTCCTTTCTCTGTGCCTGCTGCCAGCCGTGTCCAAAGTAGGTCACCTTCCATATCTGGCAAGCCTTTGCTTGCACCACCAGATGGCTTTACGCAGACATCATAAAGTCTTAAATTGTGCTGTATGCCTCAGTGGCAAATTTTTAAAGGTCCTGTAGCTCAGTTGTCTAAATTAAGAGTCATGGTTAGATAACGCATTAAAAAAAAAAAAAGGAAAAAAAAAAAGCATTAAAAACATTTGTCTTTAGCTTACTTTGAAGGCACTTAGCAGTTTTACTTACTTGAAAAACAACTTTCAAGTGAGATATCTGCACACAGAATAATGTCTCTTGTGTTAACAATGTGTGCTCTACTCAAGGAGAAATGAAGTTATAATCAGGCATCCACATAAATGCAGGAGAATTCTCTACTTCAGGAAACACTGAATCAAAACCAGAGGCAGCCAGTAATGCAGACTAGCAGAAAAGTGACTAGAAAGTACCGACAAGCCACAGTAAGCTATTTATTTTGCCGATTACAGAGACAGTATTTGCAACCATGCATTTTCAGTTTGCTCACAAAAACATTTAGGATTGTACCTGTGTCGTCAGCCATAACACTGGTTTTCAATTTCCACCAAGTGAGTGTATCTCCAAAAGTTAACACTGAAGGCAGAGTAAGAAGCAGTTTATCCTCACTGTAGTCTTGCAACAGGAGCTGACGAGTTTTGTAAAGCTAGCTCAGCTGGAACCTGAAACTGGACCAAAGTGAAAACTCTCCTCCAAAAAATCTATTTTTAGAGCGGTTATCTTCATGAGCCAAATGCTTTTCAGAACTCATATGGCAATCCTGTTCTGACGACAATCAAATTCACTTGTGCCTCTTAACAGAGCACCCTGAGTAGCTGATCCTTTCCCCTCCCCTTAATCTCTCAACGTCACACATAGCAAATGAAATCAAGCACACTGCGCTGCATGCTGCTGCCATCCACAGCGCCTCACTGCCCGCGCTCTGAGGGCATTACATCCACCAGCACGAGCTGAAGCACAAGTTGGGACACAAAACCTGCCTGCCTGCGTTTGTTAGGCTGGCCCTCGCCCAAGGAACTTTCTCTGTGTTGTCACTCCTCTAGCAGCTTCCCAAGCTCCTGTGCAGATCGACCCTTTCCAGTTGGCTAGCCACTCAAAAAGACAGCCCGGCCCATTTCTGAAATGAAACGTTGAGTGTAGGAGTCCCTTTAAATCAACTACACATGTTGTTGCTAAGGAATTTTCAGGTCAGAACAGTTCCTCCAGAACACCTCCTAATCAACAATGTTAAAATGCTTTGAAATACTTCAGTGACACTCAAAAAACAGTATCACTCACATCATCTGTATGAATATAAGCTTGAAAACTATTTGCAAGAGAAATTATACTGCTAGAGCTATGCAGTATGGTATAACTATGCATGCTGTTCTTGTTAAATCTAGGAAAGCAATTGACCAGTTAGGAAACCACCTGATAGAGTTACTGAAGGGCAAGCAAAAGGTTGTAAAAGGGGAAAAAGATACAGATGAACATAAAAATAATGACTGGTTACAAAACACCAATGTTAGCTGTTCTGATGTAATTATCACAGAGATTGGAAGAAGTATAGGAGCAATTTTGGATTATCACACGAAGAGAAGGCTGCATACAAGGGTGCAGTTATAAAAAATAATAAGAAAAAAAACACTAGTAAAATGAAAAACAGCAAAGCACCTCAACAGAAAACTACATATAGGTAGCGTTTCTGAGGTAAGTTACGCCAGAGAAATAAAAAAGAAATAAGGGAGAGAAATTACAAAGTAAAATATTTTACAGTGTAATGTGCCACCACTAACAGAGATGAATCAGCAGCAATATAAACACAGAGGGCAGCCACAAGGCTAAGTACTGCTTACCATTTTGCCAAATCAAATTTTCAAATACAATTAACACCTAAAACTAAAAGACTTCTTGCAAACCATTTTCAACAATAAAACTGCAATTAGTTCCTTCACACAGCTTTTATTTTGGGTGAAAGCAATAGCAAGTATTTTGAGTAAAATTATCTATTAAAGTGATGCTTACAGCATTCTGTGCAGTTCATATGATCCCTCCTTATTAAAATAGCTTTGTCATCTCACCACTGTGAGCTGGACCATGTATTTGTTTATGTATACGCACGTGAACATATAAACACATATATATGCACATGATTTTAATATATGTATATGCACTCACACACATTTTGCAACCCCCCTATAAACAAGAGTTGGAATGAGATGAGCTTAAAGGTCCAAACCCAAACTATTCTATGATTCTACTTATTTTTGGTGTGTATGTATTTTAAAATCTGGATTCAATAAGCATGCATATTGAACTGACAAATCTTTACATCGTAACAACTACAAGTACTCTAATGAGGCTGAAATTGATTTTGATCTTTAAGCTTCTCCCAGTACAATAAGGATATAACCATACATACATAGTTGTCACGATCCAAATATTGGAGGCGATGGTTCAACACATATATACACCTGGAGGGAGATTAAGGCAGCTAACAAAGAGAAATGCTATCCAGTGATTTATTACAAATTCTAAGCCACTAAGGAATGGGGGGGAAAATGGGGAAGTAAGCAATAGTAAAGAGAGAAATCCTAGTGAATGGTTTACAAGGCAAGGACAGTCATCACCAAGGATCTAGTGATGTCTTGTTGGTAAACAGGGAGGCAGCAAGTTGGTCAGCAATGTCTTGATGACCTGCACAGCTGCAGTTCAGCCAAGAGGGTACCCATTCTTCCTTGGAAGTCTTCAGGATTTTATCCTCTCCATAGCATCCTTCTGGTTGCCAGGGGCAGTAGCTGGTTGTCAGGGTTACTTCTGTTTGGTTGGTCAAGGACGACAGCAGTTGCCAGAGGCTCTTCTGTTTAGTTCCTTGGGGACAATGGTAGTTGCAAGGATAATTCTGTTTTGCTCATCAGGGGTGATGGTGCCAGTAGTTGCAAGAGCATGTCCATAGTGCATGCCCTTCCCATTGAGTAATCACCAGCTGATCATGATACTATCACATGGTGGGCTGCTAGGTACAGGCACTGATTGCATGGTGGCACCCTCCTCTGAGACAACCCCTGTAAGTCAGCCTGAATGTCTGAAAGAAGCAGCAGCCAAAAAGCTTTCTCCTTTTTGTCACCCAGCTGCATATGTTTCTCTCACCACTGTGCTCATGGTAACCATTAATCCCAAAAGCCTGCCAAGCAGGTTATGTCTCCGATGGGTGCAACTGAACAAGCTTTGAGTCAGAAATCATTCCAGCTTCTTATAAAAATGGACAAATTTAACCTTTTGAACTTCTTTATGTTTTCTTTACGAAGTATGTTTCAGAAAGGGTGAGCAGGTTGTTATTTTGTCTCTGCTTTTAATATTTTTGACAAATACACTACATATTCTCTGTAATACAAAATTGATTTTTCTTTCTGGTTTCTAAGTGCTCTTCTTCCACACTGAACCTTTGGAACATAGTGTGCTTCAGCTACAGTTCTCTTTTAAAACTAGATGCCTGCTCTGGACTTCGTATAATTTAGTCTATATGGCAGCACAGACGTGCTTGGTGCATGTCATCAAAGGCCTTCAAAAGACTAAATCAGAACACAAAAAGAGAAATGGCTTGAAAACAAAGAGGCATAATTCAAAGAAAACACAAAGATCAGAACTTAAAAGTTGAAATAAATTAGCCAAACGAAAGGCAATTTTGTCCCTTTAGCCCCCACCTTGCAGATATTTTGCTAAAGCGTTTGAGGAACTCTGTTTATTCCACTTATAATTTATCTTCATACAAATCTTTAAATTCCTTAATTTCGAGTGATTTCTTATAATTACTTGACTATAAGAGCATTAGAGAATTTACAAATACTGAAGAAATGAACAAAATCATAAATTCAGTATTCATCAACAAAGTTAATCCCACTAGGGTCAGCAGTGCCACCCCAAACTGCAGGAAAGCTCATCCCCTCATTAGATGTGTTTCCATTAGACCACCCCCAAGAATTCAGCACTCAACTAGTATATCAGAGATCCAGTTTCCTCTGTGCTGGGGGACTGTGAATTTCTTGCATGATCTAAACCACATGGACCTAAAGATACAACGTGGCAAATTCAGTCCTTCATGACTGAGTTGTTCATTTTTTGCAGTTCAGCATTGACTGATGAATGCAGCAATTGGCATGAGAGGAGCTCACTGCAACAGAATCTAGTGCCCAGTTTTTACACTCCTTTCCAGATAAAAAAGCTGATTCTTGACGTAACTGGACTACTGTCACTCCCACCAGCCAGAATCACTGTTTCACTTTGGATTGGAACAGCTTCAATGAGAATTAAGAAATTTACACTCTCTCCTGTCCAAGTATATCCCATAAGCAGCAGCTGCAACACTGAAAGTCAATCAAACTTCAATAAGGAAAAAATTCAAGTAATCTTTCACTTACCTATCCCAAGTAAGAGCTCCAATTACCCAAGTGTCGCACAGATGTAAGAAATCATTCTCTAACCCTGTTCTGCAATCCTATTACCTGGAAATATGTTTCAAGTACAGGCAGATTTCCTTTTTATAGACTCATAGAATTCTTAAGAGTTGGAAGGGACATTTAAAGGCCATCTAGTCCAAATCCCTTGCAATGAACAGACATTCACTGCTACATCAGGTTTCCCAGTGCCTGAACCTTCAAATTCGCCAGGGATGGGGCATTAAACACACCTCTGGGTAACCTGTTCCAGTGCCTCACCACCCTCACTGTATAGGACCTTTTCCTAATGGCCAATGTAAAATCTACCCTCTCTGAGCTTGAAGCCATTTCCTCTTATTCTATCATCACAGACCCCACTAAACAGTCTGTCCCCTTTATTCCTGTAGCTCCCATTTAGACACTGAAAGGCCGCTATCGGGTCACCTCACAGCCTTCTCTTCTCCAGGCTGAACAGCCACAGCTTTCTCAGTCAGTTCTCACAGGGAAGGCGTTCCCTCCCTTGGATCATTTAATGGCCCTCCACTGGACACACTCCAACAGGTCCATATCTCTCCTGTACTGAGGACTCCACATCCGGATGCAGTACTCCAGGATAGGCCTCATCAGCATGGAGTAGAAGGGCAGGATTACCCCCCTTGCCCTGCTGGCCATGCTTCTTCTGATGCAGCCCAGGATAGATACAGTTGGCTTTCTGGGCTGGGTACATTGCTAGCTCATGCCCAGCTTGCCATCTACCAGTACCCACAGGTCTTTGTCAGCAAGGCTGCACTCAATCCTTTCATCCCCCAGCTTATATTGGTATCGAGGGTTGCCTTGACTCAGGTGCAAGATCTTGCATTTGGATTTATTGAATCTCATGAGGTTCAACTGGGCCCATTGCTGAACCCCGTCTATGTCCCTCTGGATGGCATCCCATGCCTCTGATTGACTGCACCCCACAGTTTGGCATCATCAGCAAACTTACGTTCCATTTAGGTATGAGGAGAGACAATATATTCAGCATTGTTAAACTTCAGATGATGTGAAAAAGAAAATTTTAGGTAGGTAAACCATAAAGTCTAATCAATCTCAGAATGAGATGACACAGGATGTTTTTTGAGATACTAAATATTTACGCTTTTACTTCTCTGTGCACACAAATAAGGTTCTGCTGTTCAAAAGTATTGGGACATTCATAATCTGTACACTCTATATTCACTCTTTATACAAGAGCAGAAATGGAAACAGCTGGAGAAAGACAGAGTATCCAGGCTAGCATAACCTGGAAGAATACAAAAAGAGAAATTAAAAAAGAAAGGAAATCACAGTTAAGCATAAACAGTAGGTGTGATTTGTTTTACTGTAATAGCAACTACAAAATTAAACTCTAAGTGGGTGTTTGGAAAACATGCAAACCAAGTGAAGATCTTAACTGAAGAACTGTGTCTAGTTAAAAGAAGAAATCAAAGCTATGCAAAAGTAAAAAAAAAAAAAAAAGAAAGAAAAAAAAAGGTGCAAGAAGACTAGACTGAAAGAACACACAGATGAAATACTGACCATCTCATATTTAAAATTCAGCCCATTTCGGAATACAAAGTTGTTATAGTTTGCTGTTTTTATGTCTTCAGTTACATTTATGGCCCACAGGAAGTCCCACAATATTTAGAAGCATTATTTAGACAAGTTGCAGGCTAGGACAACTTGTTATTAAGGAACGAGAATTAACTAATCTTGAGAAAAAAAAAAAAAAGAAGAAGAAACAAGACTTGGACCATTATCTGCCTGAACATTCTTAGATTCTCTTAAAATCATTTAGCTATATTGGGCTGGAGCACCTCCCCTACAAAGGCAGGCTCAGAGAGCTGGGGCTCTTCAGCTTGGAGAAGAGAAGGCTCTGGGAGAATCTTATAGCAGCTTCCCAGTACATGAAGTGGGTCTAGTATGCTGGAAAGGGACTTCTTACAAGGCCAGGTAGTGACAGGATGAGGGGAAGTGGCTTTAAACAGGAAGAGGGTAGATTTATACTAGATAATTGGAAAAAATTATTTACTGAGAGGGTGGCAAGACACTAGAACAGGTTGCCCAGTGAGGCTGTGGATGCCCCTCTCTGGAGGTGTTCAAGGTCAGGCTGGATGGGGCTTTGAGCAACCTGCTCTAGAGGGAGATGTTCCTGCCTATAGCAGATGAGCTGGAACTAGATGATCTTAGAAGTCACTTAAAACCCAAACTACTCTGTGATCTTTACTATATGCAGTGAACAAATTCTGATTATTTTCAGTTTAAGTAATTTCTTCTTAGGCACACACAAACTCAAAAAGCCAAATTTTAATGTGAAATAAATCTAGTCACAGAAGAAACATTTGAAATAGTAAGAAGGGCTTAGGTTTTTTTGTTTGCTTTTTTTTTTTTTTTTTTAATAACTTCAGGTCTTACTTCCAAGAAGAAAACAGTCACAAATTTAATACAACAAAAAATTCAATCACTAATTATGTCCTATGAGCTTGTACAGTATTGTAAAAACTTCCCACAGGTACTTTTTGAAAATATAGCACACCAGTGAGTTCTACTTGCAGCACGAACCCTCCACTTTTCACTGAGATTTGGGGAGCCCAGCTGTTTGCCACCACGGAGAGCTGCTATGGTTAGCAACTTTTCTCATGAGTTCTGTTTAACCAAGCATAACTGCTGAAGTCAGAGGAGGTAAAAATGAATACATAGGTATGTGCTAATAAAAGAAAATCCTGAAGCCACATCTGTCTCTATGGAGATAGGAAAGTTAGGCCACTCAAATACAAGCAACAAAGATTTACAAGTATACAAAGTAGCCAATGTTCCTATATAATTACAAAGTTAATCACATACTTGGTTGTATTTAGGCCAGGGCAGAGATCAGGAAAGGTGATGTGAAGGAACTGCCATAAGTATTCAAGCCCAGAATACACAAATTCTGCTGGTGGTGACCTTTAAAAAAGGTTTCTATTACATAAAGTTTCTATTACATAAAGTTTGCATACAGTACGCTGGTATTAATTTTAGTTTCTTTTTTTCTCCTGTTCCAGTTTCCTGTTCTTTAATGTGGGTCATATCAGTTTGTTTTAGCAACGAGTCCCAGTTAAGACACAAAAGAAAGAAACCAGATGATGTAGTTTTCTCTCAATTATTTTTTCCACAGTTTGAAGGAGTTTTAAATATAACCCAAGGAAACTCTAGCTGCCAGGTTACAATCTACAATTCTGCTATGCACTGTATTCATGGGGAGGAAAAAAACAACAACAAAAAAGCACATTTTAAAATCTTTCTTAGTGCCTGAAACTTAGCAAAGTTTAAACTCTAATTCAAAATATGTTTTATTAGGTGTAGCTTCATAGAGGTGCAACGCATCTGAAATTCCTACAGAGTTCAAAAAAATTTGTAGGTGTCTCATGCCTACAGTGATTATAGAGTTTTGCGTGCTTAAGTAGTTTTAAAACAATATTAGAACATATCAGTTTCAGAAGCAATGATCTTTTCAAAACTTCCTTGCTTAAGAAGATATAACTTTCCTTCACTTATGCAAAGAATTGGTTTCACAGTTACAAACCGTAAACTTAACTTCCTTTAATAAAAGCAAAAAGCTCCCCCAAACAAAAAAGAAACCACATGTTATGCAAAAAGAGATAAAGGAAGAAATTTTACATTGGTAATTTCTTCTTATAAATGAATCAGAACCTCAAGAATTAGAATTACAGAATGAGGAAACTTGTACTGCATAGTTATAAGACCTCTGGCTTTTACAATTTTTACACAAGAAGTCTTCAAGCAACTTGGTAGCATTTGTTATACTGAGTAAGCACATGCATAGTAATAGTGCAATCACATATGAAGGTGACAGTAAAGCTTGTTTCACTTAAGAAGTTCTAACAAAGCTGAACCACACACACTACAATCTGTTCAAAATTGGTATATAAATACCTGCATAGTTCATTTACATTTTGTTTAAAGACACATAATGTTATGAGTTATGATTTGCACTTCAAAGCACATCTCAAAACCCTTCCATGCAAAGAGCTAGTCTGTAGAATGTGGTTAAAAAAAAAATACAGCTGCAGGCTGTCACACAGATTACCAGTTTGTGATCTTCAGCAGGAAAGAACCTCTTGGGGTAAGTCAGAAGTTCACTGCACAAGTTCTCTACAATGAAGAATTCAATAAAAGAATTAGCATAGGAACACTTTTTACATGTTTTGAAAGTGATCCAGAAAGGCTCCAGCTGAAAAGGAATGGTTTGGTTGTTTTTGTTGCTGTTTTATGAAAGTTGACAATAAAGCATTTTCAGTTTCAAGAAACAGTAGCAAGATTGAAGTCTCACCACCTCATGCACTTCGTAATTAAAGATGATGATTTCAACACACATGCCTTTTACTGCTAGAAAACATTGCCTTTACTTAAGTCCTTAATCATCCAGCCATCACTTCAGCATGTCAAGAAAGACTGTCCACCTTCCATGTTCAGGTCCAAGTGCAAGGTGCTGCATTTATAGGTTCATAGGTTCATAGGCTCATTAGGTTGGAAAGGACCTACAAGATCATCCAGTCCAACCATCAACTTGGGTTGAGGCAATCCCAGTATGAGAACAGACTGGGAGATGAGCTCATTGAGTGCAGCTCTGCCAAAGACTTGGGGGTCTCAAAGGACAATAAGCTGAACGTGAGCCAGAAGTGACCTCTTGGAGCCTGAAGCCAGAAGAACCCTGAGCAGCATCAGAAGTGGGGTGGCCAGCAAGGCAAGGGAGGTGTCATCCCTCTCTGCTCTGCTCTTGCAAGGCCCCAGCTGGAGTACTGTGCTCAGCCCTGGAGCTCCCAATACAGGGGGGATGTGGGGCTGCTGGAAAAGGTCCAGAGGAGGGCCACAAAGATAATCAGAGGACTGGAGAACTTCTTCTATAAAGACATGCTGAGGGAAGGGAACTGCGCTTTTTCCTGGCTGGGAAAAGAGGAAACTCTGGATAGCCCTCACTGCAGCATTCCAGTATTTAGAGAGAGCTTATAAGCAAGAGGGAGACCAACTTTTGAATTTGTCTGATAGTGATAGGACAAGAAGAAAACTAAAGTGATAGTACAATGGGCTTTAAACTGAAAGAGTGGAGATTTATGTCAAATGTTAGGTAGAAATTTACTCAGAGCATGGTGAGGCACTGGAATGGAACGTCCAGAGAAGTTGTGGATCTCACATCACTGGAGAAGTTTAAAATGCAGGTTCAGCTCACCCTGGACTGTCACTCTAACCTCATTACCTGCTCTCATTACTCAAACAGGAAACTTGCAGGTTCATTCTCAAAGTGACTGCTGAAGTCTGAGAAAATACACTCCAGTTTTTCATGCCTCTGGTATTGTTAGTGATACTTCAGTTCTCCACCCATCATTTTAAAGAAGCTCTATCTCCAGGCACTATTAAAAAATGTTACCTCTCCTATTATACCATGTGAACTCCTAAGGAAATGTTGAGAAAAATACATGCACAGGCATCTTTATGGAGCACTAAGCTCCTCCATATCTGAACCACAATGAACAGCAGTTTTTGTCCCACAATGACTTACTGCATACAGCTAATATGTGTTAGACAACACGAAGCAAGTGTGAGATTTCCACCTACACTAGATCAGAAGAGGCAGAACTTTTCTTAATCCCCTTATGTGGCAGCATCTCAGATGGCAGGATGAGTTATATTCCACCATTCCTCAAGGGAAAAAAACATAGATATAGGGAGGCTGCATTTGTTTCCCACAGGTACATCTGGGTACCAATTTTAAAAACTCAGTCATAGAAGACAAGAAATCGAAATATCATCCCAGTATGGACAAACGAGTCACATATTGGGTGCAAATTGATTATTTTTCATTGCAGAGTGACATTTGTAATCCATCACTGTACATTTCCATAGCTAACAGCATATTGAAAGTTTCATACAGATAGACCTAAAAGATGACAGTGCTGAACTGAAAAATCCACTTAAAGTTTCAGAAGAAATGTTGTTAAGTTTAATGGCCAAAACAGACATCAAAGCAAATTGAGTAGGAAAAAAAAAAAAAGTGTGATCTGTTTAGCTGATGAACTTTCTGCCCTCTTTAGATAAATTAAAAAACTATGCAAGAATCCCACACAGAGACAGTACACTATAACACAGCCTTTGGAATAGAGATTAAATAAAATATGAAAGTTCATGCAAATCAATATGCACGACTCTTTATAGCCATGATACTGTTAACTAAAAAAGGAGTTAATGTTTGGCAACAGATCTACATTTGGAAATATAAGAACACTATGTGGTAAAAAAAAAAAAAAAAGTGAAAATTAAACATCTAATTAATCACCCTGCCTGGACGCCTACCTGTGCAACCTGGTCTAGGGAGCTGCTTTGGCAGGGAGGTAGGACTCGATGATCTCTAAAGGTCTCTTCCAACCCCTACAGTTCTGTGATTCTGGGATCTTGCAAGGAAAGGAGGGTATGTTAGAAGGTCGTCTCAATTGCTGCTGCAGAGATTAAAGGAATATCTCAACAGCAGAGTTCTGATGCTGTTACAGCTTTAAGCCAGAGAACTTACTTTGGTTTTTAATGTATCAAGAAAATAATAATGCAATTACCTATAGAAGCATATAATGCTTTGTGTCAGAAATGTGGTTTTTTTTTTAAGTGTCTAACTAGAGAACTAGCCTCCCACCAGAGCTCCATTGCACTCACAACGGTTAAATTTCCTCTAGAGAATATAGACCTCTTACATTTTAGCTGCCAGTTGATACAACCTAAGCAACAGGAGCTAAAGGGATTTTTTTTATTATTATTTTTATGCACAGTTTTTATCACAACAGCCACAGGGAATATTTTCCCACCTTCTTCCAGAGGCAATTCTAAGTAACCACTATAGAAGCTTGATACTAAAGCACTGGTAAAGTAGCTAAGGCAAGGGAACATCTGGATTATACATGAAAATATTTAGATATTTAGCACCTTTTAGATGAGGTGCTAAAGGATTTGATTTAGTAGTTGGGTAGGGATAGTGATAGGAGGATGGTTGGAGTAGATGATCTTGTAGGTCCTTTCCAACCTTATGAACGTATGAACTTATTAAAAAAAAAAGACAAAAGAAAAAAAGTGTGTATATATATAGGTCATGCTTTCATCCAAGCACTGAGCAAGTTATTATATTTAAACACATTTTACAAACAACACAGGTACTGCGGATAAAATTCTCAATATACCATCACATAGACTAGTACCGCAGAAGTGACACATATAGAAATTGCATTTTTAGTTTTGATGTCAAACCTCCCTCCATCCAAAACACAGAACTAGAAAGAAGACAGACACTAAGTATTGCATAACTACAGGACCAGTGAGAGTTAGATTTAAGTACTTACTTATGTGTACGAGAGAATATGTACCAGCACATCACATGAAGTTACATGCCTTAGAAGCAGTACCCCTAATTCCACAAATAAATATGGCTTATAACATTACTCAGACTTTTCATCCATCTGTATTTTGAAAGCTGTTACATTGCTGATCATCACTCTTACTGGAAGGCTTTTCCACAGAAACCTGCTAATGCTCCAGGCTATTTCCAAATTCCTTGCCTTGTGAAATCTGGGTTAATTCAAGTCCAAGTGATACTTTCTTGCACTTCTGACATTTCAGTGAAACTTAAGACAGTTATATGAGCTCTCAGTACTGTTTCAGACCTAAACTATTTGTAACATTACCGTCAACATTTCCTAATGTGGAAACCTGGAAGCTGATGACTGCATTCAGATTCAGGCATTGCACGGATTTCAAGACACACTGTAAACTTAGTGGTTTCAGAGCTATGACCAATACCGTGGCAAAGAGCCGCATCCTCACCCACAAGCTGTTGTGAAAGTGAGTACTACAGAACTGCCTCGAGGCTGAGTTTACGGTGCCTCGCAGTCTCAATTACCAGTCAGCTCAAAACTGCAGGATGCTCAGCGCCTGCGGTAAAGATTCTGCTCCTCTCAATGGTCTTTTATTCACTTGAGAGTCACCATCCATCACCTTTTTCTGCAGCTCCACCTATGAAAACGGCATCAGCCTCAAGCCTCAATTTCTACTCTTATCCAGAAGATTTTACCTAGTAGTAGCTGAAACTAGCAAAAAAATGTCTAAACTTATGAGGTTACATCTTAGGAGCCTGCCTAACACATTACTCATAGTGCACACCCCTCACTGACAACAGTAAATAAAGAATTCCCTGTACAATTACACAAACCAGAGAGCTTTTAATATACACTCATTCTGAAAATAAAAGCCTACAGAATGCTTTGATACTTATTTAATATCCTGATAAAACTGTTTTGAAAACATCATCTTAACCTTTAGAGCAATATTTATGATAATAACAGAACTGCTTGAGTCTCTGTAGTATTCAATATTGTACATGAGATGCATGTTCGTTACACTTTATCCCTGGATATCTGTTTTCAGTTTGCTTAATATTGCAGATGATCAACGAGTAGCAAGGAAAAAATGTAACACACAGCCTACTGCCTATGCCAGGAATTGAAAAAGGATTAAAAGAAAAGCAGCCACCCACTTCAGCAATCACTGTATATCATCTCTTTAATGCCTAAACATCACTTGAAATCTTCTTCTCTCAATTCATCACGTGATAGATAAGCTAATCCTATATAGTTCATCCCTTAATGAATACTGTTCTCCGTGTTGTTGCTATACTCAAGGAGAAACAGCAGATATTGCTTCAGCACTGTCTTCATCACACTCCATCCATCATCAGGGCTTTGTGCGTGCCAAGCTCAAAACCGAGTGACAGTGCTCAAACCTTCAGCAAACACCTTCTCGAGCTGCAGCAGCACACAGTGCCTCCAGAAGCTGACCTCCTCCTCACTCAGGCATGATGTGTTATGCTGAAAAAACCTCGTGCACGAGGCTTTCCCTGCCCAAGCCACCAGCACAATGCAGAGCGGGTTATGAACTCAAGAGGGGCAGCTGGCTCTGAAACGCCTCCTGCTTGCACGTTTGTAGGATGAGTCCTGTGCTGTGCTGCACCGTGCAGAGCCACCAGGTCAGCTACTACACCTTCAACAGATCCAGCACACCCAGACCGCCGCTCCTGGGCACAGCGCTGGAAGATGATGTTCCAACACACGCAGGCGACCGCACGCACCACCACAATCCCCCACCGCGCACCTCGGCTCCATTCCAGGCCTCTGAGACCCACCCTGATCCATTCAGAGGACCTCTCCAGAGCCGCCTAGGCCACGTTTCGCCTCCGCCTGAACTCCCCAGCAGGACAAGGCCGGGACGGAGCGGCGGACCCCCGCCCCATTGTCCCAACCCGCCGCGCCCACTCCGGAGAACGCAGCCCCGCTCACCTCGCTTGGAGCCGGCGCTGGGAGCTCCGCCGGTGCCCTTGGAGCCCTTGCGGGAGGCCATGGCGCCTCCTGTCAGGTAGCGCGGGGCGGGGCTACAGCGGGAATGAGTCAGGAGCCACCGCCGTCCGTGCGCCGAGAACGGGAGCGCCGGCAGCCACCGCAACCAAGCGCCGGGCACGCCCCCCTCCCCTCCCGCCCGTAGCCTGCAGCCAATGGCAGAGCGTGCAGGACGATTGGGCGTGACCTCTCTCTGCACCGATTGGCCGCGAGGCGGAGGGGGCGGGCTGCGCGTGTCCACCGCGCTCCCCGTGGCCGGCGGCTTTGAACGTGGCAACATGGAAGCGGGGCGGCTTCTCGCGAGGCTTCACCGGGAGCGCGCGGAGCTGGGGGTGGAGTCTTGCAATGGGGGCTGGGGTCGGCTCCTGCGTGGCTGTAGGGGGAAAGCGCTGTGGCTTGCTTGCTTGCTTGCTTGCTTGCTTGCGGGCGGTAGTTTGTTGAAAGCCTGAATTATTAAGTGGTTAAGCATGTTCTAAGTGTAAACACCGTGTTTTAGGTTAAAATTGGCAGTTTTGGAAATTAGAGCCTTTGAAAACTGGAGTCTGGAGAGAGAAGGTTCTCCCTGAAGTGGAGGTTGGCAGTGGTCTTGGAGCTCAGTGATGCAATGGATGTATCTAGAAATAATAAATCACAGAGCAGCGTTAATTGGCTATTCTCCATGAGACCAAGCTTAGATGGTTCATCCCATGGAAGGATGGCAATGTGGTCCTTTAGGAGTAAAGGTGGTTCTACAGGTGTCAAGATGAAGCCTTTTCATTCTTGTTGTTTTCTTGTGTTACTCTACCAAAACCTTGTTTGTCACATTGTATGGAAGGAGACAGTGTTTTGAAGATGTGCTCCTTTCCTCTAGTAAGGCTGGAAATGGCAAACAAATACAGAACTTGCTGGAGATGAACAGAGAGAACCCTGTGATACATACAATTTGTCATGGAAGTACTATTGGGGTCAATAATTATCGTTCCAACAAATGGCAACACACAAGGAAAGAAAAAGACGGCAATTGGAAATTGACAGTTTATAACTGTGCTTATTTTAAAATGTAAAATTAATAGGGAAAAGAAATTGCCTACATGACTGTATTCTCACATACGGTGGTTACTACCGTATAAGAAGGCAGTACCCTGTGATTGATGTGGGATGCAGCTTCCTGGAGCAGTGCTATAGGAGGTGGCATTCTGTTAAAAGAAGAGATATGAAGAATGCGTAAGCAACTGGGTGAATTATTTACTGTGGAACAAACTTCTGACTATAAATGGACTGTAAAATCCCTACTTCTGCTTGAAGTGATATGCAGATGCCAGCATTTAGGTTCTGGTGTAGTCAGTGCCCACTTGTGCTCTCCTCTCTCCAAGCAGCCTCTTGCATACAAAGAGATGTTCAGCTATTTAGAATTGTTTTGTATCTTTGTTCTGATCACTGGCATTCTGCGTCGTCTTGTGGTTCAGAGGTTTCTGGTGACTTCCTGTAGCATGAGAAAGCCTTTTTCTGTCCAATGCATAGATAACTCTAAACAAATGATGAAGATATGGAGGGGACGCTGTCTTGCTGAGATGAGAAAAACTCTCCTCATATTCCTGCCTAATTCTGATCCCATACTTTAAATCTGATCATCAAGCATGGCTGTGGAATATAGAGCCTTTCAGATCAAGCTAGCAGAAAGCATTAATGCTGGTTTCCCTATTGTGGAAATGTGGCCCATATTTTGCTATTGGAAATGCTTGAGACAGCTTGGTGTGACTTATTCTTGAAACAGAAACACTGATCTTAATTTAAATCTGTTGGGGTGACTGTTGCAAGAAGTAATATGATAATCCCTTCTGTTTTTACGTTTCAGTTGAAATGTAACATTTTAGATCAAGTTTTAAATGTCAGTGTAGAAAAGATAATGGAGGGAAAAGCAAACTGAATGCATGTATGTGAATGTGCGTAGGTCTGGCTTGTCTCAGTTTTTAATCTACTTACTTCTTTTAAAGCTACATGATTGGTAGATGGTGATAGAATAAAGTAATCTACAGGAAGATAAATATTGTATTTGTGGGAGGAAATAAAACAACACTAAAACAGTGTAACAATGAGGAAGTTTATAAAGCAAAAATAAAGAAAAAGCCAGAGGAAAAAAATTGGAATAAAACCAGAAGTAATAAAGGCAATTGTAGTCAGTTGGAGTCTCTCCAATTGGATCATTTAAACCGCATTAAAAAAATCTTCCCTGTTGACAACAATTGCATTTGCTTCAAATCCAAAATCTCTTTACTGACTGCTAATTGAGACTACAGATAAACAAAAATTATTCTGCATAACATAAATTATGGTATTGTCTTTCCTTTGCGTTTAGTTTCCATAAATACTTCTGTATTGCTGTCACAGCTGTTTTGAGTCCTAATTCCTTCAACAAAACAGTGACTGTGCAATTTGATGGAAAGAAATACATCCAAAGGGATAAGTAGAAGCAGCAATGAAATAATGATATAAGAAGAAGACTCTATCTCTAATTTCCTAATTTCTTAAAGAAGTAAAAATATCCAACTGGCTTGTAGCAGGGAGAGGAGATGCTAAATGAGAGAGGCATGATTAATATTAAAAAAAAATGAGTTGCTTGAAGCAAACTTTAATTTAGCCCAGCATTTTTCACTTCTTATAGGTGGAGAAAAAAAAAAACACACATTAAATTGACCATCACCTGTAATATGTTGATAGTTTTATTTCCATTCCTGATTTCTATCAGATTCTAATGAAAATCCATGAATGTATTACAAACTCATTCATTACTCATCTACAAGACCATTATGTGTCATTATTAAAGAAAAAAGAGATCAATTGAAGGCTTAGATAATGTGTTTTTATTCTGTTGGTGATCTTGCACTATTTTATATGAATATTTTCCATTCAAACTCAGTTAACTGTGTACACTTCTCATAAACAGTTGTTTTAATTAATCATTAAGGGAAAGGCAATTTTCCAACTAGTGGCAAAAAAGTGAATGTATGACAGCGCGTTGCTGCAGTATAAAGAGCTGGGGAATTCTCAAGACAGGGAGTTCTCAGGATGTGTTAAAAATTAATATGTTAAAAATTCCCTTATACAATCTAAGATTTTTTATAGTAGTCATTAGTGTTTAGAATTTTAAGGTTTTTGGTTGGCCAGATAGTAATTTTTTTCCCAAATATTAAGTAAACTGGGCACCTTGCTAGTCAGTTGATAAAGTGTTTCTACCAGCTGGATTTTAGATCAAAGAGGGTGATGCACAAGTTTTAGTGTTTGTTTTCTGGTTTATTAAGTGATCCACTGATCATCTTTCTGTTTTTTAATGTAGTTACAGAAAATGCAGACTACCAACATCCACCTCTCTGTATTTGTCTACTAGTATTCACTAACCTCTTATAGACAACCAGAGACAGAAGTCTCTAGGGAGAGGGGGAAGAAAGGGAAGATAAAGTTACTCAGTTATCCAGGCTTAAACAACTATACTGACTGGGGCAGTCTTCCACTAGGTAAACCTGTGAGCAAAGGAAGGTATATTTGAGTTGATAATTCTCAAGGAGGAATTTTCTTTCTCTTTATATATATTATTTTGTACCTATTCATAGATTTGTATATTCTTCTGTAATTTGGAACATTTCTAAATAGTGACAATGACAAAATGAACATGGCTCTTTGTTAAAGAGCAATTAGGAAGGATATAATTATTCAGAATATAGGAAGTTGAGCCAGGTGAAACATATTTTGTTCAGGCAAAACTAAAGTTGAAGTTTGTTTTAAATTTGGTAAGGTGAAATGTAGACCTTAGTACACTGTGTGGGAACTGTTGAATCACGGCCTGAACCACTGATTGATCACCTGAGGTGAGCACCGAGTCAGCCACAGGAGCACAGGTGACGGTGTTATACTTGTGTGATTGGAAGGGTTGGAGTCTGGCTCCATCTCTCCCAGACCCCATTTAAGGGCTGACCATCACCAGGGAAGGATCTCTTGTTGGAGATCCCTCCCTTGTGGAGTCATTGGTGAGCCTCAACCATCGTAAAAGGTGAGCCACCCTTTACTTACCAGTAGTCTGTGTACCATCTGTATAAAGCCTAATGGAAATATACCATCCTCTGTGATATCTTCTCTGAAATCCATTCTTTTGAATTATCTGCCCTACATGCACTCTGGGTGAATAGCCTGTTCTTGCTCTCAGAAAAAAAACAAAACAACATCGCTCCTCCCCCTCACAATGAGTAACAAAAACAGAATTTGACTTTTGGGACTGTACAGTGTCTTGACAGTCTGAAATTTATTACCGTCTTTCTTGGGTTCTGAGTGTCTTCCTGCAGATTTTGCCAGGTCTAACTCATCTACACTAATCCCTTTGAGTATAATTACAGCTAAGAATGTTGTAAATTTCTCAGAACAAGCTTTTGCATCTGTTGATTAGGTGTGAGGTAAACTTAAAATTTAATTGAAGCCTTTTGTTGTGTCACTATGAACCAATATGTGAATGTTACTCCTGTGGCATGAGAAGCTGAGGACGAGGCAGAAGTTTCTTCATGTGCCTGTAATGGTTACCTGTGATATATATTTTCAGAAATATCATCAGAAACTGGCCTTGAAAGAGCCATAAACTAGGAGTAGTACTTTCCAGATGAGTTGTGAGTAACTGATAAATCTGACTTAGTCCAAATCACAGGTTGGCTGCATATAAATACTAGGACAAAGCAGCATTAATATTAGAGAATCTTAGATTAAAAATCCCTATTACAATGGGAGCAGGAGAATGGAGATTAGTTGATTATTACCAGCATGTGCTATCATACCTATTACTGAAACCAGTAGAAAAAAAATAACAAAAAGGAGAACTTTACTGCTGGTGGACTGTCTGCTTTTTTTTTTTTTTTCCAGGGACTTAATATTTTCAGTAATGAGTCCATCAAAGAATCATATTTGTCTCTACCCTACAATCAGTAGGGTGCTGTACAGACTACAGCTGAAGTAGAACAGTAGAGATGTTGAAAGAATCATCTCAGTTGGGGAAGAAAAAAAGTTGAAGTTCTGGAGCTGTTTTATTTTTTGTGTGTTTTTTTCCTGTCTTTTTAAAGAAAGAAGGTGTGTGGGTTGTTTGGTTTTTTTTTTCATTAATGAGGGCATCATACTTGGAGGATGTGCAGATGTGAATAGAAGTAGCAGTGCACTGAATAAATAGGTTATCCTGCTGGATCGTACTTTAGTGTGAGTAACTGAGCAGCTTTCCAGAGCTGATCCAGAATGTTGTTATCAAATTATCATCAGCCACCATCCATAGCTGCTTACCACAAATACCACTTTGCCTTGCTTTACCTTCACATTTTCTAGTATAATAATCTAATGAATTTGGCACATTGGAAAACAAAACAGTATGTTCAGGGAGCAGTAGAATACAAGATAGCTAATTTGCTGAGTATTTCTCTCCTTTGTCTCTCAGATCCCTCTTTCACCTCTGCCTCAGTAGGCTTCCACCTTCTGTAGAGTGCTGTGATGATCCCCGTGGGATGTTCAGATAACATGTGCTGTCTGGTTAGCACAGAACTTTGTGGCTGGCATGCTCTGGCATAGCCAGCTGGTACATACTTGCTGATTGGTAAACCTGCTGGCAAATTAAAGAGCTACATCCTCTCTAATGAACTTTGTATCTTTGGGTATGAATAAATACCACTCAGGTTTATTTAACCTATTAAATGCACTGCAACCTGTAGAAGCTTTTACATACTTAATCTTTCTGGAAATAAAGTAGATGAGCTTAACTGTATTTAAAAATAATTGAAAAATTGAAAGCATTTGCAGGAAATAGGTGAACAATAGCTACTGCCAGTGAAAACTGAAAACAGTAGAGTTTTCCCTTTTAGAGATCATTTCAGTACAGAGCACTTGCTCACAGATTCTTTTCAGGCAGTTTCAGCCTGGCTGTATGATCGGACTAAGGCAATAAATAGGACGAGTAGTATTCCCTTCAGAATTGCACGCTTTGCTAAAGCAGAACGGATCAGAACTCACTCACACCCATGCCTTTGCAAGTCGTCCAGCAGCACACCCTGCAGCACAGTCGCACACTGCCAAAGGGATTTTCCCAGACTCTGGAGTCTACTTGTGTCAAGGACAAGAGTAAATACAAGAAAAAATATGCAACCTCAGTATGGTAGATGGATATATCAGGTAGGACCAGCCTTCCTGGGACTCCTACTAACTCCTACAATTTGCAGAGTGAAAGAATAAAATTTGAGGTGTACGTTTTCATTAAGTAATTTTTATTTTCATTTCTCTCTAAGCCTGTTATTTTTCAGTGAAATGTTTATGACAGTCAAAGAACTGTAACTTAATTGTAGGATTTTGATGCACCCATGACTTTACATTAATTATGCAAGTGAATTTCAGAGTTGAGTTATTCCTTGTATTTCATCCATTAATCGTGGGAACCTGATGATGTGAATAGAGCATGGAAAGATCTGAGTGGAGTTGGCACTGTATGTTGATGCCTCCTTTGAGCTAAATAATGATATTTTTTTTTGCATGTTTTCTGTCTAGTTGGGTTTTTTTGTTGTTTGTCTGTTTTTTTTTTTTTTTGTGAATATCTATAAATAAGGTATTTGAGTACTTTTTTTAAAGATGTTCAGCAATAAACATTTTCTGCCAGCTGTATGCTTCCAGTGGCTCAGCTTCCATTTCCCACAGGTATCTGTTTTCCTCTCACTGGAACATAACACTTTAAAGAGTGGGTTGTCTTACTGTTTAAGTGTACTCCTTAGACATTTGATGATAGGTGTCTCTGTGCTTTTTGTTTGTTTTGTGTTTTAATTTTTGTGTATCTCACTACAGTAGTTTCAGGAACTTTTATGAAAAAATTACACCGGACTGATACAATTTGTACATAGTTGTGCTTATTGGCAAGTAAAACCCATTTCTTGCTTAGCTTTTTAAACTGGAAGAGCAATTGCTTCATTTGTTTAAAATATTAGACATGTTATCTCTTGTTTGGCTGCAACCTAACTCAAGCAAACACTGAACTTCCATCACAGCAGTAAATATACATATGGTGTAATAATCTTCCCCCTCTCAGTGAGAGAGACAGGAATATATATTTGGTAATCTGAAAAATAAATCTGTGACATGGAAATGTTTGGTTACTTTTGCTTGATGTGACAGCAAAAGCAGGTAATGCAGACAATAAAATCAATGATAAAAATATTATTCAGTGTAATCATATTTTCTAAGAGGACATTGATTTTTTTTCCCTGTTGGAAGCTGTGAATAAATGGGTTGCAGTGTCTTCGACGGTATGTAATTAATATTTGCTGTGGTGAAATATAAATAATATTAGAGGTGTATGTATTAAGCCATCTGAACAGGGAGGGAGCAAAGACTGAGTCCAAAATACAACCGAGGTGGGGAATGAGAGCCAGAGATAGTGGGAACAGGAAGTGTGATGATGTGTGTTTGTTAGAGGCTATCTGGTCTTTGTGGGATGTTGAGCTGCCAGCTGTCAATTCCACCTGGCAGACAGAAGCAAGTGCCTTCTGGGCAGCAATAGCAATAACTCCGACAAGTTGGGTATCTTGTAGGTGTGGTGGTCATTCCCTCTAGATAATAAAAAGAGACTTTGCTTTGCTGTGAAAGTGCACCATCATCCTCGATGAAAAGTCTTCTATTTCTCAGGTACGTAGAATGAGTTGTACTAAAAGTTTGTCGTTCACTATTAGTAATTCTTGTTAGTCCATATGTGGCTCTCTATGCTGTTTCTCAGTGTGAGTTCCTTTTGGGGAAGCTCATCTTCTTGTATATTTTTTTATAGTTCTTAGCTTCTACAAAAATACCAATGAGAAACAACTCAATGGAGTAATAGCAGAATCTGGCCTGTGGTGTTGATTATTTCTTCCTACGTGAAATTTGCAAGTGTAGCCCCTGTAATGGCTCTATGATTATATCACGAAGAGCTGGATCATGCCAACTCTAAATGGTAAAACCTTACTGATTTATGTCTGTAAAGTCTCTGGCCATAGGCTTGCAGCCTTTTAATTATGTTAGCTGTTTTGGAATGTACTTTCCTGTGGAGTCTTACGAGAAGACTGCCATTGAATCTTTCTTCAGTGTGAAAACATACATTTTTGTTATGCTTTTCCTCTAAGTTTTTGTTGTATGTTTCTTTAATGCAGGTTCAATTATTTGGTCTTCTAATTTCCCCTGACTTCTGTTTGGGAAGTCATGCTTTAGATTTCTGATATCTGCTAATAAGCTGTCTTACAATTTGTGCCATCACCTGTTGCCAGTAGGTGGAAGGTGATGCTGTAAAGACCCAATTATACTGCCCTGTGAGATTTAAATGCAGATATGCAGGAAGATGGTAATATGAGCCTACAACACCTATCACAAAACATCAGCTGAACTAGTCAAGTGTTAAGTCTAATGTTGAAAGGAAGATATCTTATTTCAAGAACCTGTTTGTTTTACTCATGACTGGGTAATACAATGACATGAATGATAATTTAGAAAAACAGCCTGTGAACCTTAAATACTGTGTATGCTGGTACAATTGGAGCAACGTATTTTTTTGATGGAAATATATTTGGACTTCATCATGGAGCAGAGGTGGATGAGGAAGCAGTGAAAGAGCAAGCAAGGAAAGTACAGAATTTGGAACTTTTATTTTCTGTGGTTATGGGGATTAATATGGTCCAACAAGTTTAATTTGCTCAAATCCAAATATGTTTTGCTGAATAGTTCTAATTGTTCATAATTACACTTTTATAGAACTCGATATGTTGGCATCATGTGGTAGATACCAGAAGAATACACAGCAGTAAACAATTCTTAACTCCAGTGACTTACTTTGCATAGGAAGGACAGGTAGTAAAAACAAAGAAAAGATGTAAAACGCACCTGTACCCAAGATTAATATGATGGCAGCTGATGTATATCCAACGGGATCTTGTGGTGAGAGTTGGTGGTTGTTTGAAAAAGGAAAATATTGGGATATTAAAGGGAGTATTAGGGCCATTGAAAGTATTGGCATCTGACATGCTTACGTTCAGTGAAGCTGAGGAGAATATTAGATTGATTAAACTGTACTTTATTAATCCAGAACTATTAAAATACAGATAACGTTCCGTTTGACAAATAGATCCATCAGACTTGTTGATGATATGACTATAGGATTTTGCTTTGAGAAAAAGGTAAGACAGGTATTTTTCTTCCTTTTCCAGAAGCCCATTGTGGGTTTTTTTCATAATTTCATCTCACAAACTAGAGCATCCTACAGGTGGTGGATAGTCTCACAAACAACTGAATCCATGTTTTGAACCACTTCAGGTACAGGTCTTCCATCTATAGCATCCAAATGTTAGCCTTTCAGGGCTTCTACATAGTAGGCTACCATTTCCATTAGAGTTACCAAGAACAAAAGAAAAGGATAGAGCAGCACGACCTTAATGCACTGGCAGAAATGTGCTGAGGGATTTCATGAGGGAAGAAGACTCATGATCTCAGCATCTGTGAAGGCAAACAGGTTCTTGAAATTTTATTTATGAGAGAAGGGAAATTGCATCTTATGTCCACCACTGTCCAGACCTGCACAGTGCCCAGTTGAAACCAAAGTCTCCTTTGCTTGCCTTGAATGTCTTCTTGCAGACAGATCTGCCCTCTTCTAGCTTTGCATTATCTCAAGATCCTGTATTTAAGGAGGGATCTCTTAACCCATAGCAAACCTCAAACTTTGCCCTCAGTGAACTTAAGGTTTCCCAGCATTATGAAAGCGAGTCTCTCTACTGACTCCCCTGCAGTTTTCTTCAGTCCAGCCCACTCCAGATTCCTGCTCCAATCTTCCCCAGCCCTCTAGCTTGAGTTTTAACAAGATTTTCTGTTAACAGAGAACATGGTTACCCATCTGCTAAATAAGCAGGCTGAAGTTGGCTGGTAGGGCTTCAGCAAATCAGACAACTTGACAGTAAACTTGGCTGACTGATTCGTACCCAATACAGATTGTCAAAAAAATCAATCTTGATACACCTAACTGTATCAGCCACCTATTATTTGCCTGCTCAGTGGGTGAGAAGCTTGCCTTTGCAGAAGGATTGTATGAGTTCTGACAAGTAATGCTGTTTCCAACAATTTTCAGTTGTGTTGCAGGAGTGGCGGTATCCCTGTTGGGAGGACTTAGGGAGTGTGCTGTGTCAGTTCTGGTACTCCTTTCTATTTCAGACTATTGATAAGCTTTTCCTCTTAGATCTTCATAGATTTTTAAATGAATGGTGAAGTATTTGCTTTGACCTATAGATAAATAAGTGTCTCAGGGTTTATCTGAGAATGTTTCCCAATGCTGAAATTAGAAAATAAAGTAGCAGGTGAACCATTTTCCAAGATCTCTGAACTATATGAGCAACCTGTTCTGGCTGCAAAGCTGGCATTTCTGCTCACCCCCGTGACCATGAGAAATTGGTTTTTTAGTGGTATTTGCCAGTGGGAAAATGAAAGCTGTGAGGAGTAGGAAAGTGTATTTACTTTGTTCTTTCTGAATTGTCTGATTTGGTTTAAGGAGGATTTATTATTGTTTATGTATTGTGGCTAGCTTTTAGGAGTTTACCAGTTATACCTACAACATTGTAAGGTGGCTTTTAAGTCATGCTATCTTATACGTAAAATTCAATTAAATTACATAACAAAGGAGTATACAACAAATTATAGTTGAGTCCTTTGTATTTTTATATATATATATATATAACACAAACTTTATTTATAATGCTATGCTTATTTGCCCCAGTGTAAAGCTATGTGTTTTTATTTGTATACTGTGCTCGTTTACAGTGTCTTTGGGTGAAGAAAATTAGAATATGTAACGTACAGAAATTACTTTAGAATACAGATGCGTATTGAAGTGTATAATAGGACTTTTCTTTCTCAATCGCACTAGAGAAACTTAAGACAGTGAGATAAGATAATACGATTTGATATACCAAACCAGCTCTGTTGTCTATTTAATCTAGAAGTGCTGATAAACTACACAAGGAAGAAGCCAAAAAACAAACATCAGAACCTGTGACACACTGAGGCAGCTGCTGAAGTCTACACGTGGGGAACATTTCTTTCTAATCTTTGTAGGTGATCAGGTTATGCCCTGACATGGAACCCTGGAGTGCTCATGTTACCCTAAGCTGGCTCAGCAGTGAGTGCTTTTTAGTTGCCAGCTCATCATCCAGCTCCTTGCAAAACCTTGCAGTCCATGTGTGGCATGCTCATGCTGTAGGAAGTGCAATGTCGCTGTTATAAATTAAATCCCTCTGTGTTAAACTGGATGTGTTTTAGTTTGAGAGGTGAATCATTACTTCTGATTCCACAAAACAGAAGCTTGATTTCATTAGGAATGTCTTAATTTTCTGGAAATGTTTTTTTCCCCAGGTGGAGAATTCTAACCTTGATTATTCTGTATTGATGGAAAATCTTGATATTCCAGTGGCTTTAGTCAATCATTTAGTTACTTTAAGCTAAAATAACGAAGAGAACTCCGGATGCCTTCAAGAAGCTTGTAATATTGATAGAGAAAAATCAGAATAGGGAGAGAGGATTAGCTGTTCAGTACCAAAGAGAAAGGAAAACATCCTCCTGTATCTAATATAATTTGCATGCGTTATCATATTATTTATTTTTAGTTCCACACAGTACTATTTTTTTCTGGTTTAGATGTTCTGGCTAGGTTACTATTTTATACTAATGAGACAAATAATAATGCTTTGCTCTGTTTAAGGGTTAGAGAGTAAACAGGCTAGGAATTCTGATTTGAGAGTGGTATTGTAGTTTGACAGGATGACCTCCAAAGGTCCCTTCCAGCTGAAATTTTTCTGTTTGAGAAAAGAAACAAGATCAAAACAATGGCAGCCTAGTGGGACAAAGAAGATGAATTATAGTTGCTCAGTGATAATACAAAGCTGATTTGCTGGAAGGGTAATTCTGTGCGCAGCTTTTTTTACCCAGACAGGCAATACCTGCACATTGCACACCAGGCATCTGTGGCAGAGTTTGTCTCTCACACAGTGCTTGTGTTAGAGCATCCCAGAGCAGAACTGTGTGCAATGCATGGACTGAAAGATGTGAAAAAAGGGCCAACAGTGAAGATAACATGTCCATGGACACAATTTTTTGTGTGACTAAAAGTAATCCAGTAAAGTAGATTGCATTCAAAATGCTGCTACTTCTATTAAACAGTAGGTTTTGTTCCTTTTATTAAGTGTATGGCATATCGATGTGTACATTTAACAGAAATATGGTTTTGCACCTTCTTTCCTCACTTCTCTCTTCCTTGTGCACTTTCAGCTCTCACTTTTCCAAAGGCTGGCTAAGACAGAAGCATGGTAAATGAGAATAATAAACATGCTAATCTAACAAACTAATGCGAGATGTTATTGGGGAAAGGAGGAAACTTCATTGGCTATGGAGTACAGAGATTGTCCAGGTGGAGAATATACTAAACTGGTATATTGTAAAGGTGCAAAAAGTACCAAATAGATTGCTGTGTAAGTTGTGACACAGTAATGTTTCAGATAATGTACAGTCCCCATAGGATTGGATTAGGATAGACATTCTGAAGTGTTGTGTGGCTGCAAAAGAGTAGCATTGGGAAGAGTATTTTGCAGCAGCAGAGTGGTTTGGGGCTGCTCAGACCTGTAGCAGCAGTCTGTAGGCAGTGCTCAGAAGGCTGTTGCAAATCATAATGGTTCCTCGCTG
Organism: Cyrtonyx montezumae; assembly: GCF_038088225.1. NCBI lineage: Eukaryota > Metazoa > Chordata > Aves > Galliformes > Odontophoridae > Cyrtonyx > Cyrtonyx montezumae. Next base: position 33,892,094 of record NW_027072089.1, on the reverse strand, counting down.
CCTGCCAGTGTAACCAGGCACCAGAGAGTGGTCTGCAAAAATAAAGCAGATACACAAGGGAATATGGGTAATCTATGAAAGGGGCTTGTTACAGCAGATCAGTGCATAGAAACCTACAGGTATCTCTCTCTTCACACTCAGCTACTGAATTGAAAATGGTTTTTTTTTCTTTTTTTGTGAAACTATACCAATGATAGGCAGTATTGTAGTTAAATGCTTTGCATGAGTAGAAAGGATTCAGTCAGGACTGTTGTTTGTGTAGCTTAAGTTCTTTTGAGATTATGCTTAGTTCTGGGAATTGTTTTGTCCAGAATGGACTGGGGGTCTTGCACATGAGGAAATGGCATGAAGATGCAGCCACAAGTAGAGTTCAGCATTTCTCAGGCTTAGCAGCCAAGCATTGATGAGTGTGTGTATAAATGAGCTTAGCGCAGTTCCCGAGGTAATGAGCTCTGACTCTTGCTGCTGCACAATACCGAGGGTGCAGAGCAGCACTAATGTAGTTTTGCTGTTCTGTGCCTGCGAACTGCCTCATCTCTCTTGGGTTCCTATGCAGTTTTCTCTCTCCACATGATGTTTAGAACAGTTGGAGCCAGTTTAAGTCTGTCTGTGCCCATCAGCACGGTGTGGTCAGAGAGCTTGTTTTCAGTGTACTTGAGTGAGCCCAGAGAAGCTCTGCTTGTTCTATTCTTTTGAGCTCCTTTAGTAACCTTTGGACAATAAGTGGAGTGTTCTTCAGGCTGGTGATTTACTAGTGTGTAACAAAGAATAAAATTGCTTTGTTCTTTAAAAAGTTGAGTTGAAGAGACCTCACTGGATTCTGAAACTGTGACAAAAGCTGGTTTAAACCAGTTGGTTTTTTTTGTTGCTTTACTTTTCCTTTGCTTTTTGTCTTTCAGTTCTATTATCAGAAGTGCGAATGTGCCATTTTGGCAAGGTATCATTTTCCAGTTCATTGCTTTGGAATGCTATGTGAGAAATGTGCATTCACACTACAAGTGCTTTAATGGGTAATTGGGTAAGTGCAATTAATGTGAGAAATGAAATTTTAAAAATCAATGTTTATGTAATTTATCTGTCAAGAAATAACCCTTATGCTATAATATTACTTTGAGGGATGCAAAATAAAATAATTGGATGAATAAATTAGCATGTACTGAACTTTTGTGTTAGATGTGCTTTCTTCTTTCCAGTTGTGGCTGTCTTTCCAAGGGGGGGGAGGGACTAGTGATAGGAAAAAAGTGTGTTTAATAGAGACAGTTCCATGTTTTGTCAGGCCAGATTGTTGGCTGCTTTGGTAGTGGTGGCCAAGCCATCTCCATGCTGTCATTTGAAACCTTAGGTGTCCATTTCCCGTTGTGCAAAACTTGAACCACAGCAGACAGTCCTGAGGACTTCTGGGGCTGCTGAAGATATTATACTCCCCAGTTCAAATTTCTGCTTAAGAAAGATCTCTGCGGTTCTCTTAAGAAATGTGGGAAATGTTCTTGGACTTCCTGGAGGTTACAAAAAGGCTTGGCTTGAAGTCTTGGACATATTTTCCCAAATGTTGGTGGTCTGGGCCACTTGCTTCCAAAGATTGGAAGCAGAATCTTGTGAGAAAGCAATTTTCTCTGAAATTAGTATAAGTGGAACTGCTTGCCTCCAGAGACTGTTGGTGGGAAACCATCAGTCAATCTTTATGATTAATTTTCATTTGACTCAAAGACTTCTCTTTCACTAATGTTAGCTAAATGTCAACTGAAATCCTTTTCTGAAGCAGTATTTCCAGACTTATTTGTTTTGTCTAATGGCTGTTCTTTTGGCCAACATTTTGGGACTACCAAATTGCAGAATGTGAGCCAAAGAGACGTTCTATACATGAGAAATGGAAACAGACTGCACACCGCTGCAGGCTGAAAGTGGAGAGTTTTGCTGCTGTCTCTCTAGGGTCTGATGTGTCACCCACTGTAAAACTGTTGGTAGGTAGTCTGACTGTTGAGTCATCTGCCCTCAGTATCTCACTGAGAGCTGATTCACCGCCTAGGGAATTAGTCCATCTTTTGATTCTATGGCAAAAAATAAGTTGCACTTTTTTCTGAGCATGTGTTTACATTTCAAGACACCTACATAGCTTACTCAAGAATATTAATCAAGAGCTTTTTTTTTTCCAATAAATTAATATGAACGCCTTTAGGACTAGTTAGCATAAATACTTGTATTTCCTGCTGACAGAATGTGGAGCTTTGGAGAAATGCACAAGGACATTATATTGCTATTTAGCAGCCTCTAAAAACAAAAAGGGAATTAATGGTTTCATTTCTCGTGTTCTATGTAGAAAAATGTCAAAACACCTTAATGGGAGTTGCATCCTTCTCCATACAGAGGTGTTTGTAGTGTTATTGAATTGTGTTATTATTTTCAAACGTGCATTAGAACTTCTTATTCCATTTGCATCCTTATTATTAGATATGTTGCACATATTAAACATTTCTGTTGTGCTGAATTTTCAAACCTGAGATTAAATTGTTTGGAAGTAATTATAATCATGCTATCTTTCTGTGATGAATATTTTTTGCCTCCAAGGTAGAGGCAGAAATCATTTCTAAACTTTCATGTTTACAATTATAATTTCTATAACTATATTTTCAATAACTATAAATCAAATTTCAGTTATTTTCTATCCAAAACACTCCAAAGTAGGTGTAAGAAAGCTTCATGAAATTCCTCCAAAGAGATTTTTGCCTGACAAAATAAGTTTGAGGAGGGAGTTGTGAGCCTCTCTTTGCCAGTTTCAGCTCCCATAGAGTACAGGCAGCTTGCAGATTTGGTGACTCTCAGAGGTGACTTCAGGACCACATCCGTGACTGTTCATGGCCAGGTTCAGGGGCTGTGTCAGAACCTTCCACCGTTCAGGTTGTGTGAGGCTTTGGTGATGCAGTTAAGCATAAGGTAACACTGCCGCTTTTGTTGCAAAGCAGTGATTTTAGTGATAGATCAGACAAAAATCTTCAGGTCTTCCTGCCTCTCCCCAGCAGCAGCAAGGGAAGCAGATGCTTCATGTGTGTCAAATGCTTCCAAGTGACTGTCCTTAGTGCTTGGGTGTGCAGAGCTCTTTTTGTCATGGTGTTTGTACTTGTCCCAGTGCTGTGTGTAACACACTGTTTCTTCCATGACTTTTACCCATCCTCAGTCTATGCATAAGTTTACAACTACCCAAGGAAGACCCCCGTGAGGGCGCTTCAGGTTAAAAATACATTCTCCAGCTCAGTGCTCTGATACTTCAGGAAAGGGCACATAGAGTTGCTCTGCTGTAGTTGTTGTGAAATGGCTTTCAGCAGATATCTGGATTTGGCCAGGTGCTGTGTGCTGTTCACCCCAGGAGCTCTGGCCATACTCCTCTGGAGGGGTTCGGCTCCACACTGGGAGTTTATAATTGCTCAGCTGAGCTTGTCCTTTCCCAGCACTGGTATTCCCATCCATCTTAAAAATGGATTTTTACTCTGCTAAGTATTCCCTGTGTACTTTGGGAGATATTGAGTCCTCCATCAAATTTTTGATAGAAGTTGAAATGGTTAAGACTATCTCTATTCTTTTATCTTTTTGTCCTTAAGAATATCATTACTGTCACAGATGAAGTCAGCAATTTAGGAAATAGCCTGTGGTAATTTTCAGCTATGCTGTAGTTTTCCTGGGAATTGAATTGCTCGATCATGAAGAATAGACATTTTCTGTCAGACTGATTCTGCAAGGTCTGGTGAAATTCTCCCAGTTCCTGAGAGAAACAATGTGGGAACCCTAGGGAGATGCCCACAATATAATAACATTGTTGGTTACCAAGTGTTGTTTGGACATGGAAACATTTCTGCTTTATTCTTATCCTTATTTATCAATATTGTGAAATATTTGCATATTTGAAGAGTAGGGTACCCTTAACGGACTGCTTGAAGATGGAATGGCTGCAATTATTAGAGCTGTTTACCTAGACCACTACTACAAGAATGTTAAATTATGCAATAATAGTTGTTATGAACTAGGGTAAGGGATAAACAGTTAAAAAATAGTACATGGATTTAAAATAATTGAATATTAAAGCTGGAAAGGCATTTTCTGAAATCTACTTTAAAAAATAATAATACTTAGAAAATGTAGTATATTCTAATGTTGTTTGATTGACACAGTATGTAGTATTTCAGGAGCAAAATTCCTGATCAGTCAAGCACATATCAAGTGCTGTATGTCTGAGACTATTTCAATAGTGAGCTATTTTTGTGTTGTACTACAAAGCTGCTTCTCCTAGACACCCATGTTTCACTGTACTCGCATGAAGTTTGTGCTCTAGTCTTCAAGTGTCATGTCCTGTGTCTGCAAGTATAACTTTAATCTGCTGGTATCATTGACATTTCATCTGTTCACAGTGATTAAAAAAAAAAGCTCCCATCTGTACTGTACGTTCCTTTCAAAAATAGTTTTAGTTAAAATGACCTAGGAATCCAGCACAGTGACTCTTGCAAGAATTTCTGCTTGCTCTGAAATGATAATCCAATATGAGGAAGAAGAATTCTGTTAACGTTATATTTCTCTATCAATACTACGTTCCTCTATAAAGGGGTAAGGAATTCAGGCAATACGCTTAGTGCTCATTAGGGGTCAGTAGCGGAGCATGACATGAAGGCAGAGCTGAGCATTCATTTAAGGAATCCAGCTCACTTCTGTTCAAAAGATTTCTGTTGTATTTGAGACCAAAAAGAAAAATCTAGCTTCTAAAAGTGGAATCTCTTAAAAGAGGCTTTAGTTTCTGAACGCTGGCTTCAAAATTAAAGTCATTAATTCCCTAGTAATTTTTATTTTATAGTGTTTTTCACTTGAATGCAAACTAGATGATTTTGCAGGCAATGTAAAACAATCAAACAAAACCAACAGATTTAAATTAAAAAATAAAGCTGCCTACAAACAGATACACTGCATGTCAAGAAGCCATATTACTGCCTTAATGATAAACTGCTTGAATGTCATCTTGTAATAACAAAACAGTGCTGCAGAGATATGGTGAATAAAAGACTTTTTAAAGTTTTAGATTTTATGAACTCTGTTGTATTTTAATTGGGATGCCAAATATTCCCAGTATAATGCTCACTTGGTCGTCAGCATCCCAAGTGGCACATCTGATCTTCCAATTTCAATATGCATCACTAAGAGATGTCTCCTTTAAGGCATGTTATGGCCCTGGTCCATATTCATCGTCACAAAGACTTAACTGAGTCCTACTGGCTTCTTGTCAGGACCCTAAAATTATAATCCAGAAGGGACAAACAGTTCCTAACAGTGGAAACGCTGAAGCAGTTAAACAGTTTAAAAATAGTGCTTTTTAACATTCTTGAATAATTTACATAATCTGAATAAATGAATTCCTCTGCAGACATCTAATTCCAGAGTGAAGAATCACCGTGCTTATCATTTCCCATCTCAGGGATGGAATTATTAATGTACTAAATCAAGAAGATTAGATATTGTGCAAAGCTGGGTTATTTTTCAAGATTTTATAATGCAAAATCAATAGACACATTTACAACATTCAACATTTTGCTTTCTGAATCTGATCTGAGATGGTTTTGCAAAAAATATTCAGCACATGGCCACAGTGACCTGCTGCCGGAGGGCTCTGCAGTCGGGCATCCTCCATTCCCTCTCTTTGGGTGCTGCCCAAGGCTCTAACTGACCATTTCTGCCTTTACAGATAAGAATAAAAATCACCATCAGTTAGCATAAACCTGTGCCTCTCTCTGATGAAAGTTCATGATCTGATCTTATTTATTAAAAGTTTTGATTGGCTTTTAAGTGAAGATTAAAAGGATAAGAATCCAGAACTCCAGTCATCTCCATACTCTCCTCTCAGCTTGACTTAGTTGAGATCAAACAAATCTTCTTGATGGCTTTTTCTGTATGTCAGAATAATATCTGGAAAGGAAATATCCTTTAAATCAGTATCAAGGACTAACATCCTTCTCCACTGTCCATTCCAAACTTGCTGCTATTGTGTTAGTCTCAAGTGTAAAAATTAATAGCATATCTCATTTTCATTTTTTTGTTTTAAGTCAAGTGTGGCATTCAGAATTGAATATTGTTTGAAAGGACAGATTCTTCATCTTGCAGTATGAAAAAAGCTGTTAATATACCATTTGCTGTTCTGAAAGGAAACTGTTTTGTTTACCAGTCCCAGGAACATAAGCACTTTCAAATTGAGGTGATAAACATTTATAAGAACTCACCTTATTTATTTCTTCTTGAAGAAATCTTGGAGAGTATGAGGGTGTGTTTTAGGTCCTGGAGTTGGTTCTGTCCAGTGGAAGGCAGCTCAAGATGAAGTTTTGGCGGATGAAGCATTCTCACAGGTGCACAGCTAAATAAATGCAGGAAAATATTTTGGGCTTGACCCAAAAGATAGGCCTTAAAAGTGGGAAAAATGGGAAATAACTATCTATGTTTTTAGTGACATACAGACATCCCCCTGACTCCAGGCACCCCAAAACTGCTAGAATTAATTTCTATCGTTTTGTTTTGATAAAGCACAGGGTCACTGTCTTGAGTTTTCTGCTCACTAGTTATGACAGTGAGTAGAAATACGGAACAGTGAAATGCAATAGGTAGTTGTGGTTCAAAATCCTTCGATAGACAATGATCAGGAGTATACTAGAAATAAAATATAACTGCTTTATCATATAATGGGATTTCAGGTTTTATTTTGTAATGTTTACATTGCTAGTAATTGCAAAGGTGTTTTGTGAATAGTTCTTTGTAGAAGACGTGTTCACAACCCAACTTTTATGCTATTATGGCCTTTTTCTGAATGAAAATCGGTGTATTAGGCTTTTTTGTAAGTGTTAAGTGGAAGCTATTAGAAGTTTGAGAGTGATTACTTTGTCTAAACAAACAAGGTAATGGTAATTGTACTTAATACCCTCGTAACAACCAGTAGATTCAGAATTTTCCTTTGTTATTTAATTTAATGTAAGTTAATTCTTGAAAGATTGGAAAAGTTATTCTCAGCCACATGACTGGTTTCTGCAAAGCCAAAGCAGCTGGAGCACTGTTGCCATCTAATTCATCAAAAAGACTCATTGCCATTAGTCACACTAATGTCCGATCGCACCATTAGCTTAAGCGAATTCTCGATCAACATCCATTTAATTTTGCTTTCATGAGTGATTATTTCTGTAAAGGACAGGTTGCTGGCTCCAGCCTTGACACGAGTTTGTGGAGGGTTATCTTTTCCCATGCTTCTAATATAATATTAGGTGGCAGTATAAATAATCTGATTTGTGATAGATGAAAGTGGGGAAAAAGTGGTATGTTCAATCAGAGCTTGAACATCCCAAGTAAACATCAGTCATTTACTGGGGGCTAAACTGCGAGCAGTCCTTTCACAAATCCATAAAGAGTGGGGACAATCTCTCTGCCACTACAGCTGTTACATGACCTTCTCTAAAGCCCCAGGTGATTTGTTCTTTCTTCCTGTAAAGTAAGAAGCTGTAGAAATGATGGGAAGGACAACGTGCTGAGAAGCATTCATTGACAGGCCACCCAGCAAAGGCTGAAAGGTGTTTTGGTGAGCAAAGCAAAAATAACTGCCTGTAGGGAAATGCCAGCACATTGTCTTGGAATTGCTACTGGAGTGGGGCAGTACTGATCCATTGTAATGGTGTAATGGCAACAGGACCAACGCAATAAGAAGGTGTTACAAAGAAAGAAGATAATGAAATGTTTACTCATCTCTGAGGACCTAGGCTTGCAGCTAGAACTCCACAAAGGAGAGACCTCCAACAAGAGATCCTTCCTCAGTGGCAGTCAGCCCTTAAATGAAGTCAAAGAGGAGGGCAGGCTGGCTCTACCTTTTCTGGTTGCACAGGTGAATTGTGTTCACCTTTACTCCCAGGGCTGACCAGGTCTTTTCTCCAGGTGACTTCAGGCCATGATACAGTAGTTGCCATACACCCATCCTGAGAGGAAGTTGGGTAGTTTCATAGTTTCTCTAATGCAAATAAAAACAGCGTTTGTCTCATCAAGTATGCATAGACTAAATGATGTTACTGCCTAACAGCAACTGTGTCAATCCAGGTGTACTGTAGTATCTGAAATAAAAATTGTCACTTAAGTATTATGAGGAAGAATGTCAGGAATATTCTATCATGTTTATAAAGGAAAATTCCTCTACCCACACTTCCCCAAATTAAGCAATGAGATGCAGATGTACTCTTAGAGCTGAACATTTGATTTAGGGACTGGATTCAGCATCTTTACACAGTTAGAGCAGTAAAATTGATTTTAATGAGCAAGACTGAAAAAATAAGAAAGAGTATCAACTTGTGTTAGATTGAGTTCATGAATAAAGGCTATAATGTTTATCACTGTATATACTTGACAGTATACATAGTTCCTCACTACCAGTGAATGTATGCTTTCTAAATAATTTCTTCCTTCACATCCCTGACACTTGATATGTCCCTTGGCTCCTTCTTTTGAGTATCTCCTTGTTTTCCCCAAGAATAAGTCCTCTTAAAATGAATTTTCTCTGTTACAGTATTATCTATTGGGAAGTGTTTTTTGAAGAAATAAATGAGCTCATTTTGTTGAAGGCTTTAGGTTTTTATCCAAGTATTCCAAAACTTTATCTGCTGTACATTTTGTTGGAAGGCATCTACTGAAATTGTTAAAGAAAATCTTCAAGTCAGATTTAGTTTCCTTAATGTTCATAACAAATTATTAGAGAGAAAAAAATAATCAAACCCTTTTGCAATTCTTTTTTTTTTCCCCTTCTCTGTGATTTTATTATTAGCAATAGAAATCTTTCAAATTCATAAAGGTGACAGATGACTGTTTACTCGATGCAGCAGAATAAATCTGTCATAATCACAATTAAAGAGAAAACGTGTTTCACGCTGCCCATGCAGTGGGCATTAAATGTGTTGCAAAAAGGAAGCAGACACCTTATTGATTACCAGAAGTTCCCTAATAAATTGATGTAATTAATTCCTGCTGAGCTTCTCACTTACAAGCAGTAGTTTAGACCTAGCAAAATACTTTCAGAGCTAAGCACAGATTACTAGTTCCAGTTGTTAATATTCACAACATACTTTTTGGATATGGACTTGTTCTGCCTTTTTCAAAATCACAACCATCCAAAAGAGCTTTGAAAAATTATATTTCCACATCTGAATGTATGTAGTTCTTTTATGGCTAAAGAAAACTTCTTGGTTAGAATCACGTCCTTCTGAAGTAATAGGTAGCAGAGAGTAAGAAAGAAATGTCTTCATGCTTCTGCTTTACAGACTTCCTGATCTGCTTAATACTGAAGTAATGAGGAATCTCTGAAGGAGGTAGAATGCTATGTCAATACTGGGAGATCAGCATTATTTGTGAGACTATACAAAACCCCTCCTGAAACCTGTATGTTCTCTCCAGCCCTTGGAAATAATGCTCCTGAGAGGTGTTGTCATCACAGCTTAGACTCTGAGAGTCATGGAATCATTTTCTAGATTGGAAAAGACCCATAAGGCCATCAAATCCAATCAATCCAAGTAACACTGACAAGTCAAAGTTCACTGAAATGTGATAAGATTCCTTGGCTGTTTTATCATTTTGGTAATCTCCCCAGAGGCTGGGAGCAGAGGAAGGTGTGGACAATTTTGGTCTTAATTGTTTTATCTTTCTCCTTGGTTATGGGAAGCCAGATCGAAGGAGGAAGGTCATTGTATTCAGATATTTAGTTCAGTGCAAGGGAGATGAGCTTCAAGCACTTTCATGGCAAAATATTTTCTTTTCCTCTTACCGTGTTTAATATCATCACTATCAAATATTGGACAGATAGATTTTATGTCCACAAGCTCTTTTGCACTAGAATGTTTTAATAATGGCTTTGATTTCTGTGTCTAGAGTGGTTTCCTTGAACGTATTCCTCCTTTTTTTAATAATGATCTCTACAAGAAGGTAGCCCGTTAATCAGGAAATAATGACCGGATAGTGAGCCAGCTAAAAATAAACCAACATAGAAATATATATAACTAACTTACAAATTTGACAGTGTCTTTTGCTTCTTTACATTCCCTTTGTATGATGCTTGCAGCAGTACTGTACAAGGTTGCTGTTTTTGTTAAGGTATGGCTATCTCTTCATAAGTGAAATGTTCACATCAATAAAACCACAGCAATGAGACTGTGTAAAGCTACCTTAATCAATAGAAATCTTATTAATGGGAAGAAATTCACTTCTTTAAGAACTTTCTATGCAGTTGTTATAGCTGATGTGGGTAAGTAGATAGGAACTTGTCTTGCAGTTGTCTTTTGTGTGAAAGTTTATTCTATAAAAATTAAAATTCTGTTTGGGAAAGCTCCTGTTTTGGAAAAATGTTTGGAAATTTGGAAAAATGTTTTGGATGTGTAAGAGAATTGACAACAGACAGCACTCTCCAAATCTCTACAGTGAATAGCTCAGAGCCGTTTCCAAGAGATGGCAGTGAACGTCACTGTGCTTGTTCAGAATAAGTTTGTAGAAAATTTGTCATACACTTTCTACTTCTCATTGCATTTGGCTTGCACTTACGGAAATTTGGTAATTGCTGGTCATAAAACATGAGCAATGATGTAGTTCACTTTCAGACAGTGCTATTCTCAAAGCAGAGGAGCTTGGAGTTCTAGCAGAGAGTAAAGTAAAAGTGCAACCTGTCAGCATAATTGTGGAAACAAATCATATTTATAGTGTATGTAGAGCTAGATGTGCCAGACCTTGATTAATAATCAATTGTAATTACTATTTAGAATTAATTGCATTCCTGAATTGCTGACTTGAAAAATGATTTGGAAGCATTTTCCCAGACCTTCCTTGAGGTACTACTAACTTGATGTTGAAGTGCATTTAATAACTTCAATGTCATATCACTGTCCTTGTATTATCATTATGTCCTTTTGAGTTTGTTTCATGAGGAACTGAAAATATGCAAACACAACAATAGCCGTAATTCTTGATTCTTGAGCTTGCATTGTGTTTGACTTTGCTGTGTCCTTGCTGTGCTGCTTTTAATAGATTTGTGCATAACATATTTGTTGCCAACACTAGGTGTCACACTAAGTATGTTTCTGCTTCTGGCATGAGACAAAACCCTTTGCCAGTAAATGAGACTGTAAAGCTCTTCCCAGAACATCCTTCCAGTCAGGACTCTTAGTCAGCAGGAGTTTTCCCATTGGTTTATGTGCAGTTGGGTTTGAACCTTTGATGCTTACCTTGTTTCACTCTGTAGAACTGCAACAAATGGACAGAATTGCCAGTTCAGCAGCCTGGTGGATTTAGTGGGCCCATTCAGTGTACAGTGAATTAACTAAGGGAAATATAATTTGCTTCCAAATGTTGCTCAGATTTTTCCAAGATTTGGTTTCAGAGTTCATTAGGTTTTGCAAATTCTAGCTACATAAATAAAAGCAAAAATGAGTTCTCGAAGCAATATTCAACAGAATAGATCCTGTATGCTCTAAAAAATAAAGTCAGTGAATGAGTTCTTGGGGTTTGGCTGGAAAATATTTGTTGGCTGAATCTTCCTGCAGAGCCCCTAAATCCCTCTGCAAACCTCCTTCCTTGTCAGTGGGTTTCCTCGGTACATGTCTCTGGAGGTGATCCCTTATCTGTATACGTCTAGTAGCTTTATGAAATGGGTGGGAGAAGTAGCCTGGTAATAGCAGAAAGGATTATTGTACTTTATAGCAGAGCTTTCCTCGAAGTTCAGAGCAACACAGTTCAAAGCTTCCAAATGTTTTGCCCAAATCTTCTCGGTATCTTTATATGGAAGATCTAATCCGAAGTTTGCTGAAGTTAAGTTGGCAGTGGACTTCGGATCAGGCACTTAGTGCAGACGTGAAAAGAGGTCTCTGCCTGTCGTGTTTGTAATTATGTAAGAAATAACAGATCTTAACGGGTGCAGCAGAGAAATTATAAAACTTGTCAGTTATTTTTCATTTGAGCTTTTCTTATTTGAGCAAGCAATTTGTTCAGCACATACTCATACTAATAAATGCTCAAACTTTGTTTTGCAAGTTATGAAAGCTGTTAGAGATAAAGCCTTTGTTTGTTCTTTCAGCCCAATATTCTGGGAAAAGGGTTTAAATCCTAAACACTTTCAATTCTCCAGCAACACGCAATAGTTGAAAGCACTATAAAACTTGTTTACAAGGACTCGGAGAGCGAAAAATTGTTTCATTTTAAATGCTGGAGAGGATGTAGGATCTGACAACTTTAAAGCCTGAATTTTTCTTGCCTTCAGCAGAGATAGTGCACTAGCATGGAACTTTCTGTCACCTCAGAAAGACCTAATACTAGCTCTGCACATGTGGGATGGTTAGCACAAGAGGGGTACAAGGCCATGGGCAGTACTGTTTCCACACCATCGAGCTGCTTCTTTCTGACTTTTGTGGTTTTAAGCATGACAAAGAAAGGTATTTTACAATTTGTTCTCCCATCGTTTTCCATCTGGATGGTGATAAGAACCGGACCAGGGCACATTCTGTGTTCCTCCTCTGTAGGTAAGACAGGCAGCAGGAGGGAGGGGGAGCTCACAAATCTGCACTGAAGCTATCTGTCAGTACTTTGGGGCCCTGATAGCTGTTTGCTTTGTTTTGGTTCACTCTGATACATGGAAATAGTGATGGAGCTGCTGATGGTGAAAAATGTTCAATGTCAGGTTGAAGAGATCTGGAATTCTCAACGCTTGTCTAACTGTAGTGTCAGCTGGCATAAGTGTACTTCACAGTAGCAAGTAGGAAGTGGTTCCAGTTCCATGTTCTGAGATCCAGGCTCACCATTATGCCCATTATACCCAAATTTGGTTGTATATATTATAAAAAATAAGACAACTGTGTAGTTATCTTAGCCTGAGCCAGGCTAGTGTTTCTGGAGACTGGTTCTGTCCATGTGTGTAAGTAATCTGATTTACACAGATTCAGACCCAGACAGAGCACTGGATTGCAGTGCTCTGCGTCTCTAACACTGAAGGGTAATGCTTAAAAATGAGAATCAACATCTAAAACAAACAAACAAACAAAAAAAAAACAAACAGCGCAACAACTTTCAATGTCTAGTTTTATCCTTCTCTGTGTATGAAATAAAATCTATGTATATAACAAAGTTATTTTCATGCTTGCTGGTAATGCAGATATAGAAAACTATAGAGAGCATGGTCACCATATTCTACATCGAATACGGAAAGCTGCATAACACTTAACTGCATCCTGACATGAGGAATGATACAAAGGTCCTGGGTGTATCACCACATAGGCTTGTTGGTTTTTTTTGTTGTTTTTTTGTTTTCCCAGTGCAGATACATCAGTAGTGAGATAGATGGGAAACAAAAAAATGTGTTTTTTTTTCTCCTTAGCAGATTGCATGACCCATGGTATGGTAGGCCATTCCTGAAGGCCACTTGGATGCTTGAGACAACAGCTGAGCTGGAGGAAATAGTGAGATTTGCCAGTGCAGAATATGAGTTGGGATATCTGGTGCCTGGTAGTCATCACACCTTATGCTATTTCCTAATTGTAACGAAGAACTGAAAATAAATACACACAATAGCACTATACCTCTAAGACTGTTATAGTTTAAGTTCTGCAAACTTCATAGTATGTTAGATGTGTTCCCAGCTTCATCGCCCTTTTTATGCTCTACTGTGACTTTGTTGACTCTCACAATTATTCTCACCATTCACCCATGGTCCTTCCCATCTCCCATTTCTAATCCTTTGAAGTCCACTGAAGTCATACTGTGACTATATGGTGAATCATTACTGTACATCTAATCCAATGGAAGAACTTCATGAAAGGAAATAATGTTTTTTGTATGTTCAAGATCTTGCTTCCCTGTTCAGTTTGTTTCTTCAACATGTGTGAGCACTGAGTACTTCCTGGTCAGCAGCTGTACAAAATCTATCACAGAGCAGTTTCTTCTTGATGACTTGTTTTCTGCCTAGTAGCCACCTCGGGGCAAATGCTTCTCAAACCACTGAGTCAGAACAAAAACCCTGGAACATTTGGAATAATTTGAATTCAAAATGTTTGGCTTGAATCCACTTCTGTATTTCACTCTAGAGCCTTTCTTCTTCATTACTTTGAATTAGCTGTTACATTTTCCCTGTGCTTCTGGTACCCTCTCTCGCCTATACAGAGGCTCTAAGAAATTGCGTGATACTCTGAGCATCATTACTGCAACCAGCTCCGAGTGGAAAACCCAAGCACAGCTGGTAGATGCAGTCAACCCCTTTTCATCCAGTCTGTTCTACCTGCTTTTAGACTGCTTTTTGACACGCTTACCTCATGCTTATTGTTTTAGAAAAGAGACAGTACAACTGAATGTTGTCCAAGGAGAAGAGCCTGGGAGCAGCACTGAGTTCAGTAAACAGTAGTTGCAAATAGTTTAAATCAGCAGTGCAGCAGCTAATGAAAGTTAAACATGGAATGGACTGATGTGGCTCTCAGCAGAGCTGGCTCTGAGCTTTCTGGACCCACCAGGCAGTTCCAGTGTCAGTTATGGGAGAGGGGCTGATGCTGCGGGTCTCCATTGCTTGTTTCATTCTAAATGCTGGAACTTGGTGTTAACGTGTAAGACTGTTATGATTCATGGCTTCAAGCATCTCCAGAGAACGCTCAGGAGCAATGCAGAAGATAGCTGCTGTGCAGTGCATCAGCCTACTTCCACACTTCCATTTTCACAATATGAAGAAAATGGAGTAACCTGATAGTAAACACAGTACTATCATGTCTGTTTCCTTGAGTCCCTACACAAAACAGACCTACAGATATTGTCTTACATAGAACAGTTTGAGTTGGGAAACTGGTCTCTAAAGATCACCCAGTCCAACCCCCTATCATGCATAATCCTTATTGTTTCACTGTGGACTGATTTGCACTGCCAAGGGTAGGACTGTTTGGCAAAGTCAGCACATCTGCATCATACCACATTTCCTGTTCTCTAATGTGTCTGTGAAGTCCTGATGGATGTGTGATGCCTCTGGTCACACTTACATGTCAGGAAGGTGAGGACTCCAAAAGGACATGTAAATGTACAAAACACTACATATTGCTCTGAGACCATTACTTACAGCTTTCTGTTGTAAATGGAAAACAGAAAAGGGAATGGCAGAGGAAACGTTCTCAGAATGTATTAAATTTCAATTCAATGCTAACTATGAAACCAATTCTATTGTCTTCCTGAAACAACATTTGGATGAGATTTATCTCAGCGCAGAGCATAGCAAGCAGTATGTAAGATGTAGATCGGGTACAGTATTCTAAACACAGTAAAATTTCATAGTTATCCAACCCTGGATTCAAATTTAACATTCAAATTAATTTGAGGGTCACTTGTCCAATTAGAAGACAAGGGCAAAAAGCAGAGCAAATTATACTTGCATCAACATTTTTTCCCAAAGATTCTTTAATTCCATTGGCAAGTACTTTGCAATGCTTTGAGTTTGAAACAAGAAATTCTTTTACAAATTGTCCTTTAATATTTCCTCTTTCTTCTTCTTTTCTTTTTTTTCTTTATTTTAGCTGCTTCACTGTTTCTTATTCTGACTCTTCTCTTAGAAGAATTCAGTTTCTGCTGCTTACAGTCACATTAATTTCCCCATCTAATTTTTCCTTCTGCTCTCTACCCCACAGAGAACCCTTTTTACTTCTCATTTAGCTCTGAAGTCAGGCAGCACTTCCACTTGATCAGCCAGTTTTGTGGTCTGTAACCTACTGCTTGTGCTATTGTAAGCAGCCTCTTAGAGATGCATTTCTGCTTTGTTCACCTGAGAAATGCTCACAACTACGTATGCTCAGTCTTTAGAAACACTTTGATGTGTGGATACATGAATATTTTCCCTTATGGCTTGAAATGTTTCCAGACTGCCAATTTTTAAAGTACTCCACAAACCAGTTGGAAGAAACAGATGATCTCTTTTGCTGTTAACTTTCTCCTGTGATTTGGCAGAGTTGCCATCAGTGAAAAGGAAATGTAGAAACAAAAGGACAGATTGCATCCATTTCAGACTCTCAGGATTGTGGCCTAAGAAGACATCAACAGTAATCTCCTTTTCTTTTTTTATTAGTTCTCCTCCTCTGCTTAAGCACGCCTAGAAGAATGTTCCCATCTTGGTGTCTTTTGTAATCTTTTTCAATTAGGCACATAAGAGCCCATAAAAACCCAGTAGAAAGCTTAAGGCACAGAGCAACACTTTCCTGTAACCCCACTGCCGGATGGCAAACTGCCACCGCCTGCCCCCACCTCAGCACTGCCTCGCTTTGACACGAGACTTCTTTACTGAACAGATAATTTGCTTTTCAGAGTTATGTTATTTCTGATTATAATTCTTCTGCAGAAGCCTCTGTTGACTTTGCTCAGGGTGCTTAGGTTGTATGCTCGCCACGTTCCTACCTGTTACTTTCTGGTTGGTGAAATGCTGCCTCTTCGCAGGCTCGCTGTGTTGCATGTGGTGGTTGTGTTGCTTTGACCTTGAAGCCCGGCATTTTGGAGGCTTGCAGATGCCATTTCCCCACATATTAAATATAAATCTGTGGATGCCTTGCAGCATTTTTATGTCTTCTTCTCTGGCAAGACTTCTGTGAACCAATCAGCTTGCACAGGTAACAGGAACACGAACATTAAAGAGACAGGCAGAACTTCGTATTACGTGTCATTGTAATCTTATATTAATGACATGTCTGAAAGAAAAGGGAAGATGGGCTTTGAAGGTGACATCACTCTGAAATATTTCTTTTGAACACAACATCAGCAGCAGCTGCGCCTGCATGGCCCTGTCAGTATGTCTGCTTGGATGTCTTGAGGCCTCCTCGTGATCGTCTGTACTGATCTGGAATGCCAGAAGTAGCACCCAAGGACTGTGCTGCCCTCACACCCTGTGTCATGCCCCTCCTTTGGGAGCACCCAGAACCTCCCTGGGAGAAAGCACAGTACAGCTAAAAGCAATGCCTCACTCCTGCCATATGAGTAAGGGGTACCAAGCCAATGCCTCTTTGGCTTGCCCCCTTTCTCTACCCTTTCCTATGTCTACATCCTTTTTTTCTCATTTACAGCTTAAAAGTCATTCAGAGATACTCCGTTTCTGAGCCAGAGCGTATTCATGTAGAGTTCAGTTCCTGACAGAAACAGAGACTTCATGATTTTGTGTTTATCTGACTAATGGGTGCAACTTAAACATGTAAACTTAATGGTGACAGAAATGTTGTACAGCTGGAGAGACCATCTCCAGACATGACAGTTTACTCACAGCATCTTTGCAATTGCCTGTTAAGGGATTGGCACAATGCAGGTTTATGTTTACAGCTACTTAATTAAGTTTAGTTCTGTGTCTTGTAAAGCAGCAATGGGTGTTGTCACGGGTGAAGCAAAACTGAGCACACATCCAGCTCTTAGGCAGCGATCCAAGTACATATGTTTACATTCAATGGACAAATATCAGCCTAATTTGTGTTTACTTTCAATAATGCTGGATGCTTAAGTTTTCATTTAAAGCAGCTCTTGCCACGTACATTGCGGACCTGTTTTTTTCTAATGCAATTAGAGGATGACTGTAACTCTCCAGTCTTCAGACTGTTAAATACCTATCCATTCTCCAGTGGCTTATCTTAAATTAGCCGTATTGATTCAAGCTCATAATTTTGCCCTAACACAGAGCTCTGTTAGAAGCGACTTCAAAACTAGGATTAGCTTACAGAAATAATATTAGTTATTGGGGATGTCAACGAGTAGACTCCTATTCTATCAGTTTATGAGCATGTATAGCTGAATACAGTAAATTTCTATGTGGGTGAAGCTGAACATTGTATCAGATGAATCCCCTACGAGGACAGGCAGAGAGAGCAAAGGCTGTTTTGCCTGGAGAAGAGAAGGCTCCGGGGAGACCTGAGTGTGGCCTTTCAGTATCTAAAGGGGGGGCTATAAGAAGAAAGGAGACAGACTCTTTAGCAGGGTCTGTTGCGACAGGATAAGAAGAAATGGTTTCAAACTAAAAGAGTGGAGTTTTAGATTGGATATAAAGAAGAAATTTTTTACAATAGTAGTGGTGAGTCACTGGCACAGGTTGCCCAGAGAGGTGGTTAGCATCCATTGTGGGAGACACTTAAGGTCAGGCTGGATGGGGCTCTGAACAACCTCGTGTAGCTGTAGGTGTCTCTGTTCATTTCAGGGAAGTTGCACTAGATGGCTTTTAAGAGACCCTTACAACTCAAATGATTCTATGGTTCTATGAATATTGTATTCATTAGTTTTGCATTAATAATTGGTAATTAATTTTTTAATTTAATTAGCGATTTCTAATTTACTCCCATCCTTCAGTATGTACCATGGGGATTTTCTAACACAGAGATCAGTGTTAGTGTTTCATGTATGTTCCATGTGTTTGTCTTCTGCAAACCAATGTAACCCTTCTGAGACCTATCTGGAAACTTTCAGAATCTGTAATGTCCTATAGCAGGAATTTCAACAATATATAATGTACAAAATAATTTGTGGTAAGAGGCTTTCACCTTTACATTGTCATTTCATGGATCTCTGTCAAATGCTCCTCAGTTTTGTTTTCTTTCTGGTTTGGGGAATTCAGGTTGATTGTTCCATACATGACTGCTATTGTGTATTTTTCATCATCACTGTTCCAAATGATGTCACTTTTCCAAGTCTATTTTGCTATCCTTCAGACTGGGATTACCACCTACCATATTAGTGCTTTTTGTCTTCTTCCTATTTCTTTCCAAACAATTGGTCACTTTTGCCTGTTTTTACCACTGTGAGGCACTGAGCTGATATTTTTATAGAACTATTTATTATTACTCTGAACTTCTATTCTTGAGTGCTAATAGCTATCCGAGAGCTTCTCCTTTGCTTTATATAATTAGAATTGTACTTCTTTTTTCTTCTTGGCATTACTTCACATTTGTCTTTATTGAATTTCATTTGGCACTGTGCTGCACAGTATTGTGAAGGCCTTCTGCAACTCCTCTTAGTCAGCCTTCATTTTTACTTCTGTGAATGATTTTGTCACTTTGATTTTGTAATCATTTATGAATTCAGCAAATGACATGAGCTTGAGCATTTGTCCCCTATGGGGACTCTGTTGGGGACTCTTGTCTTTCGAGACAATTAACTGTTTGCTGTTTCCTTTAATAATCCAGTTATGAAGACTTTTCCTCATATCCCAAGTCAGCTTAGTTCTCTGGGAGATATTTAAAGGGATCTTTATGAATGTCTTCTGGAGATCCAAGTAGCTCACACACTTGTCCTGGACTCCTTCACAGAACTAGAAGAGGTTTGTGAAGCATTCCTTCCCTTTTCACAGCAGCTGCTTCTGAATATGTCACTGTATTGACTCCTCAGCATATGCAGCAAACCAGATCCTAAGTACCATAGCAATCCCCCTCAGAATGCACTGAAAATAATATTATGGCAGTATTGCAATACTATATAAATAACATAATGTTTTTCCTCTCAACAGGAAGCAAGGAATTTTAATATTAATTTTTAACAGGTTTTAAACTATTAAGAAACCCTAATGTGGTGAATGCTAAATCCTACAAAAGAATCAGGTAAGTTGCAATGAAGTGAGGTTCTCACTTCTACAGATGGGAATCTCAGTACAAGTTCAGAGCCAGAGGAATGGTGCCTGGGGTGTCCAATCATTAGTATAAGAATGCTTCAATAAAAATAAGGCAAGCAGATGTATTGACTTCTCCACTCTGTGCCTGTCCCCATTCCACTGTTAGTCTTTTTGTTCCCCATACTACCTGAACCAGCCTGACCATGCCCTGTAGTCAGCTCATTTTCCTGAAGCTGAACGGTCCTTTTGCCAATGTCTCCTCTGACTCTTCATCCCTGAGCATTTCTGTTTTGGCCTGCATATTTTAAACAATTTATAGGCCTCAGCGTAAGCATTCAGAAACCTAACTGCTCTAGTCTATTTGTGTTACTCTATCTCCTCTGGCATTCCGTGTATACTTTTCCTGCTTGTTGTTTGGGCTGGAAGCAATCTGTTTGCTCTGCACTTTTACACTACATGGCATAATGGGGTCTTGGTCTTTGAGCAGGGTTCCTAGGTATTACGGGAAATTTCTCTGTGTTCATCTGGATGCCCATTTATTCTGCTACAGTGTTTTGCACAGTACAGTATTATTCCTCAATTTTCCCCAGATACCTCCTGGAAGTGCCTCACGTTTGCTGACACTGAGGCAATTTTAAGTGAGAGGTTACACCCTGCAATGCTTATTTCAGCTGTTTCATAATTGAGTTCCACTAGCACCAGTCTTGGAGATTTGTTGCTATTCATTATGTCACTCTGACCAAAACTTTTTCTACTGACACTTCAATTTGAAACAATGCTGTGATGCTGCTGCTACCATGCCCCACTTTGGGCCTGAGCACCTGCATATTACAGACTCCTACATACCAAAGATGGATGCAAAATCATCTCTTCTACCGTCTCCTTCTCTTTCTGTGCTCTGTTGTGCCGTCAGCAACTCTCAGCCAAGCGGGCTGTTTGGTCAGCTTCCTCTTCCCTATGTATTTGAACAAGAGTTAGTATTAAAGTTTCTCAGTTTTTTTATTGTGTGCCTTATAGGTGTTTTTATTTTACTTTATTTTTTAATTTATCTATCAGAGTTTGTTATTCTCTCTCTTCCTTGCTTGGAAGTGATGTCAGCTCAACACAATCATACTCTTTGTGAACTCCCTTGGCAAACTCTACTCATCCTTTTGGATCTCTGGGGGGTCAGGAGAAGAGGAAGGAAGGAAGGAAGGAATGTTTTAGCAGATACTGAACAAGATTTAGGACATGTCAGTCAAATGGTGTTGGGACAGTCTGCTACAATGTGACAGATGCCCAAGCTTCCTTCTCAGTTTCTCTGGGCTGACAAAACTCATGATGCAAATACGCTGTTATTTAGTGTGCACTTCACCATTCAGTGATGCTACACAAATGATATGAAATCAGATTCCTCTTCCCAGAATGCTCAGAATTTGTACTTGCAACCCAGCAACAAGCATTTGGTATTTTACCTCAAGTGCAAACACGCTGGGAGAGGGATTTACTTTTCTTGCGTGTCTGTACAGCAGCTAGCATGGTAGGGTCCTGATTTATGGCTGATACTGTTAGCTACTGTTGTAGGCTAAATAATGACATAAATAATCTATCATAGCAGGGACTATGGCGGGGGGCATTTGCAACTTATAGTATTCATTTCCTCCACTTGTAACAAAGTAATAACTACGAAGAACAAGTAAGGAGAGTAGAAATGAAAGCCTGCTTATGAGGTAGGACAGTTAAGTTAGAGCACCACATACTCTCCTTTCACAGCAGTTTTGCCACTGGCTGTAACATTTTTCCTTCCCGCTTCTCCCTTTTCCCCTTACTCTCATTATTCAGTTCACCTTGAAATGTACAAAGAATTATGTATGGCACATTCTACCAGTTCTCTAAATTGGCAATGGTGAAAACTAATAAACTAACATTTTTATGACGCAGTGCTGCTACCAGCAACAAGAAAACCTGTTCTGTGTCTTGAATTCTTCTACATTCCCACAACAGTGCTATACTCAAAAGTACAGCCTGATTTGATTTCTATCTCTGTGCTTTTCTACTTTTTCTATTTTATTTTTTTATTATTATTTTTAATTTCAGTGGGGTAGCTGGGCAATGAAATATGAAACGATTCTCCTTGCTGTTTGAGATCAGATCCTGTCAACAGATCCTTTTTGCCAGTTTAATACTGATACATGTACTTAGAAGGGAAGAATATTCCAGTCAGCTGCCAGTTTCTGAGCCAGTATGTGCTGAAATTCCACCATCAAACATGGGACAATAACTATCACATGGTTACTGCAGCTCGTCAGGATTTTCATTGCTCTCATAATCTATGGAGGGACTTTGTTACCTGCCCACAAGGAAACAATGAGCCATTACTCAAGATGCTGCATGTGCAAAGGGGAAAGGGAATTGAATCAGTAAATAACTAGCTTTTAAGGAAGCTGTTGAAAACAGATGAAAAAAAAAAAAAAAAAGGAATGAGAATAAAGAATTGAGAATACTAATGAAAAATAATTTCCCTGAGACTAAAAACAGTCTGCGATGGGGAGGAGATGAGAACCTAATTAAGCAAAGATTAAAAATGATAGTCTGTTTAAGATCTACATAAACATGATTTTTCAGGGATTGTTCAAAAGTGTTTAGAATGATTAAATTCATGGGTCTTGGATCCCCATGTTACATTAATGAATACAGACATTTTCCCTAGTTCATGTTGGTGTGCTTTATTAGAGAAAGCACTTATTTTGACCAGGAAATATTGTTTGGTTCTCAGTTACTCCCTTGTGTTGACTCAGTTTCTGCCTGAATGTGGCTTGGCAAATTTGAAGAGCTACAAGTGAAGGAATTCCCCCTTGTTTGCCCACGCACGTTCTGATAACTTTTAATTAAATGTGTTTGTCTATCTCCTATTGTGGTCATTGTGGACCTCCAATATGTGACTGAGGTCCTTTTTGTGCTACCGCAGTAAACTAAGGATTGTCTGTCAGGGTTTTGTGATTTCAGGAGGTACCAACAGCTGCTGGTGCCCACTATGGCCTGGCCCCTGCCATACCCAGCATTCCTGGGTTTTGTCTGCTGCTATACTTCTGCTTCCTTCCCACAAATCCAGGACATTTGTGTGATAATCTACTCACTCCCAGTGTAATCTGCAATGGATTAGGATGCTGTAACACAGAAGCATAAACTTGTTTGAGTTGGAAGGGATTATTAAAAGTCATCTAGACCAACCCCCAGGCGATGAATAGGGACACCTATAGTTAGATAGATTGCTCAAAGACCTGTCCAGCCTGACTTGGAATGTCTCTGGGAATGGGATATATATCGCCTCTCTGAGCAACCTGTTCCAGTGCCTCATCAACCTTATTGTATAAAACTTTTATAGTCAATCTAAATCTCTTCTCTTTTAGTTTGACACCATTTCTCCTTGTTCTATCACAGCAGACCCTGCTAAAAAGCCTGTCCCCTTCTTTCTTATAGCTTCCATTTAGATACCGAAAGACCACTCTCAGGCCTCTCCAACTCTCTCAGCCTGCCCTAGCAGGAGAAGTGCTCCATCCCTTGGATCATGGGGAAGAGAAACCTTTAGGAGGCTACATGCTCATTGAGGCAGAAGCTGTGCCATTTGTGCTCCAAAGGTGCCTAGAGAGTAGAAGTGGACCCGGTGTGGTTATGCTCTTGTTATAAATCCAGAACAGACAATTCATGATCTTCTGCTAATGAGGCAGCTGAGTTCTGATGGCAAACATTGCAGTGCAGATAAAGCTATATTTTTTTAAATTAAAAATGTAAATCCAGGCATGGATTGCTGGTGGAGTTTCAAGACTGACAGCAGAGAAACCATCTGATTCCTTCAATAGGAAAATAACAATAATACAACTTTTACACTCATAGTTTTATCATGTACTATCTACATGGGAGGCAGTGTAAAGTGTAAACTGTAAAACAGCACAGTCAACCATCAGTGAAATCAACCATCCTCAGTACAGCAGCCCTGTGGCTCTGGGCTGCTGTGTTTCCAGGTGCAGTGGCTAGAGGCAAACCATTCTTAGCAGCAATACCCCTTGTGACTGTGCTGGGGGGAAGCACTGTAAAAAATAGCAACTGTAGAAGTAAGCCCATTTATTTAAATTTAAGAAGAGGCAGTAGGATCAAGTTCATTGAAATATATCAAGTGGAGAGAACTTGCTGTTATATAGAAAGCTATATGTGACATATAAAAAAATGCCTTTCTACTTTGAATACTTCATTTTCATTGCTATAAAAAACGATACTGTCATCATTATCCATTGTTACTCAACACTCTCTAAAACAGGACAAGAATCACTCTGAATTTAAAAGGACCAAAAGTGATGGACACTTTAATGCCTTGGCAGTACGTATGCTGAGGGTAAAGATGGAGGTACATAAAATGGATAGCACAAATTCATTTTATCATTAAGAACGGAAACTTGCTGTACAATCTAGGTGCAGTTTACAGTCCTTCCTTTCTTTCTGCTGCTTGTATGTTTTGTGTTACCCTTCGCTATCTGTTATTATGCTACTGCATGGTGTTTCTGGCTATGTCTTCTTGTCTTAAGAAGGGAAGAGAGATGGAGTACCTACACAGCTTACTGCCCTTTCAGATCAGGCTATATGTACAGGGTTCTCTGGAATACCCCCCTTTCTCTAGTGCGTTAAGAAGTATTTTTAAGAGACAAAACATGTATTAGTTTTTGGGTTGTTTTTGTTTCAAAATGCAATCCCAGGCCATGCCCCTATCTGTATCACAGCTGCAATGTAGCAGTTGTCTGTTCCCAGGAAACATCCAAGTCTAAAGCTGGATGTAATCTATCATCCTTGCAGTGCAACAAATTAATAACGCAGTTGAGTCAGTATAAACCCCTCTCCAGACCCTTTGCTTTTTCTCTGTGTGCTTTCTGTTGTATATCTCTTTGTTTTGAAGCCGGGCTTCTATTTCTTGTTACAGCATTATCTTTTTCCTCTTTCACATATATTTCTTCCTTCTGTCAAACCCACTTCTTCCAAGAATTATTCCTGCCTATTCTCTCCTCAACTGTCGACTCCATCCATCTGCACCAGCCCCTGTCTTTGCCTTGCACAGGGACTTCCACAGCTCAGTGTGCCATTTAGGGACAGAAAGATCTCACTAAGTTTAGTCAGTGTCCCTCAGTTACAGTCCCCTCTCACACAAGTAGTTATACATAAATGGATAATACATCATCATTAAGCATATAGTAGATCTGCAAACACAGTGAAGAAGGAAATGAGATGACCGATAGATCTTTTTCTATCTCCAACTTTTATTAATGAGCCCTGAAAATGCACTGCTCATTAAATCTTATTTCTTAATCATGCTAGTGCCACTAAACAGAAATGTATATGCTCCATCTGGATTATTACAGAATGCAAGAGAAAGACTAAGCAAATTCTACATTTAATTCACTCTTTTCTTTAACATAATAAAGTAAATTAAAATCATTGATTGATTGTCTTTGGGAACATTATCATCAGGGCTGGCTACATAAACAGTTGACCAAATGAAAAGCAATTTAATCACATTCTTTACTGTGTGTATCCCAGCTAGCATATTGTAAGTCAATAGATGCTGTTTATTTAATTCAAAGAGGAAAAGAAATATGTTTTATTCAGTTTGACCCACATCAGAAATGCTTGATTTTCATGTTCATTTAAGAAAATGTGTGACATGTTAAAAAATATTTTTAAATATCTGTCAGTGTGCACAACTTTCATCAGTATCCTCACTAAGCTTAGTGCAGGGCAGGGCTTCAGTCTTCATGTAGGAAAACATATGGAGTTCTGGGGAGTTGGAAATGCTCATCCTCAGTGCATGGGAGTGTTCAGCCAAGCCTGTTCCACAAGCTACTTGGGATTGTGCTTTGCTGTGTTCTTTTGGATTAGGAATTTCTTATTTTCACATGGTTTGAGTCTCTCCATTAGCTATGTCAAGATCCTCCTGCTATGTTTTACATTATTCCTCAGTAAACTGTCCACCCCTTGCACAGTTCAACATGACTGTATGTCAATGCAGGTTGTGCCAAACAAATGTGGGATGACTGTATGAAGTGTTACAGCACTTGTGATTTTTTAGGAAATTTGATATATTCATTTTTACATGTG
Source organism: Cyrtonyx montezumae (assembly GCF_038088225.1). Taxonomy (NCBI): domain Eukaryota; kingdom Metazoa; phylum Chordata; class Aves; order Galliformes; family Odontophoridae; genus Cyrtonyx; species Cyrtonyx montezumae. The sequence goes on along the minus strand of NW_027072089.1, from coordinate 33,866,368 downwards.
CATTTTGTACCGTACTTCAGAAAAAATAATAACTATATTACAAAGGTGCGTAGAAAAGACATGATGTATTGTCTTGGAACAAACTGATTTGGCAGTGGAAAGATAAATTTAATGGAGATAAACTCAGTCACATGGATTTTAACTTGTTGATAAGGAAAAGCTCTTTAAAGCTCTTTTGATCAGGCAGGCATCTATGGGTTTGCAGGTTAGAGGTTTGAGCTTTTCTCCTTAGCCAACTTGTACTGATCTTATTACAGAAAACAACAAAATAAGATAATCAGATGCATTAAATAAGATCTGATTTATTTATTTTCATATTTAGGAGTAAAGAGGCAATCATACATCAGCTCTGAAGAGTATAGGAAAGAAACTTCCTAAGCCTGCAGAATAATGATTCCTCATTGATCTTCATTGTCCCTCCAAACACAGAAAAGTAGGATTTGGAATCTCTTAAATGTGTATTTTGGCCATTTAAGGATATTTGTGCAATTGGTGTTTTGATGGATACTAACTGACAAAATACCTTTTTCCTCCTTCAATCACTGTTGTTTTGTCTGTATGAAGAAGTGGCAGGAACCTTCTCTAGCTAATACCCTCGAAGTCACTTTGTTATTCTCAATTACAGCCACCCTGAGGGTTATTTCTTTTATGGTGCCTCCAGAAAACTGCCACGCCTTAACATGTCAACTTGCTATGGGACAGATACTTGTATCAGTATGAGCGTGCTTGTAAATAGCAAAAAAGTCTGAGGTTAGAAGTGGTTTTAGATATATGTATATGTCAATACCTAGCACACTAGGTCTTGAAACTGCCTGGGAGTTTTGTAATACACAACTGTAATGCAAATGAAATATTTATTTCCCTGCCATCTCCTAAATGGGACACAGGCTGTATGGTTGGGTCAGGCTGCATATCCAGCTAAGAGCTTGGTTTACTGTGGCTGCCACTACAGGAAGTCTGGTTTGTAGAATGGACCACCTCTATTTTTTTTTTCCATTGTAAAATATTACCCTCAACACCTTCATGCAGTATTCAATCAATTTCCTGTGGATCTTTTCTCCCTGTGCTTCTGAGCTGACTACATCTCCCAGGGAGACCACAAATTCAGCTCACTGTTGAGAGAGAGATCTCAAGGAGTTAGTTATTAGTTTGAGCAGCTGTCCCTCTTGATCTCAGGTCAGCCAGGTGAGAAGTTCTGGCAGTTGAATGGTTTGGAGACTGGGAGCTAGAAGTGGTAAGGGCTGAGAGCTACAAGTCTCTCAGTATACAGTGATATATCATGACATCATGGAAGAGGTCATAGGTAAGAAAAGAAGGAGCAGTAAAGAGGATGGAGTCAGCCATTTGGACTAGTATAAGGTTAACTAACAGCCAATGTTTTAGTGAGCAGTTTACTGTCATTTCTTTAATTGCAGTTTTGTGAAAATTTGGCTTTTGATTCAGAATCTCAAACCACTTTCACTTCCTCAAAGAAGGCCGAAGACTCGAGAAGCCAAAGCCACTGGGTCCCCCTTGTCCCACTGTAATTACCAAAATTTGAGACAAATAACAGCAATCTAAAATGTTCTCATTTGCTCTGCAGGCGAGCCTGACGTTAACTTCCTCAGGCTGCAGGAGGGAAGGTAGAAGAGAAGTGGTTGGGAATTGTTCTTCCTTCCCTCTTCACTTTTTGTCACACAGCTGAGAATGCATTGCTGAGCATGCTGCCTCCTGGTCCTGCGCATATGAAGTTGGGTTCCTGGGATTTTAAACATCCGTAATTATGCACTTAAAATGTATTGTTTCCAGATGGTAATGCAACCAGTTATTTCAAACAATGAAAAATCCAGCGATTTAATTGTTTCTGACAGATGAGTAGGAAAGCTGGACGAATAGAAATGTGTAAAAAGAATACTGCACAAGGACATCGGTAAATCTTAACTATAAAGAATTTCTGGAGAAATGTGGGTATGTAGCCTTAAAAATTTATTTCCTGCAAATAGACTTGGGGAAATACAAAGTTAAAAGTTTGGGATATTTTCAGTCTTCTCATGTGCACAGATATGATTAAAAGTTGTATGAGCAAAGGAAACTGAACATATTTCTTCTTGAGTGCATAATTTGATTCTAGGGCTGCAAAAGGGGATGCGCAGACATTTTTCAGTTTCACCGTTCCCTCCAGCATGGAGATCACATCAAGAGCACCTCAAACTTTCTGTGTGTTTTATGTACCCAGAATCACCATCAGTATGAGCAGACAGTATTCTCCTGAGGAAACTGGCAGCCCGTGATGTGGACAGGTTCACTCTTCTCTGGGTGGAGAAGTGGCTGGAAGGCCGTGCCCAGAGGGTAGTGGTTAATGGAGTTAAGTCCAGCTGGCGTCCTGTTACGAGTGGTGTCCCCCAGGGGTCAGTTTTGGGGCCCATCTTGTTTAATATCTTTATTGATGACCTAGATGAGGGGATTGAGTGTACCCTCAGTAAGTTTGCAGATGACACCAAGTTGGGAGGATGTGTCAAACTGCCTGAGGGTAGGGAGGCCCTTCAGAGGGATTTGGATAGGCTGAACAGCTGGGCTGAGCAAAATGGGATGAGGTTCAATAAGACCAAGTGCCGGGTCCTGCACTTTGGCCACAATAACCCCATGCAATGCTATAGGCTTGGGGCAGAATGGCTTGAAGAATGTAGAGAGGAAAAGGAGCTGGGGGTGTTGGTTGATGCTCGGCTCAACATGAGCCGGCAGTGTGCCCAGGTGGCCAAGAAGGCCAACAGCATCCTGGCCTGTATTAGAAATAGTGTAGCCAGCAGGAGCAGGGAGGTGATCATCCCCCTGTACTCAGCTCTGGTGCGGCCGCACCTCGAGTACTGTGTTCAATTTCGGGCCCCTCACTACAAGAAGGACATTGAGGTCCTGGAGCGTGTTCAGAGAAGGGCAACAAAACTGGTGAGGGGTCTGGAGCACAAGTCTTATGAGGAGCGGCTGAGGGAGCTGGGATTGTTTAGTCTGGAGAAGAGGAGACTCAGAGGAGACCTTATTGCACTCTACCACTTCCTGAAGGGGGGTTGTGGTGAGGAGGGGGTGGGCCTCTTCTCCCTGATAAATAATGACAGGACGAGAGGGAATGGCCACAAGTTGCGCCAGGGAAGATTTAGATTAGATTTGAGGAAACATTTTTTCTCTGAAAGAGCGGTCAGGCACTGGAATGGCCTGCCTAGGGAGGTGGTTGAGGCACCATCCCTAGTGCTGTTCAAGAAGCGTTTAGATGAGGTGCTAAGGGATTTGATTTAGTAGCTTAGTGGGTAGGGATGATGACAGGAGGATGGTTGGACTAGATGATCTTGTAGGTCCTTTCCAACCTAATGTACCTATGAACCTATGAACACATATAGAGCGCGTCTCTTCTGTAAATTTTTTTCTGAACAGAATGTGAGTTCAATAAGGGTGCAGGCTGCACTCGGGGCAGCATCTGGAGAGTTTGGTGGTGAATCCCAGAGCTCACACCTCTTGTAGCCCCATGACTCTTCCCTCAGATCATCACAGTAGCGTTGCTCTTATCCATGTGTTGGCCTTCCCACCGGGGCACTGCCTTAGGTCAGTGCAGATTTCATCCCGTGAGTGGCCAAGCAAGGAACATCAGTTATGCATTTCCCATCTTCTTGGCTGAAAAAGCATCTGTCACATAATGGTGACTTTTGGGTCATGTGATTGGTATTGTATGTTCATGGAAAAAGACAGTGTAATTGTGTTCTTTCAATTCCTCTACATCAAGGTGCCCTGCTCTGACAAGAGAGCACTAGCATACAGGCTTTCTGTGCACTGTAACACTATCCATATAGCTATCAAGCACTTGGTGTATTCCAAATCACAAACCACTTTTTATTTCCATCAAATATGTATTTTAAGTTATAACTGAGCAAGCAGTACAGTATACATAAACAAGAGGATTTTTTTTTTGTACTGAAAAGTATTTATTTTTCTTACTTCCCTTTGTTAGGGGGCATATTGGAAATGGGAAAAATCTCACACGCAGCAAACAGTGCACAGCTTGAGCGGAGAGCCAGAGCAGCCCAGAGGTGCAAGCACTCACTCACTCTGTACTTATGGCAATTTTAAATGAGATATACTGAACCAGGATTGTACCAACAAATAAGAGCCCCTAGGATAGTTAAAGACAGTCACAGACCAGGCATGAGCTGACTGCGGGAGACAAATACCAGCTGCCAGGAGAGCAGTGGCATAAGCTATGCTGTGCCGATTCTCTGCATTAATTGGCTACCCTTGCTTTAGAGCCGCTTTGTGTCGCAGTGCCGTGCTAGCCAGCTGCAGCACAAATCTGGGTTTGGTCTCCACAGCTCTTCACAAAAGCTGCACTACTGATTGCGCCACCATTGGCTTTTCAATTCTCTATTTACTACTCAAGACCTCACTACTAATGAACACTCCAGCCCCTGGAACTGTACGGTTTTTGATTGCCTTGTCTCAGCCTCCCACTCAGTGCAGCTTGATCTGCTTTGGTTGTGTTAGCATAAGCAGAAATAACCCAACACAGTTGGGATGGGATGTTTTAACACTGCAATTCTGCAAGCAGTACAGTGCTCCTGCCAGAAAGAACAGCCCTGCCCTTGCCCTGTTCCCAAATGTTTGCTCTTGTCCCTCTGTTGCTCCCTGCCTGCTGCCAGCAGAAGTGTCAGCATCGCCAAGCAATGAACTAAACGGCAGAACAAGTCCACTTCAAAGTTAACTTGAGAGAAAAATACAGTAATGATTATTTTTAATCCAGATGAATTCAAATTGGTTTGCTGTTCAGCTATGAGAATGTCTTTGTCAGCCAAAAGAAGAAAGCAGTTCTGGAACAGCAGTGGTTTGTGTTTAGAAGCAGACAAAGAGCACGGCTGCTATTCTTGGCTTACACTTAGTAAAGATGGGGGATAAATGTGATTGTGTTCTCAAACGTCCTTAAAATGGCACTATTATTCTCTTCTTAGTGCTCCTTATCTCTCAAACCTCTCACTTGAAATCTTTTTAAAAAGCATTCATTTAAAAGTGTTTTTATCAGCCCTTTCCATGTAAAGTTTAAGCTGGACTATAAAGTTCATATCAATCTTCAACAACTGAAACAGGTTTATTGATAATACCTAACACACAAAATACACTTTTCATGGGGCTGTCTTTCAGGCACATAAACATAGTATGAGCCTCTTTATATATGCAGAGAACATTTTTCGCATATACAGAGATGCTGATTTCCTGGCAAGTGCATACTCACGAAATACAAGGACCGCTCCTTTGTTTTGGCTCCCAGAGATACACCTGGTAAAAAGCATATGGTTTTACTGGAATCAGGGAGAAGGTAGTGGATGTGCCGACAAGGTAAAAAGCTGCACAATTCTACCACAATTCTACCACTAGAACTTGAAGCACTTTGCTACAAAATCCCACCCAGCAGAAAGACTAACGAGCATAGTCCTTCACCCGGAGGAGCAGAAGCTGTTGAATGAAAAGATGCCATTTTTAACACAGCTACTTCTCTCTTACCACCTTCTTAATTATTCTTCTGTGTCTGCTAGAAAACAGCTGATCAGACCTAGCACCGTGTTTACAGAACAGCAATCATCTCATCTTAAACTGTACATCTTTTTCAGATTTCACTATTCACTTTGCCACTGGAACTGCAAGGGTTCATTCCCTCAACCAAAGAGCAGTGGCACTGCCTGTGATGAGTCACTCTGTATCCCAGCCTGGCTCAAATAACCTTTCTGTTCCTTGGGGCTAAAGAATTCCTTCAGAGGAATGAAGAATGAACCACAGGTAGGTCAAATTCATAGCCAGAAGTTCACTGCAGTTTCATTATGATATTGTTAAGTTCCATGTTCCTGCTGAAAAGATGACATTTTCTGTTGAATAGTGACATTTGAAAATATAAGCCAAACATTTTACCTTTCCTCTGAAATATTTGATTTGGCAAACAAGTGACACACAGATATTTCTGATTCTGTGGGCTTTGGCAGAAGCATTATAAAAATTGTTATTTGTTGCTGAGGTTTAACCCCTTCTTTCCCCTTCTACAGGCAAATGGATAAAGAAGTAGAATCATGAGCTGTCTGAGACAACGCCACGAAAACCTTTATGAAAGTTAGTTTTTATGTTTACCGTGGAAGAACTGAGACTTTAACTGAGAGACAAAAGGATTAGTTAGAAAAGCACAGTCTCTGCCTTGAAGTTTTATACATATATATATATACTGGGGCATATCAGAAAACTTTCATAAAGAAAAACAGCAGAATCTGACACTACAAACGTAAACGTGTCCTAAACTGCAAACATGGCCCTCATTTTAGATTACCAGTTTCAAAATATTTTGTGAAAATCCATTGCAAATAACAACCTCAACCAAAATTTAACATCTATAGCAATCTATATCTGTATACAGCTCTGTTAACACAGCGTTAAAAATGAACTGGGACTCCGGTTAATAGTCACAACACTGTAAATTGGTGTGGTGCATTAGAGAATCTGGCCCAGTGTGTGTCACAGTTGTTTAATTCATCTAAGGTTGGCAGGGTTTCTTTTTTTACTTAAATGTATTCACACCCATGCAAGCTGTCAAATTGGAATTACACTTAAGAGCTGAGGCAGAGCTGCAGCTGCAGCAGTGATGGGAGCAGGAGGGCTCGCTGTGCTCCCTCTCATGCTGCCCAGGACTCAACAGAAGACCCCTCAGCTGATGGCTTGGTCCTGTCCTCTCTGCATGACCTAGCTTTTATTTGGGCTTTACATTTCATGTAGTCTTAAATGACTTGGAGATAACATTCTCATTTTAGTGGTGGGTAAAAATCAGCTATTGAAGAGAATGACCTCACAGCCGTAAATGACCAAGATATCATCTATCATCAGGGCCCTATCCTGTCTGCTGCTAGAGCAAACTCTCCTCAATAGAGGTGGGAAAGTTATTGGTAATAAGGTATTTATTCTCTCTTTTTTTTTTTTTTTTCTGGGAGCTTAGCCTTTTCTCTATTTGTTTTGCTTCTTATTCCTATTGAAATTTATCTGCGAACAGTCTGATTTTTATGTGTTAGTCTATTATTCAGTGTTATCCAGTGAGCTCTTTATGCAATTGTATTGGAGTTTATGCACTGCTCCTGAATTGCTCACTCTGATCATTTTTCTCAAGTATGAGCTATCCATATTTTGTTATTTGTTCATGATAACACTCAAATAAATTTCCAGAGATTGCTTTCATTTCCTTCAGAGCATCCCAGAGATGTCTAACTTAGAACAGGATACCCAGAGACTTCCCTGCTGTCCAGATATTACATAAAATAATTCCTGGTGACATAATGGATTTCTGTCTCTGATACCTCTCCTTCCATTCACTCATAGTGCTGTTGTAACATCTGACAGCTTTCCATGATTCAAAGGGATTACCAGGTGTTCTGTTGAGTTCTGGTACTGCAAATGTTTATGCATCTTCCAGTTCCTTTCTTTAATTTATCAACTTAATTTCAAAACTAATTGACTTGATTTTCTTTTCCTGATAGCTCTTTGGGAAAAGTGCTCTAGAATCTTATTTCTTTGTTGGCTGGAGTCCTTCTAATTCCCAGCATAGAGTCATCATCAATGTACTATTTGATATTTTCATCTTTGAATGATGGGACTGAGTTCTATTTATTCATTTATTTATTTTCTTTAAGAGCCTCCAAGTAAAGAGCTCGATGTGATAGTAAAAATTTCTAACAACATACTTAAGCATAGCTCTATAATTTTCAGGAATATCAAACAAATGCAAAAATATATGACTGTCATTAGTATTAAAATAATTAGCTGTTACTCAACTTCTCAGACAGTATGGGTCATCCAAGTAGAAAATTCATCAGTACAACCTTCTTGGTCAGTACATAGTATGGCTGATTATGTTTCACAGTCAGAGTGTGTGCTATCAGCTTCTGGATTCAGCCTCCGTTCAACTGATCTATGATGCTTATCCTTACAGATTTAACAGCTCTGTTTTATTGTGGAAAGGATCTTATTTATTTTTCTTCATGTAAAAAAACTCCTGTGCAGTCACTAGACTCATGGAGTTGGACTTAAACAACAGTTATCAGCAAACGCAATAAAATCATCATACATGATAATATATGTTGTTAGTAATATAGACAGAGAACAGAACAGCGTGTATACTGACTGGCAATTACGAGGCTATGAAAGCATTACTATCTATAACATGCAGAAGATTGATAGAGAAAACAAAGGAGTGTATTTGCTTCACTGTATGTGGAATTTTATCATGTAAATTAATAAATTCTGAACTATGAAGGATTATTAAAATCTCTAAAAATAATATCGTAGACTACTCTCAGACTAATGTCAAATCCAAGAAAGAAGTTCACTTTAGATATTAGAGGGATATCTGCATTGTAGACATCATATTGCTACAAGCATAAAACTTAGTTAGAATTTAAAGAACTTAGCCTAAATTCTTCACATTAAGAGTTGTAGAAATCTTGACAGGAACATCTTTTAAGTTAGTTGTTTAGGAGCCTCAAATGGAGAGTGTTTCTTACCTTCCCTCTCTCCCACAGCTCCTACACAAAGATCATTTGAGTGTTATCAAGGTTAACTCTCCCCACAGGTAATCCAGTAAGTGTAACAAAGGAGATCCTGTCTGTAAATTCCATGTGAGTACATACTAGGCAGTAGAATACTGTCATTTTGTTATTTATTCAGATATTCACAGACTAAACTGTGTTCCAATGAAGTCAGTTATGGAAATTGAAAATTGAAAATGTATTTATTTCAGAGCGGCACATAATTATATACTTCCAGTTTGCCTGACTATTTTAAATTACTTTATGCAAATCTCGTTTTCAAGGATAATGTATAGAGTAAAATTACATGAGCTCTTAAATAGCTAATATAATATAATTGTGGAATTATTGTGTGTGTGCATAGTGTGCACATAAGATCCAGATGTTAATTAGTAAATCAGGTTGATTTAGCAAACAGAAATTTGCTCTGTTTGAAGAGAAATTGAAAGATGAGACAATTGCTTCCTGGAAGTTATTGTTTACGCTATGAGCTCACTGAAAGGAAAAAATTAACATAGAAAAAAATACTTTTATATCAAAAGAAAACACCAATTAAGTTATATAAGTAGGAATTCATTGCTTTCAGAATCTAGTCTGATTGCTTTGCAGCAAAATACATGAGATGTGAGAGTAGAACAGGCTGTCCAGAGAAGTGATGGAGTCACCATCCCCAGAGGTGTTCAAGAAACGTGTAGATATGGCACTGAGGGACATGGTTAATGAGCATGGTGGGGATTGGTTGATGGTTAGATTAGATGATCCTACTGGTCTTTTCCAACCTTAACATATATGGTTCTGTGTTCACCATCCAAATGGTTTGTGTAATGGTAAAGCAGCTTTATGTAGTCACTTGTGTATATCACTGCATTTCACCAGAAAGTGATGAAGACAGGGTAGTTTGCAACAGATGCAAATGAAGTTCTGTACGCCTTTTTCTGAAGGATACAATTGAATCCAGAGATAAAAAATCAGGCCCTTTACGGTTTCCATGAACCAAAATTCATCCCTTGGATGGATGCTATGAACAGGTTTTATCCAAAAGGCAACACTTCACACTGTGCAAAAAGAAAACTCGAGTTAAAATATTTCAGCTTTGTAGACATAACAAAAGAATGTGTTTTAAACTACAAATATAATAACTGTAATTTAGGTCAATTTTGTTATTTGGCATCAAGCGGACAAGTCAGTTTTGCCTTTTCTATGAAAAGCTGACATTTAAAGTCTGAAAATAGCCAGAAAATGGGTGTGAATTACTCAGAGAAAAATATTGCCTCCACTAAAGCTTAAAGCAGAAACTTTGAAACAATCAGGTGGAACAACCTGTCATCTCAGCCCACAAGTCCTCGTCAGGCCTCAGTCATGTGCTCACTGCTTGCCCGAGCTCCCACTGATTTCAGTGGGTGTTGAGAGTGTAGCCAGAACAGAGATACTGCCCATATTTTCCACTGTGGCAAAACCTGTGCTGTGACCTGTGAGGGCTTATCACTGATGGCCAGATCCAAAATCTTATTCAACAAGTCACAAAAGATGAGCAGAGTATGACAGGAGCAAGCGTCACAAGAATATTTCATACAACCTTTGGTTGTGAATAACACAGTTTGTATCAGTGCCATCTTGAAAAAAAACATCGCAAGAGCCTCAGTAAGTGATGGAAAGCTACCCTTTCTGTACTCCATCTCAGATAATATAAAATCAGCTTAGCCTTGTGAAAGAAAATCCTCTGTACTTTCCCACATAAATATCTACACAGTGAGAGAGCCGAAATATTTTTAAATGATGATGTTTTAAACAATGATTTTTAAACCATACATCATTGAAAGTTGTTGCATATCAGCAGCTGGATACACGATAAGCTGTCCACGATTTCAGAGGGGAAAAATATCCACTCCCAATTGCTGTAGGAGTTTCTGTTTATTCTTATGAGAATGCCAGTAGAAACATACTGTCTACTCTACACCCCTCTAAGGAAATGCTTCATCAAAACTTATCTTTTATAAATGAAAAGTAGAAATGGCTTCATTTATTGTGTAAATATCCCTTATCCTTTGTGTAAATAACTTGCAATGGTTGTTTACAGAATGCTTGGTTACTGTACCTTCACTCAAGTTTTTCCCTTTTAAAACTGAGAATTGTATTGATGTTTATTTACACTCGATCATTCAAACCAAATTACCTAATGACCTGCAAATAGCAATAAAGAAGCTGTATTGCTTGTCAGCTATTTGTTCCTGTATTTCATAGCAGACACAGTTGCAAAGATCTTAACCTTTATTATGGTCCTGAGTTCCCGATTTCCTTCACTTCCCCCCTCAGTCATTTAAAACATTATTGTTAACATAAAACAACCCAACATCATTCACAGTGAACATCCATTTCCATTCCATAAAGTAGTTGTGTTTTAACGAAGAATACAGTTTCCTAGCAGCAGCAGGTGCTAACATCAAAATGAAAAATTAAATCATTACATTGTATATCCGTCTTCAGGAGGATAAATTGAAAAACTCAGATATTATCTTGAAACACTCATTTGTTTTTAAAGGTATATTAAATTTCATGGGGTTTCTAGCTTGCTTGAGGTATTTCAAGACCGCTTGGGGAATATGCAGGGCAATGTTATTCTAAGTAATTACAACATTCTCCTGCCAAAAGTGTGACCTGTTGATAGTTATAAGGAGGTGTAGTTTGATCCCTGTGTCCTCTGTCATTCAGGAAAAAGCTCAGAGAGTAATTACAAAGCTTCTAATTTCCTGTCTTTTTGCATTATATATCAAAATTAAAGGTGAAATCTGAAGCCATGGGAATGTATTCTTAAGCTCTGATTCTGCAGACCCTGAGTGTACTCACCTAACCTTCGTATGTAGGGCAACACTCAGTGTCTGAAATTAAGTATATACACAAGTCTCTCCAGGTTAAGGGATAAACTGAAACTCCAATTCATTCTTATCAGCAGTTGCCTCTGAATAATATTCATGAGCAATGATGGCAAGGTCAGACTAGCAGTAAGGTATTTTCTTCTGTGATGGTTACTGTTTGTTTGTTGTCCAATTGTCATAGTTAACAAAGTGCATCTTCTGAAGTCTGTGTCAGTGGTCTTAGCAATTTGATGCAGGTTGAGGAAAGCTCCATCACAGGCAGGTGACTGAATGGCTTATTAGATGAATGGAATACACAGTTATAGAGCCACAAGGACAGTCAAATATTATGAATTTTATTTTGTTCTCTTGATGTGGGATTGTTTACTGATTGTTTTGTTTCTTAAAAATGTCTATATATTTTATTCTGAAGAATATAACCCAGCAAATTAGGAATAGATCTATAGGTGATTAAAGTCTTCATTATGTAGCTGTAATACCTCTTATAAATGTTTGTGAGGCTATTCTATAAAAGTGAACAACTTTGGTTTTCTGCTTTGAATGCAGTGAAACTGAAAGCACCAGATCTGCGGGCCTACAATTACAGCTTTAGCATAAGGAATCACACAATTATATCAGGATATGGCTGCTTCTACATGAATGTATCATAAAGCTTTTGAGTACAAGCTTCCTTTTAAAGCACACTAAATTGGCATCCACACAGTGCATCCTGTTAGGCATTAAGCTTCTCCACAAGGCTTTTTAGTGCTTACACCATTTTTTACCTATTTGTCATGCACAGTGCTATATTAGGGCTCTCTTCATTATGAAGCTAGAAATGAGATTCTATGGTTTGATTCTTAGCTTCTCTATCCAATTCTTGAATAGATAATTCTATAAAACATGGTCGTTCACCTTTGCTTGATATATTATATTACTTCAACACTGTATTCTCCGACATATTCTAAAGATCCTATACCTTCTAGTAATCATACTTCAACTTTAAGCTCCCTCTGACCCACCTTATCCTGTTAATGCTGAGTGCTTTCAGCAGTTTGGCAATTACATCCTAACACTCAGATCCTTGTGCTCATGTGGAAGTCATGTTCTACAGCATTCTCTTGTTAATTAACTTTTTTAATGCTTCTCTGACCAGATAACAGTTTTTTTGTTTGTGAAACCTTATACTGAAGAAAATCTGCTTTAGAAAATTGCCCTTTTTTTTTTTTAATCTCAGGCTTAGTTTTGGATAGCTGGGAGACAGATTGAAAAATACTTCAGGAAGAGAAAAAGGCAAACAGTGCAACATTAAGTGATTAGTAGAGCTCTACATCCCATAGAGGTAGGAAAGGATGCAGGTGGTCTAGACAAGTGTGAAGATGGGTCAGTTACACTGCCTATACGAAAACACCTTTATTTTCTCTCCCTCTTTTTTTTTTTTTGCCTTTCATATTCTGGAAGACAGTTTGAACGCTTATTGTTTCTTAACAGCATTACCCACTTAGTTCAGCAGACCGCTACATGAAGTGCTTGGACAGGTCCAGAATGGCTTGTGCATCCTACCCAGGCTTTCAGACAGCTTCTGCTTAACAAAGCCACTCAGACACCAACCTGGAGCTGGACGGTACTGGCTTTCTTGTGATTAGGAAAGGTAAAGGCTTACCTACTTCCCAGAAGAGTACTTACCCATGGGGACAGAGAGAGGGAAAAAAGTTATGGACTCACTGACATACAAGTAGTGTCCGACTGTGGTCAGTACAAGTAAAATCTCTTGTCATTTCCTTCACCTGGCTCCCTACTGACAGCAAAATTCTTGTTATTTATTTATTTCATTTAGCTAAAAACATCTGCTAGTACATTACTTATTTCAGCAGAGTCCAGAGAGATTACATGAACTCTAACCCTTCTGTATAGTTATCCAGTTACCCACAATTGTTCAGGTTAGCAGTGTCTTGGCAGCTATCACCTTTTCAATATACTCCCATTATTCCTTCAAAATATACGTTCCCAGATCATGTAACTTTACTAAGTTTAGGCCCGGAAAGAATTTTATCTTAAATGCATCACGGAGAAATTCAGAACTCAAGCTGTTTTATTCAAGTGTCACACATCACACAACACAGGGTGTATTTTGCAGTCCTCACGCAGATAGCCAGCCAGACACATATCCTGGGCGAGCAGAACCTGCTTTATTCATCTGTTTTATTTTGGTTCATTTGGTGCAGTATACAGAACCACACCACTACTTTCTGACTTAAAACCCCGAAAAAGCAGCTTTCCAAACGTAGCATGACACAATAGAACTTTGGGGTAATGTTGTAATTATCTGACTGTCACTACCATTTAAGGGATACATTAAATGTTTTACTTATTTTAGGGATATTATTTAAGGCATACATTGAAGGTTTTACTTATTTTAGGGATACAATACTGCATATTTCATGGAGACATTAGTCAGGCACCTCGCTACAATGCCTCACACAGGATTATCTATTCCTCCGGGCAAGCTTCGCGTTGCTTGGCAGGGGCTGGTGTCTCAGAGCAGCAGCTAGCACCAGGCTACGGGAAAGCACTTTCTCTAAGGGCCTTGAATGCCTGTGAGAAGTCACCTGATTTATCCGTACTTTGTCGGAGAGGGAAAAAATAGGGTAGTGACACATTATCCGTCTATAAGAAAGAACTTTAAAGGAAAATGTGCTTTATTAATTTATGTATTTTTAACCTATTTTCCTTTTGCACCTCTGTGGCCAAAATGTGCCCTCCTCGCCTGGTTCACCCAAGGCTGCGGGATGACGAGCGGCTCGGAGCGCTCACCCCGAACAATGGCCCCGGGTTCCCTCAGCAGCCACACGCGCGGGCGGCTCCAGGGCAGACTCCGCCCCGCCGCTCCCCGCCCAAGTCCCGTCAACTTTCCCCGGGCTCCCGCAACAAGCGACCCGCAGCCGCTCCTCCCTTCGTGGGCTCCGTCCCCGCTCGGAGCCGCGCGTCCCCGGGACACCCCGAAGAGAGCAACCCACTCCCCCCCGGCCCTCGCCCGCCCTCCGCCGCTCCCCGTCCCCGCAACACGCCCCGCCTCGCTCCGCACACGCCCACCCCCTGCCCCTTCCCCAGAGCCGGGCTGAGCCCCCGCTGCCGGCTGCGCTCCGCGGGGCCGCTGCCCCTCCGACAAAGGAGGTGGAGAAGCAGAAGGACGGCAAGGAGGAGGGGAAGGGGACGCGGTCGCTTCGTCCGGATGCGGTGAGCCCCCGCTTCGCCCGGCAGCGCGGAGGGAAGGCGAGGAGCAGCCGCGGTGCTCCGCCACCATGGGCTGCTGCACGGGGCGCTGCACGCTCATCTTCCTCTGCTCGCTGCAGCTGGTGAGTGCGGGCACGGCCGGGGGGGACCAAGTTGTGCGGGGCCGGAGCGGCTGCGGTGCGGACAGGGGGTGCGAGGCCGGGGGAACACCGTGGCCATCCTCCGCTGATCTCTTTTTTCACCTCCCTGGAAGCTCCCGGCGCGTCCTCTCCTGCACTTTCCCGGGGTTTCTTTTCCTTTGCTTCGGTGTTCCTGAGAGGGTAATTGAGATGAGGAGGACGCGTCTCCCTTTCTTTGTTTACTGAAGTTGGCGTATTTGTTTCGGAGAGCAGAGTTGTCACAAGAGCGAAGCAGCCCCGAGCAGCGATAACCCTTCCTCCGGCTCGTTAGCCGGGTGATGACATTGTGCTCTGCCTTCGGCGGTTGGTCCCTGGTCCCGAGAGGATTTAAAAACATTTTTCTCGTGACTCGGACTCATCGATTTGCCACATGACCCCTCCTAAGAGGAGCGCTGTGCCGCGCGTGTGGCCGTCAGGAGGACGGTGGGATGCGTTGGCCGCTTTCCCCCGTCTGAATGCTTTCTGGATTTCCCCAGCTATCTCTATCAGTTCCCTTTGCTTAAATCCGGCACAGACGAGTATTTGGCTTGACCAGCCTCCTTCGTGTCGGGGCTTTGTGCCTGTGCCGACGGCTGTACCTCCATTGTGCTGGGTGCGAGGTATGGGATGGAGCTGAGCGGTGCAGGCACTTGGGTGGTACCCATAGGCAGGGCAGGCGTGCCATTGTGTTTGTGCTGTGAGGAGAGATGTGTTTCTACCGTTCGGTCTTTGTTTTTTCTTGTTTTGCATCAGTTTTACAGAAGCTCCTACTGACTGCAGGAGAATCACTCCTGATTTACTTCAGTGCGTGTGGGAGGAGAGAGAAACCCTTTTTCTTCAGATATATCCCTCTACCGGTTATGAAGGTTATAATAACTGTATTTACTATTCTGGAGAATTACTTGGAGGCTATAAAAATTGAAGTAAAGTGTGAATAGCCACCATAATCTGCCGAGAAATGCATATAAAATCTTTCAAGAAAGGATTCATGTTTTATAAGAGACCCATCAGATCATGTAACAACTTCCAAAAATGACTTTAATGTGCAGCTTTTTCTACTGTACTTACCTGCTTTATAATGTTCTGCTGTCGTATCCATATCTTTCAGGCAGTGATAAATGTCTGCGTGGCAAAATGCTTTCACTTCATTTCATTTTCATTTAAGAATAAGAGCTGTGCTTTAGATGCAAGGTGTAATCTTGGGAGACGTGAACTTAGAGCTCAGGTGCTTCCTGTGCTCTCAGTGGTGGAAGTGTTCAATGGGAACCTGTGGAAGTTGTCACTGTGGGTGGCTTTAGGGCTTTTATATCATCTCAAAGGTCATGAGTATGAAGTGTGGACACAGCCACATCCCCAGACGTTGCTGTCATGATGCAACACCTGTGTTCCCTTGCATCCAGTTATGGGGAGGTAAAAGGCATGCTTTTAGTTTAGAGTTTAGGTTAAAACATTACAAAAGCCAAAGCACTTGCACTGCTCATTTCTAAGGTTTTGGGAGTACAGGTGATTTATACAACTTGGAGAAAAACTTTAGGAGACGAGATGGGTAGGTATGTTAAAATTATTTACCTCAATCATACTCTGCTAACATCAGATAAGGGTCTGTGAGCAGTTCTACCTGAACCTTAGGATTGACCTTTAGATATCATCTGAGAAAGATGGACTTTATAAAATAAGATTGGCAACACCTTCTATGGCATCTGGCCAGTCAGCCGTACCATGTAGACATACTGTAGCATATTGAGTAGGTTCTATTTGATATAAAATGGCATGAAGTAAAAAGTCAAAATCCTGGAAATATGTTCACACCCAACGTTTGGTTCTTTGAAAGAAAGATGCAATGTGCTGTGGTCTTCATAGCACAGCTTCTTTGTTATTGAAAGTGGCTTCCTCCCTGACTTCTGTCTGGCGCCTGTATTTGTGTGCTGCTGGGGTGAGGAATTAGAAGCCAGGAAGAGCAGCAGTTACAGTGTGACGCTCTGATACTCATACCCATAACAATTAAGTGTACAAACTTCAATAAGATTTTCTTCTATGCTGTTTGCCTGTCAGCAACTTTGACGTAACGTGAAAATAGTTTTCAATTGCATTTTGACTCATGGAAATGTATATTTCTGATTGACAGCTTTTCCACTCAATAATAAATACATCACAATATTGAATCCAGTAATCCCACAGTCGTTCTGTAGTTAGTCTCATACCATTTAAATATATTCTTATTCTTCACGCCCATCTGTGTGCATCCCCATCGCTGTGTGTGACGTGGGATTCTGGAGTTAATTGTAGAGGCAGTTGTCTGGGTGGCACCAGCTTCTAACAACAGAAAGAGCTTCTATAACAGCATGCTGTCTTGAGCAGCTTCCGTATACCTCTGCAGGTTTACTTTGCTCCTGGAAGCTGGGGGAATTTTGCCTAAGAGCAGCAGTGTTGTGCTCCCTGCTTTTAAACCCTGTGATCTCTGTCACAGTGTTCAAAGTGAAGCATTGTAATATGCCATTTCCAAAGTTGTCAGGCTAATAACTCAGAAGTGTGTGCGTATCTTAATGACAGATTTATGCATAAAAAGATGATTTGGAGCTATGTATATGTCTGGGAAATATATCATACAAATATATGAGTTCTTTGGATTGCAGCCATAATTCTCACTAGTGCCATCAGAAGTCACAGACGTTGGCCTCCTCTGTAGTAGAAAATTAAAGCAGATGTCAGGGATGGTGTCTGTTCTAGAGTAGCCACTATGCTGGTGAAAACTGCAACAGCAAAATGATTAAAAAAATAAAGCAAATAAAATAATAATAATAATAATAAACTTCTGGAAGGGGTAAATTGGCAAAGAATTGCAGAGACATTTAGCTGTGTGAATCCAATTGATGCTAATATGTGTCACACAGTGGAAGCCTTCATGCTGCTTTGAAAATGTGTTTCTGAGTAACTACCATTGCAGGATAATTTTATTTCAACATTTACAGTAAGTGGAAGTTTCTGCTACCTAGAAGTGTAAAGATAAGCAAGCACCAAGAACTATAAGTAACAGAGATCGTGAATGAGATTTTCAAAAGAGTGAATGGAATATGAACAGAAGGTGCTCAGTCTCCTTTACAGCTTTGAAAATCTCATTTCATGCCTCTTTCTTTGCTGCACTGTGTTCATTGTATAGATGCTGATTTAGCAGCCCATGTTTGGCCTAGTTGTTGGCATAGAGCAATCTATTCCCTGTTTAACCTGTTACTTTCCAAATAGCTTGTGTCAACAGACCCCATAAGGAAATATATGGAAACACAGCTTCTGTATACCTATGTTTTGACCAAGTCACTGGTGACTGTAGTTGGTTGTTTTAACAAACTCATCCTTCTCTGAATATTCATGATGGTGATTGTAATTAATATTAATTATAACAAAGAAGCAAAATCCTTACCCTTGGAGCTGAGACTGTAAATTAGTCTAAATTAGACTAAATGTAACGTTTCATTATTATTATTATTATTATTATTATTATTATTATTATTATTATTATTATTTATTATAAATATTGGAATTTTAGTTATGTGAGGAAGTGAAAGTTGCCTTGCACAGATTTTCATCTCATTTGATAATGATTTATAAAGCTGTAAACTACCTTCTATTAATATGCCTTTTGACTGTCTTACAGTTAGGCTGTCTGTGCTTTTGTATTAGAGCTGACAGTAGTTACTTAGTTAACAGCTCACAGATTCAAGAGATTTGATAAATTGAGTAGGTAAAATCTCTGAACCGATAAATTGTAGCATCTTTTTATGTTAGTAAAAGGATCATTGGCCCATTGATCTGGAGATGAAGCATCTGTCCACTGATAAAGGAGGAGGAAGTGTGAGGGAGCAAGCACTGCACTAACAGGGATGAGTGAAATTGGGTTTTTAGCCCCAAACAGTATTCTGGTTGTAGGATGCTTTCCTGCTGAGAAAACTGATGAGGGAATGGTGTTTTGCTCAAGTAACTCAAAAAACATTCTGAAATCATGTAACTTTTGCTAGTGGCTGTGCTTGAGAGACTGATACGCTTGTTTTGCAGGTATGTGAATGCCCTTAATCTTAACATTAGTAGTAATAGGCTGTGTCCAAGCAACTGCTTGGGTTACATCTTTCAAAGCTGAAATCCAAAATATGTAGTAGGTTGTATCTTTTTCAGGGTTTCCATTGACAGGAATGAAAGAGTAACAACTGCCAGTAAATGTTTTTCACTTTTTCTGGTTTTATACAATTGTCGAAAGATGCTTGTTATTAAAACGCATTTTTAGTGCATCACCACTTCACATTTAACTGTTCCACGCACCAGCAATTCAGCCTCAGTAGTGAAATTCCCTTCTTGTAAAAGCTGTGTGCCATACTTCTTTCAATTCAGTCACCCAAACCTGTGAAATCAGGACCTCAGGAACTCTGGACTTGTGGAGCTGACTGAAACTTCTTGAACTGGTGAGTCTGCTACAGAAACCATGCAACGTTTCTTTGGTTTTGGCTTTATTCACCACAGCGGGCTACTCTGCTATGGTTCCTTACTGCTCTTTGATGGTCTACTGTTACACAGAAATATAAAAAATATCTTCTGCAGTGTTTAAGTGAAAGATTTAAGGTCTTAATAGATAATAATGGAAATTAATTCATTGATAGTTGTACGTTATGTAGCTCTCCTTCCTGTTGATAAGGACAGCAGATTTTGGAAATATTTATTTTAAGAATATTGGAGGGTGGAATTAATCTGCTTCTATTTGAAGATCTGCTACATTCTGCCACTACAAGATTTTTGAGACTGGGAAGCGAAGATTGAGTTTTTGAGAAAAAAACCTCAAATCATAGAAATTCAGAAGGGTAACACTGTTGGATCCAAACAGAGTTTGGGTAGGTCTTGAACTTCAACACAGAATGGTTTTGTGCCTATAGATCAAATGAGATTGACTGCAGCAGCAATTCTTTGGATGGTGTTTAAATCTTGCTGTGGTTTTTGAGATCTTAATCTGAAATATAAACTTTATGACTAGATAATTTTAAATCACGTTTTTCAAGATTTATGTTCTTTATATGCATCTTGGACATATAAAGTGGATCCTTTCAGTTTGGGGACCAGTCTGTTAAGTTAGTAATAAGAAATCAACCCACCATTCTTTTATTTTCCAGGAAAAGCTTTTGTATCTTAGCTTCTCTGTAATGTCCAAATTATTCTTGCATACAGATAAAATAATTTAATTGATTAGGTGAGCAAAGAATCCAACCAGTCACACAGGTGACTGGGCTTGGTATTCTCTTGGCACAGGAGAAGTGAGTGGAGGTTTTTTACTTCACGTGATTAGGACCAGCATCAGCTCACATGTTCAGTACAGATATTGGTAAGATAGTTGTTTATTAGATGTGCATAGTGGAAGGAGAGATAACATATCCAGGAGAAAATTCTGATCAAAATGTTAGGAGAAGTCACAGTGAAAGCAGTCACTGGAGCATGTTTTACAGGAAAGCTGCTGTGTCTCCACTATTGACTTTGAAGTATATCCGATGTGTTGGGCCCTGCCATGAGTAAGGGTTTTACCATGTAACTTTCAGAGTTAATTTTCACCTTAGATTATCTTGTGACTATAAAGTTTTGCTGAAGCATAATGAATAAAGGCATTCAAGCCTCCATTAGGAGGATATTTAAAATACACAGTAATTTAGGCTGTTTTGAGATAATTGGCTCCTTAATTCGTTGTGGGCATAATACTATAGAAATAGGCTTGAAAAAGGCAATAACCATTCTAGTATTCAGCTGAATCTCTGAAAACCCAAATTCATTGCTAAATTAAATGACAAGTAGCTTTGATGACTTTGTTATTTATAATTTCAGAAAGAATTTCTGTGATACAATACACTGTCAGATCTTTTGAGCTTGCTAGTATTGAAGCAAAATATATTTTATTCATTTTCTCCTGTAATTAATCACTAAGCAAGACTGCTGACATTTTGGGGCAGAGAGCCTGTTATTTTCATCTGTCTGGGGAAATGAACTACACGTTTTTGGTTCTAGATGAGTAATACAAAGAAGCAGTAATGACTGTGTGGTTCAAGAGACTGATAATACGATACAGAGTTTTTCACCTCTAGGTCATGTTTTGAAATTCACTGCAAGTCAAGTAAGGGCAAAAGTCATTATGACTTACATGAAATGTTGGCCATCTTGATATGGTGTCAATATAAAAATATCATTCTCATATGAGTCCTAATTTTCTCTTATTGAAGATATATTAGGAGGATCAAGGAGGTGGCCATGAGTGGCTGGAGTGATTTTTTTTTTTTGTCTATATTTTCTTCAGGTCATAATTTCAGTGGCACTAGCAAGACAGAGTAATGAAGTTTGCAGTACTGGAAATGCTATCCTAGTTTGGGTTGCAAGTATAGGGAGGCATTTATAAACTTCATGTCACATTAAATCAAAAAGAAAAATAATGTTTAAAAATTGCATTGATTTTGTGTGAATTTCATCTGTTCCATGTGTCAGAAAGAAAATCTTTCTTACTTTTTTTTAGTATATATTGCCTTAAACATAAAATTCAGGCAATAGCAAGTGGAAAATTTCTTGCTTTGAATCTTGAATCCACTTAGATTAATATAAAATGAAGCAGTTTTCTCCTCATCTATCATATAATTGTAGAATAGGGTTGGAAGGGACCTCAAAGATCAAGTTCCAACCACTCTGCCACATGCAGGGTTGACAACTCAAGTACCATACCAGGTTGCCCACAGCCCTATCCAACCTGGCTTTGAAGACTTCCAGGGATGGGGCATCCACAGCCTCTTTGAGCAGCCTGTGCCAATGCCTAACCACCCTCTCAGTGAAAAGCTTCCCCTTGACATCCAATCTAAACCTTCCCTCCTTTAGTTTAAAACCATTTTCCCTTATCCTAAAACTACCTACCCATATAAAAAGTTTATTTCCATGCTGTTTATAATTTCCATTTAAATGTTGGAACACCACAGTGAGAATGTTGTCTCATTCTGCATTCTTCTCCAGAATGAGCAAGCCCATTTCCTTCATCCTGTTTTCATAGCAGAGCTCCATCAGCCCTCTTATCATCTTTGTGGCCTTCCTCTGTGCCCTCTTCTAAAGATCTTTCTATGTTGGGGACCCCAAACCTGGATTTACATTGGCCTTGACAAGGGCTGTGTAGAGAAAGACAATTCCTTTCCTTTCTCTGCTAGCTGTCCCTTTTCTGATGCAGCCCAGGATACTGTTGCTCTTCTAGGCTGTGAGTGCACACTGTTATCTCATGTTGTTTTTCATCAACTGGAGTCCTTAAGTCCTTCTCAGTAGGTCTGAAAGTTTCTTCTCCCAGTCTTTTATAACCATCTGGGATTACTTTTACCCAAGTGCAAAACTTTGTAGAACCTCATTAGGTTCACATAAGCCCACCTTTCAAGTTTATCATGGCCCCGCTGTATGGTAACCCTTCCTTCTACTGTGTCAACTTCACTGCTCGCTTGGTGTCATCAGCAAACTTGCTGAGGGTGTGCTCAACCCCATCAGCTGTGGCACTGATGAAAATGTTAAAGCGTACCTGTCGCAAGATGCACACCATTTGTCACCAGCCTCCACTGGGACAAAGAGCCATTGACAGCAGCTCTCTGGTTGTGACACTGAGACACATGTTTTCTGACCTCATAGACCTATATACATTCAATTCATGAGGAAGTCTTGGACTTGCTCTGACCATATAGTGGGGGCTGGAGTTTGCTCCCTTAATGTGCAGGGATCTGAAGTTCAGGGCTGTGAGAAATGTGAGAATCCTGTCTGACAGTGAAGACTGAGGCAAAGGACTCACTGGGTACCTCGGCCTTCTCCATATCTGTGATAGTCAGTTCTTAGCAAGAATAGTCAATGTGGATCTTCCTAAAGGGTGTGTTGGCAGGTTTCTGGTGATACACTGCTGCACTCAGTGAGACTTTCCATTCCCTAAAGGAGTAATGCCAGCAGTTTATTTCATTATTATTATTATTTCTTTAAATGCGTGACCAGTGAAACCTTGGTGATCTCACCAAGGATCTGTACCTTTAGCAGGTCTGTTAGCTGGATTTCATCACTATTCTCTGATCTTAGGAACATATGGAATGCTTAAGAACCTGGTAATAAAAATGTAGTATAAGTTTCTATTTTAGTCTTTTTATTTTTTACTATACTTCCTTATCATCTTGTCTTTCTTTAAATACTGTCATAACTTGCATGTAATCCCAGCTCAGATGGATTTTTTTAATACTGTGGTGATTTGGGACTTGTTCTTACAAGTTGCTGTATGCCCTCCAGCTCTCATTAAAATCCCTGAAAGTCATTCTTGTACATATAGGTTCTTCATAATGATAAGTTCAAGCAAAAGCAGCAGCAAACCCCATTCCAACTATCAAGTGCCAGTGTTGCAGTAAAATGAGAGTAGAAAGAAAAGTGTTCTACTTAATAAAGTAAATGGTCTTGTCCAGAAAATTATTTCTTATTGAAATTGACACCAAGAAGTAGTAAAAAGGAAAATTTTGAGTGATCAGAAAACAATTATTTGTGTTGAGTGTGACTCTCTTGAATGCTTGCAGGTTTTTTTTTTGTGTGTGTTATTAGTATGAAGTTCTTAGCTGTGAGCGAGTATAAACATATAGAAAAAACATATGTTTGAGAATGAGCCAAATAGAACTTCCCTAAGAAGGGTTTTGACATGCACTGAAGAACGTCCAGATGAAAGAAGGAAGAAATTGGAAGATGAACCATGAACAGAAAGATCCTAATATATTTTTATAGTGAGGGGGAGATAGTGGGAGCAGGGAAAGAATTGTAGAAAAGTTCATTATAAACAAGGTGAGATGTTAGAGCTCTTTTCTATGCACAGATTAAACTCAGTGTGGAATTCCTTTCTAAGGTTCCACCAAACCCAAGATCTTAAGAAAATAACTTTTATCTAATGTGCATCAGGGTGTGTTTAGATTTTAACGGGAACAGCTCACTGCTTCTACAGATTGTCTGAATAATTTACATCATAAAAACCTCAAAAGCCTCTCCGTCCTCTAATGCAGATAAAGATATTCTGTTCAGAGAACTGAAGAAGGACAGTCTACTCACGATCCCTACAGGTGTTGAAGATTATTTAATCAGTCTATAATCAGTCAGCTGTATATTTTTAAGGTACCTGTTTCAGTGTATCCATTAATGTGCATGTTCAGAGTGCACTTAAAAAATCTCCACATTTGAAAGCAATTCTGAGTGTTTCCGGTTGGTTCTTATGTTGGTGGAAGTTGCTGATTTGTGCTCAGCTTCATCTTTCTTCTGATAAACTGTTCCTCTTCTCATCAATATAGAATGCTCCAGTGCTCAGCTGTGAAATGATAATACTATTTCCATTTTGTTTCAGAGCCTGCTACTCTTTTTTATTGAGCAAGATGATTGGTTCCCAGCTCTCCTCCCAGCACCTTCATAACAAGTTCCAAGCTTTAACCTTTACCAGCTTTTACCAGCTATTAAACTTTTACCAGCTATTAAAGTAGGATTCAGATGCTGTTCATCTTAGCCTCAGACCAGTGGCTCAAAGTGACCCAGTGAACATCTGGATTAAGGCTCTCCTCGTCCTGAAAATATTCTTACTGTGTTTATGTTGTCGCATAATTGTACCCCTAGATAAAAATACAGAAACATTTGAGAGAACTGGAAGTGTCAAAGGTGTTAGCAATTGCAACAGCAGATGGAATTCTCAGTTTAAAAATAATTAAATAAAAAATAAAACTGTTGAATAGCATGCCATCGTAAACAAGAATAACCCTCCTGTCTGGAGGATCCACGCGTGTATTTCTCTAACATCTTTTCCACCACTGGAAAAAATAAACGTGCAGAAATTATATGGTACTGTGGTCCAATTCTCCTCACTTACAGAAAAGCCAAGTGCAGGGTTGTTATCTGAGTGAATCACTTCCATACAGCAAGAATAGGATTTCACTCAGTTTAAACCACTGGTAGCTGTGGTTCTTCACCTTGTATTGATTGCACAGCATTAGAAAAAGGGGTGGTTAATTTAGAGAAGGCAGCAATATGAACAATGGGTAATGAGTGATAACTGAGCTAGTAGTGTAATTTACTGTAATGCTGCTGTGAGAGAACTTGCAACAGGAACATTGGAATGGAAGAAGTCCTTCCCAGTCACTATTTGTGATAACAGATCAGATATGTGATTAGCAGTAGCCTAAACCCAAACATCAGTGAAATATCACAAAACAGTTTAAGTGTATTGAAATATTTTATGTGCTTTGAGTGGCTTTAAGTCCTATTTCTAATGTATAATTTAATCATAGTGGTTTGATGAAAGACAAAGCTGACCAAGTTCTACCAAAATTAACCACAAAGTGCCAGAGTTGATTTAAATTGAATGAATTTGATAGTCCTTCATTTCTCTAAAAGAAAGTCATTTATTTATTTATTTATTTATTTCAAGTTAAATGGACATTGTTAAGACCATGAACTCCTAGAATGGCTTGGGTTGGAAGGGACCTCAAGGATCATCAAATTCCAGCCACCCTGCCACAGGCAAGGTTGCCAATTGCAAGGTCAAATGCTATATCAGATTGCCCAGGGTCCCATCCAACCTGGCCTTAAAGATAAATGTGTTCAACTTTTAATTATTGCCTGTTAGCCTGTGCACCCGTAATCAGCTGAATGTGTACTGACTCACTTATCATAGCTATGTGCACCTTGTTGCTTGTTCTGTTGTGGGACAAGGATGGAGTGGGCACTAAACCTGTACATCTTCTGATCTACTGAATTTTTCTACATGTCCTGGATTTTTTTTCTTTTTTTTTTTTTTTAATTGCATTGCATGATGACTGAAGAACAATGCTACTTGTAGCCTTTTAAAGTCGTATTTAACAAGCTTGTATTAACTTAGAAAGAGTGTAGGAAAGAGCAATGTGAAATAGTTTCATTGTGTTTTTGAATCTGCCAAAAGTTTCTGGTTTCAGATGTCATCTAGTATGTGATACTTATTTACACTGAAAGCCCAGGAACTCTTTCTGCAGAGCCTTGTGGCCAAAAGACTGTTCAGGTTAATCCAGGATCTCCCCGAGTAACAGAGATGCTTTTCCACGAGTCTCAGTTTTCTGTGAGATTTGGGTTTCTAGGCTGACATGCATTTTGCACGCACACCAGATGTGCCAGAGTGCTCTGATTCTGCTAAGGTTTCACCTTGTTCATTCATCTGTTGAGAAGCTGAAGTAATTAATGCCTCAAGTCCAGTAATGGGTTTGCACTTTCAGAAATCGTGTGAAGCACGAGGCTGAGGTTGCCTCTAGATTAGGATGTATGTCTAAGATACACCTGAATTTCTCTGAATGATAAAAGCACATCTCATGATGGATCACAACTCTGCAGGTAGAAGGATGATTTTCAAAGCAGCCCATTCAAGATCAATTCCCTTCCTGTAAAAACAAAGCAATATATTACATCGGTGTTTAAGGGATAATTACTTTGTCTTTGAAGAACATAAACTATCAGACACTTCCCAGTCTGATTGTGCCAAGTAAGGAGCACCTCCTTCACAGGAGTGAGCAACATTATCTCCTGCTGAGAGCAGCAGGAACTAAGGATGCCAACTGCCTTCCACTCCAGTATTGCTACTTGTGGGGCACCTGTAACTGAGGCAGCTGTGCCATTGGCTGGGCTCTACGAATACAGACACTATTAAAGAGTGTCATTAGATGTAATCATTGAGCCATTAGGGAGCCTGCAAAAATTAGTAGACTTTTGTAATCTAAACAGCACTGTGGTTAAGAGTATGCCCACTAGATATCCTCAAGGGAAGATTTCTTTCACACGTACTGACTCTGTCAGTGTTACCAGCCAGCATTTCAATAGCGTGAAGTTTAAGCTTTGTAACATTTCATGGATCCCTACATCATGCTGAGCTGTGCTGGTCATCTATTATTAACATAATGGCATTTTTTGCTAGACTAGAAGTATCTTATCCACTGTCTTATTCAGTCTTCCATTACTTTAAGATGCTTTCAAGGACTCTTCTACTCTCATTTTATTAGTTGGGAACAAAGGCTTTTCAGATTTCAGAAGCTAATATATGCTGATATCTGGATAAGAAAGCAAATACCTCAGATTTTGAGGTCATTTTATTATTTAATGATGTCTTTAAGCCTCATACACAGTCTTTATGAAATACATTTCTGTGTCCTATCTGAATGCTTATTGACACACAGTTATAATTTTGCATTAGAAATCTTGTCTCTGTGTGGCAAAATGAGACTTTCTCTGGTTACTAGTTATTCTTTTGCACATATACAGAATTCAAAGAACTTAGAAGGAGGTAGAGGCAGCGTCTGCTTGCTTACACAAATTGATGGAGACAGTTGCATGTTCATTCTGCTTAAAAATGGCCAGAGGCAAGGCAGTTTGCATCTGGGAACCATAGAGTTAGTTTGGTGTGGTGTCGTGGTCAATAACCCTGCTGAGAGTAACATAGCTCAGGCACAGGACTGTGCTAATTCATCCACAGAGCTTCTACATGAAGCTGGACTGTGCCTGGACTGATTGGATTACAGTCAGAGCAACCAGACCCACTGATACTGAGATGCACCTCAATAAAATTAATGCCATTAGATGTGTGTTCTTTCTCTTATCTAAACATTTGTTGTTGAATGAGCTTTTAAAATTAACATTGAAGTATTTTATGTTAATTCTGACTTAAGAATCACTGTTAGAGTCAGAGGTGTTTGGATTTTGCTGTCACTGAGTAACCTTAAGCAAAAGTTGCAATCCAGTGACTTCAATCTGCTAGATCCTGAATTAGGCTTATTAGACCATCCAAATTAGAGAGCAGAAAGTTAATGATTAGTGTATAGAAGAGGAAAATATATATATATGAAATAAACTTTAAGTGTATTGAAAGTGAATGATTACACCAAATGTATTTATTTAAATCTATTGTATAGTTCCTGCAAGCAAAGAAACTTAATTTAGTCCTCAAGGGCTTGGTTGAAACTAAGGGGCAGATTCTGTTGTAATGTGTGATTTGTTGCCTTTTACTGCTGTTGCAGTGAGTAGGAGACCTTGCTGGAGGCCATAGGGAAGCTGAGTCAAAGCCAGGAAAAAAACATGACTCCCAGGCTCACGGCTGAAACAAGATCACCGTTTGTCTAAGCTTTTCTTCTCTGGTGCTTACAAACTCAGAAAATTTAGACTTGAGGTTGAAGTGTTCATACTTTTTTGTAGAACAAAGATGGATTTTTTATTTGAGAAAGTTTGGTTGTGTCATGCTTGCCTGTTTTTATAGTATATAGTGATAATACAACTGACAACATTATAGATTCAGTCTTAACCTTTCAGCAGAGAGAAAGCACTGTGAGCCAAACCTGCATTTCAAGGCTGGAACCAAGACATCTCACAGTGACCGTAGTAAATAGGCACTTTTCTAAGAATACTAGATTTTTGAATATACATCACTTCAGTTCTTGTCTCAAGGAGTGGTAAGCATGGAGGCAGATGGACAAAACCTGAGCAGCGTTAATGGTGTTTTCAGATACAGGCATACTTTTCAGTTTATGCAGATGAATAAAGTTTTAGCTTAATTGTCCTCTTGAAAAATAAGAGAAATATTCTCACTGAAATTCATGGGGGAAGATTTATTATTCTGGTTTGGACAGTGCACATTTTCATCTGTCCTGCCTCCTTCTGTTACTGTTTTTGCTTCCAAATGTGCGGGTTAAAAACTACTCTATTTCTTCATACAAATGAAGTAAGGAAATCTCAGGCTTTAGGGGTTCAGTTATGTGGATTTTTGATCAAGAATATGTACTACTGGTTCTGTTTGGAGGCAGGTGGTCTTTTGTGGCTGCTCCTGATTCCAGAAAAGACCAAAAGGAAACATGCTCAAGCTGAAAAAAAAAAAACAAAAAAACCTTCATAAGGATGTGCAACAAAAGGATAAGGCTGGACTCTTCTCAGCAGTGTGTGATGGTAGGATGAGGGGAAATGGCCACAAACTGATGCATAGAAAGTTCAACCCAAATGTGCATGAGAACTTCTTCCCAGTGCAGTGACGGAGCAGTGGCACAGCTGCACAGAGAGGTGGTGGAGTCTCCTTCTCTGGAGACGTTCCAGACCCGCCTGGACGCCTACCTGTGCAACCTGGGCTAGGGAGCTGCTTTGGCAGGGGGTTGGACTAGATGATCTTTGGAGGTCTCTTCCAACCTCTACAGTTCTGTGGTTCTGTGATATAATAACGAATCTGGAATATACTGATATTTTAGTGGTATGTGTTCACAAACTCATAGAATCTTTACGGTTGTAAAAGACTTCTAAAATCATCTAGTCCAACTGTCAAACTATAACCTCTGTGCCTTCTAAAATATTGCTTAGGTTTTGTCTGTATTACAAGCTGCAGTCTTAGCAGCACTGACATAGCTTCATTACAAGAACCTCTTTGTAGAGTTGTGACATATGCCAAAATGATTTTATTTTTTATTTTTATTTTTTATCACAGGATGTTATACCACCTCTACAAATGTATATGTTAAGTAAAATCATCTCTAGCCTACTGCTTCAGCTTTGTCCATGCCAAGGACTTTGCCATCCTAGAGCAGCTGCCTGGGATGTTGAAGTTTTCCTGCCCTGAGCTAATAAAAATACAGAGCAGTTACAGCACAACTTTGTGATGTAAATTAGATAGTACATGCCTATGAAAAAGTGAGCAATGTAGTATTCAGCTGCTGTCAGCTCTAGTATATGAATGTGAAATCTGTCTGTGCCAATACAACTCCCTGCAAAGTTAGGATGCAACACTTTTTCCCTTATAAAATTGTGAATTAAAATTATGTTTTGAAGAGTAGGAATCTCATTAATGGCAAGCAGAAAATTGTTTTCATCAAAAGGCCTTGTTTATAGTTTTATTATTATGTCAAATATGTTTGTTTTATGCATGTATTCTGTTATTTGTAAAAAGTAGTTATCAAGAGTTTTAATAGTAGAAAAAAAAAAAAAACAAAACAGCAGCTGAAAGGCTGAGTGAGAGACTGATAGGAAGAAAATACAAGATGTACTTTTGCATGTGAGGCTCTTTTTTTCTGTTGCTACATCATTCCAGCCCTCAAAACCTCATCTGACCTCTGACGGTTGTCTTGATTGCAGTGGCCCTCCTTATAGCTCAGATTCTAAATGAAACAAGTAAGTCTGCCGAGGTCACATTCTCTGCTTCTATTTCTTTGGTTTGGAGTGCTCATAGTTTATCACAAACTTGCTACAAGGCCCATTTCTTCTTAATGTCTAGCAGTGTCTTAGAAACATATTCTCAGTCTTGGATGCCACTGTAGTTTTCTTCTTTTTCTTTTTTTCTTCTTTAAAACCACAGAGCTGTTATCTGTCCTACTTTTTCCAATCTGGTATTTCTGTTTATTACTAATTTATGCTGTATTCATACCTACTTAATGTATTGAATTGCATTTTTCTTCTTAGTCCATTTGCCCATTTCATCAAAATCATTTTGAATATTGTGTTCTAACATGACTAAATTTGTTTCTGCCATCATACTGTCTATAAACCTACTAAGTATGTGTTTTATTATACCAGCTAAGTAATTTGTAAATCTGTAAGATGATTTTCCCTATGGATGAGAACAAACCTTCCAGCAAAATGCAGTTAATCTACCTGTCAGTGAAGCATTAGTCAAAATTCTTATAATGCAGATATTTAACCAGTTTTACTTCTCATGACACTTGCACTTACACTGCATTTTCATAAATTATGTTAAGGTAACAAAAGGAAAAACATTGGACTCATTACTTTCATAAAACTCAGTATTCTGTAATTTATAGGACGTTTTTTCTTTTTCCCGGTTTAAGTATAGGGATTACACTTTTCCTTTTTTCCCATCTTTGGTTATCCCTGTGTCACCTTTAAGAAAGCTAATGGGGCTGAAATATATTCAACATGTTCTTTATTTATCTTTGAATACATTTAATATAGCCTAGCTGCTTTGAAAACTTCACGTCTATTTTTTTTTAATTCTACCATCAGTTGAGACTATTCTTAAGTGAAGACTAAAGGAAAAAACAAATTCAGCCATTAAACCATCTTCTCTTTATTTACCAGTACACTTCATTTTAGTTTATGTCACCTCATCACCTTGATTTCTAAGTCCACTGAATCTTGGGCATGTTGAATGCTATGGCTGATATGTAGACAATGCAGAGGTTTTCTAATTTACCACAGTAGATCTGGAACTGCCATCAACTGAAAATACACACCAAGACAGCAGTACACTGTCCCATCCTTGAAGATTCTTGAAAATGGATGTGACTTGACACCTAGGTTGAACTCTGATGTTGGATCAACTTCATAGATGACCCAATGTGTGTGTGTGATGCAGAGAATGAAGGGGAGGAGAGAGGAGGAATGACCTCCATTGTTACTGCAGAAATTATTCTGTCATTTAATGACAAGTGCAAATGTTATTTAAAGTATAAGACCTTGGAAACCACTATTTTTGTTGTAACCCATATGAATATGGAAAAAATATGTAATTTGCACAGTAATTCCAAAATATTCTAGTCTTATGCAAGTATAACATCATGTGAATAACAGAATGTGACAAATATCACTTAGATTTAATCCCACAAGTTTAAAAAATATATCCTTTTGACTAAAGCGGTGTGCTTCTTCAAATATTTTTGCCTGATTTTCAGAAGGGAAAGCTTGTTTCTTTTTCTTTCTCTGTTTCTTTTTTTTTTTTTTCTTTTAAGATTGGTGAAGGCAGGTTTATGCTTACAAATAGGATTTGTAAATATGTTATTTAACAGCTCTCCCTTAATAGCTCACCAGTAATTTGATATATAAGGCACTTGGAAGAGTTTTTAAGAGAACAAGGAATAGGTCAATGAGGAAATTGATAGTGGAAAAACCTACACATTTGGGGAAAATAATAATAAAAAAAGACTGGAGTGGCAATTTAGACTTAAATAACCTTCAATGTAATGCATTTTTTTAATTTTGTCTGCACTTTAGTCTTCTAAATTCATATTTTGGAAACCTCACAACTGATAATGAATGTCTTGGTGGCTTTATGAATGTCTGTGAAGTAAATTCTCAAATAAGTATATTCTAAAGTAATTTTCAGGAGAGGTGTTCCCCTCAGATGAAATTTAGCCAGGAACATTACTGTTAAGATGCCATTATAATATAGGTAGGGGGGAAATGTGACAAGATGGATCTGCAACAGTTCCTAGCAGAAAATCTTGGTATTACCAGGCTTAACATTTTTCCAGGTGTTTTTTTTCCCTCACTTCCCATCCTAATTTCTGAGAATTTGACTCCCATAGATATCCAGTTTGAAAACCATGTTGTATGTAACCATGGTGATCTTCAGGGGACTCTAGGACTATTTTTTTTCTGAATATTGAGCACAGCCTCTTGATGTTGCCCCCTACTGTTTGTAGATCTTTGAAAGTTTTAAAGCTAGCTTGAGTTTTCCAGTAATGGCTTATTCTTAATTATCATCATTACTTCATTTTCAAGCTCTGCTTGGTTCTTTACAAACAAATAAAAAAAGTTGGGCATCTTGTTAATGACTCTACTAGGGTCAGCGTGTCACCCAGCAGCCACTCCCCATGGACCTGATAAAACAAACAGTAAAGCTGTTTCAACAAATGTCATGAACACTAGGTCAAATACACATTGAGCTTTGGTTTCTTGGGCATCAGAGGTTCTTAGGGGATCCTGTTGCTTTCCTAGCTGGTGAAAAAATATTCACAAAGATAAATGATCAAAGGAACAAATGAATGCATGTGTGTCATTTTTATTATCCCAGTGACTTAGATCATTCTGTTCAGTCAGTGGAGTTCAAAGACCCTGGTTTCAGATAACTGAAAATTTACTACTTACCTACAAGAAGAACCTTAGTTTGTATAGTGTCTGGCCCTATGAAGCTGGAACACCAAGGCACATCCATAATCAAATTCATGATGTTTTATACCTTCTGTAGATTACACTCTATGAAATACATAAACATAACACATGGCTTAGTAGTATGTTCTGTACGAGTAAGGTGAAGTGTAAGGATCAAATTTTATATGTTAACTTTTAGAGATCTCCATTTAATACACTAGTTTAAGAAAAAGCTATGTGTGCATCTAACAGGCAATACAGCATGCTCCCTTCCCTATTCCTGGTACTTCATTATTCAGCCAGGTGTTTTAACAGCTAGCAGAACTGCATGAATTTTGGTAACTGCTGATAACAGATCTGTCAATATTTTTCTTTTTCACTTTCTTTTTAATGCAAACTAAAAAACTCTTGATGTTGCTTCCGTACAGGAAATTTTGCATACTCCTCTGCTATATGATGACATTATTTTCCCGAAAGAAAAGCTATTTTTTTTTCCCCCCCAACATTGGCAAAAATGCCTTCAGTAAGAAAACTGGCAGAAAATATTAACTTTGTACTTAGAAATTCCATCGTGATACCTTGCTAAGAGTTACCTCTTGAAGTACCTTCAGTCTCCTACGAGGATGCCTAGCTGACTTCTGCTTTGAGTAGAGGGACATGTTTTCCTCTGTTGTCATATGATTTGAATCTGTTGTCTTAATGTGTCATGGCAGGTACAGTACAGGTGAAGAGCGTGTAGAAGAGAGAAGACAAAGCTGCACAAATATTGCCAAGAAACATTAAAAAGCTCTGTGAGATCCAATGTTTGAATTTTATGCAGAATATTTCTGACTGAAAACTCAACTTTTCATCTGATATGAAAATTACAATTTATGCAAAATTGTGTTTATGCTTGTTATTACAAAGAAACTGCAGCCATTGCTGTAAAAAATCTCAACACACACATGCATGAAACAAGAAAATAGAAGTATTTTGGGTAGATATCTCAAAGCTGAACAAATTTCAGCATGAGAAATGTGTGTTGTGTGTAAACACAAGCATTTTTCCATTTGTTTTTTTCTGCTTACCTCAATGTGCAGTTGACCTACAGGACTGCCAGTTTCTGAAGAAACTCATCCTGGATGAAAGACTTAATTTATTCAGGAAAGCAATTGCACAATGCATTGTCAGGCCTGGGACTGGTTTTGTTTCTGACAGGATTTGAATAGTTAATGAATTTTTAGGGAATAGTTTTATTTACTGTTGAATCCATATTTTTGAATAGAACTTCTTCCAGTGTGCATTTTCTATCAGTTAATTAACATTTAGATGGCATTACTGCTGCTTTCCCCAACAATTCTTTAAAAGTCAGTGCACCCTTCAGCATGAGCCTCAGAATGATATCTTTATTATTACGAATGGGAAGTTTAAATATAAATTTTAGCTGTCGCTGGATAGTCTTCTATCAGTTCTGGCAGGTCAGTATTTGGCATAAATACATAGAGAAAAGATTTCTGTACTGAAAAACAAACTCATATTTGATATTTCATGTAGACCAATAAACAAAATTCAATAGAGATATGTTGCTGAAATTAAATGGATACATTAGTATCTAAGCATCTAAGACCAAGCTTTAAGCTACAAATAATTAAGGTTTGCCAATTTTATCAGTTTTTTTTTTTTTTTTAGTATAGAACTGCTTTTTCTCCAAAAAAAGATTGATAAGCAAATTGTGGATTCAACATAAGGAATAAATAGTTAAACCTCTTCACACTGAATGTATCAATCTTATCATAAATTGTGTGGAGACTATCATCTGGAGGAAAATTACAGTAGGCACCAGAAAAGCTGGCAACTGCATTTTCAGATTTATAGATGGAAATAAAAAGTAAGTAATTGTTGGAATTCTATGTTGCGTGATATATTCTTGCATAGTCTTTTTTTTGTGTGTGCAAAGGGATTAATTTATTAGTATACGTAAAAAGACAATTTTTGTGTGTTTGAGCTCATAAACAATTTTTCATATACCTCTTATTTCATAATATTTTCTTTAGGACTTGCAAATATTTATTTTTAAGAGATTTCATAGATTATTCTCTACTATGTGTGACTCTTATTCTTTCTGTCTCCTATTAAATATAACATGGAAGGTCAGACTTTTCAGTTAGAGAACTAGCAGTGGGGTATATTTCAGTCAGGGTAGGACATCGTTTCATTTTGATTGGAATGTGATTTACTAGGTTATGCATATATTGTAAAACAACTTATGACAGCTAAATGCAAAAACAGATAGCTTTTCTTCCTTCCATAAGCCTTTGACTTGGCAGTTTTGTCTACTGCCTTTCACTACATACAAGATTGATGCCAACTTTTGCCAAATAGATGTTCAGATAGTATGTTTTTAATGTAGCAGAAACAAGTGAAAATGTTTTCAGCCATCAGTTGATTCCAGGAGGTATTTGTGCTGTCAGACATGCAAATGATCTGAGGTTTTTTTTCCCTGTGGAGGAGGACCAATTTTCATTTCTGCACAGCTGAAATCATAGAATCCTTAGAGTCAGAAGAGACCTGTAAATGGTCTTCTATTCCAACTCCCCTGCAATGAACAGCGGCATCCTCAGCTAGATCAGGTTGCCCAGGGCCTGATCCAGCCTCTCACTGAAAGTCTCCAGGGACAGGAGTAAATACCTGTATTTATTAGTAAGGTGTTTGAGATATGTGATGGCAATGGCTTCTTCCTTCTAACCTTAAAATCCACACCAAGCAAATCTTCTCTAGCATTTTTCCCCATCACCTTGATAGGTAGACTGGTGTTTCCCCACATTTGTTTATTTAATCAAAGGATTATGTGTCCTTTCTGAAGAGCCTAGAACATTGTACAGTGGATGCAAATTTTCATATTAAAAACCATGTTGAATATCTTTTGAAAAACAACAAAACTTTCCCCTCACTTTGCTTGTTTGTGTGTTTATGTTTTACACAGGGCCATATCTATATGATTTAGAAATATATATTCCTAATCATTTTGTAGACAATTTTCTGATTCTAGCTGAACCAGAACCAGTGTTGTTCACACTGACAATAAGAGTGAACTCTGGTCATATATGAACTCACATATGAACCTTATTTTAGCTATGCTCTGTGTTTTGTTGAAGCTTCCAGGGTGGCAGGTGTTAGATAGATGGAATCCTAAAGCATTATAAACTAGGAACTACAAAAGAGGTAAAAACTAATGCTGGAAACAATATGTGGAGTGCATTTATGATGCTGAAACTGTTCAGAAAATCCCGAAAGGATTGAGTTACCCTAGCTATGGTGCAATGGTATCTTTGCTTGAATTTTCATTTGTGGAATCTATGGAAGCTTGGAGTGTACAAATGCATGATGTACCCTTTCTGGTGAGAGAAAACTTGAATGAACTATGGCTTGGTGGCTTGGTCAAGCGTGAAGACAAAATGGAGATAAAAGCTATAGTTCTGCCTTACTGACCTGGCTTTTTTGTAAATTGTTCATACTTTGGCATTCTCCAAAACCCATTAGCTTATACGCATTTTTTCTAGTTTACTTAGGGTCATGCAAATTATTTTTTTCCAGAATAGTTTTCAGGGACTGTACTTCAGGGATCATTTATGATAGATGCAAAGCTACAGATCATTCCAGGTGTTTTTTGTTGTTGTTGTTGTTTTTCAGAGAGAAGGTTTATCCATGACTACACAGATAAACTGGATATTGCTTGTTTAGTCTTCTTCCTGAACATGAAGAAGCAAGTTACTCCTGTAGGATGGGAGAAGCGAGTCTTAGACATTGATCTTGGATAATCATGTTCATATTAGTGAAACCAGAGGGAATCAGAAACAGGAATAGATTCAGTGTAATTGGTAGAAACTGGAGAACATGAAAGCTGAATTAAGATTTTGTTATTTTATAGTGTGTGAACTAGCGCTTCACAAATCTTACACCTGATCAGTCACTGTGTTGTAGTACCAGTGCCGCATGAGTGCAAACGAAGATCCAACTATGTAATGTAATGGCCAAATTTTGGTCATAGGAAAAAGAATTTGAATTAGTGGTCCTCGTGGTAATGAGTGTTATCTTCTCTTACCAATTTCATTAATATGGATTTATGTTTTTAATATTCATATTACATTTCTATTTCATTATTACAATCAAATAGTTTAAGGCTTTCTCTTCGTAATTTATAGTTATGAGCACATTTAAGCTAGTCATAAGAAGGATTATGTATTTTTTTTGACACACAAAGAAGTATGTGATTTTGCTGTAGGTTTTCCTTCAAAATTGAAAATCCAAAGCTGACTTTCCATGTTTTCTAGTGGTTTGAACCAAAAATATAAAAGAGTTGTCAACAGGCTATTCTTTTAATACCATACAGGAGGTCTTCAAACAGAAGTACTCTGAATTTGGGATGATATAATATGAATTATATTTTTTCAAAGCAAGTGTTTTTTTGTTTTTTTTTTTTTCTTTGTTTGTTTGATTGTTTGTTTTAACTTGCATGATAAAAGCCATGTTCATTGTTCTCTGTCAGATATGTTCACATTTTTCCATGAAAATTGTTATGGACCTGTGTTATGGTTTTATGATCTGATCATAACAACCTGCAAGATTTAAATAATTGGAAAGACAATTAAAAGAAAATCTGAAATAATTATAATTAAAGTCTAATTATTTTCTCACATGACATGTTCTACTGACTCATGGTGTTCTTCAGTGCTTGGTGTTGGTGGAATATGCTTTCTTAAAGGAGTTGAATTTTATCCTTTTTATCATGAGTGGGGAGTATTTGAAGACTCAACTGCACTGGATAGTGGTATTTATAAAATCATCATGAATATAAACCCCTGTTATTCTGCACAGATTCCCTCACGGAAGTGTCTCTTCACACTTGGTCTCATCCTATTTGTTATAATGGAGGACTGGCCACTTCTCTTGAGCTGATTTCTCTCCTAAAACCTGGTAGGATGGATGGTTTTGTTGATGTGAATGCAGGTTGAGTATAGGACATATACATTCTTCACATAAGTAAATAGAAAAACCTTTTGAGATTCAGTGTATGAATGGATGGTATACTAGCAGGCCAACCAAGCTCAGGAACAGGTATTAATATTGCTAAGCTCACAGACTCCTGAAGTTAGAGAGATTCTGGAGTGAACATACAATCATTAACTAAAGCAAGAAAATGTGTTCTCAGTCAAGAGTACATCCAAAATATGGAAAAGGGGGTGAGTAAGGGCAATATCTATTTGGATGAGGACTTTTTTTTAAAGTAGTGTATGTTTGCATATCTCCAGTTTCTTATGGTTCTCCAGTTGTAGTTTTTTATGGCTTCTTACCAGCTATGACTTAGACAGAAAGTATTTGATGATGCATTAGGGAGAATGGTACCTGCAAGTTCTGCTAGTGTTGTTTTTCTTTTTAAAGCGCTGCACATGGATATCACCGCTATCCTATTTTATGTATTTTTACTATCAGTTCAGAGAAGTGGAACAAATGTGAGCAAGAATGGATTTCATTTGCTATTCCACTACAATTATCCTATTAGTACTTTATTACTTACTGGAAACTATCTTGAAGTAACGGTATGGTTCTGCTTAAGAGCAAAGATGTGATTAATGGTAAGGTTTTGATCTTTTTTCTATCGTAATGGGGGAATGCTAACTTCAAGCATAAGTTATGCCATTTACCTTACTCACTGGGAGTTAAACATAAGGAGCGTGGAAGATGCCTGCTGTTTCCAGGAGAGCTTGCGACATTACTCATTAGACATACTTTCTTCTAGTGGCTGGAGGCAAATTTTGCACATAGAGATCTCAATTTTTGCATAACTATGCATTATTCAGGATTCCAATTTATGTTGATGTGTTTCAGGCACTTGGCTATTTGGAAACTAACCATAATTATTTTTATAGGTATGAGCGCTACGTGATTCATTGCCTAAATCTCATGGGATTATCTCTATTTTCTTATTCTCTGTTATCTTATTGATCATACAACTGTGATAAAGCGGTGTGATGGCAAGTATGTTGTCCTCTCTTTTTCCTGCCAAACAGTGTCTGAACTTACAAGTTTGCTGAGGTAGCAGATGGCCACAGGCAGCACCTACAGGCTCTTTGGGGAGGTTCTCCTTACACTTGCTCCAGTGGTCATTTGCCACTGGGGCATTCCCTGTGATGGAGAGATAGCAAGAACTGCATGGAAGTGCTTTTACCCTGCAGCTTATGCATTTCAGCAACTTCAGCTCTTGAATCACAGGTGGTCTGATATGCTCTGAAACATGGACTTGCGTTCTTTTATCCATACCCTCAGCGAGCTATGAATGAAAGAGATATCCCCGCTTCCCTATTCTCTTCTTCATTGGTACAAACACAGATTAGATCACTACCTAGTGCTTAGAGTTTGAAGCTTTTATGCTGAAAAAGAAATAAAGCTTTTCTCCCATAGCCTGGGCAGGTGCTCTCACTATTTTGGAGAGGAAGCAGTGAACTCCCCCAGATGTCTTTACCAGCCTGGGGTCAATGTCACTCTGAAAGCCTGACTAGAAGTGTGAGAGCCTCTCTGTGAAAACAAAACTTTGAAGTGCCTGGATTAGGATGTTCCAATCCCCTTCAAAATTTTTGGGTTCAAATGTTTTTAAGCATTTGGATTTAGATGTCAAGCACTTCCCCCGTCTTTAAGCAAACCTGGCCTAAAGCAGGAAGTTACATTTCAAAGCACCGATGGAGAGGCTTTGGCTGACATTGGGGTTAGGAGTAGTTAATGGCTATGCAGAACTGGTCAGATTCAGAACTACCATCAAAATCTCTACAGCATATTTAGGCTGTAATCTTAGAGTTGCTGATCTGTTTGGTTTTGTTTTCTTAAGATATATTCTTTAAAGGCAGTGGATCTTTAGAGGTACATAGGATCACAAGCTCTGTGTAAAGATAAATGCTCAGCTCATGGAATCAATTAGGTGAAATCATTAAGTCAGTTACGGCTTGAAGTACTTCTACCAGGTTCATAGGAAAAATCTTTATGAACAGACATAATGCAAAAGCAATGAGTTGGCGGCACAAACCTTACTGAAAGGAAATGTAGTTCAGAATCTGAGGAGAGAACTGTGGATTTTCGCTTCTCTGTGCATCCAGATTCAGCTTGTGACACACTCCAGTGCTTTTCACTTCTGCTTTCTGTTATCTCAGTGCTTTTACCCATGATTCGCCTGTCCTGGAGTGCTTTTTTATTTCACCCAGAATCTTTACAACAACCTATTCAAATTTCACCTTGGCTTAAGATGATCAAATAGAAGCTATAACTCCTACCTGCTGAAATGTATATATGCCTAGTGTCAGTGGCTGACAAATAGTATCCTTCCACATAGCCATACCTTCCATATAACCACTCTTGTACAATGGACCCACTTCTTGATCCTTTGAGTACCTTATGAGATGTTTCAGTTAGGCCCATGCTATAATTATCTTTGCAATTACTCGTGTACTTTATATACATAAGCAAGTTCATTGTCAAGTTACTTGCATACAGAAGTGATTTCTGAGAGCAGGGCCAGTGATTTTTTGCTCATATCCAGCTGTGTTTTTTGTTATATGCTTGCAACAGTTATGGACTCGATATAGCAAGTCATAAAAATCAAAGCAGATTTACATCAAAGCAGAATTAAATAGTTTGTTTTTGTACTGCAGCTCTTGGACTATCTGCTTTGTCATTCTTGGCACCCTTGTTGTCCATACTTGCCATCTGTTAAGAATGTATATCTGGGCTAGGAGTAAGTGATTTTCTTCCTTTCTGTATGATTTAACATGTTAGCATGTGGATATCCATATATTTTAGATAATTGAAGAAAGAAAGAAAGAAATTAAGAAATAATGTTTTGTGCTTCTTATGGAACTAGTGCATGGACTTTCAGTATCCCAGTGTGTATTGCTGTCTGGCTTAATTCCTCTGGTTTATCTGAAGTATACTATTAGTGTTTTTTGAAACAAAAGCTATTGATCATTATGTTTCTGTTGGGGCATCACTACTGTCCTTCTAGCACAGGTGCCTTTAACCTTTTGCGAATCGACATCTATTTAGATGAATTGTCATCTGTTTGGTCTTTGAAGAGCGTTGAGAAGTTTAAGAGGTGACATGGACATCACACTTTTTATATGCATCTTTTTAATGAACTGAAGTGTGTACTGCTGTGCTTTTAATTATTCAAGATACACTTTAAAAATGCAAAAGCAGAAAAGAAAATAGGAACAAGCTATTAAATGGCTCCAAAACAAAAACCAAAACCAAAATTGGAGCATATAAAGAAGGAATAAAATCTCCTCTTAAATAGTTAAATTTAGTTAAATAGTTAAATAGTAACAAAGGTGTTAACAGTTGAACAAGCCATTTTTTTTCTTGGAAAAATACAGGATGTCATCAAGACAGGAATCCAGAAATTGATAGGGCCTGATAAAACCTACATTGATTACAGCATGTCATAGAATCATAGAATTACTCAGGTTGGAGAAGACCTTCAAGATCACAAAGTCCAACTGCAACCAAACCATACTACCCTAACACTAACAACCCATCTAAATCATGTCCCTGAGCACCACATCCAAATGCCTTGAAGACATATAAGAATATTAACACTTTTGCAGCTTGGGACACAAATATATATATTTTTTTCTGTCACTGTCTTTTGATCACAGGATTTGAAATGCATATAGAGTAAATAAAGTAGCATAGTAAGAACAAGTCCTATAAAAAATTCACATATACCCATTCCCTTGGGAGACAGCAGTTAGATTAGAGAACATCTACTTGATTTTCATAGTTTGCCAAAAGTTTACTTATTTGTGTGTTACAAGCATGAATTGATTATATTATGCACCTAGTATGTTGTGCAATACCTTTGTATATGAATTTTAACTTAGATTTATTTTTTTACAGTATACAAGAAAAAGTGCCTAATCATAATTAAACACAACTTGTTCACAGTTTTGAAGATGAGAGGTCTTATTCCTAAATGATCTAGAAGGACAATTATCTTTTACAAAAAAAAAAAAAAAAAGGATTGCAATTGCTGTGGTAAGTTGTTGAAGGGGGAGCCTGTGCATATATGGTCATTTTCTCTAGAACATTTAAAATTATTTTATTTATATCTGGTAGAGATTTGTGAGGAAAAAAAAAGATATTTCCACTGTTAACAGGCTGTCTCCCTTAATCGACTCAATATTTCTATCATGCAGATGTTTTTATAGCGATGGGGTGATGAAGCTGAGAAGCTGTCAAGCAACTTGTTTTACAGTAAATGGGTTCATGATGGATTAGCTGAGTATCTTGTAATGAAGTAGGACAGGCCCAGGTGAAGTCATCTGTCACCATTCAATCCATTCAGTTCAGGGAGAACCGGTTCAGATTTCACTGGCATGTAGTGCTCTCCAAGGCATAAGTTCAGATCTTAACATGTAATCTACTGCATAATTGTCCTTTCCAGTATACTTCTATACAAATTAACTATACTTCATAGTCCTTAAAAGTAAGGTTGCCTTGGCCTCAAAACTTTGTTTCCCCTCTAGGCGGATAACAGTTTTTCTCTG
The DNA here is from genome assembly GCF_038088225.1 of Cyrtonyx montezumae. Lineage (NCBI taxonomy): Eukaryota > Metazoa > Chordata > Aves > Galliformes > Odontophoridae > Cyrtonyx > Cyrtonyx montezumae. Next base: position 33,824,090 of record NW_027072089.1, on the reverse strand, counting down.
AATTTGCTTATTGCTGGCATATTTTGATATCCCAGTCATACTGTTATCTCTGTTCTGGTATGTCTGCATCTTTTATTCAGTAGAGCTGTTTGATACTGCTAATCTATGGTACATAAATTGTGGACTCTTTTATTGTAATGATACTCAGAAGAACAGTAGACTCTCAGCATTTTACAGGAAACCACTATCATGTGCTTAAGTGATTTAATTGCAAAACTCATACTATATATATGTATATATATAGTATATCTTTGTATTTAAATATGTATAAATGGTTCAATAGTTAATAAGTGATATATGTTCCAAACCAAGTACAAAACCACATTATCTCATGTATGGGATGCTATTCAGTCAAGATGAATGCATTTTAACCGCTCTGTGCTTGGTGTTAGTGTGTGGTGTACATAGAAACTTTCTATTTCCTGTTCGTTTTTGTTTTCTGTGTGGCATCCTCAGTAAAAAAATCTCATAATAAAGTCTTTCAGTCTTTTAACACTGCCTTTTAGGCTTCATCCTTTCCTATCACTTCTCTCCTTAATTGTTTCTGCATGGAAGGGAAAGCAGCTTTAGTTTACAAGCAGACCTTTTATCAACCTTTTTATTTGTATTAAAAAGTATTGGTATTGCTACACTTTGTAGACACAATTCTCTATAATATAGTCTCCTCTTCTGAAGTAGAGGAGGGCCTCCCTTCAGGGCAGCAGTTACTTTGTTCTCTGTGGCTCCCTTAACACTTGTATGCTAAAGCTAACTGCTCTGTGAGGAGATTTAGATGGACTGGCAGGAAGGAACTGGAAAGAACAACTTGCATCAACTGTGTAAAGTACTGTATTCTTGCTCACTGGGAAGAAAAGGCTTCCAATACTGTTTATAAGATCTTGTCTTCTACTATACAAAATATTGAGTTAGGTTTCCAACACTGTCCAGATTTTGTGTCCCTCAAAGAAAACACGTCTTTTTGGGAATCTGACTGCATATGTGTCATGGACACCAAATACAGATGCATTAAAGAAGACTTCTGGTTTTTCCTTTGCCATTTGTTATATTTTTACAATTTTTTTTACAATATATTTAAATGTACATGTTTGTTTTTTTTCTTTGTTTTTGCCTTCATCTGGAATTACTGAAATAGCATCCTGGCTATTGTGCAGTAGCATTAAAATAATTCAGAAGGAAATAGTTACTATTAATACAAGAGTATTAATAGTAAGAGTATTAATAGTAGTTAAATAGAAAAATGTACAAGATTTAAACTGTAAAGAATTACATTTAATACAGATAGATGGTAAGATGGTAGCAGTGGGTTCTTTCTTTGGATGAGGTGCTTCTAAAAATTAGCCTGTAGGAGGACAGAATGGAGACTCGCAATCATCAGTACATTTACAAATAGCAAATCATTTAAGCTTATTAATTCAAGCTTAGTGAGGAAGGAATGGAACTCAGTGTCATGGAAGCCTATGAGATTCATTATAAATACATGCAAAGTAATGCGGGCTGGAAGGAGTAATTTGAGATGACTAGGATCCAAATTCTTTGTGTCCACAAAATTAGATAGAAAAGTCAGATTGTTTGAACCTTTTTTTTTTTTTTTTATCTCAAGGATGCTCCGTGTCATTTTGCTTTGAAGTACTAGCACTCCTATGGTACTATGTTAAGAGTTCTAGCACCCTTATGGTTTCGCACTAATGATACAGATTCTCTAATGCCAGCTCCTCTCAAAGGAAAGGCTTCAGTGACAAGATTGGTCAGGAAATCAAATGCAAATGCAGCTGAGCTCCGTATCAGAGGCTTAGAAGCTGTCATGAACAGTGCTCTCTATCTTAACATCAGTTCCTCAGTTAGGGAGCTAAGCTACTGTTTTACTAAAATGGGCAGGACAGCAGCAATTCAGCTGAATTACTGGGATAAATTTAATAGTGAGCTGCCACACAGAAGCAGAGGGTCACAGGGAAAAAAGCATTGGTGGACAAAGGCTGGAAGCAATCTTTACCTGAGGAGATCTAATCAGTACTCAGGTGGCCAGCACCAGAGATGGCCAGTTTTAATTAGTCCTCTGAGACATGAAAAACATGTGGCAAGCTACTTACTGTTCATTTTGGATAAACAGACAGTTCCAAATGCCCAGCAGTACACTTGAGGCTGTAATTAAGGGTTACCATTTTTCATGCTGTTGTTTGCTTAGTTGCTAATTAGCACAGTCATGTGTTTTGATCGAAGTGAAGTTCGTTGATCTAGCTCTTACTACAGTCTTTAGTTTATGCAACAATAAATCAAAACCATAGAAAAATCAGTCACTTCACCTTCATCAGTTAGTTTTGTACTACTACAAAGCAGTTCATGGCTGATGACCTGAAGCATTCCCTTCAGATCACTTAAAATGCTTCGCGCAAACCACAGTTTAGGAATTCCACATTAAATTGTTTCCTTCTTACTTCTCTTATCAAGTGTATCCCAGCAATTATTTACAAAATATTAGCTAAGGCTATTATGGCTCTCTTTTGTATGCCTGTCTAGAACAAAATTTCAACTTCATAACCAGCTCCTGTCCAAAACAACATCTTTCTGTATAGAGATTTTATTTGGAAATACCCAGAGGCAATATACTCAAAACTGAAATCTTGTATCTGACATAGTCACCAATATAATGCCAAATAAAATTAGTTTTTCTCAAAGTAGGGTTAACTTGTGGTTCTTCAGAATGCTCTAACATGAAAAGAGCTCATCATTTATTTCTACATGGATTTGCTTATTCATGGAGAAATGATAATTGGTGAAATGTGGAATAGCCTGTTACAGATTTAGTATGGGTTTCTTTTTAGAAATGCCTATATTCCTTTCTCATGAGGCAGTATTTAAACTTCTGTTTTATTTTTGTATCTTTACAATGTAACTAATACAAATAATAACTAAAGCATACACTTGTGTGATGATAATGTTAGTAGAAGCAAAATGAGACAAACCACATTTGATTGCAGCTGATCTTTAGGCAGTGTATCCTACTGTACTCTTTGCAAGGTAAAACACTATCTGGTTGGCTGGCCCCAGAGAGTGATGGTGAATTGAGTTATATTCACTTGGTGACATGACTTCAGGGGTCAGTACTGGGGCCCTCCCTGTTCAGTATCTTTATTGATGGTCTGGATGAGGGGATTAAGTGCACTGTCAGTAAGTTTGCAGATGATGCCAATTTGAGAGGATGTGTTGGCCTGCCTGAGGGTAGCAAGGTGCTGCAGAGGGATCTGAACAGGCTGCATTGATGGGCTGAGCCAATTGCATGAGGTTCAACAAGTCCAAGTGCTGGGTTTTGTGCTTCAGTGGGCAGAGTGGCTGGAAAGGTGCATAGAGGAAAAGGATCTGAAAGTATTGGTCAACAACTAGCTGAACATGAACCAGCAGTGTGCACTTTGGACCAAGGCAGCCAATGACATCCTGGCCTGGAGGCCTTGGAGTGCATCCAGAGAAAGGCAGTAAAACTGGTATAGGATCTGGAGCACAAGTTTTATGAGAAGCAGTGGAGGGAATGGGGATTGTTCTGTCTTGAGAAGAGGAGGCTCAGGAGAGACCTTATTGCTCTTTCCTGTGACCTGAAAAGAGGCTGTGGTGAGGTGGAGGCTGGGCTCTTCTTCCTGATAACTAGTGATAGGTCAAGATGTAATGGCTTTAAGTTGTGCCAGAGGATGGTCGGCTTGATATCAGGAAAACCGCAAGTTTGGTCCTATTGCTCAGCAACAACCTGAACATCAGTGAAAACCAGGAGGGTATGTGCAATCACGCTCAATAACTTTTGCACTTTGTTTCCAACTTCAATTTTTTTTTTTTTAATGTCTCAGTTTGTGCCAAACAGAGCAGTCAAGATAACAGGCATGTTTCCTTGTAGAAACCTTGTCTACTTCTGAAAGTGAGGAAAAAGTCTGTGGAGTACCTGGAACAGGATTTTGTTGTATCTTTCTGATCAGTTGTATTGGTTTTCTTTTTGCTACATTAATGGAGCTCTTCATGCATACATGAACAAAGTCACACCTTATGGCAGTATCTGTAGACTTGGTTCAGAAGAGGTGTCAATCACAAAATCTTTCTTGTTTGTAGTTTTTAGAGCCAATTGTGGTTACTCAGTGTCTCCTACTCAGCACGCTCCCCTTTCTAGCCCAGCACTACTTATGGTTTTAGTCAGATTCAGATCCTGTTTTTATGTAGCTGTCTTAAGTTTTTTCTTCTTCAGTTTCTCTTCCAACCTGTGGTGAGCTGGAGTCACTAGAAAAGCAATAGCACTGGACTGATAGTCTCATCTGTGCTCCTGGGACAAAGTTGTCCATCTGCTGATGATTCCTTGAGAAAAAGACTCAGCCAAAACTTAAGAGAAACTGTTCCAATGAGGTCACAGGCTGGAAACTGTGATTTCTAGTACATGGATTTCTACATAGTCATAGTTTTTATGTGCTTTAATATTGCTGTAGGCCAAAGTTTTATAAAAAGAGTGAATGAGCATTTGTTGGCAAAATGCATTCAAATTTATTTCCTCCAGTTGTTGATTTAACATTTCCTTTGAAAGCTGCTGGAGGCTTTGGTGACTAATTCTGTGACAATTAAAATGATATGTGTAAAAAGTGCTGGTTTGTCTCTGTATCAGCACAATAAAACCTGACATACTTGCTAGCACGAGTTGATCTTTTCCCTTCTAATTTGCTAAGGTTATCACAAGAGTCTTGAAGCATAGCTTATTTGTACGGATCTAATTTCCAGGCTACTCTGCCTCTACTTCTTGTTTCTTTTATGTTTTGCAGAGAAAAAATAGATTAAGTATTTGGAAGGAATTCACTATATTTCAAAATACCTACACAAGCCTTTTGCTGCAAGGATCTTGCTATTAATTTCAGGTAATATTGCACCAAAACTGTGATCATAACTTAATAAAACAGAAAGGATGGCTGCAGATAATTAACCTTTTGGTCTCATGTGTTACTAATTCTCTGCGGTTTAGATGGGAATTGAACAAATGCAACCATGGTCTACTGTTCCTTATATTCTATAAATGTGATAGAGAAGACAGGTGATTTAGATCTGCAGGGTTGGCACTGTTTTGTGGCTGTGCTGAATGCCTCATCATCATTTTTTTTTTTAATTCTTCCCTTTCCCAATTGTTACTTCTTCTAATGTGTTGTATTAGCAAATTTGATGGAACAGGTGCTTTGTTGCTTCTGATTGCTTTGACAAGCCTTCAATGAGTCAGCCTGCTGTTTTTGTTTGTTTATTTGGTTGTTTTTTCTAGGTTCCTCTTGGATAAAATTAATGCCTTATGACATGAAACTTGAAAAAGACTGTTAATACTGGAATTTTTATTTGAGGTCTAGTTTGGATATTTGTTTACTTGAACCTGCGCATCTTGATGTGAACTGTGAGTTCAATAGGAGCTAAGGGTAGAAGAGATGACAGCTTTACTTGACTATGAAGGTGTTGATCCAGAGTGAGGAAGTTGGCTTTAGATAGCCAAGGATGGTGCTTTAGAGATGGGTTTTGGAATCAGTCTGAGCCTCTACAATGATGAACTTGCAGAAATAGTAGTATTGTGAAGTCTGGTAATTGAAGGAAGTCAAGGAGGCATTGTCAAAATGAGGGTAGTCTGACTGAGTGGAGAGAAATGGGTAAAAACTGAACAGTGCAAAATGCAAGGCTTTACATTTAGGATCTGGTATTGGATTTATTACTCTCGGTATAGAGCTACCGAGTTGCAAATAGCCGAGGAAGATGTTATTTTATAATTTGCTAAAAATGTCTGTGAGCAGTTAAGACAAAACACATTATCAACAGGCTGGATATGACGAACCATAAAATCTCTTCCAATGTTCTTATACCAATTGCTGATTTAGCAAGTGCACAGATGGTTTGAAAACAAAAGTGAATACAGAAACATTTATTGAATACCTGCTTTCTTAAATACCAAGTGTATAATTTTATAAACAGTATTTTGAATAAATTGTCATGTCACGCGTAATGGAATATTGGCCTTTATAATTAATTCCTTATTGCTTCAAATTTAATTCAGTGTTCCTAAATGGAGAATTAACAGATGATAATAATCAAATGATTATTATTTCTTTTCTCTTTATATATTTGCATGCTAAAAAATGCAAATACAACTTTACAGCCACTTTGGTGAAGACTGCAGCTTGTAATTGAGAGACATCAGCCTTCAGGGAAAGTAACATTAAAAAAATGTAGCGTATGACTTTAGAGCAGTAGATGAGATGTGATAGGCTATTCTGTTGCCTGGAGGTTATTGTCTGTGTTTCTGTATTGATTGAAATACTTTAATTTTGTATTCTGACAGTGTTGTATATTCAGTACTGCTATTCTGAGGAAGAGAATATCCGAATCAAAATTTTTTTTGTTTTTAAGAGAAGTGTTTAGTATACCTGTTTGTATGATTACTTGAAACTAACATATTTTTGAGCTTCAGCAAATCAAAAACTAGATAATCTATATCATGCAGTGGCTTTCATACTGATTATCATGAATGATTCAACAAACAATGAATTTTAAGCAACAAATAAAATATAAGCTATTAAGGCACGATTTAAGCAGAGAAATTGACTTTGTGGAGGAGAGGAGAGGATTGAATTAGCAACAAATGAGTCAAAGAAAGCAAAAGCATGACCTTTCTAACTGAAGAGAGAAAGCGATGAGAGGCATGAAAATTGCAACAAAAGTAAGAATGCCAGTACTGAGTTAGAGAGCTAAGACAAGAAAGTAAGTATGAGGCTTATATTACAGAAATATTTTCTTGAAAACAACATACTTTTAGCTTTTAGACTCATCTCTGAGTGGACAGGATAAAAATGGAAGATTATCTTTGTGCCTCAAAGAATAAGACATAATATTACCAAAAATGTCTAAGGCATTTTTGGTAATTTTAAATCTCAGGATAAAGATGTGGGAAGAATAAGAGAACAGAATGGTTTTAAGCTGGGATGCACTGAAAGAGGCAGTCCTACAAGCAACTACTCCCTGCCACATTAAATCCCCACAGAAAGGTGTGTTTTGTCTGGCTATCGTATGCAGTTCTTCAAATTTCATGGAGCTGAAAGCTGAAAGTTGAGGTGACTGCAGATTCAGCTGAGGAGAGAGTTTGGAGCTTTCTTGTATCTGGCAAACAGGAGGGTTGAATGAACACCCTCTTACGCCTCCCCAAATCCTGGAGTGTTCCAGCTCCAGGTTGTGACTGTGCTTTATTAGGTAAACAGTTGCTTTTTGAATTTTGTGTATCTGGGAACTCTCATAGACATATAAGTAGATATCAATGCATTTGCATGTTCAGTGCCAATTGGGAGATTCTTGAAAGAACACGGTGGCTGGTATAATTTTGTCTTTAACATATACCATATAGTTTATTCTTGACCAGCTGTAGAACACGATTTCTCAATGCATAATAAGGAAAGCAGTAATATTTCTGAAGTCTACTGTCCAGTATATTATAATATGCTTTGAAAATTAGATATTTGAATTAACATCAAAGAATTATTTTGTAATGCTGTATTTTGAAGGATGCAGTTGTACATCTGTTGTCTTTGAGTAGTGAACAGAAATCTGTACTATCTAACATTTTCTATGTGGTGGTCATCTTTTAATTGTCATATTTATGAGATATTCTGTTGAAACTTGATGTTTATGAAGGGAGGACACCGTGCTTCTGTCTTACTTTGTGAAATGGGTTTTCTTCACACGTTCTTGTCATGAAAAACCTGACACAAAGGCATATCCTTTCATTGTATAATGGAACTCACAAGCTGCATAGGAACTGTATGTTGTTTTGGTTTAAGTAGCAGTTGAGAATATGTAGAAGATAAACTGTGCATCAAGAAATTTTTGTCTTTGATTCATCCCATGAATGGCAATTCACATTCTCTTCCACTAACCAGTGGAACTTATGCAATCTTACTGTTTTTAGAAGATCCTTGAATTAGTTGCACATGTTCTGAGTACATGTGCTGAGTACATGTGCTCTTCATCAAAACCTTCAAGATGACTTTGCATGACTAAGTGCTACAAGTAATGGTATAGCAGCTAATGAATGTATTCATGCATTTTGAAATCTTGGGTGCTAAAACCCTTGAATAAGAACATAAACTAGTACCCTAATGTCTACCAATGTCAATGGGATGCTGGTGAAAAATTCTCTTTGTGAAATGTCCTTATTTAACTTCTGTTTTTCGAATAAAAAGTTTAATTGCTCTGGGTAAGTCACTAATTAAAGTCTAACTGTAAATTTATAAATACAGATAAGTTTAAATCCCACATCTGGAAAGTTCAGGAAAAAATATTGAGCTATATTGCTGCTGAAGCACAAACAACACTTAAATACTAGGTTCTGGTTCGTTTAGTCGTAATTCTGTGGTAAGAGTTTCTTTCTGCTTAGAAATATAAGTGCCCAAGGATGTATATCAGCAGTTTCACAAGAATCCTTTTAACAGCTCAAGGGTGGAAAAATTAGATCTCATCAGTGAAATTCAGAGACTGGAAAAGCTGTATTCAAAAAATGAGATGTTTTCTACCTATGGAGCATGGAATTAACAGAAATCAACAGCAAACAGATTTTCTACAGGGGTTTGTGAAATACTATTTTTGTCTTGTTATCTTTGTAAAAAGCTCTGTTCACTGTGAATGCATTTGACTGTGTTATGAGAATGTACAAAACCATTTGGTAGCTTCATGTTGGTTAAAAACCTAAGTTTTTATTCTAGTGTTTTCATAGCCCTTCAGGATAGTGTAGAAGAGCTATTGTAGAGTAATGCCATGGTGGTATCTGGATTTTGTATAGAGCATGCCATGATGGAAACAGAATTTTGTATGCTGTCTCTGAATAGAAAATGAAGGCACGACTGTTCGCTTCATGTGATCTTACATTTAAATAAATAAATAAGAAAAAAACAAATGAACAAGAAAAACCTGATAGGTTGCTGGCCCTCAGTAATGCAAAAGAGTACATATCCTAAAATAAGTAAAAATATGTTGCGGAATTAAAAATAAAAAAGGTAAACTTCAGGCATTTACTATCCTCTGTGAAGCAGATGTTAGGCTACGAAACTTCATAATCTTTCCCTTTATGCTAAATTAGGCTCCCTCTTACACAGTTCCATCTTATTTTACTGTCATTCATTGTTGTCTTGTAACTCATGCTCTCAGCTACATTTCTAGTCTGACTTCTAGAGAGAGCTAAGCAGTGTTCCGTGCTGTAGCTGCTATTTACAACCAGGAGACTTGCTTTGTTGGTTGTTGATTGATTTCTCAATAGTCCATTTTCATTTTCCTGTTAGAAGAATGGAAAGGTGGAGCAACGAGTTAAAGTGCAGGCATGATGCTTAACCAGAGGTCTAGTGGATCACTAAATGAATAGAGTATTCTAGTCAAATAGAAAAAGCTGAGAAGATAGCAATCACCTTATTGAATTAATTTACCTGAATACTGGTAGCTACCGCTTTCTGTAATTTTTCAGAAGGCAGCTGACCATCTGTTTTCTGAAAGGCTCTCTGAAGAGCTGGGCTAGAAACAGTCTTCAAACAAGCTACAGCATACCTGGAAGAAATGGGGAACAAATGTGGTCCTAGAACTAGGCCACTCAGTGAATCTGATCATGTTTTCAAAAGAATTAGTTATATCTGTACTGTAAGTTACATAGGGTCATAACTTTTATGGAAGGGGCTATGTAGGCAGTATATCTGCCTGCTGTTAGAAACGAGAAGCTGCACTTGCTTACTTCGTTACACTAGTGAAGAGGAATTAAGCCATTGATCCATGTTTGCCATTTACATGTACAGCCATATTCCATTTTCTTTTCCTGCATTGAAGAGTATAATAAGAAATAGTCACAAAACCTCGCACTGCAGATCACGATTCTGTGGATATCAAAGTGTGGGCAGTTCTTTTCTCTCTGCTTGAGGGGAAGAAAATAATCAGTTCCCTCATTCCTTTCTTTTGTGCCCAAATTTGTGCATAGCCCACTTTTGTTTAAAAAGCTGTGGAAGGTAGATTATATCGCTCTATTTTTGCTAACCCCGAATAGTAAACTCTGGTCACAAATCCTCAAAGCAGTGAATAAAATCACTGCAACAGACCTCCCACTGAATCCTGCTGGGGCTCGGGAGAAAAATCATTAGTCTCAAACCTACTTATTTCAACATTGTTCAGTCACTGAACAAATGGGTGGAAAAAGATCTTCCTGAAATAATTACCTAATTCACAGATTATGCTTCTGACTTAAAAAAGTACTTAGCCTTAATGAAGGCTCAAGTCTACTTTTCTTATTTTGCTAGGTTCATCATAACACAGAACAAGTTGGTGTCACTTAAAATACATATTATTAGTAGCATTGTTTTTATTTTTTGTAGTGACATTTACATGCTCTTGTAAATCAGGTTCCCACTTTCCTAAGTAGTATGAGTGCATATAGTGCAGAGATTTGCTTTTCCTTTACAGGTTTTATGTCATAAGTAGTAAGATGGGGAGTCCAGCAAGTCAGTAAGCAGCTGGTTTCTCTTTGAGAAGATAAAAATTGCTGTGGTATTTTTGGCTACATTGCTTTTCCTAGTTTTAAAATCTGATTTTTTTTTTCAATTACATTTCCAAATATTTGGAGAACAAAGTTCAGTTCTCTCATCAAAATTCACGGTAGAATATAAACGTTTTGGGTTGTGAGTTGCTGAAATTATGTGAAAAAGATCTTTCACGGTCCTCATAATTTCTCTGCCTACAATAAAGCCAACGTGACCACAGTCCTGCTGCTGAGCAAGCTGTGGACTAGATCATGGCCAACCCCTTCACTTCTGAGGAGGGAGGAGAGTAGCCTCTGCAGAGTAGATGTGTTCCAAGTGTGCAAATGTCAGCAAGAGCTGGAAAAAATAGTGGGTAACAGGCAGAGGTTTGGCTTTGTCCTTATCACTGTAGGACATAAAACTGTTGCACAATGGCAGCCACGGTTCATCACTGCTTCCCATTGTGCAAGCTCTAACGTGGTCTTCCATAAGCCATAGAACACTAAAAGATGACACTGCTTCTCTGATATATTCTTGTCAAATAGAAGACCAAGGATTTGTTACTTGGGTATTGTTCTTTCTAGTTTTCTAGTTTCTTGCCATTCTGGTCTTGCTGTTCTCAGCATGCTCATATACCCATTTGATGCCCACATTTACTGGAGATCTGGGTTTGATTTTTGACTTGACTTTTGGTCCAGTGGAGCCAGCTGGGTGATTCATTTGACTTTGGTTAAATTTCTCTAGGGTTTGATTTTGCCCTCCTCTAAAGAACAGTGGTTAATTCTAACTGTACCAGAGAAGTAAGGAGGCTTGAAATCCAGGCTGGAAAGCAGTGCATCAGAGCAGGTTCAAAATCATTGTGAGGCAGCTGCTCACCCAGCTTTGTCAGTGTATGGGGAACTGTTGAATCATGGCCTGAACCACTGATTGATCACCTGAGGTGAGCACCGAGTCAGCTGCAGGAGCACAGGTGAAGGCAATGCACTGTGTGACCAGAAGGGGTGGAGTCTGGCTCCACCTCTCCCAGACCCCATTTAAGGGCTGACCACCACTGAGGAAAGATCACTTGTTGGAGATTCCTCCTGTGTGGAGTTCCAGGTGAGCCTCAAACTTCCTTGATAGGTGAGCCCTTCCTGATTTACCAGTTGTCTTTATACCATCTGGATAAGCCATACAAAAATATTCTGTCCATCCTCATTATATTGTGTGGGTACTATTCTTTCAGGGTATTCCCCCTACAGGCAGCTATGAGGTTGCCTGTGGTGATGTATACCAATACCCACCAAGTGACTGGGTGGCTGCTGCTATGTGCTTTGCCACCAACTCTATTGGGCCATAAAGGAGCTCCAGCAGTTGTGGCTTTGGGCACATTGGGCAGTGCTTAAGTGTTGGGTTTGGCTATAGGCATTGTCACTGAAGGGGATTATTTTAACAGCCTTAGTTATTCCGAAAGAAATTGGTCTATGCAGTGAAAAACATTCTGTTTGGAAATATTTCTTTGAAGGCAAGTGAGTAGTGAAAATATAAATCTCATGACAAACTCTCCCTATTGTAACAGCAGTGATGGTTGTGGGGTAAATAACTCCCAAGGATGGTACTTCACAAAGAAATAGTATAGATGATGGTATATTTTGAGTAGTTCTATATAGACAGTATACAAATAATACAAAAGAGAGGATGGCTCACCTTCAGGATGACAAGGCTTGCAGGGGACTCCATGTGGGAGGGATCACACAGGTATATCACCTCCACCTGTGCCCCCATGGCTGACTCAGTGCCCATCTCAGGTGACCAATCAGTGGTTCAGGCTGTGATTCAGCAGTTCCCATACAATGGTATACATCATGATTTCTTGTTATGTTTTGAACTTGAAAATTCCCTAAAATGTTCATTTTGTCTCTAAAACTCAGTACTATAATGCTCTTGCAACAAGTATACACAGGAGTAGCTTCATCTCTGTTTGCAGATTTTTTTCCTCCTTTTGCGAAGACCTATCAGCAAGTCATTTGAAACTAAACAGAAAACTTGTAGCAGCATACAATAAATCAACTGATTTGGAGAATCATTTTTTGACTGTTAAAATTTCAAAATAATTAGCTTAATACTGATTTTTTTCATATTGCTTCCATCCTCAAAATATTAACTGCTTGTTATATCTGTCTATCATTTATTGATCCATCTACTACTGCAGTCTATTCCATTCTTATACGTAACAATTGCACCCATGGGTCTGAATTTATTGGAATGGTTAAATGACGTTTAATGCACTGTAGCTGGGAAACAGAGCTAGTAGACAAACCTATTATTATACTAATGGAGTTTCTAAAATGACATCTCAGTAAGCTCTGCATTGACTTTCACAGTGTTCTCAAACCCTGTGATAGGTAAGATAATTGAATGCCTTCTGAGCTGTGTACAGTCATGGCTTTTTTTTGCCTAATGAACCCATAGTTTCAGATATTACTTTCCTTTATTTCTAAATATGCTTAAGTGTATAAAACAGTTGTTTAAAATAATAAAGCCAAAAGATTGTCCTGAAATTTAGAGGTAATTTACCTTTCAGAAATCTGAAGAGGTAGCAGTGCATGGTTCTTATTAGGAACTGGGATAAAATTAGTTGGAAAAGACCTAGAAACCAAAACCAATACTGGTATAAATGAGATTAACTCACCTAATTTCTATAGAATTATGCTAATAAGAATTCCTAAGTAATTTCCCAGACTGAAATGCAGTCTGTAGGTCCAAGTTTTTGGTTTTTTTTTTTTCAGAACTCAATGTCTCAAGATCTCAGTTATTTCTGCGGTAGCTCTAGTACTGCCCTTCAGCCTCTCTTGTAGCAATATGGGATATATGCAAGGTAAAGATTGTGAGAAGAGTTTTGTCGTTACAGTAGTTGGTGTATTTTGAATGAATAAACAGAATTTAATATAACATAAATCCTTTGAAATTATTAAAGATTCACAGGATCTGTATCTTCGCTGACAAATAAAAACAGTTGCTTTTAGGGAATTACTCAGTAAATAGAAATAAGCAATCTTAGATATGATTGAATTAAAATTGCTGACAATTACCTTCAGCAAAGATTTCTTGTAAGATGGAAAAAGGTTAAACAAACCCCAGTCCCTCAATTTTTTTTCCAATTCAGGTCATTCTTTTTTCTTCCAGTGAAGTTCATATGCCTTTCGTATCCAAGAACTCTGCTATGCTGCCTCCTGGAGGGTTCAAGGCAGCGTTCCTGCATTTGTGCTGATTCCCCTGTAGATAGACAAGTACAGCATAATCAACTAATCTTACTGTTCTATGAATGAACGAGGAAAAAAATGCAAATAGGCTGGAGGTGAGGAGAACTTTGATCCTCTTGAATTTCCCTGCTTTTTCCATGTTTGCTGGATGGGGGAAGGATTATGTTTGGTCCTTAGCTATAGGAATACATAGTGGATTTGTTGTCATGCCCTCCTTATTCTTAGTACTTTCAGCTCTGTCTTTCATTGATAAACTGGTTAATCCAAGAGCCTCAGCCTATATAGTGTTGCTTGCCTGCACCCTTTGCCACAGAACCTGCAAATAATACTTCACATGAGTCAACAGTTGTTCCAGGCTGCCAGTTGTCTGACAGCAGCCTGTTTTGACAGCTCCTGCTGGTGAATCCCTTTCCCTCTATCCCAACTCCATCTGCTGGGAGCTTTCTGTTGAGGTGTTGGAGAAGCCACAAGCAGCATTGAGAAAACAGGCAAAAGACCTCACTTCAGTTTCAGCAATGAGTTGACTGAGACTATAGAACTTGATTGGTGGTCAGATAAATGATCATATATCATTATAAAAGACACTATACCTGTCCAAGGCACAAGAAAGTATTTTGTCTTTCAAAAAAAACCCCAAAACATTATTTTTAATTCTGCAATTGTTTCCCTTCCTGTGACCTACTTTTTAGTGAAGTGGAGTAAATGAACTGCCATGGAGGCACTCAATATACTCTTGATATTTAAGTTCTTAGCATGAAATATCCTGAACCTCAGAGATATGTACTCCTATGGTGGTTAGACATAACTGAAGAAGTCTTTAAAATAATTCTTTACAAGGATAAGGAAAGCTGTTCTTTGAGAAATCTATTTCAAATTAGAATTATTTACAGGTATTAAAAATGTATTACTTGTCCTGTAATCACTTTTTTTATTTCTACTTGAATATATAAGCCTATTTTCTGCCTAATGGACAATTATATATAATCTGTATGGATCATTTTGGATCTGAATTCCAGATTCACTGTCACTTTTAGTTTAAACATCAAAAAATGAGGATATAAGAGCACATGTTATTTGTGGTCTGTCAAGAACAGCATCCCTTAGTGTTAGAGATATTTAGATATGGTTCTTTCTAAATGTTTTCTTATTTGATAAACTAGAAAATTCCACTGGAATTTGTGTAGAATTTCATCTCTCTTTGTTTGGGCATAAGAGAATATACATAAGTGAGAATGTTAGATAGCTATCTCAAAATAGAAGTGACAAGATCAAAAAACGCGATAAGAATTCCTTTTTTGGTGTCTTGTTTCATACTCTGAATTGTCGCTACTCCTGATCTGTATTATCTTTTCCAGCTTTAATTTTTGTAAAGTTAATGCCACTGAGAACTATTGGCAAGTCAGGAAGATCAGAATGGCTCGAGGTAACATCTTAAAAAAAACAACAAAACTATCAGTAATCACTGTACATTTGTCAGCTGAATTAGAGAATAGTTTTCATTACCAAGAACTTGGCAGGAATTTGACATCACGTATTGCCTGCAACTGAATATTCAGGAATCAAAAGCATATTAATCTATGATAAGGGTTTATATTTGTTATGGATAATTTTATGTAGAGTTCTTTCCTCTTAATGTTTACAGCCTAATAGCAACTTATTGATTGTATTTACTCTTTTGACCTCTGTTATGTACACTTTGTTCCTTTCTGTTTCCATGTGTAGACTGCTGCCTTTGACAGTTCATTTCTTCACATCGCATCTGGTGTGGTTTCTCTTACCTGTTTAGATGACTTCTGATCTAAGAAAAATAAGAAATCAATTCCATTTTTACTGACTTTATCACATTTATCACTTTATTACTGACTCATCACATTTTTGGTAGAATCAGTTAATGTATAAGATGCTCAGCATGAGGAAATAAGTGCTTGATACCTTCAGGACTGAGCTGTACTGTTCATTCTGGGCTTAAGATACCTGTTTGGCTGTGAGAGAGATATGACATCTATTGGTTGTTCAGGAGATGCTACAGTTAGCATTCTTTTCTCACGTTAGCACAAGATATTTGTATTTGTATGTATAGTGCCATTTACAAGTAGTGAGAATGGTCATTTTTTTTTGTCTCTATTGCTTGATTAATTGCCTGAGCACTATGGTTTTTCCCAGGACTTTTCAGGTAACTCTTATGTATTCCCTGACTGACATATCTGATAGATTCTGTAATTGAATTGTATGGTGTTGTCTTGTGTGACCACTTATTTTTATCTATGCTTGTTCCTCGAAGCTCTGAGTCTAGGAAAACCAAGTGTTCGGTAAGGTGATAGTTATGTACCTGCCCACAAAGTTTACTAATTTCCAGCATTCTTGTCACCTTTAACTCATTCCAATCACAAGCTAGTACACAAGATCCTAGAAGCAGAAAACATAGTTCACATTTCTAATTGAGTCTTTCTCTGCTATAAATGTCTCCCTTTCATTGGTTTGTTGTTTTCATTTCTGCCTCATTGTTGAAGTGGTATTTAGTTGTTTTATTTCAGAAACCTAGTGACTATGAAATCTTTCTAGCTTTTCATCACTTTTACTTCCAAACCCAAATGGACCAGTCTGTTTAGGATAGTCATAAATTACTTGAATTGCAAATATAAAAAACTTCAGGTTAGCATTTTTTTATCTTCGTTTTCCAGCACTACCCTCACAAAACCAAAGTGTCTAGAAGATGTCCTAGAATTGTAGGTGATGTCATAGCGTATGCTTCATTAGTTGAGTTGTTGATATTCTCTTCCAGCACTGTGACAAGTGAAAAATTCACTTACTTGTCAAAAAGAAAGTTTTTATTATTTCTCTACTTAAAAATACTCCATGTTCAGATATTATAAGGACTTGCCTGAGGAACAACTACTTGCCAAACTGCAGGGCTATCTCACTACTTAGTTCTGTTATTTGCATTGAAGTCCATCAGGAATGTGCTGCTTAAAGCTCAGTTTGTACTAGCTAACACCAACTTAGAAGTGATGGTGACTTCTAACATAAAGACACTGCAGGACAGGGGTTACATGAATTTAATAAAAGTTCCATATGCCAAGAGAAGATGCACTAAAAACCATCCCAACGATAATAAAAATGGTGTCATTTGCAGTTGTGCTGAGCTTTGCTGTGTTCCTGCTGAAACATATTTATTTTGGACAATAGTAGAAGTTCATGAAGCAGATGTAACAAAACTGTGGGTATACAATTTGTAAAATAGCCTCTCATTTGGTCTAAATGGAGGATTATAGTGCAAAATAATTTTCAAGCTTAGATGAACCATGACACATACTCTAGTCTTAATATCACTCTGAACTTCTAAAGTTCATGAAGTGTATTTTGGAACTAATTAAGAGACATTTTTTTTAATACTCCAAAGATCTGAAAGTAGTAGATTGATAATTAGACTGTGTTTTGCATTTAGACAAAAATTTGAGATGATTACAAATGCCGAGGCACCATGCAGGTCAGTTGTGCATCATTATTTGAGCTTCTTAATGAGTTTTAATAGTATCTGATAAGGTGCCAAATGCTTTGTAAGACAAAAGTAGAGATTTTTCTTTTCTGTTATACAGTAAATCAGTATTATACAGTAAATAGGTTTGTGTTTTTCTACTTGACTTAAAGAAACTGAAATCATTCATATGATGTTAAAATAGATCTAAGCCTGTGAGATGTGACTGGTGCTGGCATCTCCTCACATCTATGTAAGTTAGGATTTTTGAGAGTTAATTGTCTTTTTCTACTTTGTGGTAGGATGAAAAAGAGAGATGTTTTTTAACAATGCCTTATTGTGACATAAACATCTCATAGTCATAATCCATGGTCTTGCATGTGGCAGTGGTAGTCACCTGTGGTCATGAATTCCTTCGAGTTTTCTGAAAAAATGTAGTTAGAGTAGGCAGTGTTTGCCACTGACAAAAGCTATGATTACAAATCTTGAAGTATTAAATTAAAGCCTTTCAGTAGTACTGCTACAATAGCGGTGTCACATAGCTTCACTGGAAGCCCACTTCCTTAGTTTTCATAGGATTTAGTAGTTGAACTGCCCTTATCATTTGCTGCTTACTTCCTATTCCATTTTCATCTGCAGCCAAAAGATACTCACCTTTGCCTGTGGTATCAGGAAATTTGATACGGTCTTCAGTCAGATGTAAGCTATAGAATGGTCATTGCTGTACAGAAATAGCAGTAAAGTAGAAGAAATTTCAAAATTTAGCTACAAAAATGACAATAGTACTTGTGTGCTGTCTGTACGAGACTTGAGTTTTTTGAAGTTTGGACACTCATCTCCCGCAAAAGAGACCTTAGCAATATCTCAAGTAAGGAAGCTCTTAAGAATAGCATGACATTTCTGAAAAAATTCTAGAAGCACCTTTAACAAATCCATTTGCCAACTCTTTTTTGTTGTACGTTTTCCTCAGTATAAGCACACTTCCACTAGTGCTTAAAATTTACACGTTCTTCCAAAAGACTGTTTAGTGAGTAATTATGAGAAGGGGAATGACAGATTCTCTTCAGTTCCTGTGATTATTTTGCTGTTTTTCAGCGTGAATGGAAACTGATGATGACCTATTTTGAAAAAAGCAGCTTTGGCTAGAGAGGGTCTTGCAGCCCTAGGAATATCACGATGCAGAGGAAAAGAATTGCTTCCAATGTCAAATTGTTCAGTCTTAAGAAGCATATCCTCTCTGGGTAGTTTTTTTTTTTTTTTTTTAATTTAAATTTAAGCCTCTTCACACTAGGGAAATAGACCACACATAGACTGTCTTGGTGCTGAATATAGTCTTCCAAGAGTCTCTGGTGCATGTAGCGAGAAGCTCTTGCAGATTAGTGACAAGTGTGAGATGAAAGGAATGAAAAAATTCTGGTCTCTATTTATCTCTTAGACTTCTAAGGATTTATTTATGGAAGAGTTAAAGGTTATTTGGCCCTATAGTCAAATTTCTACACTGTGCTGGTGATCTTTTAGCCTTCTACAGGTATGCTTTGGTTAATGTCATACTTTAAGGATTCTGAGAAGATCTGCTGTTATCTTCCTTGGTAAGGTTTGTCTAGCTGTATCACTGAGAGTTTCATGCAAGAAAGTAGTTTTTTTTCCATCTTTTTCTGCAAATTAGAACGTTTGGTACCAGAATGACCATGAAAATAATAATAATGAGTCTAAATATTATGTTTTGCAATCCTCTGCATGGTGGAAAACATTATTTGCAGTAGTACATTGTGGTTAGGGCTGCATGTACATTCTGACTGAATAAAAAGATTTGTATTGAGGAAGAAATAGATATGTCTTGGGGGGAAGTCAGTGAAATGGAGTTAATGCAAACCCTTCTCTCACCAAATCTGACCAATTCTTGTTGTATGGATGCTAACCTGAGACCAACCTGTCAATGGCGATAGGGAGATAAGTAACTGTTGAGGTAATGAGGAGAACTGACTGCAAGTGTTCAGAAATGGTGATGGTGGAATAGAATGTGGGATACATGTGGTTATCCACAACTAGCAAAAAGAGGAAAAGTCCACTTTCAGGACAAATGCAAACAGAAATCTCATCTTTAGGAGCTGAAAGGGGGTCTTGTTTGACAGGTTGGTGTCAACTACAACTGCTAAAGAAAATAAAGATTTTTGAAGTTTTTTTAAACTTTCATTGAAATTGAAGACCTCTATTTCTTTTTCTTCTTTCTTTTTCCTGTAGGTTGTTATTGTTTTTCAAATGAAAATGTATTTAAAAGCTTTCCCCTCAATCTCCCTGTTTGTGGTGGAAAAGATGACCCTGGAGCTGTTCTGGATGTTGTAACTTTTTTCTTTCTCTCCCTCTGCCACTACCCTCCCCTTTATATTATTCTTAGGATTCTTAACTTTTTACATTTATTCATGTATATTTATTGAAGTAGGTATTTTTATTTGACTTCCCTGTTAGCCTAGACTATCATACTTAGGTTTGTGTTGAGTAATTTATAGCTTACAGAAGAAAATATCCTTATATATTTTTAAAATCATAGGTTTTTTGTTGGAGACATTTGTTGTTAAAATTATTTGCAAAAAAAAAAAATTTAGGAGCAACTGAAGGTTGCTATCTAGTGTGAAAATAGCTTGTGTAGATAATGCTGAAATCTGGCAGTGCTTATGGATTTATATCTATCCATATTCACATAGCTGTGCTTGTATCTGTCAATAAGTATTTCCATTTTGGCTGTAAAATTTTAAGTCAGAAGAGCATGTGAATAAGGAACAATAAAGTATTTGACATGGCCATTTATGCTGATAATAATTGTCTTACACAGAGAAGCTAGTGTTTGACATACTTGGTTTAAAATAACTATGGGAACTTTTTGTTTGGTTTAAAGGGCTTAGGATCACAGTCATGGATTTATTTTTGCATAAGGAGAGCCAGGAAAATCACTGTACTTCTGGCCCTTCAATTTGAGATCCTAGTGTTGAATTAATGTAAAAGCAAAAGACAGTTGGTCTAAATTTAGCACTGTTATTTGCGAAGTTTAATTCTTTTATTTACAGATTTTTAAATCTTCCCACTTATAATGTCTTTTTTTTACTTCTGTGACTTATCTCACTTCATCCATTTTGATTTTTGTCTTCGCTGCTGTACAGAATTTTCTCCGTCTAGTATCATGAAATTCATAACTGCTTTGGTTGAGCAATAAAATTCTGATCAGATGATGAAAGGATGCTAGCTCTTCTTTCTAAGACAAAGACAGAAAGTTTACCTATGTACTTGATTAGAACTTTTGGAGGAGAGTAGGAAGTGACAGAAAAGTAATAGTTTCCAAATGGTTGCTCTGGGAATATTGAGAGCCACCAAGAATGCAAACAGCTGTGAGTTCAATTTATGCTGCTCAATTTCCAGTTATAAATATGCTTTAGAGTGCAAGAGCAGGACATATAAGGACAAATATTCTTGTTATCATGGTGTTTATAGGGGAATATTATACATAAAGGTCTGAGTTGATGGTGGTTTTGTTTTGTTTTTTGGAAACATTTATAAAATTTCCAAGAGATTTCACAGGAAACCTTGAATATTCATGACATGTCTGCTTTACTGGTTTTCATTCTTAACTTATGGTTTAATGGATACGAGCATGGAGTGAAATCCCTAGAAACACACTCAAAATAAGTGAGAGAGAGAATATCATCTGCTGCTGTGCCGCATGGATTTTGCAGATAACTTCTGCAGGTATGACAGCAAGCAGCTATGATTCTTACTTTTCACTGTTCCCAGTTCTTTACTGCTTGCAGACACAAACTAAAGATTCCTCTGTCTGGGTAGAAAGAAACACATTCATTCAACCTGTCATCCTTGATACATTCAGTGATGTGTTTAATCAGGTTCTAACTTCTATCTTGCTTTTCTTCAGCCTGACTGAAGCACGAAAAGCATTCAGTGATGTACATAACAACATAGAATTGATGCCTATTGGATTGGTGTCTTGCCTTCATTCTTCTCGGTTTGACAGTTTATTGCATTGCTTTCCTTGTTCTCTCCTATGCATATGTTTCTTCCAACTTTCTCTTGTGTACACATATCCTTCTGAACTAAAACCGTAAGGCAAGCATGTATTCTGAATATGTAAATGAGTTAATGTTTTCTATATATGTTGCACTTTATTCCAATTAATTGAGGGCATTAAAACAATTAGAACACTACTTAATGCGGTATAAAATGATTACTATATGAGCTTAACAAGACAAAATTCTCAAAGGCCTTAAAGGTGAAATGTGACAGCTTTTTAATTAAAAAAAGAGAAAAAAATCTTCTTTTTTGGACCTCAAATCATTATCAGAGTATGCAAACAAAAATCCTTCATTACTGCTTTGTGAAGGCTGAATTGAGTGCTCACCCTCAGTAGAGGTGGTGACACTTATGTGGGACAGGCAGTGCTAGGAGGGCAGGCTTAGAGTGTGCTCACAGTATGAGTATTCTGCAAAGACCAAATGTGCTTTGTGTATTTGGGTGCTAGAAACAACCTCCTTATTCTACATCTTCTACAAAGGAGAGAGATATTTTTGACTCTAGAATGGGATTTTTTGACTCTAGAGGGCTCAAAATCCAAATGCACAGAAAGCACAGGTGGTAAGAGGCTTCATTCTTCTAGGTACAGTGACAAACTGATGTTTTCAGTGTCTGTGTACAATTGAAATGCAGGTACTTGCCATCACTGATTGTGGAACATCTGTAAGGTGATGAATGCCTGGTAATCCACCTAGTGAGCCTGAAGTCATGCAACCAGCAGTACTTTCCTTATTTATGTGTCTGGTTTTATTTTAAATACAGCTCATATCATAGTCCCAGAGGTTATTTTCCCAGCCTACTCTGCTGAAAAATGCTACTTAAGTTTGATTTTAATCTTATCTGAACAATCTGGCAGTTTATATCTAAACAACATGTACAACACACAAAGCATCCACTTGTTATTTCACTGATATGATTTTAACTTATCTTTTTTATGAGTATGAAGCCTGTTTTCTGAAGTAGGAAGGAGGCTTAATTCCTTGTCAAGTGTGATCTTAAGGTTTACACTCCTGTATTTTAGCACTGTTGCCTTTTAGAGAGAGAGGCAAGAAAGGTGAAGCATTGCTTGGGTGCATTGGCAGAGGTGGGCCAGGGTGGTGCAGGCTCAAGCCCGAGACCCATGTGTGGTCATCCTTTGCCAAGGTTGAAGCTGTGACCTTGCCTGATTTACAACAGTAATTACCATGAGTACACTTAAGAAAAAAAACTAGATATTTGTTATTTTCATTTCATCTTGATCTCTGTGTTTCATAGATTCATAGATAACATTAGGTTGGAAAGGACCTACAAGATCATCTAGTCCAACCATCCTCCTATCACCTTCCCTACCCACTGAGCTACTAAATCAAATCCCTTAGCACCTCATCTAAACGCTTCTTGAACAGCACTAGGGATGGTGCCTCAACCACCTCCCTAGGCAGGCCATTCCAGTGCCTGACCACTCTTTCAGAGAAAAAATGTTTCCTCAGGTCTAATTTAAATCTTCCCCGGCGCAACTTGTGGCCATTCCCTCTCGTCCTGTCGTTATTTATCAGGGAGAAGAGGCCCACCCCCTCCTCACCACAACCCCCCTTCAGGAAGTGGTAGAGTGCAATAAGGTCTCCTCTGAGCCTCCTCTTCTCCAGACTGAACAATCCCAGCTCCCTCAGCTGCTCCTCATAAGACTTGTGCTCCAGACCCCTCACCAGTTTTGTTGCCCTTCTCTGAACACGCTCCAGGGCCTCAATGTCCTTCTTGTAGTGAGGGGCCCAAAACTGAACACAGTACTTGAGGTGCGGCCATACCAGAGCTGAGTACAGGGGGATGATCACCTCCCTGCTCCTGCTGGCTGCACTGTTTCTAATTCAGGCCAGGATGCCATTGGCCTTCTTGGCCACCTGGGCACACTGTCGGCTCATGTTAAGCCAAGCATCAACCAATACCCCAGGTCCTTTTCCTCTCTACATTCTTCAAGCCATTCTGCCCCAAGCCTATAGCATTGCATGGGGTTATTGTGGCCAAAGTGCAGAACCTGGCACTTGGCCTTATTGAACCTCCTCCCATTGACCTCAGCCCAGCTATTTAACCTATCCAGATCCCTCTGTAAGGCCTCCCTACCCTCAGGGAGTTTGACACATCCTCCCAACTTGGTGTCATCTGCAAACTTACTGAGGGTACACTCAATTTCGTCATCTAGGTCATCAATAAAGATATTAAACAAGATGGGCCCCATACCGACCCTTGGGGGACACCACTCGTAACAGGACGCCAGCTGGACTTAACTTCACTCACCACTACCCTCTGAGCACGGCCCTCCAGCCAGTTCTTCACCCAGAGAAGAATGAACCTGTCTGCACCAAGGGCTGCCAGTTTCCCCAGGAGAATACTCTGGGAGACCGTGTCGTAAGGCCTTGCTGAAGTCCAGGTAGACTATGTCAACAGCCTTTCCCTCATCTACTTGTCTGGTCACCCATAGCAGGAGATGAGGTTGGACCAGCACGACCTGCCCTTTGTGAACCTGTGCTGGCTGGGTCTGATCCCCTTGTTGCCAAGCACGTGCTGTGTGATCTCCCTCAAGATCATCTGCTCCATAACTTTCCCTGATACCGAGGTCAGGCTGACAGGCCTGTAGTTCCCCGGGTCTTCCTTACGGCCTTTCTTGTAGATGGGAGTCACATCGGCAAGCCTCCAATCTTGTGGGACCTCTCCAGATAACCAGGAATGCTGTTAGTTGGTAGAAAGTAGCTTGGCAATTACCTCTGCCAGCTCCCTCAGCACCCTTGGGTGGATCCCATCTGGTCCCACGGGCTTGTGACAGTTCAGATGGAGGAGCAGGTCTCTGTCTCTGCTTGGATCACGGAGGGTGTATTATGCGCTCTGTCCCAGCCTTCAAGGTCAGTGCGAAAAGTACCCTGAGTATAACTGCTCTGTCTATTAAAGACAGATGTGAAGAAGGGATTGATAACCTCCACCTTTTCCTTATCCTCCGTTATTTAATATTATCTCAGTAGAAACTGTTCTTCAGTCATTTGGTAGGTTTGTGTTTTTGTTTTTTTCCTGAAAATGTGAGCGTTAGTTTTCTCAGCTTGTAATGCTATTGTGATATTCTAGCCACTAAATGTCCTACATACAGGAACCACAGGATTTCCGTGAGCGAATGCTGTGTTAAGTCCAGTTAGTGTGAATAAATAACAGTACATTTCTTGAAGTGTTTTTCAATCTGTGAAGATAAGAGCTTTGTTCCATGATGCCTTGTTCGTGTATGTAAGTCCTTTGTTCCCATATGTTCTTTATACCAATATGTATACAAGGTTTTGTTCAAACTGGAGCTAGTGTTCAAATGCAGACTTCGGTTCAGTGAAGATTTTTTACTTTACAAATGAATTTAAGTAAAAAACAATGTCTGATTAAAAGTGCACACAAAAAAACCTTATTTCCCTTGTACACAATTGTTTAACTTATTAGGAAACACCTCAATTACAGAATATCTTTGTTCTGTATAAAGTATGTTTAGCATTACTGCATTTTACATACCCAGCTCCGAAGTATGCTAGAAGTTGTGCAGAGCGATAAAGAACCAGTCTCTGCTCGAAGAAGCTTAAAACCAAAATAGATCATATACAAATGATCAAGCGTATGCCAACAAATTGAAAGTAAATCAACAGTAAAGTTTAGCTTGTGCTTCATTAAAGTCAACAATGGGAGGCATATTCTGAAACTGTTCTGCCAAAGTTCCACTGAAGGCACGGAGCCAAGGCATAGAGAGAGCAGATGTGTGTCTGTGTTTAGAGGAATAACTGTGCGAAGAGTCTACTACAAAGTGGATAGATTTCTTTTGATACTGATAATAATTTCCTTAGTGTCTGGCATGTTGCCTTTCCCTCACAAATGAGGTTGCGGATTAAAAATGTATTGCCTAGATTGACAAGCAAAGTGCTTCCTGATTGCAAGACATGTAGCCAGTAACTTAAGATTGCTGTAACTATTTGACCTGTACAGGAAACCAGCAGAATCTGCCTGGCTAGGAAAGTGGTTTGAGTGCAAGACACTAGCTATGCATACTCATTTAATATCTATTTTTATTTATTATTTTTACCGTCTTTCCCACTGTGGCTGTATCAGGCTGTAAAGGTGTGTGCTTGTAAACCTATTTGCACGTTATTGTATGTGTTATGTGTAATGTGGTATTTGATGTAGTATGCTTCTCTTCAGGAATCTTTGAAGGATTTGATTGAATGAGTTGTCATATCAGGAAACTCAGCAAGGCAATTTGTTTTACTGATATTCCTGTAAAATACATGAAGACTCAGCCAAGGGCTGCTCTGTTCCAAGAGCTGTTTCAACAGTCCTGTTTGATAAATCAGGTTGAATTGCAGTCAGTGAGTGCTGTAGCTTGAATTTCCTTCCAACTTGACTTCAGCTCAGTTACAAAGGCAGAAGTATACAAAATACAATTGCAAACAGCATGATTTGGAGAAAGAGAATATGAGAAAGTGAAAAGGAAAGAGCCAGAGGAAGAGGATTTCTTTGACAGTTATCAGCTAGACACCCTTGGTCCTATATATCACAGTGCATATGGCTGAAGAAAACTGTTGTAGGAGCAGTTGGAGTGATTAAAATATCACCTGTATGAAATAATGAATGGAAACATCAATTCTTATTGAAAAATGCTTAATTATTGATACAGAACCGGCTGCTTTCTATCTTTCCACTGTATAAAGATCACGGTATCTGAACTGTCTACAAGCAGAAAAAGCACGTAGCTCTACTGTGTTTAAGATAAAGATCAGTCTGTGTCTCATAAGGAGGCCGCTAAATGGTCTTTATACACTGTGTTATTAATCCATGTTATAAGGGACTGGAGTGTGTAACACTACTGAATGTTGTGCAGTTCCTTTATCCTCTGCTGGTTGGAATCTGATGGATAAAGTGTGTCCATTTGCAGAGTTCTGTGCAATGGGCCATTTTAATGTTTGCTGACCCAAGATGAAGCCCTTGGCATTGAAATAGGTAGAGAAGCAATTTACAAACCATCTGAGAAGCCTGAAACTACCCTCTGTGCCTGCAGCGGACCCTTCTTTGTCTTTCCTTGCTCTTTGATATTGTCATCTGAAACTTTTTGCTTTCAATAGTATGTGGACTTGCTTTAAAATTACAGAATCTGTAGTATGGAAGTGCTTTCAGCTTATTCAGTTTCATGATAATTTTGCATGTGTGTGTATATATAGGTAATGGTGGGGTTTGAGATCAACAAGTGTTTTACCTGAATAGCATTTCTGGTTTCTGTTATGGATCTTTATGGCTTTAGATCTAAAATAATTATGATTAGGAAGAAGTCTACTCGTGATACATAAGCCCTTTTCCCTCTTCGTCACTGTGTAAGTCAGGGTCACTCTGCTTGGAAGAATCCATACTGACTTGATCCTTGTCAAAAAGGGGAAATAAAGACTTTCCCAAAATGGAGTCTCATACACTGAGGATAGTACATTGCTGAAACTATGGTCTTGCAGCATAAAGCAGCTGCATTTTCTTGTACAAATTTGACCACCAATATTAAAACTAGTTGGGTGATGTGTTCAACTGGGATCTGGGAGATCAATATCTAACTGTAATTCTTTTGTCTTCTTTGCCTTGGGCGTACATAACTATTTTTTGTTCTTATGCAGGGAGAAGAAAGGGATAAGTGAAATGATTTTTTTCTTTATTTCATGTAAACTTTTGAAAAGTCCTTTTCTTCTCTTAAATAGTTACAAATGTTCAGATTTTAATGGGGTATAACTTTGTATTTAACTTCATCTTTTCACCAGTATTCAGTGTGTATGTAACCAGGCACTATTACTCTCCAGAACTATTCTTTATTTTCTTCCAGTCTCCTTCCATTGTCAAGCACTGGAACAGGCTCCCCAGGGAGGTGGTTGAGTCACCATTCCTGGATGTGTTTAAAAGTGTTTGGATGTGGTGCTCACGCACATGATTTAGAGGAAGGTTGTTAGAGTTAGGGTAGTATGGTTAGGTCGTTATTGGACTTCATGATCTTTAAGGTCTTTTCAAACCTGTGATTCTATGATTCCTTAATAGTGTTTATAAGCACTGTACACGTTATTGGTATTAACGATGCTGGCAGATTTTAGCCCATCCAACCCAACCTTCCTTTTTTGTTTATTTCTGAATTGCTTTCAGATAAATACTGTTTTCTTAAGTAGGAAATAAAAAGTTGAATGTATCTTAAATGGATTGAGGGGAAAAAAAAATGTTCTCGGGAAGTGTTGATAAGAGATGAGCAGCCAGCTGATGGAAGCTGGCAAAAGCCTTTTCCTTAAATGTACCTAACTGAGCCAGCAGAATAAATGATATAAACTTTTTATTTTCCTATTTATACAGTTCTCTTAATGGCAAAAGGAATTAATCAAACTTTTTTTTTTGAGGCTGCATGTAAGGATTGTACCTGCACAGATTTTTGCAGTGCATGTACGTTTTCCCTGCGCTCCTTAGTTCCCAGAGTTTATTGCAGAAAGATCATCTTTACAAAGGAAAATGTAGTTCTGACCTTTGGCATCCGTTTACTTTCAGCCCTCTCCAGTGGGATTTCAAGCAGGGCTGCCAGGTGCAGGTTACATTTTCTTTCATTATACAGCATAAAGCAAACATCGTTACATCAGGATCAGATCATCAAACAGCTAGCAGGTGGAAGGTGCACTGGGCTTTTGCAGCCTGGTGTCATTGTAATCTAGTGACCCAAAACAAAATGGTTTGTGTTCTAAAGCCACTCAGCTTCTGTTTGCTTTTCAGTTCTGGTGAATGAAATAATGGGCAGCATTTAGAGCTCATCACTATTGACCAGCTCATTGTCTCCAGGCAGCTATTTGTAAAACTGTAGTGCAGCAGATTGTACCTCTTCTTTAAAGCTGCAGCCTAGGGATGCTATGTTTGAGGGACTTCTGCTCGTAGCCTCTGCTGTGACCCCATTTGGGAGACTGCTGGGAGCTGCTCTTCTCCTTGCCCTGCTGCCCAGGCACCTCCAAGGTAGACAAACAACTCTTTAAGGCTTCTTGCCCCCCAAAAGGGAAAGTTTTAAAACATGTTTGCGCTACAGGAAAGTTATGGGAATGTAACAAGTAGCAGGATGATCGCAGGACAGGAAAGTCACAGATCTCACCAGGAGATCCCTCAGATCATTCCTAAGTCATGGGGACAGGGAGGTTTTTATGAAGCCTTCCCTGTGGAATTGCTTTAAAGTGATATTTAAAGCAGGTATTTGAGCCCAGTCCCAGCTAATGCCTCATTTTTGATCTCTTCTACTGGAGCATCTGCAGGAGATCAGAGGTAGTCATAGCTTCTTTCCCTGTCAGTTTGGCATCTCTCACTGACAGAGGCACAGCATATTGCAGTTCTCCATCCTCTTACCCTGGTGCAAACTTTACTGTATCCCTTCTCTTTCTGATTTTAGCTGGGAGAAATACACAGTACCTCTAAAGACCATCAGATAATTGTGGAACTGCAACAAAAGAAAATGTGTTATTGGTGCCCATTCCACTGCTTCCAGTGAGCTTTAGCAAAATACGTGCTGTTTCCCTCTAATTTATTCCTTTCTCATTGTTTGAGCTGAGCCCTATGACTCAATCATCTTGTCTTTACTTCTACTGATTTCTTTAGTACTTTATAGAATTTGCTTTTTCTCCTCCCGTCTTCTCTAATGAGTCTTATGACCAAGAAAGAATTTGAGAAAGAATAAAAGGAGATATTTACCCTCTTAACAATTAGTTATCTCCTTTTTTTTTATTATTTTTTACTGATTTGGAGAATGAGAATGAATTACTTTTTACTGTTGCTTTTTTATTTTCATTTTTATTATTATTTTTCTTCCCACTCTTGCACATCTTAAAATAGAATTCAGAAAATAAGATATTGGTGATTGCTGGAAGAGGCAAATAACTGCTCGTGTCTTACTCTGCCTCATTATAGATTTGGTCTGTGAAATCCTGAGTTGGAGCAGATGATAGCAGGACTTGGATGCTCCTATTGTCCTTGCATCCCCTCCAGTAATTGTTTGCAATGCTACAGAAGCAGGAGAAGGCGAAACCTTTGCAACAGAGACCTTTGTGTACTTCTAGCTCTTAGGGTTTGGAAAACTGTTAAATTCTTGTTTATGAAGGCTTTGTGGTCTGGAACATTCTCTCTCTTCCTTGTTCTGCCTGGCCAGCTTGTGCTGTTTCTGAAGTCTTTCTGCATCTACATAGAGAAAATTGTTTCCCTTGCTCTTGCCACTGCCTCTGAAATTTTGTTTCTTTTATATCTGGACTCTTATTTTCTCTCCTTTTAATCTCTGTTCCGAAATGCTAGGAGGGCCTTGAGTTTGTCCTCTTCGCTCTTAGAAGTTGTTGAAAGGAGACTTTTTTCCTTATTGATCTTTTAAGTAACACTTTTCTTTCAGACCATGCAGTTTAGCTTATCAATGATGTGGCACAACAGCTATAATGTGTGAGTTTGCAAGGAAACCACACACCAGAAATGGTTTGTCTATCTTGTTCACCAGACTATTTTGTAGAACCTCATCTCAGAAATCCACAAAGCACCAGAATATAGTTTTAATGTGAGAAAACCTAACTGATGCTTTCTTCTGCATCATTAACAGACTAAGCATGCAGATATATTTGTTTAGATCATGCATTGTATTTTGAAACAAAGCAAAACAGTAGTGTCCTCTAAATAACAATGACAACAGTGCGGCAGAATATATAGATTTCCCTGTCATATGCCGGGTGAATTCTAATTTGTACTAAAGTCAGGGAGAGCTCAGGCCTCATGCTCAGCATCATGAAGAGTTTGATTACAGATTATATTGTCAGTGCAGTGCCAGGGCATGCTTTGATGATACAACTCTGAAGGATGAATCTGGTCTTAAATTTTATTTTCTTTTAACAGCATATCAGCTTTTAAAGAAGTCATGGCATAAGATAAAGTACCCTTCTTAGGCAAGTACAATTTCTGAAAATCATCCCAAATACACTTTTAAATACAAATTAAGAGCCTTCCAACTGAAGCAAAACAATTAGCTCTAGCTATGTTGCACTGCTTCCATTTCACTAAACTGACAGCTGAAGTCAAAGACATTCTCATACTCCACAGCACTCCTACAATATCCTGTACCACTGGAGGAGACTCAAGAGCCAAAATCAAAGAATATCTTTGCTGTCAAAGGGCATTCTAAAATTACTTTGCCCTTTGACCCATAAAATAAGGGTTATTGGCAAATTGTGAAGGATATATCCTGCTGCAGATTTGACATTATTGCTGCCCTGATGCAGCAAATAAGCAAAGTGTGGGAAACAGGACACTGCTACAGCTAGAATTTTACTAAGTAGCTGCTGAAAGATGCCTCAGCTTAAGTGTGAATAGCCCCTTCCTATCCACTTGCAATTTAATAGGTACATCCAATCTTTAGGGCTGTCCTAATGCTGCATGGAAACAAATGTAACCTACAACTACCAAATATATAGTTGGCATACCTGCTTATACCAAGTTGTAAACTAATGTGCTTTCTCAGCCACGGTCTGAATATGTGTTGGAACAGACAAGAAATGATGGAGAAGTTACTGGGAGAGTCTGGAAAAATGAGGCAACAGTCTGTGTAATGTGCCATTGTGGTCTTTATCTGACTTAGGACAGAATATCACTAGAGTGGCAGGAAATTCCTTAGACTTCTTAAAACATATGCACAAGAAAATTTCCTTTATAATTGAAGAGAAATGTTTCAAGGGTGAAAGATTCAGAATCTCAGTAGCTGCTGTTTTGTACGGTCAGGGAATCAATTTGAATGAATTGGACTATTTTTGTATTCTAAAAATATAATTATTTAGACATAGAGAATTATAGTTTTATTTTAAGAAAGAACCTCCTAAATCCAGTCTGTGTGAGAAAATCCTTCCAGGACCTTGCATTGTGATCCTCTATACTGACAGCAACTGCTAACTCCTGGCAATATCTGAACAGGGTTCTGCAATATTCGCTATCACTGGTTGTTATAGGCCACGTAATAGAATTTGGTCTTTCTCAAAGACTCTTGATTCTTAGCCCAGAGATTACTGACTTCTGAAAGGTATTGTGAAAAGAAAAAAACTTTGAGGTGTAAGTCTCTTAAAATGCAAACAGGCTTCCAGCAAAGAGCAAGTAAGAGCAAGAGAATGATGCAAAAGTACAAGTTGAAAAATCACCTACAGTGAACATCTACAGATGCACACACATTCTGTACTGTGTTATACCTGTGTACATATACATTCGGATCTCATAGGAGGAGATTAATCACAGCTCTCATGCAAGTCCTAAGAACAAATAAAGTTTTTCCTTGACAGTTATTTCTGTATTCAAATCTGGCATACAATTAATTTTAAAGGCCTCTTCTGCGCATTTTAAACAGTTACAAACTAGAACACAAAAGAGGTATCAGAAAAATGAACTAGAAACTGTCTGAAATCATGTCTTATTCAGGAAGATGTCATGTGCTTCTGAGGTAATCTATTTCAGATGTATTTATGTGCTTGAAGGTTTTTCAACGGTGGAAAAAAATATGAGATTTTCATTACTTTCTTTTTTAAGAGGAACAGAATAGTTCTACATGAATCTAATACCTTAACTATTAAAAATTTAATCATAAATCAGAAAAGCCAAACAATAAACAAGGCTACATTGTAAAATGCATCATGAATAGAGGAATAAAATGATGGAGATAGTACAGGGTCGTTTCCCTTAGCCTTTAGAATAGTTTTATAGGCCAGAATAGCAGTGCTTGATTTCATCGAAGGCACTGAAGGGAAAGGGCAGAGAGACCTAGAGAACAGGACAAGGACTTAAGACAGTATATTGATAAACTTCCTCACAGCATCTCAATGCCAATGGATACTATTGAGTAAAATACTGAACTATGGATCTGAGCCATATACCAGAAGCTCTTAAAAAGATTTTCTTCCCTCTTTACCCCCAAAAATAATGAAATTATTCCACCATTTAGATGAATGGTGGAATACTTTTTTTTTTTCTTTTAAGTCAATGGGAAGCAATAATTAATGGCAGACTAAAGTTGATAGCATTTTTCATAGTCCAGAAGGGGTTATTTTCAAATAGAACCTATGATACAATTACAGTTTTATTCCCCTCAAGCATCCTGTTGTGACAAAGGCCACACTAAAATCATGCTAGGAATGATGCACACTTACTGGGCCCTAACAGGATGTTCTGAGTTCTTCAGCTCAGTGTAGACTGGTAACACCTGCAGGGCTTTTGAAGTCTGTTAAATGGTACATGGACTGATACCTGAAGCCCCATTTGCCAAGAAACCAGTAAAATGCCTTCAGAGGAGAAGCCTAGAATTCATGGATGTGGCAGTGACAGTGGCTTTGAAACACACAAGGTTCTCTCTCCCTCTATGAGTTTCTTCTGGCAGAAGTGTTCCTGTGCTCTGCAGCCAGTAATTGCCTTTCTTTCTCCCTGTTCCCTAAGGACAAACAAGCTTTTTATCTCTCCTGCTAGATGTGCTTTACTCCATATATGCTAACCATACTCTTCTCATGATCAATTATCTAAACGATTAGCATAATTAAGTTAAACTCACTGTAATTGTTCCCAAATTGTGTTGAGCTCAAGGGCCCTTCCAATTTTAGATTGGAAGCAGAACTCTTTTTTTACTTTTTCAAATTAATCTTACTTGTCTAAGTTTTGATATATATGTTCATTTCATATGATTTTTTCTCTACAGATGAGAATTCTACACCACTGTCGCTCACTTCATTGACTGAGTCATGTAAAAACTGAAGATCAGAGGCAATGAATTGCCTTAAAAGCTACATGTCTTTCTCCTCTGAGCACTGCTTAAAGTTATTGATGAGTTGAAGAACAACTGATGAGCAGTATAGGGACTCAGATGCTAAAAACAGTCACTGCTGGGGTATTCAGAGCTCACAAACACAGTTTTTGAGTATGGTTTTGTATTCACAGGTAGAGCAGTTTTTTAGATGTCTGTGCTTGAAGTTAAAGCTTGGTTAGGGCAAGAAGAACAAACACTATGAGTTTTAGAAGTTTCATCAGTAATTAGCCTTCCTTTCTGCCTCTTATTGACACAGATTATTGACAGCCTATTTTCATTATTATTTCTTTCAAATTTGTTTCTGTTCCAGTAGTATTACAATGCTTCATCAAGTTATAGTCCTGTGGTATTAGGAGATGAACGAAGCCATACTGAGATGGTCTCTGACTTGAAGTTCTGGTAACTTAAATCAGAACTCAAGTTGTGGACTAGTTGTACTGGCACAACATAAACTGATATGTAAGCAATTTGTGCAAAATCCTCTACAAAAACATTGATCTTTTATGTACCCATTTCAATTAGAGACAAATGAAGTGAACTATATCATTTGTATATGCTGAAGCTGTGTACAGTTATATGACTCTTTGCACTAACAGAACAATATATCTTAAATTGCAAAATTAATTAGAGAAACAAAGTGCTGTATTTAATCACAACCTGTGATGCTTGTGTGACATTGGTGAGAATGAGCAGAATATGGAAGAGAGAAAAAGAGGGAGTGGATCAAATACATAGTTCTACTTGAACTTCCTTTCTACTATTTAGTCCTTCAAATTTGTTGTTTTTTTCCACTTAGGAATGATGCTCCTCATTGTGCTGGCTGCCTAATCAGTTAGCCTGGGCATATCATAGCCTTTTTGGTGCTACTTGCTTTCACTATTTGCAGTAATTTGGGCCACAACTCATCTTCTACATTATTCTTCATGCCACAGGGGTTGAAGAGGTTCCTTTTGTTTAGCAAAACAAAACTGAATTCTAATGAGAAAGTTAATGTATTGGAAAATGACTCTAAGAGGAATAAAATAGCATTTTACTAATTAAATTTATTTTTTATCCTTTAGCATAAGAAAACAAACATTTTCAGAGCCTTGCTTTCAAGGCCTTCAGGGAAAGAACTGGCACTCTCTCTGTCTTGTTCTCTCTCCATTCAAAGCATTATTTCAAATACAAATCCATTTTCTATGTCTCAGATATTCTTATACTTCTCCTTATATTCCCTAGTTTCTTTGTATTAAGAACTCACTGTCCTTTGTGAACTTCAGTGCTTGTATGTGTTTCCCTTCATTGTACCATTAGGGGATGTAATCTAGGTTAATTCAGTCAACTATTAAACACTTAATTTGAGATTTCTATGATTTTGAGTAGCTGTGGGATTCCCAAAGACTTAAACTTTTTGAAGTGTGTTATATCTTACTGTTAATTTTTTCATCTATCTACATTCAGAAATACTATTACCTTGATGGTTAGTTTATTCAATTAGAATTGCCTTTAAGTTCTGAGAAGTTCTGTGTCATAGGTAAGTGACTTTTGGCACTGTTCTCACAAAGCCATAGAGGCAGCCAGCAGAACTCAGAAGTGAGAGCTGCTATGAAAGTGATGCCTCCTATTTTATTTTATGAAAAAAAAAAAAAAAAAAATGAATAGCTAGTGATGGTGACTATGTTGAAAATTAGAGTGAATTCTCAGATATGAAGACGTATCAAATAATGTTTCTGTACTCTCTGTTGTAGTTTACATGGAAATAGAAGTTGTTACTCTTGGAGTAACCAACATTCCTATTTTTTCATTTTTACGGTGTAGAATAGTCACAAAAAGTCTGAAAAATTTCAGTGCTTTAAATCATTTTAACATGTTAAATTGAGAGTATCTGCTAAACTATTGCCCTGTACATTTACCCAGTAGTCCTGTACCCACAGGCTTTCTGTAAAATGTTCCTTGTTCCAGCATGGCTACAAGTGTCACGATCAATCTTTCCATTACACTTCATTACCTGATGTTCTTTAAATTTATTCAAAATTTGGAAGATCAGAGACAGGTGTGTTTTCTTTAATAGTAAATGTTTTTAAAAACAAAGAGATACAGTTCAGTGGTGTTTGAAACACAGACTACTGTCTGAGGAAAAAACCTAGCATGTTGTAATGTGCTCATGATTTGTGTTTCAGGGATGTCCAAGTTGGAGAGATTTGAATTGTGTATTCATTTTCCCTGTCTTTTCTTGTCTTTCCCATTTTATGCTCAGGCATCATGAAGCTGGGAATGTAAACAACTGTGAATTGATAAGGTTTTGGGCTTCCCACCTGCTCGTACAGGTTTTATGGGTTTCCTGCTCCGTAATAGGAGACAGGATCCTAAAGTCTGTGATATAATGGGTATGAACATAGTCAGTTCCAGTCATGAACAATATCATGGAAGGATTTCCCTCCCAGCTGCAGTTCTGAGACTTTGCACTGCACAAGCCAAGCCTGTTGTAGACATCTATCAAGAGAAAAAAAATTAA
This sequence comes from Cyrtonyx montezumae, assembly GCF_038088225.1. Taxonomy (NCBI): domain Eukaryota; kingdom Metazoa; phylum Chordata; class Aves; order Galliformes; family Odontophoridae; genus Cyrtonyx; species Cyrtonyx montezumae. Next base: position 33,788,443 of record NW_027072089.1, on the reverse strand, counting down.
AAAAATTAAAAAAGGTTGGTAAATCATAGATGGTGCCGTTTGGCTCTAGGACTGCGACCTCTATAGAGAAAGGTACAGAAGTCATGAGAACCTCAAGGACAACTGGAGTTACCAGTGAAAGCTTATTCATAAGATAACTCCATGAAACACTTTGAATTTAGGTAAAAAGTCATTCTTAATGAAACACAGTTTTATTGTCTATGTTATATGAAATTTTAGTTTTCAGTTTCCTAAACAATGAACAATTCAAAGTCTTTAATGTACCCTTCAGGGTAAATGGTATGCTATGGAAGGTTGAAATGAAAATGCCAATAGATTTCAGATGTACAGCAAGACCCTGGCATTCTCCTCTTCTATTGTTTGTGTACATTGACATTTAAAGATTGCTGTTCCTGTAGGATGTATATTTAATCTGAGATATATTCAGATTTCTCCCAAAAGAAGGGGAACAAAGGGATACTTCGTTTTAAAGGAGATATTATTTATTATTTTATATTATAATATAAAAATGAATGTGGACTTCCTTTGGCTCTGGATTTGATTAGGACAAATCTATGAGTATTTCTTGGAATTGTAGCTTTTTTGACTTTTAAGAGTATTGCCACCATTGCTGTCTCCAGTAGCAATATCAAAATGTCTCATACTTATCTTTGTACCATTCAGTCCTTGAGGTATCCAAATTTCAGGAGCCTAGAATGGGGAAAACAGAAGGTTGTGTAGATATTTCACCTCCAATTCATGAAAATGTCAGTTTGATTAAAATGGAAAGCAACGTTTGAAAGCAATGTTTGGAAAGCAACGTTTTGATTAAAATGGAAAGCAACGTTAGAAAGCTACATTTATTTAACCATCTGTTGTGATACATATAACAAATCTCTTTGAAAAGAGTCCTAATATACCTGTTTCCATATAGATTAGACTGACTAAAACCAGTGTAAAATTTGGAATCCTTTAATTTCTGAAAAAGGACACAGGAGTGGAGTAGTGTTGTTAGTTGGTGAACTCTTGTAATATTCTACTGAGATATGTGTGTTTTGGTTACATTCCCTGATTTTAGTTTTCTACATTAGCTGTGGATTTATTATATGCAGTTTTCTACAAGAAGAAAATCAGGGGAAGAAAGATATTAACAAAGACAAATGGCATCCATTCTTTTCCATTGCTGTATGTACCACAGACATCTGTCTGTAACTTCAAGGGAACTCTTTTAACAACATGAAATACCATCTTTATTGCTGTTTAGAACTTTTTCTAGTATCAGTGGGGATCCATTAAAGAGCATGATCTGATGAGCAGTACTGTATTCGGGATGATGGCCAAGTTATTAACACCAGTCTGACCACAGCTTTACTGCTAGCATGTATGAGTAGCAATTTGTGATCAGAAAGTAAAAATAGAGAATGTGTCAACAAATGGTAGCATTTAGTTTTGTTGAGTAGAGTTGGATTATTTCATTGTTGCCTAATGCATAGTACTTCTTTGGAGAATAGGTGGCTGTTTTAAAACTGAGTTCAACTGTACTGCTTATTTCCTTAAAACAAGTCCCAGTAAAATTTTAGACTGTATTTTTAAGTATCCAGATAGTGCTGGATCCCTGGGAGGGTTTGAATCCTAGTCACTAATTTCTCATGACATTTGTGAATATTTACATCTGAATTAATTTCTACATGTGTATTTTGAATTAAGGGATAAACTTTTCAAAAAAAATTGCAGAAAATATTAATATAAAAAATATTTCAGGAGTAGTAAATGGGCTTCAGTAGCAGCAGTTGTGACTGTATAACCTCGTCAGGAAGGACAGTAGCTGTGTATAAATATACTGATGTTAAAGACTTCTTACACTGAAAGAAGAAAGTATGAGAGGAATGAAGTCACTGAATACATGAATAGTAAGCAATAGTTGGCATCTGTGCAATACTTTTTTTTAGTGTCATTTGCTTCTGGAACTGCCCCTCTCCAAGAAATTCTGGATGTCTTTCCAGTCACACCAGGTTGCTCAATTTCTGAGAGCCCTTGTGACTTCTGAGGAAAAAAAATACAGATTAAATACAAATACTATGAGATTTTACTGCTTCCTTATCACCCAACTGGTTTCAAATGGAGTTATGTAAGTAATGATCAATATGCAAACTGTAGATAGAATAGTTGCCTGTTTCCTATTCTGTCCATGCTTTTCAGATATTTTAAAAAAGCCATCAGAGAAAAACTGAGCAGTTGAGCAATGCTATCTGTGATGGTAAAAGTCTGTAGAGGCAGAAGAGAAAGAACCATACCTTACTCAATATCCAGGGCTGATAATAAGGAATAATATTTATAAGTTCAAAACTGTATTGTTTTACTTGTAGTGACATGAGACAGGTATCAATTAGACAAAATTTCTGTAACTTGAGAGAGCACTTTTGTTCTCATTTTCTTTTTCTTTAAAATTCTCTATTGATTTAATTAAGTGTGACTTGGACTTGCAACCATAATCAGTGGGATTTTTTATTTCCCATTTAACAGCTTTGCTCAACAAAGAACATTTCCCAAGTGTAATGTGCTCTAGTTAAGAAGTTTCTTTCTGTGCTTTTCAACTGCTGTTTCCTATAATGGGTTAAAAATGCCTTCAGAATGTAAAGATAGAGCATGAATAGGTATGATTTTTCCAAATTAGGAAGTGCATTTTAATGTAAATGATATATTATCAGTTTACAGTGAAGAGTTTATCTTTCCACAAAAAGGCAATGCTTTAGAAGCCAGGTGCTCTTTGGAAAATATCTAAAAATGCCTTTTTCTGAACTCTTAAATTGAAGTAATCTTTGCAATTTTTGACATAGCAATTTAGCAGCATAAGTACTGTTGATGTGTCATAGTATACACAAGAGTACTGTCAAGGGAACCATGAAATATAGTTAGTTAAACTGAACTACATATGCTTGGATACTGAGAAAAAGTGATCAATTTGTAATGGATTTTTGAGCTTTCTTTTTGCAAAGACAATCTGATGCCTATTTCCAATAGTTTTCCTCACCTTCTTGCTTGGGGAATTTCAAGCAGTGACCCATAGTATGGGCTTATGCCCTTCATGTCTGACTAAATTTAGCTATGAGGCAAAGAATATGCTATATGTATAGGAAGTCAATAACTCTGTAATGGAGAGCAGCCTGCTAAAATAACCTTTCTGCAAGTAGTACTCTGTTCTTTTGAAATACTTGAGCACTTATCTACATCATCACTGCTTCAAAGTTATTAACCATATTCTTTTTAAAAGACTTAACTAGGTTATTTTTCAAGTAACTCATTTTTCTATTTTCTTTTTTTTTTTCCTATAGAAACTTCATTCCACTAGAAATATTTTTTCTTCTTTGATTCTGGTATTCTCTCACCTGAAATCTATAGAAGGCATAAGAATAAATGGAAACTTTAGAGGACATTACAGAAGTATATTTTACTCTGGGTACTTTTAAACTTGTGGATATTTGCTGTAATATTCTCTTATAATATGAGGGCTGCTCTGGAAGTAATGCCTCCTACTTTATTATGTTGACCCACAATATTAGAGGCAGATGTTGGTGGTATGGCAGTAGAGGCTGAACCTTCCCACCAATATTCTGTTACATTTGTTGATGTTCAATGGATGGCAGTAGAGGTGAAGCTTGACAAATTGACATCTGACACAGAAGCATGTTTGAAACAAAGATGTCATTGAATTTCTCCATGCAGAAAAAAATGGCACCTACTGACATTCATTGACACTTGGTGAATGTTTTTGGTGACCAAACAGTGGATGAAAGATCAGTGAGGTCATGGGTGGAGTATTTCAGCAGTAATGACAGTGAGTCACTTCCACAGGCATTTTTTTTTATCAGAGCAGCATTCAGGCTCTTGTTCATTGCTAGCTAATGGTTGTGACTGTTGAAAATAGCGTATTTTAGCAAAGAATTTGATTTAGCAGTGTTTTTGTGCTCTGTCTGTTGCAGTTTTCATAGAAGTAAATAGGAGGCATTACTTCCAGAGTAACATGTGTACTTAGTGATTTAAAGTTCCTTGTGTTTATGGACTGAGTATTTTAATCTTTTTTTTTTAATAGGAACTTCAATAGCTCTGTAAAATAAGGAACTACAGTTACTCCCATTTTACAGACTGTGAAGGGTCAGACTGTGAAGGGTCAGCTAATGGATTTATATTGCTCTGGGACCTGAGTTCCTGGCTCTGCTTGTTACTCCACTGAGCCATATCTTTCATCCAGTCCAACTTAAGCACCTAGCTGAAGTACTGCAATGAGAAAAGCCTAATCTTACCTTTCAGTCAGTGGGTAATTGAAGATCTCTATATGGTACAATTTAGTACTTCTAAGATGTGAGGAACCTAAATGTGAATTAAATTTAAATGCATATACTTATTGCCATTGATTGCAGATAGTATGGTCTTCCCTTAGGTTTATTACCTGAACTGCCTCAGCAAGTAATACAAAACCAGCAAGGAAACTTGCAAGTAGTGAAAGTCAGTCATTGGCTGTAGCTTTTGCTGTGGGACCTTTGCCCTTGGCATCCATACACCTTTGTATAGTGTAAAATATAACTAGTCTCTATACCAGCAATGGAAAAAAAGACCTGTCTAAACATACAAGGAAAAAATAAATCTCTATGACCCTGACATACTTCTACAAGCTCAAGAGGCTCTTTGATTAAGTAAAACTGTCACCTACCAGTGTTATCTTTTCACCTTCATTTTAGTCATTAATCTTTGGTACTGCTAACAATAAGACATATTTAATGGGTACATTAAGTAACTTGTAGCCCTTTATCAGTAGATTCCTGGCTTCTCTCCAGCTGCTGTAAAATGATTAAGGCATGTTACTATCTTAAGAGCTGCACAGTAGCCAAGTGTGGGGTAAATAACTCCTAAGGATGGCACTTCAGAAAGAAATAGTATAGATGATGGTGTATTTTGAGTAGGCCGATATAGATAGTATACAAATAATACAAAAGAGAAGATGGCTCACCTTCAGGATGGCAAGGCTCACAGGGGACTCCACATGGGAGGGATCTCTGAGAAGAGATTCTTGCCTGGTGGTGGTCAGCCCTTAAATGGGGTTTGGGAGAGGTGGAGCCAGGCTCCACCCCTTCCAGTCACACAGGTATATCACCTTCACCTGTGGCCCCCATGGCTGACTTGGTGCTCACCTCAGGTGACCAATCTGTTGTTCAGGCTGTGATTCAGTAGTTTCCATACACCAAGGCAATCTAAGTCCACAGCTGTTGTGTAAGTGTGCACAATAACTAGGCTCAAGTTGTCCAGTTTCTATAGAATTCAGTCTGTTTCTGGTACATGATGAAATAAATCAGAGATGCTGTATGCCTCAACTCACATTACCATTTCTATTCTGTGTCCACCATGTTGCTAAGAGTTTCTGGCTCTTCAAGGGTACTAGTCCAGGGATTTCTGTGTATTAAATAACTAACAATAGCTTTGACAAATCAGGGAAAACTTCACTTTTTCCTGCTGACAGTTTAAAATGATATCTTAGAAGGTTAAAATTCACTTTGAAGGTTTTGTTTGCTATGTAGTATCCCTAGGGTTGTGAGGTTTCCAGTGCAAAGCCAAACACTGACTCCTACCTCTTAGGACAAAAGAAATTGAATCAGTTTCTCAACAAGGTAGGCTGGAGTAATGAAGAATCATAGAATGAGTTGGAAAGGACCTTAAAAATCTTTGAGTTCCAACTCCCTTGCTGTGGGAAGAGATACCTTCCAATAAATAAGGAATCCGTATGTTTCAGTTGGTTCAAATATATTCCTCTTGCTGTTCTTGAACTGTCCTTCTTTCTGCAGCCATCTGCTATGTGCTCAAGTCTCTTTTTTTACTTTTTATTTTTAAAGGAACTGATGGAGAGTCTAGGAACAAGATTCAGAATCTTCCAAAATTAAGTGCTTAACATGTATCTGATAAGATAGAATCTAAGTTCAGTTGTAGAAAATCAGATATCCCAATTCTAGTGGCATTTAAGTTACTGTTGCTGCCAGACCACTCCCAGCAAAAGCCATTCTATGGCAGCAATATAAAGTTTCATAGTAGCCCTCTGCATTCCTGAAATTAGAGCACTGCATACACAGGTTTGACAGCACTAGCTAAAAGCATTATTACAGGGCTTGAGAGCTGTTGTAGGCTTCATTGTGTCTGTTCCCAAATTTCTGCTGGTTTTAAGTGTATGAACCATGGAAAGGTGATTCTTTTGCTTGAAAGCTGTCAAAACATAGCTAAACAGACCTGAGCAAGAAATACAGGCTGAAAGGTGCAGAAGAAAACATAGGAGCACACGCTTTACTGATGCAGTGAATCACATGCACCCCAGCAGGTGCAGAAGCACTTTACTCAAATTGATGGCTTTTGCATCTCCAGATTGATTCAAATGCATGGGGTCTTCAGAGTCTTGACTCCCTTAATAGAGAGGAAAAACTTGATCTTACAAACTTGACTTAAAATTCCTGGATTTGTAGTTTTCCTGATGTGAACCTGAGAATCTGGATCCTTATTCTGGTTAAGAATGTGCTGAAGGTTCCTCTGAGCTTAATAAGAATGAAACATTCTTTGAGATGTCAGAATTTCTTGTAAGGAAGTTCTAAATTTGAGCAGGTCTGCTGTCATTGCCTATTCATCTCTTTTGAACTTGTTATAAAACGGCCAAGGAATGGCCTTCATTATCATACTGTTGTGAAAGTTCAGTTCACTCCATTTTACTTTAAGTGCAGTAGTAGTTCAGCTTCTGATTTAAGTTTTTGAATTTCTTACTTCCAATGAAGTGAGAATGTGGAGAGGAATCAGTAGTTCAGGTAGGAAAAAAAAATAGTGTATGAACTGCCTTAACAGAAAAAGGATTAATGAGGAATTGCATTATAAATACACTTTATTCTAGGAGGCCACAAAATCATTTGGATTTTTTTTTTCTTTTGAGAGACTTATAAAGCAATGTGAAGTTTAGTGCTGTAGCATTAATTATAGTTGTAAAATCATCAGACTTACAGGAAACAAAGAACCTGATCCCTGAGGAGAATAAATAGCCCCTGAAAAGATATTGCAAGCTGAGTATGCTAGTAAGAGGTTCATCATCTCTTAAAAGATGAGCATCTCACATAAGGGTTAGAGTCCTTTTTTTTAATTAAGAATGTCCATCTTGAAGAGTGAATGCAAATTCAAAAGGTTGAGAGCAGGTAAATATCCATACATCTGTTGAAAGGCATACATTTTAGATTAAAAATAATTTAAAGAAGGTGTTATTAAGGAAATATTTAGATGTTTATGAGAATTATAATGGAAATCTTGTGCTGTGTTATTTTGTTTACTGAAGCTTCTGATTATTCAAAAGCATCAGCTTACTGTCTTCACTGAACCATTAAATGGGAGACCAGCAAGCGATTAAAATTAATAGGTCAGTGTGAAACCTGGGTGGATGCAGAAGAGAAAGGCCAGGGTGATTTGCCATCAAAGTGTTGCATGTGGTAGTCAAAGTGAATGGTGTAGCTGAAATGGTATCAGTTTTTTGAACCAGTAGGCATAGGATAATGGGTAAGTGAAGTTTGCATCACAGACCCACACAGGCGCTGTAGTTTCGTTAGGCTGAAAGCTGTGCACAAGACTGTAGAGACAAACATGAAAAAAAAGAAAAAAAAGAACCATCTGAATGTTGCTGTATTTGGTAGAAATGAGCAAAACAAAATAATGGGATTGCAGTTCTTAGTGCTATTTGAATAGACCGATGCTTTCGTAAATGAGAAAATTCATCAGGCAGGAAGATGTGTTGCTCCTTCATTTTTATTTTTCTCTGAGAATAATGGTCAAGCTCCTGGGTACAAAGAGTTTTTAACCCTTCAGCTGCCATATAACAGACAAATATGCCTATTAGATGGCTCCACACTGTGATGCTGAATCCTAATGGCCACAGTTTGTGTTAAGATGCTGATGGAGCATCTGCAGCACAGCAGGGAGGATGCTGGACTTACAGTGAAAAGATTATACTGTGTTTCAGGCCCTAATCCGTGTTAATAAGTATTTTGAAGTCTTCGGTCATTTACCTTCCTCATTTATGACATACAGTTTTCCTTTGTATTATACCTTGTAGACACTAAGCTTTACATATTGATATCAGTAACTACCTCTCTTCTGCATACCAGTGACTTCAATTAAACTTTTGCTATGAATAATGCATATATTTTGAAATAAAATGTAAGAAAACTGTATAGAGACTGAATATTTTTATATCATGTTCTGTCAGCAGTCTGAAACAGAAATTGTAGAAAGTCTGAAGTAATTTAATCCTCTAGTAATGAAAAGCCACACACAGCTCCACGTCTGATTCTTGACTGAATTCAGACTACAGGACTGAATTCTCATCACTGTTAAGCAAGTATGATCTGAAATAACTCAGCCGACAGTGCAATTGTGACCAACATTGAGAGAAATGAATAAGGATTTTAAAATTAAATCTTTCTCACCTGTCACTTAAATTAGAAAGCAGTTTCCCCAGTTTTTTTAAGATATGCTAGACCAGTTCTTAGGTCTTAACAGCTCAGTTAAGTGCATGATCCTTTTGAATGACAGCAACAATTCTACCTGGAAACTAGGACAGAGTGCCAAGAAACTTAACAGGTGTGGTTAATACTAGATTAACTTTTGTTTAAGCATTCTTTGAATGCATCTGAAGTACACCTTGACTCACTGCAGTATTTCTTCCCTAGTGAAGAGAAATGCTTTCATTTTAAATCATGTATATTGTCTTCCACAGCAAACCACAGACTGTTGGTGTTAACAGGATAGATGGAGGTGAATTGATTATTGGTTTGACCTAATTAACTCCATGATGTTAAACAGCAGTCAGTGGTAGAAATAGCTCACAGGTCTGTCTTTGTTAATGAATGTCATTGGATTCAGTTTCTGTAAAATGGTACAAGGGGTGCTCTGAAAGAAATGCCTCCTATTTTGTTGTGTTAACCTATTATATCAGAGATTGGTGGTGGTGGTACGGCAGTAGAGTTTGTACCTTCCTATGAATATTCTGCATGTAGAAAAAATGACATCTGCTGATGTTCATTAATGATTGTTGAACGTTTATGGGAATCAGACAGTGGATGTAAGTGTAGAGATATGTTGGGTGGTGCATTTCAGCAGTGGCAGCTGTGGATCGTTCCCTCTGGTGCAGATTTTCACGAGCACGGCATGCAGGCTCTTGTTCATCACTGGCAAAAAATGTATAATGGTGGCAACTTTGTTGAAAAATAGTGTTTTGTCACTGAGAATTTGCTCTATCAAATAATGTAATTATGCTTTTTGTATGTATCTGTTCTAGCTTCCATGGAAATAAAAAGGAAGCATTACTTTTGGAGTAACTTATGTATTTTATTTTTGTGTTTTCCACATTAATTCTTTGGGAATTCCATTTTTAAGTGGAGAAATTCCTCAGTAGAAATGGCAATGGTTCTTTACCTGCAATAATCTGTTGTATAGAGAAGCAGACAGGCAGGCTAAAGCATGGAAATGAAAATAAAATGGAGTAGTTACATACTATAAAATTCCTTATACATACTGAAACTTGTATGTGTAAATGTTGTGTGAAGTATGGCTGAAGCATTCATATGAATTGCTTGATCCAGATCTCCAGAAAGAGAGATTTGAGTCCTTTTCCATTTCTATAAATGAGAAATCAGTTTAGTCCGTAGAAATAAATTTCTATCCTTGAAACTACTTAGCTGTAACACATTACTTCTTTCAGGATGTCTTGTGTTTGTCAGGAATATCATTCTATTTCACTTGATCTTTTCAATTGAAAAATGTTAATATTGGTGGCCACAAAATTCACAGCTGCCACTGAAAGGGAATCAATATTTCAGAGGACTCCATAGCGAATAAGGAAATTGTGTATTAAATATTAGCTACTTTGAAAAGAAAGTAATGCTTCAAGGGTAGTAATGGAATTTAAAGGTTCCATCACCACTTCTATATAAGTCTCTGTCACTGTGAAATCATAAAGCTGTCAAGATGACATAACCCTTAAAGTCCTGATCTTCCTCTCTCATCTTCTCTCTTCCTCAGTCAAGGTTCCTTGAATTTAGCAAGTCAGAACACCATGAACTCATCAGTTCTGAAAGTCAAACTTGTGCTAGTGGTCACTGAAACAGCTTGAATATCAACTTCCTTTATTCCCTTGTCTACACTTAATTTGTTGCACTGTGTGTATGTTCCAGTATACATTAACAAAATAACAAATCCTTACGTTAATTGGTTTTAGGATTTACTGAGGAAAGGCAAAAAGAGGACTCCTAAGCAGTATGTAGACTGTCAGTATCTGTTCAAACACAAGGAATACAAACAGAACGCTTTTTAATAAAGTTATAATTTCCATATTGTCTCTAAAATTACAGTGGACTAAAACCTATTTGTTAGCAACTGAAAGCTAGAAATAAAGTAAAAGCAGTGGTATTGCTCTGCTATATCTCAATTTTATTTATATCTGCTTCTGTGTCTGGTGTAGTGCGGCTGTGCAACTAGAAAGAAAGGTAATATTAGAAGACTGTATTGTTTGCGTTTATCTTTTGTGTTCTGATTACTGAGCAAGTGGCTAAGTTCCCAAGTGGCCACCTATGTGTGCTCAGAAGATAGGCTATGTTCAGAGATGAGCAGAAAGTTTTGAATGAAGTATTAATGTCCAGACACCAGTTTATTGAAACCGAAGTATTTATGTCCTTCTATAAACTCTGAGCTAAACACAAGCATGAGAACCCTTTGAGTTTTCCCATTTTCAGAAATCTGTGTTATACATCTTGTCCCAGAGTTAGTGATTTCGAGACTTCTCACTTGCTCTGTGTGAGCAGGGAGGCTGAGACTTGAGGTGTTCCAGAAAGAGCTCCCATATACTCATCTCTGAATTTGGGGCAGGAAGCTCCAGCGTCCTTCCTTTCTGGCATGGTCTCAGTAAACCTAGGTTACTAAGTGTGCAGCTCTGGGCTGAGGAATCTTGGTAGTAGTCTAGCCTGGAGTCATAGCTCCTGCTCATTGATCCAAGGTGCTTGGAATTTGAAAAAGCCTAGCTTTCATTTTATGTCAGAGTAGATTGTCAGAGTTCTGCATACGAACTTGTCATTGTCTGCTAAGTGAGGTTTCTTCTTCCTTCCCAATTATCTGTCCAGCTGGGAAGAGAGAACAGAGAGAAAATGAGGACAATAGCTTCATATTTGTAAATAGGGAGCTCCCAAGTCACAGGGAAATGCACCTCTGAGAAGAAAGTAAACAGTAACATAGAGAAGTAGGTTAGAAAGCTACCACATCTACTGTTTGCTCTATCTTTGAATTTGGAGTTCCCCTATGCTGAAGAACAAGTAGTGACCCCTATGCGTTATGGCTCGGGCTTGTATGTAGCAGGTGCTAAGCTTTCCATTTCCTTATTGTATTTATTCAATTCTATGATAGTCCACAATGCTTAATTTTTCTTGTTCTACATCTAAAAAGTGGGCGTAATTATTTTTGTTTTGCTTCTTCTGGTTTAGCTTCCGCATTTTTATTGTAAGCTCTATTACCTCTAAAATCTAGCCAAGAACTGCTTGAGATGCCCTATTATAATATGCAATTTTAAGCCATGTTGTATTTAGAGATATTTGGACCAGAGATTATCTGCACATTAAACTCAAAGAAGAAAATTGAGAGAAACACTGCAGGAGGTATATAAATGGATACTTAAAGGCTTAAAAATGGTCCTTCATTCTTTCATATTCATATTTTTTAGTAATTTGTAACTTGCAGCTGGCAAAATCGTTGTCACAGAATGATTCACCAATATTGAAATGCATCTAACCTTTTGACCAAGTTTCCTAAGCTAGTAAATATTAAGACCTTAGAAAGCAAATTTTAAAAAGCAAAGACTTTCTTTCTTTGGAGTGCATCAAACACGACACTGCTAGCTGGTTGCAGAAAGGGATTATCCCACGCTGGTGTAGCCACATCTTGAGTGTGGCGTGCTGTTTTGGACACTACAGTCAAAAGAGGACATAAAAACTATTCAAGAGCACCCAAAGGAGAGCTATGAAGATGGTGGTGGGGAAGACACATGAGTAACAACTGTGGTCCCTTGGTTTGTTCACCTCAGAAAAGAGGATGATGAGGGCCTCACGGTGGCTGCAGCTCCTCGCAGCGAGAGGATGTGCAGCGCTGAGCTCTGCCCTCTGGTGACAGTGACAGGGCCCGAGGGAACAGCATGGAGCTGTGTCAAGGGGAGGGGGAGGTGGACAGGTTCTGCACCAAGAGGCTGTGAGCACAGCACTGAGCTCTCAGAGTTTAAGGGGTATTTGGGCAGTGCTGTCAGTCATATGTCTGTTTTTTTGAGTGGTTCTGTGTGGAACCGGGAGTTGGACTTACTGATCCGTATGGGTCATTTCCAACTCTGGATATTCTATGATTTTAAGATTCGGCACAAAGCTGTTGCATCTATTTGGTTTTTTGGATGTCATGTGTTCTCCAAAGTTCAACTGATAGACTGCTAATGCTACAGGATTTTTCTTAGTAAAACCTCAGAATACCTCATATAATTGAATGGTTTAATCCTGGATATACTGTGTCCTCGTGTGAACTGGTGTGTTGGTTAGAGAAGTTGTCAGTGTTGCTCTCATACACTTTGTGGAAAAGCAAAGTGTTGGTCTTTTAAAGAGCTGCCATAGATACTTGGCTTTTCAAAAGAAACGAGATGAGTTTGTGAAATTATAAAAAGTAGGACAGGAAGGAATCGAGAGGTTTCATCCACTTGGTCTTTTAGGTATGAAGCAAGACCACATAGGTTTACTTTATTCTTGATAGATATTTGCTTAGAGCGCTCTGAAAACATCCAATTCTAACTGGATCTAGATCTAATTCTGCAGTGCTTTCCCTCAGTCTGACTGTCCTTGCTGTTAGAAAGTTGTATTTTCCTCTCAATTATTTTCTGACTATCGCAGCTGCTTTTTTAAGCTACTAAACTTCTCTTTCCATTCTCTGAATTATTATGGAGATTAAAACATTGCCTTTGTTTTTACAACCGCCTTTTTTTTTTGTATTTGAAGACTTATTCTGCCTCCCCTCAGTTTTCTCTAAGCTAAACAGTGATTTTTTTTTCTCAATCTTTTGATCAAATTGTTTAAAGCTGATCATTCTTTCTATTTGCTTCTAAAATCTTTCTATTTGTCCACATCTTTCTCAAAGTACAATACCCAAACTGTCTAGTGCTTCAGGGTAGGTTCTACTCATGCACAGGCAAGCAGGAGGTTGTTTGTCTTGGTGTATCTCACCGATGCTATTCTGCTTTTATACATTCAGGTAGTATGAAACTGTTAACAGCAGGAGGGAAAGGAGAGAGAGATTTATAAAGGCCACGTCTTTCACCTTTCTTAAAAAGAATGGTCCCTCAGACAGCTTTGAACTAATTACACGAGGAGGACATGGAGGATTCTGACTTCAATAAATGCTATCATTTTATGTCATCTCAACATTTTAAAACACATCGAGGAAGATTTAATGCATTTTTCTATCTGATCTTAATTTAATATAGTTTCACATCTGTTGAAGCAGAGATAAGTACGCCAGTTATTTCAAAGTTTACAAAGTTGCAAGGTCAGTATTTTGCAAACAAGGTTTCATAATAGTCATCATTACACTAGAACTCGAACAAAGTGGAATATGCCACTGTAATCCATGGAGAATCGTATTAGCATTTCTGCATTGCTAATTCTGACAATGGTAACATACTTCAATTTGATAAGAATTCATTAATGCAGCACAGGCCTGTGTCCTAGTTTCACATTGCTTTAATATTAAAGACAATGTGCCTGAGACTAGATCACATTTAAATGTCAGTAGAATTAGTGGGAGGACCAAGATGTGAATAAATTATTCACATACAAACAAGTGTATTAATGATTTTCTGTATGACTTTTAACTTTTGGGAAAGGCACGTGTATACCTGACAAGAAGCACTGAATATGTTTGACAGGAGAAAACTGCAATATGGCTACATTTTTTGCCAGTCTACAGGAGTACCAGATGTCTGTTTAGCTTTCTTATGTAAAGGAATAATTTAAATCTAACCTCAGACAGTAAATATCAAAGATATTTTAAACAAAACAGGCTTTTTAAAATCAATTCAGGGAAAGGTCACCTATAAATATTTCATTAGCCAAATTCATTAATTTCAATTGCGCTTAGATTGAATCTAACCCAATCCCTCTTCATCTCAATTACAATTAAAACATAATATGGGATGAATCCACTCTGGAATATTCAAAGCCAACAATTAAGTAAAATTTCAAATTAATTTTACTGTGCAGTGTTGCTGTTTATATACACTGACATTAATGAGGATGAGTCCATTTAATTTCTATTCAACCTTGCTAGTCTTGAAAGATAAAGACTTATTTGGCCTAAATACAAAATTTGGCCAGCTTTTTTTCACTGGTTTCTTTGATCTAATAATGTGCATTATGCAAAAAAAAAAAAAAAAAAAATGGCAATAGAAAGATTTTCTGCACTAGAAAATCTAGCAAAGGTGAAATGTTGAAGACTGAATGAAAGACATGACATGTTTCTTCCTCATACATCTCGCAGCCCCTTCTTCCTGTTATTTTTTGTCTGAAACAGTTATTAGCTTCTCCCTGAATTGTCTTCATATAATTGACATACTGCACATATTAAATATCAGGAATCTGAAACAAAATGTAGAGTGAGCTGTTTGAAGTTATGTATCTGTGTTCATTTTTTTTCCCAGTTTCATGTTTAGATTTTCCCTCCTGATTATCACATGTAAGTATCACTGAACTGTCACTTATCGTTCTCTGGATAAATGTTTTAATTAACTCTCTGTGCCAAAGAAAGTGGAAATTTCAGATACTAGAGTTTTGAGAGACCCAGCTCTGGAATTTAAATGCTTCTCCAACATTCTTAGCTGAAAGCTGAAGTGAGAATGTGCTAGACAGCATTGAACTACATTAAAAGGGAAAGAGGTCATTTATTTTCCAAGATATTACATGGAATACATATTTTCTTCATGTATTGTTCGAAACTGTATTGCACAGTCAGTGGGATTATGAGAAGCATGATAGATAATGCATTGAAGTCGATGGGAGTCTCTGTGGGTTTCAGACCTTTAATAACGATGCTCTATTCTGTCAGGGATGAAATCTCAGCCCCTCTGAGCCACCAGCAGCTGTGGGACTGTTGTTCTCAGGTGAGCAGAGCTGATGCACTGCTGTATAATAAAGCCAGACTTCATAAAATCTCCTTGCTCCATGAGTGTGGCACTGATTTTTGATGGAAGAATTTGTGTTTTAACATTTATGCTCTCTATGCGTATAGTATTGGTCTTCCACTGAAAAGATGGCATTAGCTCTGAATTTCACACAGCCTGCAGAGTTCACACTCCAGAGACAAGACCCCCTCAGTTTTCTGTGCCTGCGTTGTAGTGGATGAAGTAGAAAAAGTCCTTTGTCAAGTTGCTGGTGTTTCTGGGACCAGTGGGGTACTCAAGACTGTGCTAAGAGCTGATTGGAAGTGTGGAGGATGAATGACAGTCTGGGTGGGCTGTGCACTCAGCCATTTGGGTTTGCCTGTTTCAGAGGAGAACCAGCTGATGTTCAGACTTATGTAGTTTTTACGGAGATCCCCTATTACACTGATTTCCACCTTGACTCTGACAATCTTTTTTTCTTTTTTTTTTTTTTAATGAAGACTTCATTGTCTATTCAGAGCAGCTCAGATGCTTCTTGTTGGTAGAGACAGGTTAAGTTTGATGGCTAAGTGGTCTGTAAAGGCTTGATGGATAGTACTTTTCATGTTTGAGCTTTGAAACATGCTCCTGTGCTCAAGAGATTAGTTAAGTATGCATAAAAATAGCGAGATGCTCATTAAATGTGTGTTGATTATGATAATAGTTTGTCTTTAGAATCCTGATTTTTTTTATTCTATCTGAATAATAAAAAGGAGAAAAAAAATCATAGCTTTCTGTTCAGATGTATCAATAGCTCAACACTGTACTAATCTTGGTTTATCTAGCTAAGTGTAAAAAGTAAACATAGTATGCAGGGAGAATTAATTACATTGAAAAATCAGTTTTAATATTTCAAAATGAGATTAGTGAAAGGAGGAAGACTTAAATATCATTGTAACCTATCTGCTGTGGCTTATTCACTTGATTTGAAATGTTGAGGAGAGGAAGATTTAATAATCTTGATTATGATCTGAATGTTGTGTAGAGAGTTCAAATAGTTATGGCACTGTTGATTATTCTGAAGCCTTTATCTCATATCTAAGTCTAGAAAATGTTTAGCATAGGTTCCAACCTAGAGTTATTTTTATGACATACTTGCATAAAAGGACACTTGAGTTGGAAAATTTGCAAACTTTACTTTATGTGCTGTAGGGGATTTCCTCATAAGTTATTTTACTGTACTGGAAGATTTCAATGCGTTTTCTCATTGGTCTATGTCATCTGCTTTTATTTAAATGCATACTGATGCATTAAATAGTATGATATTATCTTCTATGCCTTAGATCTAGAAGACTGCTATCTACACTATTTCTTTGTCTACTAACACCAGCTGACATAATGTTTTCCCTTAGTCTAGAAAAATCAACTCTTGAGATAATTGTAACTGTCAACTGCTTCAGTTACAGGCATAGATTTAAAGCTAATTACTCTTGGCTTAGAGATTACTTCACTGATAACCAGAACAAAAAGTTTATATTTCCTTCAATTTGTTGATGACTTTGTTACTTGCCTAGTGGAAGACAAGAAAAGGAAAACGTCTGTGGTGTATAGTGAAAAATAGGAAAATACTTGCTGATAACCTCACTATGATTCGCAGACCTTCTGATTCTCAAGTGCAATAAATTATGATCAGGCCTGGTTTGATTCGTCTCAAATTACAAAACAGATGTATACGGTTCATCTGCAGTTATACATACAGATTTTCTTCTCTACTGAACACAACTTTATCTGTGTAGATTATTTATATATAATAGACAATGAATCTTTTGAAATCTCTTAGAGATTAAAGAATACAGACAAAATGACAGAAATATCCTTTGAGCTGAGTTCTTTATTGTCTGAGAGGCAACATCCAACTCCGTAGACTTTAAAATCTTAGCCACTATGAAAATCTAACAGCTTTCAATTTATAATATATCTTCAACTGAATATAAAAAACTCTGAGAACTTAACTGATGCTTTGCAAAAATATTGATGTATTAGATATGCCTTTTTCCCCATCCCTTAGAAATTTGGTCACATTTTAATTATCTGAAATATTTCAGATACTAAACTGTCCAGTGAGAAGCATCTAGAGGGGAATAGTGAACCCAGTGTACATACTGATTCTGCCAAGTTGCTGACAGCCATCCAAGAGAGCAACACATTTTTAAGATGCTTCTTAGTTTCAGAGATGTTAAGCTTACATGTTAGAAACAATGAACAGAATCATTCAGTGGTTTTGAAGCTGCAATTTAAATACAGTTGCCAAATTAGTGAGTAAGAAAAGGTATCTAGGGTAAAATCAACAAATTTATCTATTCAGGATGCTCATTTAATTAGGTATTGATTGTTCAACTCTCAGTAATGAACATAATTTTTACATATAAGGGGCTGCTACTGTTTCACTGCGGCACAGTTTCTAGCCTGATGATCACAGTACTCTTGAGGTAAGAATCTTTCTAGAGCCTTATAGGCAAAAGGGAAAGTTGACTGTGCCTGTTGCAAACTGGATAACTTTCATGGTTTTTAATCAAATCATGATAACTAGTATGTATTAGAGTGGGACCCAATGAAGAGTGTAGAAAGAATGATAAAGCAGTATCTGCATTAAAAAAAATAATTAAAAAAAACATTATTTTGAGTAGAACTGTAGTGAGAATATTTGTAAGGAAAAAGCCTTGTGTACAGCTCATGACAAGCTGTACAATGCTGGCAAAAAATTTGGGCATTTTATGCAGACAGAGCTTTTGCCATCTGAGGAATATTAGTAGAAAAAGTGTAAACGATAAGCAGGAGTTTGGGGTGTCTCATACCTGGTTTTCAACATCAAATTTTTGTAAAAGATCAAAAATTTCTGTATATGTTGCTCATTCATCAGATTCTGGTTCTTGGTTGTGCTCAAGCTGTGAGTACAGTGTCCGAGGCTGAAATAAGTGAGCCCTGGATCCTAGCAGCCTAGGGAGTGTAAATTATAGTTCAGGTTAATAACTAAATATAGATTCTGTAGTGTTGTTTAAGCAGTTGGTAACAGTTTTTTTAAGGGGGATGGGAGAAGGGCATTCTTCAGTCTTTGTCCTTTTTAACTGCATCAAGTCACATGTCAACGTTCAACATGACCAAGTGCACCATTTTGCACTTTGTACACCACAACCCCAGGCAGTGCTTCAGGCTTGGGATGGGCCTCTTCTCCCACATAACCAGCAACAGGAATAGTGGGAATGGTCTTAAGTTGCACCAGGGGAGGTTCAGGTTGAACATTAGGAAGAATTTCTTCTCAGGAAGTGTGGTTAGGCTCTGGATCAGCTGCCCAGGGAGGTGCTGGAGTCACTGTCCCTGGAGGTGTTAAAAAAAAAAAAAACCAAAACATTTAGATGTTTACTGAGGGGCATTGTTTAGTGGGAAAATACTGGTGTTAGGTAGATAGTTGGGCTAAATTATCTTGGATGCTTTTTCTAGCCTTAGTGATTCTGCGATTCTATATGTGCTTTAGAGAAGGGAGATTTAGAATTTTAGACCCAAATTATATGTGTATTGCATCTGAAAACTAAAATATTCTTCAGAGTGGGATGTTTTCACAGCTTTGATTGATGCAATTTCTTTTGGTCTGCACCACAAAATTTTGCTGGCCTAAGAAACTACAGTGTTAGGTCATTATTTGCAGCTTCTATTGGCTGCTATTCTCTGCAGCTTTTTTGAAAAGGTTTTTGTATTCTACTGATAGTAAAAGGCAGTTCATTATTCAAAGTCCTGGTTCAGCAAGAATATATTGCATTGTTCAGAATACAGTTAAAATGTTTTGTTCTGTGGTTTCTCAATGGGAAGACTCAACATTTTTCTCTGAGCTCATCTGGGTGATCAGCACTCTTTGTAAAAGTTCTTGCTTGTTGCATCTAAGATCTCTTCATCTAAGATCTTGCATCTAAGATCTCTTCAGAAATCTAGTACTCAAAGTAGCTTATGTCTATCATGTATTTCTTCAGATGTTTATCAATGTTAACCCAGTCAAGCAAGGTGTTAGTGGTAACTTTCAGCCATTTTACTGTTTGTGGTAACTGAAACTTTTATTTGATACTGAAACTTTTATTTGATGAAGCTGAAATTTTTATTTTTAATCATGTTCTTTAAAAGCTATGTACTGTGGCTTTATTTTTATTTTTTGCCAGAGAAAGGAATATCAAAACAATCTCCTTTCTTTTAGAAGACGAGTCCTGTGAGTTTTCATTATTATTCATAAAGTTCATACTAAAAGGTAGAAAACCTTATTTGCCACCACAGGGGAGGTTAGTTTCAGGCTAAAAACAGAGAATAAATAAATGAAAAGCCAGAATATCTTAATCCAAAATACATTATTATATCTTCTCTTTCCTGTGATTGTAACTGCTTTTTTTTTTTTTTTTTTTTTTTTTCAGTGGAGCCAAGCAAGAAAATTTTAGGACTTTGATTTCTCTATATAAAATACTCCACTAAATTTGAATGAAGCCTTGTCTTTCTGTGTTAAGGGTGCAGTAAGAAAAAAGCAGAAATTCGTGGTACTTGTATTGGATGCTTTCTTGTTAAATTATTTTTTCAAAGGTCACTTCAGAAGTAATTCCACCTATTTATTTCAACGGAAACGACAACAGATACAAAGAGTGCAGCAACACTATTTGATAGAGCACATTCTCAGCTACAAAACACTATTTTTCAACATAGCCATCACCATAAGCTGGGCATTTTCACCACTGACGAACAACAGCCTTACACGCCATGCCATGGCTGTCTGGAACATGATTTGTCTTTCACTTTACTTTCACATTACTTTTGAAGCAGCCCTCATATGTTCAAATAATCACACACACTCACACACACACACATATATTTCTAATTTTTGAAGTACATCTGTAAATACAGGTGTGTAGGAGAACCTCATGAATTTTATTAAATATAATTCTCCACATTTATCAGAAAGAAACTGAGTGCATTTGGAGATTTGGTGTTCCATCAGAGTTTGGTCAGAGTTTCTCTGGGGAATGGATTCAGATGTTGTGTTCTCAGTTGACTCACTTTTTATAGCCTATTCAGTGAGTGGAAAATAGGAATAAAAGTAGGTGGGACCACCTGCAGTGAGAACATATGTATCAGCCTTGGAGATTGCTTTGGAATGAAAAGAAGGAAAATGAATTCATAGGCATTTATATATTATTTGAAATAAATAGGAACACAAAAATAATCAGGAAAACAAAAAAGAAATGCATTTATTTTACCTAGACTCATATTCATTCAGAATAAATATATATTCCTTTGCTGTTGACTGCAGTTGATATTAGGTGATGTTACAAACATGTGCTGACCAGTTAGAGAAAATCATCATTGTCATCATCAGCAATAATGATAGTCTCCATGATGACAGAAGAACAAACAAGAGATCAGCTCTCTAAAAGAGAATAATTCTTTTTGTTAGTTTTCAAAGAAAGGAATGTGTCTGACTGTTTAAACAGTTTTGAATCTCTGCTTACATTTGGATCAGGACATTGATACAATTAGTTATTTTCTTAATTTCTTTCAGTTTTTCTCTCAATATTACCTTGCTCTACCCAACCGTGAGAGATAAAATATATTTTGATGGAGCAGCTAAATCTGTATCAAGTACTTCGAACTCTTGTCAGTAGTGAGTTGTTACCGAAGTAGTATTGGAGTTATTATTTCATAGCAATTCCATTGATGCTGGTAGGACTGCTTATACTTACATGGATTCCTCCTGTTTCCACATTTATTCACAAATGACATTTGATTAGAGCTTCATTTCTGAATAGTGTCTTCATAGCATCTGCCATGTGACAGGAGTGCAGTCTTGGAAACCGGATGATAAAGGACAGGCCTGACTCTAAATAGAAGCTCAATGATTATGGTGGAAAAAAACGATAGTCCACTTTATCTAATCTGGATCCCTGAAAAGTCAGGTTGTCAGCTAGTGCTACCATTACTTTGAAATAATGTATGAGTGATGATGAGCTTCTGCTGATGTAGTGAGAGAGGTCCTCACAGAGGGCACTTGAGTTAACCTTCATGCTCTTGTAACTGCCTCCTTCTTTTCCCTCTTTTCTCTACGACCATTTGCCTAAGAAGGGTGGCCCAGTCCTTGCCTAGGCCATGATACCTCTTTTCTTTTTGTGGCAAAATTCATGTTACCTGTGTGAATATCCTTGAACAGGCTCCAGATAAAAAGAAAAAGTAGTATTCCTTTGTATCTCAGACTTAGTACTTGTGATTGGGTCACTATCTGTCATATTAATAGCAAAGACAAATCAAACCAACTTCAAGAACATGGAGAAATCTTTTATCAGCGCATCATTTATCTTAGGATCATTATTACTCCCCACTACAGGTTATTTCTGCAGTCTGAACATTGACATCCCACTCAGTCAGATAAAAGCTTTGTTTATTAGTTGAGTTAAGTGATGGGAAAGTCATTAGTATGTTCTGTTTATGATTTGGCCAGGAGATGGCTCTGCCTAACCATGCCCAAGGGATATTTGTATTTCAAGAGAGGGGTATGGGTCAGCTGGTAGTCTTGGGAAAGGAGTAAGAAACTTGACATTGTAATTAATTATCACATTTGTGAATCATAGGTAGCCTTCATGAAAGTGTAAATAAAAGAGGAAATCCCTGTGGGAAGGTGGGCATATGCTTATGGAGATGATCCTCAGTCAGTGGAAGTGATTAATAGGAATAAGACAATGGTTGAAAACTGTATCCAGCTGCTCAAGCATCCCAACAGCTTTTTAAGTAGTTAAAAGAGAAAGGAAGACTTTGAGAGCTGAAAGTAAACGGCTTTAAAAAGAACTTTCTTTCTTTTTTTTTTTTTTTTTTTGGCATCTGACTCTGCTACACTGTTAATGAATTGTTTGTAAGATAAATTTATTCTTTGTTTTTCATTTGTTTAGTATTAAAAAGGTGGTCTGAGGTGGTGGCACCTGGAGCAAGAAGGGGAGATTTAAATTAGATGTTTGAGGGAAGTTTTTCACCGAGTGGGTAGTGAAACAGTGCAACAGGCTGCCCAGAGAAGCTGTGGATGTCCCATCCCTGGAGGTGCAAAGGCCAGGTTGGATGGGGTCCTGGGCAGTTGATCTGGTGGCAGCTATGCCTGTGACAGGGTTTAGAACTGGATGATTTTTGAGGTCTCTTCCACCCCAAGCCATTTTGTGACTGTATGATCTTAGTATTGCATGTAGGCTGTAATAACCTGTAGTAATGTCCTGCAATAAACAGGAGACTTACACTCTGTAGTGAACTGTCCAGTAGTACAAGCTCAGAATTATTGTGAAGTGCTAATGCTCTTTCTGGAGGAGTGTGGGCTGTTTCAGCATCTGGTGAAACAGATTTCTTTTTTTGGGAGACAGCAGGTCAAACTTTAGGCAGAAGAGGGCTGTAAAGAACATAAGAAAATGCCTGAATCCTCAGCGTCTTCTGTATATGTTTAGGTGATGAGTTACCAATATGCTGGGAATAGCCTGCAGTTTATCATCCACAGAATTCAAGAATCCTATCTAGGTGAGTGCTAGACTGTCCTATCTACTTAGCTGCAAAGGTGTCAGCTATGGGAATATTGAAATGAGGAGAACAAAAGCACAGCAAGTGTCCGTAGCTTAATTATAAAAAATAATTAATATTTGTCAAAGGAAAAACAAGGTCTTTTTGAAGTATGTGTGTACTCACATAAAATAAAGTATAGGTGAAAAAATATTCATGGCATCAAGAATTAAGCTGTCAAGGAGCAGCAACAGAAGAATGACGATGTGTCTTTTGCCATATATCTCTCTGAGGTTGAAGATACTGGCAACTCAGCTTAGACCAATTCAGTGCATTTTTTTGCAGGACAACTACATCTTTAAAATATAGTATCAAACTTTCTTTCAAAAAATAGATAATGAATACAATTTTACTTCCTTATTCTAAATATGCAGTTCTAACTTCTGACATACTTATGTCTTCTTCATGGAATACCCAAATTTAAAATTCTATGAGTGTCTCTATAGGTTAATAGGTGGTCAGTTTTCTCTTCTAGGAACACTTTGTCATACAAGGAACAGGAAAAGAATGTGGATAAGTAAAACAGAATGGCAAAACCCACAATGGCGTTGCTCTAAATTGGCTCATGTTCTCAAAATTGCATCATAGTTAAATACAGATATTAATAACATGGCTTGTTTGTTTGTTTGTTTGTTTTCTGTCAATGCTTTATTCTTTTTAGTGTGTCAGGTGCATTTAGAGGAAATTTCTGTATAAATTTCAGTTAACTCAGATTCTTATATGTGACATATACCCATACTGTAGATAATGAGTTTGCACTTGCTGCCACATAAGGGGCAAGAATTCAACAATTGAATGCACAAATATGAATTTTTCTTTGTGATACCTTAAAGATTTTGCAAACTGTCTGATGTCTGTCTGTGTTAATCTTCTCCTTAGTCTTTTATTTGTGAAAGTTGAATTGTTTTTTCTCTACCTTTTATCTGTCATAATATCCAATGTAATCAGAAAAATTGACACTAGACTCTCATTAATTCTGCTAACTGTTGGTGATTATGTGAAAAGTTATAATAGCAGTAGCTTAGAGCTGTAATGTTATTGTTCGTAGATATTCAAAAAATATCTATAACAACTTCTAATAAAAAAGTGAACTAACATTTCTACAAAAAGTAACCTTTCTAATTAAGGTACAGTTAACATGCAGTTTGCTTAGATAATACAGGAAAGTCTGAATATCTTAATGTAACTATGATGACAAATAGAAGCAGATTAATTAAATACTTAAAAAAGCAGAAATTATTTTCTTAATGACAAAAGCCATATGATGACATATTTCAGTTCCTTGATTATGTCTTGGCTTGACAGGCTGTTCCTCAAAATTTATACTTGGAATAGAGTGCTGTTTGGAGGGAAAATTTTATCACTCTTGGAAGGCTACAGATATTATTCTCATGATAAATCAGAGGTACAGTACATTCAGAAACCCTGAGAAAAATAAGCATGATATGACAAGAACTTATGCATTCACAAGGAGTATTACTGAGAACAAAGTCCAGCTGAGAACTTTTATCTAATTTAATTTTCAAGTTCGACTCTCCTTCCCAAAAGAGCTTGTCTCTCTATAAGTCTGTATTCAAGCTGGAAGGACTTGAAGAAGAATTTTCAAAGCATTTGTCCGACCAAGATTACTTTCCTATATCTTTACAAATAATTTTAATGAACTGCTTCTGTGTCAAATGAAAATGATGCCAGGCCTTTTAATTCGATGACCCAGAAAACTCTGTGATGTTGATGTGACCCAAGGGCTTGTGCATTAAAATTAATCTGTGACAGACACTGCATATTAACATTATATTTGATGCTTTGTCATACTAGTTTTACACTCTATATTTTTATGCTGTCTCTGATCTTTTCTGAAGGGCAGTTTGTAGCTAGGAGAAGCACCCTTATAGGAAATGCAAGTACTCTGCTTGTATGTTGCAAACCTTGACAAAATTGCTTTTATTTCTGTAGAAGTGCACGCTGGCTTTTGCTGTCATTATAGAATGGCTAATTCTAAATATGGATGAGTGTCTGCTTCAGATGATTGATCGGTTCCCAAAGCTGGAAGTATTTAATGAGACCATGTAAGCAGAATGCTGGTTGCTTGCAAGTTTTCCTCCTCTGAGCATATATTACATTGTTCACGAGTGAGACTTTCAAGTATCAATCACTGACATTGACCTCCAGCTCAATTTCCATTGATGTCCTAAGTTTCTTACCTCTACCTCAACATTTGCATTTTGGAATTAGATGTCTTGCTGTACACTTAGATACTCTAGAGCTACAAGATGGTTGAGACAAACAAAAGTGAACAAAATCTACTCATTTATAGTTGGAACAGAATTTTACAATGTAGCAGGCTGTGCCAACTTAATGTGCATCATCCAGGCCCTTATTTTTTGCATTACGCTGGAAATTGTCATTCAATAAATTAGCTCAGCTCACTGCTACAACACAAAAATGAACTCCACAGACTGAAAATAGTTTTAGTTTGATGCCAGCTCACTGGACTGAATGAGCTCATGATATATCAGGTCAGCGTCATTCAGCTTGCAAAAAAAGGATGAGATGTGACTTAGATACCTGAACACCTAGAGCCTGAAATGAGGCTGGCATGGTAACCCCATATTCATAGTTACCATGATTATAGAAGTAGTTCTCAACAGTTGTGTAATTGTTGGCTCAGTAATTCAAGGGGAAGGAATTTCTATCTTGCTATCTTTATATGAAGAAAGTGAAAGAGGTGGTGCAAAACATCTTTGTAAGAAGACAAATTTTGATAGCATACACTGTTGTATAGTGAGCTATTCCCTATGAAATTAGTTTAGCTGTTATACGTAATAGAACTGTGAAAGTAAATCCCAACACTGCTTTATTTTTCATAAAATAATAGAATCGTTTGAGTTGTAAAGGACCTTTAAAAGTCACCTAGTCCAACTCCCCTGCAATGAACAGGGACACCTACAGCTACATCAGATTGCTCAGAGCTCTATCCTTGAGACCTTGAGTGTCTTCAGGAATGAGGCATTCACCACCTCTATGGGTATCCTGTTCCAGTACCTTACAGCCCTTATTGTAAAAAACTTCTTCCTTATATCCAGTCTAAATCTCCCCACTTTTAGTTTGAAACCATTTTCCTTTATCCTATCATAACAGATTATACTAGAGACTGTTCTTTTCCTTCTTATAGCTTCCTTTTAGATTTTGAAACACCACTCTGAGGTTTCCCAGAGACTTCTCCAGGCTGAACATCCTCAGCTCTCTCAGCCTGACCTCTTAGGGAAGATGTTTTGAGGACTCCACATCTGGATAGAGGTCTCACCATCAGAGTAGAGGGTCAGGATCACCTCCCTTGACCTGCTGGCCACACTTCTTTGGATGCAGACCAGGACGTAGTTGCCTTTCCAGGATGTGAGAGCACATTGCTGGTTCATGTTCTCTCTCCCATCCACCAGCTCCTCCAAGTACTTTTTGGCATGGCTGTGTGTTCTGTTCTTTCATTCCCCAGTTTGTATTAATAGAGGGTGTTGCCATGACCCAGGTGCAAGACCATGCACTTGGATTTATTGAACCTTTAAGTGCATTAGGCAGTTTTCTCCACTGTGTGTCCTAGATAAAGGTCTGAAACAAAGTGCTTGTCAGAAGAAAAGTGCTAGGCATACTTCCCTCCATCTCAGACTATTCTACTAAAAGAATGTTAGGCATTTATGTAGACTATAGCTTTGGTTTGGCACTAGCCTGTGGTATTAGCTGGACATAAGGGAAGTACTAGCTTACGTACCAAGGTGGAGGATTAAGGAGTGGTTCCAGCTCCTGTAGCATCTGTAGCACAGAATGTGTAAGCACAATGGAAGTGAGAGAGCTGTAATTGTCCGCACTCACATTTTGGAGTCAAAATCAGTGTGCAACTGGAAGGATGCATTAGGGGAGAGTGGCATATGGCCAGCATATTCTACCTCATTTCTGATTTTGTGTTTTAGCACTCTGTGACCTTGGGAGTGATTCAGGTGCTGTATAGAAGCCTTTTGATTATTGTATTTCTGCAGCAACAATCCATTCTTTCTTATATGGTAATATTACTTCATTCATTTTTGTGCAGTGAAATATATTTTCATAATTTAACATTTAATGTTATTTTTTCTGTGATCCATTAACATTGTGAACTGTAAATCCATAGCACATAAAGATGACACTGTTTTTTAAATGAGAAAAACAGCTGACTTGTGGAATGGTAATAGCGTAGAGAATTAAGTGAACAAATCAGGAACTGAACACTAGAAACCTAACACAGCAACAATACCATGAAAAGAACAACCATTCTAGGAACAACATAGATAAAAATGAAGGTTATTTTTTTCCCCATAGGGAAACACTATGGAGCAATATAAAGGATTGTCCATTTTCATTAATGAATTAAAAACAAACAAACAACAATGGAACACCTTACTAGTTATAGGAAAGGAAATTTATTTTACTTCTTACATTAAATTTCCCCCAGCCAGAAAAATATATAATACATATAAAATCAGTGCACAGTCTTTACTTACTATTGTTAAAATTCGGTTTGTGACACTGAACTTCAATCAATAGGTTGTCAGAAAATATCTTCAGAGATATTTCAAGATTTAGCACTTGATCATCAGATGGATTTCTATTACATCCAGATCATGGAGAATCTGCATAATGATGTAGAGTCATATTTTTTGGTGCAATAAATGGATGAAGACTTGTTTTTCAAAATTTCCATAGAATATCAGACAAAAATTACAGGTTTAAATTTTTTTTTATCCAAACCTCTACAAAATAAACCAAAATCATTCGTATATTTGTTTTTTCTGACTGTAAACACAAGCTCATCCATGTAGGGTCTAGTGTGTGTAGCAAGCTACCTCAGGTAACTGTAGTAGACCATGTCTAAACATCATAATTAAATCAATATTAAACAGCCCAGCAGGCCCTGAAAGTGCTCCTCTGGCTATGTTTCAACAATCATAATTCAGAAAAATGTTTTTTTTCTGAGTTTTATTTGATCTGATTTGCTTTTATTAATTATTATACAATTGGTACATGAAGAAATGCTAAGTTCTTGACTCAAGCATTTTCCAGACAAAAGATCTGACTAGTTCTATTTAAAGGAAAGGCTACCACCAGTTTAGATTAAATTAATTTTTAACTTTAAGACAGTATTTTTGGGATTATTGGAACAATGAGATGATAAAATGGAGAGCTGGTGGGCTTTCTATGCTCCTTAAGAGGCAAGAGAATGGGAGTACCGAGATCGAACAAATGGGTGAAGCAATTTAGTGCCAAGTTCAGTAATGCCTGTTGTTTTTATCAATATGTTTCTTGACACTGATACTACTGTTACTTTTGTTTTGTTTCTTGAGTTTTAAAGCATGCTCTGAGTAATATTACGTAACTTCAATTTCTCTTAGACTTCTGTCTTCGTACTAGACAGCAACAATTTTCTTTATATGCCTGTACATAATTAGTTACAAGAAAAGCGTATCTAACTCATTACAATCTTCCTCATGATTCTCCTGCTTTTATGTTTTCCCTTCCTTTTGTCAGTTGTTATTATCTAGGGCTGTAAACTCTTTGGTGCCTGAGATCCTCTCTTGTTTTATACCTATAAGTGCTGCCATTCTAGTAGACTGTAATTGAGTTTATCTTTCATCTGTGCATGAAAACACTTCAATAAGCGTGTGCTTTTTTAAATTCTACATTTATCCAGTGATAGATAAAAACAGTAAGCATATCCAGGACATATTTATTTCTATAAATGGAAACAGCACAATCCATTCAGTGAATTTCCACATTCCATACTTAGTCAATGATCATAAATTTTTGAATGGATGAAGAGTCATTTGAATTTATTAAAATATTAATGAACATTGACTAAGTTAACATGGAAGTATGTAGAACCTTTCATAAATGAAGAGGCACTCACTTAGATATGAATACTAATTTTTCTGTCCAGTAATGTGTCCCTGCTGGAACATGTAAGAAGTACAATTAGTCATCTTGTCAAGAAACTCAATATTATTACTTTTATGAATAATACAAAAGCACAGATAGTGAATATAAAGAGGAAGAACATTGTGGGAAGTAAGATGTGAACATACTAATAATATAGAAACATGTAATATTTTCACATAGTACACTGAACTATTTTGTTTTAGGAATGAACATGCAAAATTATATATAACCTTCAGAAACAGAAAAAGCAGATGAATTTAGTGATTAAACTGTAAATTTTTCATAATCATTTTAAGTCCCCCCAAATTTGAAACAAATACAGGTTTTATTTATTTATTTAAATCCAAGCTTTGAGTTACTGTCTTTATACCTAAAAAAATATTCTAGTGACCCATTGTCATTGAGTGAAAATCTTGTTCAGCACATTTGACACATTTCTGGTAGTCCTAATTCTCCTATTATTGTTGTTATTTGTTTGTTTGTTTGTTTTTGTTTTCTATTACACTGAAATATTCAAATATTGTTCATTCTGATTTTATTATTTCTTATGAATGCTGTAAACAAAACATTTCATTTTCCTTGAACTTTATATTCTTCTGTTCATGTAAAATCAAAGATTTTTGATTAGTTTTATGTTTTCATTAGTGGAATGATTTTTTTTTCTGTCTATTGTATCCTTCTAACTGAATGTTGAGTTAGATCCCTACTGAACAAGAAACGGGGTAGGAAACTGTCCACTTCTAAAAGGTCTGTAAGATCTTAAGCATTTCCAAAACTGAGCTTGTCTTGAGTAGGGAAGAAAATTGTTATTCTATGGAACTATGAACAAGCTTGAAGCATCTCTTTCAGTAACTAGCGTACTAAAGGTCTCCATGTTCTGCATCAATAATTAAAGACCAAATAGATCAAGATCTCCAACATCATATAATCTGTAGGACCTCACTTTCTCACAGCCGTTATCTGAAATATTTTCATTTTACTATTAGAGAATGTGAGACTGGCCACATGGCCCAGGAGGTATCACATTTAACAGGCTTGTAAGAGTGTCAAGATCACATTTCTACACTGGTGAAAAGGGTGGTTAATTGGTTACACAAAGTGTAGCAACCTTTTTGATAAACACATGCCTTTGGCCTTAAAAACTGGTTGAAAAATTGTCAAAAACTTTGCACAAGTTTTCAGGAGAATTTATAAATGATGAATGGGGTCATTCATTTCTAACCCAAACTACTGCTGTGGACAAGACTGGAAAATTCACTGGGTTAATATTGTTTGTAGATAGCATAATTTTTATCAGTTTGGCTTCTTTCTGGAAAAATAGCTTCCTGAAAATCTTTCAGAAAGCAAACACTAGCTAGTTATTGACATGAATCCTGAAGCAATCAAAATAGGCCTGTAAAATGGACTGGATTTTATAGAAGTCTTCCTGGGCAGCAGAGAGAGTTACCTCACTTTTGTTTGAAAATGACTTACTAATAACAGGTGGATTTTTGACTGAGAAGCACTCTGCAAAGATGTAGCAGGTGGTGATGTGTGGCGCTAATTGCATTAGATTGACATTCACCTTGCTGCCCCCACAGATTTTGCTGTTTCAGTGATGCCCTCCATATTGCATACACGAATGTCAACACCTTGGGGCAATGACTACCTTTTCACTGTAAACGGTGTTTTATACCAAAGGTCTTAGCCCTTGATGGTGGCTTTCATGCACACCTGTAAAAATAAGTAATTCATCCCATACGTGTGTGAAAAAGTAGGAAATATTTTCTGTCAGGGGTATTTGCTGGTGACAGGAGAGAGCTTGTAACATAAGTGCTGTTTCGCCTCTGTCCACACGTCTTTCCTTTCCCTGTTCATTAGGAACATGAGTATCATCTCAAATATGCAGAGCCATTCAGTGACTTGCTGATAGTTGTACAACGGTTCAGGGAAAAAATACAGCAAGTGAAAAGTAGGTTTCTCTGTTCCCAAGGCAATGCCTTCACAATACATTTCTCTCCTCATCGCTTCTCTCCTTTTTCTCCTGTTAGGTTCTTTCTCCCTCACAAAGCTTAGCTCATCTGACCTTTTTGCTCTCTTATTTCATGGGGATGTGGCATCTATTAAAAATGAAAAGGACGTTCAGAAATACCTGAACTTCCGTTTCGACGTATTTCTTTCTGGTCATGGGATTTTTAGAAGTGACTAGACTGTTCTTGTTCCATATAAAAGGTATTATAATTTCATATTTTCTAGTATGATTCATTTTGTGCAGTCAGGATGGCTTAGTATTTAGACTTATTTATAATTTCATTATTTCTCTGCTTCCTCCTTCATACTTTGTTTTAGATTTTTTTCAGACCCTTCTCTGTATTTCAATGAAACATGAAAATAATTAGAATATTAAACTGTCCCTACCTTATTTACTGTTGGGGCTTCAGGTCGGTTTGATGAAGAAATCAGTCTGTGTTTAATATATCTGGAACTGAACAAAATGATCATAAAAGACAAACCTACTCTTAACAGATGTTAACTTCAGTAGACATGTTCTTCATTAAAAAACAGCTCTGCTCTAAAATGTCTGCAGTCAGGGTAGTAACTAATTTATTTTCTGATTTGTTACAGCTTCTTCCCCAAAACTTCATCTTAAAACAGGAAAAGGCTTTCACACTGTTCAGATGCTAAGAGGGAGAGTAAAACTGCATGCAACATTGTCATATGGGAAATTTCACCTCAATTTTAACTCCAGAGTTGTAATTAAAAACACTATAAACTTCTCTTATTTGTCCTTTCTTTGCCAATCTAGCAAAACGTAACTTTACTATCTTGCTAACTGTTGGCTTCAAGATGCTTTGTTTGGACTAAATGGTTAGTAAAAATTAAACGCATTATTGAATATTTGACCTGAAATGTTTTTGGTTGTCAATCTTTGCCATGCATTACTTGTAATGCTTGTGTCATAGGAGATTTTCTTTAAAAACTGAAATATTAACAAAGGCTTGAAAAGTAAGCTTGGCATTATTAGGTGAATAAAGAACAGACATGGCCCAGTGCTCAGTTGAATGATGGCTGAAGGATAAAAAGTGTTATAGTGCTGTATTGTATCAAGTGAAAATCTATATCTACAAGGGTTTGTTGGTTTATTTTACTAATCATTTACAAAACCAGATACTGTGGGACAGTATAGTCAAAATATACTATTCTTGGCAACATTGTCTTGTACCACTTCCTTTACAATGGCAGGAATTTTCAAACAGTGATAAGCAGAGTTAGTGAAGTGTTTAGAGAAAGAAAAGCAAACAATTTAGAGTTTATTATGCAGGATATGATATTGTGTTTATAATCACAACTGTGTGGCAATGCTCATTTATTATGCGAGACAGGTTTATTTTTATTTTATCACTTAGAATGATAGATGTAAATTGAATGCATTCTGATGTCTCAAAAAATTCTTTTTACATGAGTAGAAAAAAATTTTTAATATAATTTGCACAATGAGTAATCAAGTGACATGAGAAGCAGAGACTAAAGAGCTGTCATATGAAAGAAAATTATATTTAGCAAGTTATGATCTAATTTTGCATCTAATCAATGCCAAAATGTTTGAAGATAGGAAAAAGCCTTGAGTAAAGAAGAAATTTTTATACACAAAAATTTCTTTTAGCTAGGAGATGGGATAATGTCCAATTGTATATTGTATGAAAAAAAAAAATCAATTGTGTTTGTAAACGATGCAATGTATGCGTTCAAAATCAAAGCAGATTTACTATTGTTGAGAAAATATTTGAGCATAAATATATAAAAACATTGCTGCTAGAAACTATGTCATGCAAGGAATGGCTGAGAGTGGGCATGTTCTGCCTACAGATAATGTGAAGCAGGAAGTGTGTCTATAGGATCAATGAGCAGATGCCCAAAGTGAGCATTAACTCGAGTCACAGAAAATACTCTTTCTGACTTCATGATCCATTCAGTATGTCAGGCAAGAGGGGAAATGGAAGGCAAAAAGATGAATTTCATGTTTCTGTTCCCTTGGACATCTAGGACATGTAGGAACATTTGCTTTCTCCTTTGGTCCCTGAAGCTGAAAGGAAAATACTTAAAGGAGTCGTGATTTTTGCAGAAATTTGACCAAAAGCAGAGAAGATGAGCTTTGGAACATCTGAGTGGGTACGATGAGAAGAATCCCATAGCCTTCTGGCTGCTCTGTGCTAGAGATGCTCTGCCACAGTGGAGAGTGATTTCAGATCTGTGCAGCTGAGAAGCTGACTTTCCTTTTTTCCTTTTTACTGTATAAACTCTATGAGACTGGCCTTGAGTTTCTATATAAATTCTCTATATAAGCTTATGTGATATTATGCAATATACAGTGACCTCAGCATTGGCCTCTGGACGTTACCTGAAGGAGCTAATTATCACAGTAATTGACTCTTTCTTAAATGTCATTATATGTATTTGCTCTGCACAAGGTGACAAATTAAATCCTTAACCTGAGCTATTTAAAATCTGAACAAAGGCACTGAGGCAAGTTGCAGTGAAAAGTCTGGGGAAGGGTTTGTCTTGGAATTTAATATGTGCTACCTTTTCTTTTTCAAGGCATCATGGAAAAAGTACTCTGCAGGAGAGACCTGAGGTATAATCAGACATGTAAATCAGTATAGGAAAATCATTTGGCACGTAAAGTAGAATTTAAAAAGGGAAGTGATAAGGAGAAGAAAAACTTGGTGAGGTTTATTAGTGATTGGGAGGTAGAGGATGAAGGATGATGGACTCTGTCATTTTTATTTGGTGTACTTTAATGTCGGTATGCACACTATTGTGTTTTCTTCTTTCCTGCTTAGCACATAATTCATACTTTCCATTTCATGCTGATAAGGATTCAGATTTATAACAGTTTTAATTTCTAATCTATAACATAGATGCCTATAGCATCTATACATTATGCCTATTTATTATGCTTACTATGAAAAATCCTTTCTCACCAAGCTTGAGTATATACTGTTCACAGCTTTTATGCAGAACATCTGTTGATGTGATTAGGAAGTAGAGTTTCCAAGTCTTCACTAAAAACATCTGGAACATTCCTAGGCAATGCGGGAAAAATCAGCTCTTAGATTGATTGCAGGATATAACCCTCAAAGCTGTAAGCTACTAAGTATGCACAATGGGTGGGAAATTGGGTGAATGGTCTGTTTCACCATTTTTTAGTATATCCAGCTCTTTTTATTATAGGGAAAAAAATTAAAATTATATTCTACAGTTGGTGTTGATGTTGCTATTCATTAATATTCAATTTTGAATCCTCTATACTCAGTCCTATCTTTTGAAGCTACTGGGTCCCATTTTTCTTATTTGTTTGGGCAGTAGTGAGTTTCTACTCTGAATCATAGAATCATGGAATTACCAAGGTTGGAAAAGACATCCAAGATCATCCAGTCCAGTCATCTCCCTACCACCAATATTTCCCCACTAATCATGTCCCTTCAGTATAATATCTTAATGTTCCTTGAACACCTCCAGGGGCAGTGACTCTGCCACCTCCCTGGGCAGCCCATTCCAGCACCTGACTCTAAGAAATTTTTCCTACTGTCCAACCAGAACCTACCTTGGTACACTGTGAGGCCATTCCCTTTAGTCCTATTGCTAGTTACATGGGAGAAGTGGCCGACCCCAACAGCCTCCTTTCAGGTCTTCACTGAGGGCCTTCTTCTCCTGACTAAACAATCCCAGCTCCCTCAGCTACTCATAAAACTTGTGCTTCAGACTCCTCACCAGCATTGTTGCCCTTCTCTGGACATGCGACAGGGCCTCAATGGCTATTTTATAGTGAAGGACCCAAAACACTGAAGAATGTGAGCATCAATCCTGCTACCACTCACATGCTAAGTGAGTGCTCTTCTATTTAGGCTAATTCCACTTGGCTTATTCCACTGTGACTTCAGGGTGCCACCTGAATGGCATCTTCAATCTTAAAATTAAGAGAGAAATGTGGACGTTTAATGGGAACTAGCATGGTTTTTGAAAGACATTTGGTTGGATGTGCATTTTTTAAGTACAAGTTATAGCTCTCTCTGAAGGACTGGACTCAAATATTGACAGAAAAATATTAGTTTTTAACGATCCCAGGGATTAATGATTAGAATTTGTTGTGTATCCATTAAAATGGATATGAAAATAGGCTTCTTAACATAATGGTTGTAAATTAAAAGGAGCATGTCTACAGTTTGAAAGCTGAAATAGATCATTACTCTGACAGAATTGGAACTGCTAATGGAATTCAACACAACTATCTGCAATTTAAGGAATTTAAAATATTGAATGTAAAACTACAAAGATGTAAAGGAATAATAAAGGAATAATTTGTATAAGCTGTCAGTCAGATAGAAATACATGTGTCACTATTTTTTCCATTTGTCATAACTGAAGAAGAAGAGATGTTAAAGCATTCTTTTGGAAATGTGCTTTATTTTAGGGGCAGAATAAATGAATTATGATTCATGAAGTTGGTAATAAAAAGAGAATCTTCGCATCTTTATAAAAACCAGCATGAGGTACTTTAAGTACTAAGAAAAGCAAGTCAATAGATGTAGAGACTTTCTTGGTTTCTTATGTCCTGATATAAACTAAAATTCTTTAGGTATCACACTGCTAGTTCTCTGATACACCATCTGTTTGTCCAGTCTTTCTCTGTCTAAAGATTACTTCTACACAACGATTTTTGTTATAATCATTGTGAAACCAGAGTTATCCATAAATGTGAATGTTCAAAACTGAGAGAGATCACAAATATCCATACTCACTACAGATCATCTAGAGCCAAACATGTTGTTTTACAGACTAATGTCTTCTTTCCCAGGCATGAGCAGAATTTAACTCGGAAAGTAATGCCTCCAATTTATTTTCTTGGAAACTACAACAAATACTAAAAGCACAACAACACTATTTGATAGAGTAAATTCTCAGCTACAGAATACAATTTTTTCAACATGGTCACCACCATTAGTTGTGCATTTTCACAGGAAATGAAAAAGAACCTACATGCCATGCTTGTACAAATTTGCATGGCAGTCTGGAAGGTGGCTTGTCTTTCAGGTTGCTGCTGCCACTACGGAAACATACCATGCACTGCCTCCTTGTGCCAGCATCCACTGTTTGGTCTCCATAAGCACTCAGGAAGCATCGATGAATGTCAGTGGGCGCCATTTTTTCCACATGGAAGAATTCAGTAACACCACTTTGCTTCATACACACTTCTGTGTCAAATGCCATTCTGTCAGACTGCTCCTCCACTGCCAGCTGTCACATGGCAACAATGTGTAGTGGAATATCAGTAGGAAGGTTCCACCTCTACTGCCATACTGCCAACATCTACCTCTGGTATAATCGGGTCAACATCATAAAATAGGAGGCGTTACTTTCAGAGCAGCTCTCCTATGATGAACATTTTCATGAGCAGTGTCATTTTCTGCCATCTTAGGCTTGAATTCATGAGGTTTAAGCTTCCTAAAAGTCCAGCTAAATGAAGGCAAGCAAAAGCTCTGTTCATTTAACTCACAACTAAAACTTGCAGTTTCTTAATGTTGTTTCTATCCTCGTGAACTACTGCTTTAGTCAACTTGTTGTATTCTTATTTCTGTTAGATTAAAAACATTAACAAATGGTGAAGGTATTACATATTTAAAGTCTACAAGGCACTGCAAACATCAAAATTATATATTCCACTTGTGGCACTATACTCTTTCAGGGCAGCATTTGCAGTTTGTTGGCTATAGCCAGAATTGCTGTTTTGCAATATTTCATGGACGATAAATTTTGGAATAGAATTGGAAGATAAATCTCAGTCTTCCTTTTTCACTTGTTTTTGGGTATCACCTGGTTACTGGATTCCAGAAGAGAGAATGAGATTTACTTCATTGCCTAATTAGTGACTGAAAATGGCTGAACTGGAAGTAAACCTTGGAAAAGCTTTAAATCCCTTCACTCCTTTGGATCTTGCTGAGCTGCTTGCATGAGCTGAAATATTTTTATTTAACCTAAGAAGAGAGTAAGTTAACCTAAGGTTTTAAAACTTTAGTTTGGGCCTGAAGGAAACTCATTAATGTCCACAGCATGTGGTCCTCTCATGCTAAGACTGCCACCTGTTATCGGCTTAGCTTGAAAGCTTTGACTGAAAGAAAATTGTGGGAGGGTACATCATATATAAATTACCGAATAAAAGAGTATCACTGTCTCTAGGGAAGAAGTGAAGAATGCTGGAACTAAAATGGCTTTTAAGCTTCCCTGTCCACTGTCCAGTTAAAGCATATTAAGCATTTTGTAGCTTTTTATTTTTCTTATCTGCATTCTCCTTCTGTGTTATATCTGTGGGGCTCAGTTACTGGATTTCAGAGAGCGAAAAAAAAGTAGTGGCTTAAATATAAGAACTCAATAATGAAAAATGAAGAAGAATTCAACGAGATTGTAATAAGCCTCACTAACCTGGGAAGTCCCCTTTTAATAAATCAGAAGAACAAGGGATTCAATATATGAATCAAAACATGTCCTCAGTCATTACTAATAATATTTTTCAGGAAGGAAGGCTTTTTGTAGTAGAAGCTATTATTAATAGAAAAAGCTTTTTGTGGCCATTGGGAGGGTTTTTTCTTTTTCTTTTTCTTTTTTTTTTTGTTTGTTTTTGTTTTTGTTTTTTTTTATTAGTAACAGTAATGCCAGTTGACAATGGATTTCTTAGATAATTTTCTACATTTCTAATGAAAAAAGCTATTGCAGGAATGTGCATGCTCAGGTATTTTTTTTTCATTTTGTTTTTATTTTTCGATTACCCTATTCAATGTGAAACGTCAGAAGATAAGTATTTGACTTGACAGAATCTCCTGTCGTTCCACAGTGTAAGTTTTTTCTTGTTATCAGAAACTGGGCAAGAGAGGCTCTCAGCTGCCAGATTGAATGTGAGCGGTTGTAATGCACAAAGGATGCTGTGTCTGTGTGGGTATGGGAGTTTGCATTCGTGGGGTTTCTTCCACCCATTTTTTTGAGAGTTTTGCAGCTTATGCTTCAGTTTCTTAATCAGACTCCCTGCTGGTGTAAACTAGTATTGATCTGGACCTATTGTGGAAGTTGTATCATGAGTGACAAATGAGATTCTTGCATCCTTTCCATGCATACTCTTGTGAGGAGGAACAGGATAAGTGGAGGGCTGATAGACCTATAGGTTCCTGCTGGTATGTCTGTTACTGCTGAGAGCTTTATTGTACTACAGCTGTCCTTAGAGAAGTCTTGTATCTTCAGCTTTAACATTTCTTCACTGTACTCCAAAATGTTTTGCCTACTTTTAGTTCCACAGAGGCTTCGTCATTGTTCCAGGTCTAAGCTGATGCGTCCTCAATTTACTTTCACATGGGTTAACAGGAGGTGTTGAAAACTTCCTCTGAAGCTTTGGTTGTTTCCTGACCTTAAACATCATAGTTGGACTGTACATTCTATCATCTCTGAGTTATACAACTAATAGCAGACTTTTCTACCAACAGCAGTAGACTTCGATGTGAAATGCAATAGAGACTGAAAATATTTTTGTTAAAATTAATATTTATACCTAACTGTAGGTGGACAAGGATGGCTATTTTTGTCAACTCAACTCTTTTTTTACTGTTTAAGTGTATAACACCTTCTAACATCCCCATGACCTGAGGAGATGTGGACTGATTGGACATACAAATTGTAAGGAAGAGTGAAAGAGTCTGCTCTTTTGTTCCTTGAAAAGCCTATTTTCAGAATTTCTAGTTCACTGAACATTTTTTTTTAGAAACAAAGATTAAATTTGAATTGAAATCAAATTCTGAACAAACATAAATGTTTTCTGAAAGGGAAGTCTGCATTTTAGCTATCTTTGTTCTCATCAGATACCCATCTTCCATGACATAATCACTGGAATCACTTATTTTTTTATACATCGCAGGTAAAATATAAAACCTCAATCAAGTTAATTGAGTTCAGTGATATTGCAAAAGGTACAAATCAAAGCATACTGTGTCTATTTGAGAACTGTTTAAATCATTCATTCACTCTGCTCAATGGTGTAATTTAAGCAGAAAAACAAGAGAAAGCTTCTGACTTTGTCTGCTTTTCTTTTTTTTTTTTTTTGGAGAATATGAGCTGGATGTTTTCTGACACAGCATCTAAATATTTAGTCAGTTGAATAAGATACTTACAAACTTTTCTGATGAAACTTTTTTTTTGCTTTTATTTTTTTTCTGCCCTATTTAATTGCATTTCTTGCAAGATAATTTTCCTTTGAGCTTCTTTCATATAGTGTAGAAGAATGAGCATGACAGTATATTAACTTTACAACATTTCTTGACTTAATTTTCAAATGTGAAGAATGAAAATTTTTGAGTGTGTAATTTATTTGTGATTATCTTTAGACTTACCTATGAAGTGAAATATGCCTAGTTATATGCCATCATATTTAAATATTATATAATCAGTGGTGCTCCTACATACTAATTATGGTAGTCAGATTGAATTGAACGTTACAGAAAAGAATAAGATATTTAGTATGAAAAAAACAAACTTAACTTTACCCCAAAAAATTATGGAGTGTCTTATTATGCTTTTAAAGTATAAATATTTTCCAGTAGGTTGTGATTTACAGTTATTCCTCTTGAAAAGTAACTACAGGAAAATTACTGATCATAAAAACAACTTGGGACAATCCAGTTTATATAACTAAACACATTTATTAAAAAGTGTCAATATTCATATTTGGTAGACCAATTTTTGGTTAAAGATGAAACCCATGTGTAATATATATGACTTCTAAATCCAAAGGAGTAGTGCAAGATTTCTTTAACTGGGCTGAATACTTAAATAGGTGCACTCATTTTCAAAACCACATTATCTTTCCTACTAACAAGTAATTTCTTCTCATTCCAAGTGTAATTTATAGAACAACTGCAGGAAGAATTAATCACTGATCTTGATTTTCACCAAGAAACTGAAGTGTATTTATTTAAGGCAAGGAAGTAATTAAAACACAGTAGAATACTTTATATTCTAAAATGCTTTGTCTCAGTATTGACATCAAAATTTGCCAATTGCTAGCCAGCTGAGCATTTACGAGGATCTTGTTACTTCTGTATGTAACTGCAGCATTTTCACTATTGATCATATAATGACTTTGTCCCCTCTGTTTGAATTGTATCTCTATGGGAGTTTTGAAAATAAACAACATATATTTATTTATGGATATAAGAAACATAGTAATGGCAGTGCAGT
This sequence comes from Cyrtonyx montezumae, assembly GCF_038088225.1. Lineage (NCBI taxonomy): Eukaryota > Metazoa > Chordata > Aves > Galliformes > Odontophoridae > Cyrtonyx > Cyrtonyx montezumae. Next base: position 33,748,425 of record NW_027072089.1, on the reverse strand, counting down.
TACATAATTTTGTCTGCCTGTGTACTTGATTTTTTTTGCCAGAAAATTAATTTTTACTTTTCTGCCCAGTACATTTTATTTATAGAAATTCATACTTTCATCTCCTCTGTTCATTAGTGTTCACTTTCTTGCAGTTCTCAAGAACCTCCCCTTATCAGCATTATCGTTCTAAGATTATTGAGAGTGACCACCTACCTCAGTGCTCATGGATACTTCATACAGATGCTTCATGTTTAGACTCATGAACTTGTGCATGTTCCATTTGTTTAAATATACCCTAACTTATTCCTCTTCCACCTAGATTAATTTTTCCTTGCTGTAAAATTTCCCAGGGGCCTGAGATGCCTGGAATTCCTAATGGCTAGTCTTACCAGTAAAGGCTGAGGTGAAGAAGGTATTGAATAACTTGGTCTTTTCTTGTCTTCAGTTACAGCTCCCTTGCCCCATTCATCAACAGGTCTATAGTTTCCCTCAGCTTCCTTTTCTTTTCTTATGTACCTATGTGCTTTTATGCACTCTTCGTTACTTTTTACATCTGTTGGCAGATTCAATTGCAGGTGGACTTTTCCTTTCCTTGATTAGTAGCTGCACATTCAGACTGTGTCGCTGTACTCTTTTGAGTCATCGGGGTGCTCTTCTACTACTTGTATACCTCCTTTTTATGTTTGGAGTTTAGTCTAGAGTTCTTTAACCATCTCTGCAGACCTTCTACTGACTTTGCTTGTCTTCTATCCCATAGGGATGGACCAGCCTTTGTCTTGGAAGAAGTAGTCCTTGAAAATCAACAAATTGCACTAGGCCTTTCTCTCTCAGCTCGTCTTCTTTGGAATTTTTCCAGTCTCACTCTGATCAGTCTGAAGTCTGTTCTGAAACTGACAGTTTTGATCATAGTATTTACCTTGTTCTGGCCCCTGACTGTTCTGAACTTTGCCATTATGGTCATAGCAGCAAAGCTTGTCCCCAGCCTTCAGATATCTGCCATGTTTTTCTTGTGTGTAGGATCTGGCGGAGTACCTCCCTTCTTTTGCTACCCATCATCTGTGAGAGGAAGTTGTCACCAGTGCACTTAAAAACTCTCCTAAATTGGTTGTGCTCTGGTGTGTTGTCTCACCAGCAGATATAGAAGTTAGAGTTATTATTTTTTGTTAAATATTGTGACGGCTCATCAGATGTGCCTTCTCTGAATATTGGATAAGCATTGTAGCATAGAGGTGATTTGTGTCTTGATGGGGGAAAGCTTATAGATATGGAGAGAAAATGCAGGATATCTCTTGAGTTGAATACTTGTTGAAATAATGCTGAAACTATCAGCAAAGCACTTCTTAATGTTGAATTTTTAGAAACAGGTATTTATACAGCCTTTGTAGGTAAGCAGGATCACAGAAAAAAACTAGGTTCCCCATTAATATATCCTCAAAATCTAAATGTTTTACCTAGGTCTGGAATTTGGCTAGCATCCAAAGGTAAAAAGAATATTTGCTGCATGCTTTGTTGCTTCTCTTCAGAAAATTCAATTTATATTTTTATTGTATTTTATTAAACAATATACTGGATAAATAACACATAGGACCAAATGAATCTCTGGTGTAATTTCATTAGAATAGCTTGGCAATAGTGAAATAATATAACGGGTGCATTTGGCTGATAAAATTTACATACTGACTTGATGTTTTTCTGAGTAATTGGGAACCAAACAATTGCTACAATAGGTCAACAACTGTCTATTCTATGAACTGCACATCTGATTGTTGAAGAAATTATCGGTAGTTTTCCATGTGACTGCATAGTGCTTTATGAGATTAAGCAAGGTCACAGAACATGAAAAGCTGGAAGAGCTCGTGAAGCCTACTTTATCTCTGCAAATGCATCTTCATCATGAATTTTAGCACTGTAATTTTCAGTGTAATGTTTTTCTTCCTAGTTCTGTTTTCCAACTGTTTTAAAAAATCTTCTCTTGCAGTGTTGTATGCCACTGAAGCAGAATATGTGAATCTTCTAGTGAAAGAAGAATTTGACAAGATAATGTTTTTCAATCTCCTAACTGTACATTTTCAGTCCCTCGTATGTTATCCTACTCCATAGTGTATGAAAAGACCAAGTAGGAGAGAAGACTTCTCCTGGCCTTAGAAAAAATCTTTTTCTTCAATCTAGTGACTCGGAAAATGAGTTGAATCAAGACAAAACTCAATACCTATTAGAAGATCTAATCCAGGGATTAATGTATATATACATATGCATATATATATTCATTCTGAAGGATTTCCTCAAGATATGCAATTATCTTACACTTTTGTGTACATGCTGTTGAATAATTAAGAGGAATGACAGGCTGAAGTAAGTAAGAATACAAAAAATAGTAAGTAAACAAAGAGATACATTACAATGGCTCACAATTTTGACCATATTTCTACAGAAAAAATAAACAAGCATCTAACAAACAAAAGGAAGGATAATGCTCCAATGAACTTGTGTGCATTATTCAATTTTCATGATGCACTTCCTCTGACTGGGGAATGCAAAACAGAAAATTGAGCTCAAGGTTTGAAAAACCTGTCAAGTTGAAGTCTGGACTGTGAGAAAAGCAGCTGTCTGGGGAAAAAAAACCAAAAAACAAAACAAAACAAAAAAACACCAACAGCTCTTCCTTTTAAAAAATAAAAATAAAAATAAAAAAGTCTTTTATTTTTGCTGCTTTGACTTCCCATTCAAGTCTGAAATTTGTTCTGAAGAAACATAGTATGAGTTTCAATGAACAGGAAGAAGGATAAGCTTTTCTTAGGAAGATCTTAATTTGAATTGGGATAGCTACAATGCCTAAAGACCTCAGGTTGTGTATTTTAGTCGTGTGGGATGTATACAGCATTTCTTCTATTTGTAACGTTATATTTGCAACAATGGAAGCTGTAGTCTAGAGGTCAAAATGTGGCTAAGTAAGCTGCTGTAAGGAATATAATACCAATGTGAAGGGAATTGCAAGGAATCCTGGTAGAGGACAGTCAAGCTAAAATTCATCTGGCTAATAATTTATATGGATTTTATTTCACAATAGAAGTTAAAGGTTGTTGGTTTAATACTGCTGTAAAATGCCACGTCTCAACACCCAAGATAGAATTTAAATAATGTTTAATACATGACAAAAGGACTTGAGCCCAACGTAGTTATCCAAATAGTATAGTATTAGCAAGCCCATTTGTTTTTGGCAAGACTTAATACATAAGAATCCTTTTCATCATTCTGAAACTCTCAGTCCTTGATAATTGCAGTCCTTTCGATCTTCTGGGCCTCTGTGAATGTTCCATACATAGAAAAAAAAACACAAGAAGCACATCAGGGAGTTGCAGGCTGACATTTTGAGAACTTTTTACCAACATGTTAATGTCAGTATTCACTGTGAGACTTAATCACGGTGGAGTAAACTTCGTGGTTTGGATTTTCATGTTCCCAGTGGAGACTGGAAGCCTTCTAGCTGGAAATCTGGAGTGCATCTTCCAGTTGGTTGTTGGTTTCATTCTACAAGAGTCCAGTCCACACACAACTAGAACCCTTCCAAGAGCTGGATGAATATCTAGTAGTGTTCAAGGGTTTCACTTAAACTCACCAATGCTCTGAAGTAAAGAAATAATGGTGGACTGCCTTGGATAAGGAATAATATGACTTCAGAAGTTGTAAGTTGTGATGGTTGAGGGAGAACATCAAGCAAAATCTAGATCACATAGGACCAACATTTCTATGAAATGTGTTTTTTGTTTCGTACTGCATTCTCCTCACAAACTTCTTGGAAAATGCATTCATTCTTATAGTTGATATAATTATTAGAAAAGAAATGAAGAATGTTTTTTCCAATATTAGACCTCTTTTATATATATATATATATATATTTTTTTTTTAAAGGACACAGTGATAGCTTACTTAAGCTAAACAAAAAAAAATTATATAAGAACGCTAACACTGATAATTACTAAATAAAAGTCTACATCACTCAGTTATTACTTCTATAAACTTAACTTCTAACAGCCAGAACAGAATTGATTTCTGAGCTATGCCTGCTCATTTTTCATTCAGAAAATTTGCTCAAATTCTGCTAATTTCATTGCCGTGAATGCTGTCTCAAAAACAGGCATTCACAATATTGAAAAAGGTCATTTACCAGTATTCCACTGTGGAAGATAAATCTTCCATTAAGCATTCAACACTTTGCATATGAAGACTCTTATATTTTACTTAATCAGGGAATCGATTCAAAACTTGTTCTTTACACATGGCTGATTACTTCAATAGATTGTAAGGTATTAAATGTGTGAAATAGTCTATAAAACAGCTCCAGACAATTAATTTTAATTTCACAACTCCAAAGTGGAGTTTTGAAAGTACCTGCAAATACTTTGGTAGCAGCCTTTCTGATATATGTACCTTTTCTGTCAATGCCATATATTACTACTGCTATTTAATTCCTCTTTTATTCAAATTAAATACCTTCCAGTCATTCAAAAACTGAATTATGTTGCTGCTTCTTGCAATTGTCATACAAGTTAATTAGCTCTTGGCACGCCTGAGTGTCTGAAGAAATTGGGAAAATGATTTGTAATTGTTCACTGAAGTACAAAAAGGCACTTAAAATAAATAAAGCCACATAAATGCAGAAGAATAAATGCGTATTTCAACCTAATTTAGGTGAAAGTTTTTATTTTATCAGCAAAAATTAGAAAGACTCATTTATTTTATATACAAGCTAGGCATTTACTACTTTCACCTTTACCTGAGCTTAACAAGATTATAAAAATATGCTGAAAATGTTGAGAGGAAAGAAAGAAGATTTTGTAGAAGCCAAATGTTAAATAAAATTTTAAATAGTCACTCCCATCCAGCTTCTGGCATTAAATTGATTCACATTACTAGTTTACATTGTTAGTGTATTCATCTGGAGATATTAAAATATTATAGCAGCTTGTATATCAAAATCTGTGAAACTCTTAACTCCTTGCTCTGGGACATAGAACCTCTTATAGTAACTTTATGAGTCTTCATTAGCACAAAACAGTATTAAAGCTAACCTAAGTAACAAGAAGAGAATTTCCTCAAGCATAATGTGTATACACAAAGAGAGAAGTGGATTTTAGTAGGTAGTAACTTCAGGAGTCTTGTTATCAGGTGTCTTGTTGTTTAGTAAATGTTCAGTCTCCCAATGAGACACACATCTGCAAATGAGGATGCCAGGTTCCTTGTTAATGCAGAATGGAATACACTGCAACAATGGTGTCAGCTAATTATTTTGACAGACCAGTAGATTTTCCAATAAAACTAATGGTACAAACCAGTCTATTTTAACTATTTAGATCAGTTGTGTCCTGTTGAAAATAAAAGCAATCCAGAAATAAAGACTCAAGAGTTGTAGGCATGCTTGTAAATTTGGTCATCCTGCCTAAGAATTATCTCTGGACTACTTCCCTTCAGTGCTTTCCTGCTCACTGTAATTCAGCTTTCTCTGAGAAAAAAAAAAAAAAAAAAGCTGTAAGGGGTTCATTAATGCTCGTAATTCAATCAACAAAGGTAACGCAGTATAGCAAATGAATTTTCACATAGAGTAGATATTCCAAGGTGACCACCCTCAGCAAGTTTGCTGATGATACAAAGTTAGGAGGAGTGAGTGACACACTGGAAGGCTCTGCTGCCTTTCAACAAGCCCTGGACAGACTGAAGAGCTGGGCAACAACTCAGAGTTGGGCTGCCTCCTGGGTTACATTAAAAAGAGCAAGTCAAGGGAGCTGACTCTCCCCCTCTACTCATCCCCGATTATGCCACATTTAGAACACTGTGCCCAAAGAATCCAGTGGAAGGCCACAAATATCATAAAGGTCCTGGAGCATCTCCCATATGAGGAAAGTATCCTGGGTCTATTCAGACTGGGGAAAGGAAAACTGAGAGGGGACCTTATAAATGCTTGTAAATATCTAAAGGGAGGTGGGAGACAAATGGATAGGGCCAGGCTCTTCTTGGTGATGTGTAGTGATAGGACAAGTAGTAATGGCCTAATACTTGAACATAAGAACTTGCAGAAGGACTTCTTTACAGTAAGGGTGATGGACTATGGAACAGGTTGCCCAGAGAGGTTGTGGAGTCTCCTTTTAAGGAGATATTCAAGACCTGCCTGGACATCTACCTGTGTGACCTATTGTAGGGAACTTGTTTTAGCAGGGGGCTTGGACTTGATGATCTCCTGAGGTCCTTTCCAACCCCTGCAGTTCTATGATTCTGTGATCAACCTCTGCCCCTGCTCCATGTGGGTGCCTCCCATGGTATGTCATCCTTCCCCTGTTGATTCTGATTGGGCTTCCCACAGGCTGCAGCTCTCCAAGCACTAATGTGGGTCTGTATGATAGGGTCCACTCTTCAAGAGTGCATTACTTCAGCACAGGTCCCCATGGGTGGCAGTTCCCCCAGCCCTCCTGCTCCACTATGGGCTCCTTTCCAGCCCAGGTTTCTATTTTGTGTGCCATTACTCAGTGCCTTAATAAGCAGCTGAATGGCAGTGAGGAAGTGAATGAATTTAGGCTGTCACTTTTGAATCAAATAATTGTGAATGATGTTGAATTTTAGTTGGGTATTTAAATCACCAAAAATACTGTGTGGAGTTTTTCAGCTAAGGAAGTTCAAGATGCAAATGCAGTTTGACAAGGACCTCTGGTAATAAATGTGGTCAAACTGCTATGTGGACAGAGAAATGAGAAGTGTCTTTGCCACTTTGAATCTGTTGCAAGAAGTAGAAGGAGCAACATAAATGGTTTCCACAGTAAATCTTGCTTAAAGAAAACCAACATACAGGAAAGTTTCACCTCTTGTTTTAATTCCCTGTATTATTTATGAGTTAAGCAGGTTTTGAAAGCATGTCTATACCTTGACAGAGACATTCAGAATGCTGCAGTAGGATGGATGATTTGGGAGTGAGTACCAGATTCCTTCCATGGGCAGACTTTCTGTACGAGTAGGGAGGAACTTTGCCTATCTAGAGAAAGAAGGGAGTCTTCAAAATTTCTTCCCTCAAACTTATTTGTCTCCCTGCTTTGTCACCACATTGTTCTTTTTTCTATCTATTTCTTTCTCCAAGATTGCACATTGTTTTTTTGTTTTTTTTCCCAGTTGCATTCTAACGGGGTTGCAGACACTTTAAAATGGATTGCCATACCAATATAGAGGAATATGAGAGACAAGGGAGTACGCTTTGACTGAAGGGTGAAATGACATGTAGTTTGGCTACCAGTGCAGAGACAGCTTTGATTGAAGTGAAATACAGAAAAGGCATAAGAGCAATCACAGGAAACTGTTATAGATCTCCAAGGGCAGAATGAAAAGGCAAGCTCGACAATGCTTATGTGAATTTAAGAAGCAGTTTTGTGGAAAGGCTGGGACACTGATCATGGGGGATACGCCCAGCACACCTCTGAATCTAAGTTATGGTGTTCCCTGTGTGATGTAAGTGGGAAAAATTGCAGAAAAGATTTTCATGAACTTCACAAAAGCTTTAAGATGTTAGTGATACAAGTAGATGGTGCATTATTGTTGTACTAATAAACAAACAAGTTATTTAGCAAGGGTGACAAGTGAGGTAACAAACAATGCAAATAGCTTTTCTCCTGGGTACCAGTGGATGAGAATCAGAGTGTAACCACATTAACTGCATTTCCTATATACAACCACTTCAAAAGCTTGCTCCTTATGCAGATCCTTATGTATTCCTATCACTTTTTGCAGGCTGGAGGAATCCAAAGCTGCCTCCTTCAGTTGAGGGAGCTGAACCACGGCCCACAGCTCTCCACTGGCTGCATGTTCATGTAGCTTCCCCTGTACGATTTACTTCTGATGAGTGTTTGCCCCATTTACTACAGTATGTCCAATGAGAAATTTCTGAAGCCATTAATATTGCAAGGGACAGTAGTTAGTATGGAAAAGGAAGAAGAGAAATGATTAAATGTCTGAGGCACCAGTGTGTTTGCAAAGAACATTTGTGAAAGAAAAAAGGATGGATAGAAATTCAGGCTAGCTGGAGCTTGTGCATATGTTTTCAATAACCCAGAATGAACTGTTATACTTGGCAAAGTGCCGCGGAAATCAGAGGGTATAATCTTATAACTAGAAAATTAGGAACTATAAAATGTTTTAAGTACACAAGAGAGAATAAACATATGTAATATATTACTGTTCAAACGAAGAAAACTCTTAAGACAGCTCCCAGGCAAAGGGTCAGAACTGGGAAGAAGATAGAAACCAAATGAATCTTTGTATTTCCTGCAGGATTTCCTGAAAATAACTCTCTTAGTTATAAGGAAAACTTTTGACAGTAATAATATATATTTTTTTCATGGCTTGTAAAGCTTAAAAAAGGGTGCAAAAGTAATTTCTTATCTATTTCCATCATCTTTTCCACCACAATCCCTGTTGGACCAATTTAGTAAAATAATTTTGCCCATATCCTGTAGATAGAATGCATTATCTCACTGTTGTAACTGAGGTGAGACACAACATCAGATGCAGATGGTAGGTTTATTTTTCTTTTACAGCAGAGAGTGCCATTAATTTAGTAGTTGGGTAGAGATAGTGATAGGAGGATGGTTGGACTAGATGATCTTATAGGTCCTTTCCAACCTTATGAACTTATGAACTTATGACTAAAAATCTCTTTATATCTTGCACAAGGGTAATAGTAAATAAAGACTTCCAGAAAAAGATTTTGAAATGAAGGCTTTAATCTAATGGATATTAGAAGTCGAGGGAATTTTGTGTGATGCCAGTACTTTTTGGTATCAAATTTCAGATACTTTTCTTACCAAATGCTTTTTTAAAGGCTTGTGGCAGAACAAAAAAGTAAAGTTGAGTTCTGGCAAGTCAAACTCAAGTGTGTCATGGGATTAATTTCACTGAAGTCTTTGCTTATTTGCAAAGGACAAGATAAAAGTAATGTGTAAAAAGGGAAGCTGAAATGTTTTGAGGAAATCTAATAATGCATTCCTTGGATGTAGTAGGCTGGAGTAGGAACTTTATGTACGTGTTCCATCTTTCATACCGACTCTTCAGTTCACTTTCTATCTGTGGGTCAAATAGGTCAAAATCTGTCATTCTTTAAGGAAGAACTCAGAATAATATTACTGACCACAGTTTCACTAAGATGTTATGAAATTCTCAAAGTGGAGAAGTTTTATCATTATTTTAAAATTAAAATTGTCAAAATTACCTAAAACAATTACTATATTTATCTTTTTCTAGTGGGAGAGACTCACAAAGCGCATCAGTTTTTCTATCAAGCCTCAAGTGAGACTTGGAATAATATGATAAAATTATGGGGTGCAAATTCCAAAGGCTATTTCTATCTTGATAATTGAAGTAAGGAAAAGAATCCTTATTGCTTGAGAGAGAGAAATTTCACTCTTTTCACCTATTTCATTTTGTGGTTTCTTGTCTAGTGGCCTCTGTCAATTCCCTGGGTCAGGAAATACTTTGCTTTTCTGTGCTCCTTGTGAGAGTTGAAGCAGTGTTTTAAACTAAAATTCTTCTAAGTGCATTGCACTGATTTCAGTGTAGATCTTGGTGAGCAATATTGCTTGTGAACTACTATCCGTTTGAACACATTTTATATTTAAATAAAAGCAAAGAAGAAGAATACTTGTGTCCATTTAAAATCTTGGCATGTTTTCTGTTACATGTCTTGTGAAATGCTTGCCCAAATCAATGCTAGAGTGCTTTGAACATTATTTATCTTGTATATGTTCTTAGCTTAGATACGATCACTAGACACAACTCAATTTTTAAGGAGAGAACAAGTTCTGTATGGTTGCATGATAACCATCATTACAAATATAAGTTCCCATTTCAGTAATAAATATGCTTTTTTAAAAAGATTGTCCAATACTGAGAATTCCTAAAGCCTTATCGTTATGAAGTTAATATGCTGTTGTTAAGTCGTCTTAACACTGCATCTTGTGAACCTGTCCTCAGGTTTTGAAGCTAGTCTCTGTGCTCTGCCCAGAATCTTCATCTAAACAATTTTTAATGTTTAAGTACCTATTTCAAACTATATATGGGAAGGTAATAAATTAGTCAGAGTTTATTTGTGACCTGCAAAAGGTAACTTCACTGTGAAGGCTCTAACAGGGCACATAAAAAGAACGACTTACTGTCTAGAAAAGCAAAATACTTTTTTTCCTCAAGAATGGCTATGGTATCCCTTTGAAACTTCTCTCCAGGCTGGTGAGAAGTGTTAAGTGACCCGGAGGAGTTTTTAAATGGTGTTGGCTAACCCAGGCTGCAAACCCACAAACTGCTGTCTATTCTGTTGTGAGCTGAGACCACAGTCTGCCTTTTATATATTATGTTAGTTATTCAGGCTACAAGCTTAAGAAGTGACTTGATTTAAATCGAACATGAAATTGAAAATGTACTGAATGTATTAATTTTGAGCAGAATAAGATTGTAGGGCTTTACTGAGATGTTATAATTTAGAAATTTTAAAATGATCGTTTTTTTCTTCTTTAACTGTTTTAGCATGGAATTCTCTCATTAGATTTATCTATCTGTCTGCATTATTAGAGCTTCAAAACTGTCAAACAGAAATACTCCAAATTATTTTAACAACATAACGTGTTTTTTAAGCCAGAAAAATATGCCTCTACAACATTTATCCTAATGCCTGTTATTTTTTCGACATTATTTTTATAATATTGACAGATTTTATTTTAAGGAAAATACAAATAACAATAGAAAAACATATTTTTAATTTGTACATGTGGGGTTATTTTTGCTTTAAAAGTTCTATGCAGCTTCTGTCCAAGCTTCTGAATGTGTGCTATGTGGCCTCTCTGATCAATTATATCAAAATTCAATCGGTGAATGATAACGAGGAAGTGTTACTACACACCTGTTACAGTCAATTTGTACATTAAAAAACTTCATTAATAAACACAGAATACTGTTAACAATTTAAATACTGGAAATCTCTTTGTATATGTACTGTAGACAAAACACAGGTTAAGCTTCTCTAAAAATGTAATCAATATGAATTATTTGTTTCATCCCACTCCTTGTACAGTGTTTCTGATTGAATTTTCTGTTGCATAAAACATATTCCCTCTTTCTTTATATACTATGGCAGTTAGCTTAGATCTCTTGGGAGAAATAAAAATTGGTATTTATTTATATTCCAACTTCTAAACAGGCAGAAAGAAGCTGCCTAGACCAGATATGCACTCCTTGATGAATTGAAATGTAAGTAGAATTACAGAAAATGCTGTTTTAGCTTAGCTCAATTCAATGACTCGTGCTGTTGTACTCCAGTATCAACCTCAGGGGAATGGGTTGTGAGAATCCTGCCTGAAAGGTTTATGCATCAAAAATTATGATTGAAAAAACTCCAGACCTCCCTAAAGTGATACAGAATGTTCTGCAGACACAACAACTGAAAGTGAGATGAGACAGTAACATGATTAAAAGTCTGCAGAAACTGAAGGGTGAAGTAGCAAACTACAGCTGTAAAAGAGGGGAGGAAAAACATGCATGCTGCGTTATAATATTCTAGAAAAAGATCAGACTTCCCCATATGGTTAGAAATATGATTGCTACCATATGTCAGAAGCGTGTTACCAGAAGACAGTCAAAGAAGTGAGAAAGCATTGTAGAGGCATCATGTAACACTGAGGGAGGAAGTCAAAATAGATATTCATAGTCCTGAGGCATGAATGCTGCCTTGAAATTTTTGATCAGTTACATTCTGTGTTGTTCATCACAGCTTGGCTTCAAAAGCAGCCAGATAAACACGTCCATTCTGAATGAATTCATGAATTACATTCGAGTTGAGAAAGAGAGAGCAGAATCAGATTTTGTAGGATATTTAGCAGAATAAAGTCTAATATCCTTCATTGCAGCTTGAAACCAGTGTGTAAAGTCTAGGAAATAATTCATAGCTACTGTACGGTGATAAAATTAAGCAGTAGTTCAAGTAGAAAATACCAACTTGTCTTGATTGAAGGTAATAGTCGCAGGGGGGATGGATCAACCTAATCAGCACCTACAGCCCCTGAAAGCTTTTTTTTTTTTTTTTTTTTTACCCTGGACATTTATGTAACTCCACACTTCAAGATAGAAAAAGCTGAGATCAATGAATTGCAGCAATGGAACTTGATCAGCATCTGTAGCAACCCAGCAGTTTCTCTTCTCGTTCTCCGCACCACCCTCTCTCAGCTCCCCTCTTTATTCCCCCATCCCTGTCAAGCAGCACAGCTCACTCTTGCTGTGCACATCTGGCAGAATGCAACAGCTGCTCTCCGCCCAGGCTGGCACAGCTGCTGCTCCTAAATGTGAGCTGTCCAAGCAACTGCTACTAATGATTCCCCTGACAGCTCTTTTCCACTTACTGATCCAGTTCTCCTATTCACCACCTGCTTGATTTCCCTTCCCCAAACACCCTAGCTTCTCAAACCCACACTCTGCATCCTCTTCTCCTAGAAGCATGCACACTCAAGCAGTGCTAATGCTATTCTTTGCAAACCATTTCCCTACACTTCCAGCTCAACAGCTACTGCTGTTACCATCCTTGGATTTAAAATAGCAAGCCAATGAATGGAAGATTAGTTAGTTCTCTTATCTCTGTTTTGCTGTGTTCTGATTTGAATTGTATGCCATAGCATAATACTAGAAGTAAGCCAAAACAGTGCTGAAGTTCTAAGTTACAAAACAAAACTAGGGAAATGGGGTCTTGAGCTGGTTATTGACAAATCACTGCCTCTCATCCTGTGACAGAGGTAATTGTAGTAGTTGCATTTTTGTGTTGTGATGGGGGTTTTCCCGTAAGTGGAGTTAGTCCTATGACAGTTTGCTTGTGTACTAACAACAATGGGTAGCAAAACTGGATCAACTACATTGCTGTTTTCTGAGACTTAATTCTGATGCTGACTTTGCGTTGGAAATTTATTTCTGTTTACAGTCTTATCACAGAGCACGGCTAGTCAGAAATTTAATAATACTTGATTTCCATTTTGGTAGGAGTTTCTTGGTCTCTTTTTTTCCATCTTCAGAAGAAGTATGTTGTTTTCAAATATTGAGCTTTATCTCAAAGCCAGAGAAACCCAAGATTCTAGAAAGACCTTGAACCTGGAAAATTCAGCCAGGGTGTGGGAATTTCTGTGTTCAATGCCAAGTTTGAGTCAGACTTGGGAAGTGAGCATCATTAGCTCATGTTATCTGTGAAGTCCATTTCTCCATACTAATAATTACCACGTGTATCTTAGCTTTTCCTCTTTAAAGTAATAAACAAATGATAGGCTGAGAATGTTCTTGTTAGGGCAGTTCCTTTGGATGCAGGAGAGCAAGGTCTAATTCTTGTACTTGATCCAGGTCAAATCCAAGTACATGTTCAGCTAATGTTTCTCGAACCCCAGGCAAATTCTCTCATTGTTACATGATGACCACTAGACCACTAGCATGGTATTTGCCTTCCCTGTTTTTTCTTTTTTTTTTTTTGTTGTTTGTTTGTTTTAAAAATGCTGGAATGAGTATCGTACAAACGAGGAGTATTTTTAAAATCTCAAAAAAATAATATCAATTTTGGAAAAGTATTTTTGTCCTAACACTTCTGCTTGTGTTCTTCTGCCTGTGCTTTTTGTGTACACATTCAAATCTTTGAATGTTCAATAGTCTTTCGTATGCAGAAGTTGACTGAAGAAAGTATTTATATCCAAAATATATCAATTTAAATATACAACCTTTTTAAGCTACTTGAAACAATGAAGAACGACCTCCAACACTGCTGAAAGCATCAGTTACTGGTTCAGAATTCACTACAGAGGATGAAGTGGGGGTATGGTAATTCTGGCAAAAGAGTATTTGGTTCTTTCCTGAGTACCTAGGAAATGAATTAATTTCACATAATGCAGTACTTTGAGCTTTCTTTGACCAAGCTGAATTTCACAGAATATTTTGGAACTGTAAGACCTGAAGCACAGATATGTACTGATTTTTTCCTGTTGCTGTCTGTAGTGTGTTCTGTAGAATATCATCCTTTATATATACAGTAGCCTTTCACTGTAGGCACAACTAGAAGAAGAGATGTATGTGGAAACGGGGAGATAAATACTTCACGTCTTTAGTGGGACCTTGAAATTGCTTTAGCCAATATTATGAGATCAAATGCAAAAAAACCTTTGGACAGCTATCACTGTAACCAAAGAAGAGAGTTCCAGTACCCTGTTCTTCTGAAAGCTGATTTTGAGTGCATTCGTGTTACTGGACAAATTCTTTGAGAGGACTTTGGGTCTAGGGGGAGAAGTTTTGAAGAGCAATCCTTCTGAATGTTCTGTGAATATCCCAGCTCCCTAAGCTTCAGAAGAATGTATCTGAACTCAGGAAAGTATGTTGCGCAAGATTACTTTAGGCAATGACAATGATGGGGAGCCCTTTGTGGGCAGGAAACAGCAGAAGGTATAGGAAATACTCTGTGAAAAAAACTACAGACAGACAGGAGGACGAGGATGATTCACACCCTGATCACAGCAGCCTTTATTGAAGCCATTAAATGTGACTCAGATGAGTAGACAAAATTCTAACATTTCTGGCTTTTCAGTTCCATTGCCTTCCCATCATTTCTGTGAAGTTAGTTTCTTAGTAGGGAGTGTTTCAGTTTTCCTTCCCTTTCCTACAGTCCAATGATTCTTTACCTCTTAATAAATACAATGAATGTGCTCCATTAATGGACAAGAGCATTAGAGAATAATGTCTGTTAAAATCTGAAAACTCTTAATACTTTTCACAATTAAGGTGGCATCGATTCAAGTTCTTTTTCAAATAGGAAAAACCCAAATGATTTCCCTAGTGACTGTTACAGCCTATGAGAAGTGGATATTCTAGTAAGGAAGTTTGATTTTTCCGATGCTGGTTTGTTTGCACAAATTGTCTTTGCCTGATCCCAGAATTTATCTAAATCCTCATTTATCAATAACAGAGGGTATTTGTATCAGGTTTTTATTCTAAATTGTGAATGCTAACCCAAGAAAAGTAGACAAAAATGTAAATGCAAGTTATTGTGATTTTACATATATGAGATTTAAATCTGTTACTATCAAACAATTTTTTGAAGCAGTGATTATTCTGCTAGAAATCTGTGGTATACTCTTTGTTCCAGTTCTGTTTCTGTTCTTTCTAATAGACAGGTGCTTTGCTTGCAGAGGTTCAGCTCTGCTCAAGGTATGAATCTAATGACTTCTACTCAGCCAAGTATTACCCCTGTGACAGAGAAAGGTATATTTTTGTAGTAAAGTGCAGATACTGATGACATTGTGAATAGATGAAATACAAAACATGAATGGTGTTAAATTCATGTAAACTTATCAGCATGTGATGTTATATTGCCTCAGAGATCTTACAAAGACTTTCAGGACTTTCTGCCTGGATGCCTGCGCAAAGCATGAGTGAAGGTGTCCTCGTGATGGGGTAGATATATTTAAAATGCTTCGCTCAAATGACAAGTATTAGTCACACTGAAATCAATCTGTGCTTGCCAGTGTTTGTGGAAATAAAGATCATATTTGCTGCATTGGAGTCTTAAAGTTTCAGGTTCCTTTTCTTTAGGATCCAATTCATTCTTACGGGAACAAAGATCTTTTGTTTAAGTATGTATTATATTTCTTTATTTTCCCCTCTAAAGCAAACTTTGTGCATAGGCCTATGTTATCATTAGCATACATTTGGTGCAGGAGCGTGCTTCTGAAGGGAGTATCCTGACTGGCACATCTTGAATGTACTTTGCTTTCTGTCAAGGATCACTCTTAGAATATGTGGATTAAGTTTCTTTCAAATGGAAATAAACACAGAACACTTATTCGAAGAGACCAGACAAGTTGAAAGCCAGCTGCTCCATATGCTGCAAAATGGATGTTTTATCCAAAATATCTGCTTCTCTGGCACATCATTCTTTACTTACTTCTATTGAGCACACAAACTGATGTGTGCTAGAAATGAGTTAAAGTGGATTAGATAATAAGCAATATTTTTAAGTATTTCTCATTCATTACCAATCTCAACCCATGTTGCATGTGATTTTTAGACCATTTGATATTACCAAGTAGCTTTGCCTTGTTTTACTTGTGCCCATTACCAGCTGCAGCTGGTGTTTATTCTTGAAAAATATGGCATGAGCTGGAAACTTACTGAATGCCTATAGGGCTGAGTTAACTTAATTACAGCTGTCATTATTTGTGCTCCATGGTGGTTCCTTTTAGGCATGAACTATAATCACAGCAAGTGAAATAATCTTTTCTAAACTTATATAAAATATAATTCCTGCAAATTCTATAGATTCTATAGTGTCATGAGGCATGATGTGTTCTCCAAGCTGTGGTGTACTGATAGGATTCTCCATCGAGTGCTATTTTTCCCTCTCTCTTACTATAGCTAATACTGAAGAATAGGTGAACTGTTCAGTTAATATCTCATTATTTCTTGTCATGGTTGAGGCATCTTCAGAAAACTGATAGATCAGGAAGATAGATAACTGTTGATTTATGTGATGAGAAAGACCAACATTTACTAATGTGGGGCATTGCTCACAGCAACAGACCATTACAGTCTGTGAACAGTTAGGATAAAAAACAATTACCTGCAGTACTTGTAGCCAATTTCCTCTAATTCCATTAGCAAGACAAGTCTAGTGATGGTGGTTTTCCCCACTCTCTCA
The DNA here is from genome assembly GCF_038088225.1 of Cyrtonyx montezumae. NCBI lineage: Eukaryota > Metazoa > Chordata > Aves > Galliformes > Odontophoridae > Cyrtonyx > Cyrtonyx montezumae. The sequence goes on along the minus strand of NW_027072089.1, from coordinate 33,731,717 downwards.
CTCACACTATATTTTAAGTTGGTGCTATGAACTGGTTTAGAATATATTATATAGGTCCACCCTTGATTTGGTTATTAGGGATGAAATTTATTATTTTCTAAGACTTCTGGAGAGTTGAGTTCATGCCTCCTTACACAATAAAAACTGGAACTTGACAGAAGTTGACAAGAATTACTGCTCCATGAAGGTATGGGTGACTCAGAAGATTTTTGGTTTTCTAAAATGAAGAAAAAATATACTCTCTAAAGGACATCGGTCTTAAATGGCTAATTAATGCAGGTCAGGAAAAATAAAGGACATTTCTCTGTGAGATATACTTTAAAATAATTAAATGGACTTGTTAAATAAGTTTTTTTTTTTTTTTTGTATATCAGAATTTATTCTCAAATCTTGGATTCTCCTCAGATCTGTAGTACTGTTCTGTTAGTGTCTGGTCGCAAGTTTTAGTATTCTGCCCATGTCTGTTTCTTTGTGATCAGGGTTCTTTCAAGTGTCTAAAAAATTTCTGAGACATATCTAGACATTATTGATATTACTCTGACAGCATTTTGGTTGGATATTTTTGAAATCTTTGTGCAGTAGTAGAGCTCAGAAGAAAAACAGACCTTTTTGAACTCAGACCTTTCATGCCATCAGTAGGACTGGTATTTTTTTCCCTCTTGGACTCAATCTCTGTTTTCTGGATTCACTCTTTATCTTCTTTTCTATCAATTCCGGTCTATAATGCTCTTCTTTTATACTCTGATTATTGGCTTTTTCACTGACACTACTCTGTCCTGCTGATTTCATGTGCTGAGAGAAAGAAACAAGTGTCTTGATTCTTTCAATTTGCTATGTTCTATCTTAGCCTTCTTTCTTACTCAAGTCTTCCTCAAGATATTTCTGAGAGATTCTGGGTAGATTTTCAGGAAAAGAAAAAAAAAAAGAAAAACGGCATATTAAATCTGAGATAATATGAACCTGTGCAACAAATGAGAAAGCCACTTCCGTCTAAATGGTTTGTTCTGCAGTATTCCATGTGGCACTGCATACTGTTAAAACAGATGTGCCGTCAAAGTAGTTCAGTGCTCCAGTGATTTATAATCTGCACCTCTACCCCTGGAAAATCTCTTTCTATTACAATCTTATGTAACAGAAGAAGAGTTCAAAATCTGTGGCCTAAAAAGCCTATTATGCTCAATGAGAAAACTATTCAGAGGAGGAGGCAGATACTTTGTCAAGATAACATCGGTTAGTTTAACTGTCATAGATGGTAAGAATGTAAATGAACAGGAAGTCCCAAGAAGTTCTCCATACCCATTAGAGAATGGTCAATATAAGATGCTTTTATGTTTGAATCTCCTGTCATGTGTTAGTGATATCTTTCTTATCCCACTAAAATGTGAGTCGAGTGATTCTGCTTCCTCAGTTTTTGAAGAGTCCTGTAAAATAGGTCAGACCTTCTACCTAAGGGTTTTTATCCACCTTACATCTCATATTCAAATCTCCATCTGCCTATATATGCATTGTTTGAAAAGAAGTATATTCTCTGGATGCTGTAAATAAATGTTCTCTTCATAAACTTTGACATTTAATGTATTCTGCTTTCCTTACCTACCTAGGCTTTTGCTCTCAGAGCACAATATGCTGGTACTTTTATGATGTGGTTACCTGCTGATGATATAGAAGGGAAGGAACATTTTGAATTCTTTGACTTTGTCCTTCCAGTCTGTTACTGTAAAGTAGCAGATTTTGTAGTGATATTCCTGGATATAATCTTCTCTACCAATCATTTTTTCAAAGGTTAATACATCAAATCCCATTGTCCTTTTTTTGGATTGCAAAAGGGTAAGCTTCCTGCATCACAGGATCACAGAACAGTTGAGGTTGGAAGGGATCTCTGGAGAAATCTATTCCAACCTCCCTGCTCAAGCAGGGTCCCCTAGACCAGGCGCATTACAAACTACTGTGTCCAAACAGCTTTTTAATATCTCCAGAGAAGGAGACTCCACAGCCTTTCTGGGCAAACTGTGCCGGGGCTCAGTCACCCACGCAATCATTGTTCCATGACAGATCCTTTGATTTGAGTGTTCTGGTGCTTATAATAAACATTAATGTCAGAGATGTGATAAATAGGCTTAATTTGTCTGCCTTCCAACTGATGATTTACAGTGTAAATATGTTTATTTGCTACTGATGTGTGTGGGAATCTGGTAAGCATGATTTCTTTTTTTGTTCTTGTTCTTGTTATTAATGAAATTCATCTTTTTCTCTAATGTATTGAAGATTACTGGAAGCAATCTACATCTAACTCCACCTTTGTGATCAACCTTTGTCGAATCCCTATACATAAGGAATATGTTGTGAAATCCAGAAATTAATTCCTCCTTTACTAGTTTGTGTCCCATTGAGTGAGCCTGAGGACACTTTACCTCTCACTTTGATGGGCAATAAGAAGTGTGACCATTTCCTAGTGCTTTATTCTTCTGAAGTTTTTGTTCTTCTGTGTACTCCTTTCTCAGGTTCCTGTAGGTTATTCTACAAAGGTCGCCTGGAGACCACTATCTTTATCATGTCTTTTCTCTCTTTCTGTATTTATATAACTAGACAAAAAAAAAAAAAAGAAGCAAAAAGATGTGTGTAGTAATTTTTCCCTAGCTGACTTATATTTTTATATTTTAATTAAAGAATTTATTTATTTTGCCTATTTTTCTGAACTCTTTGACAGCTACAAATGTGTGGAAAATCTATTCAGCATCTTTGTTTTAGAATATCTATTTTATGTACTTAGTAAGTAATGTTGGCAGGGTCTGTATAAGTAAATCTGGGCATACCAAGGAATGCTCAGTGCCATAATATCTTTTGAATTATGCTAGTGTTTGATTTTACTTTTTTTTGCATACACAGAGGAAAGCTTCATCATCTCCACATTAAAAAATTGAGGTGGCCTTCCTATATTGATAAAAAAAAAAGAGAACAAAAAACACAGATTTAACTTTATTACCTTCCCTGAAATGTCCATGAAGCCAAGGAGACATGATTTGGTTATACTGATAAATATAAATTTGATGTCAGTAGACCTAATTAGTTCCCAGTACTGTTACTCAAACGTTTTGCCTTCTTCTAGGTATGTAACAGTCCACTTCCACTTTCCTGATGCTTGTGAATACTTACAGGGTAGGATTGTATGGAATTTAGAACTCAATAATGTGTATCTTTTTATGCATATTAATATATTCAGCTTCAACTGAATTTTCTATAGAAATCTTTCTATCCTCACTGGTTCCATGAAGTTAGATGAAGTCTTATGACAGCATGAAGTCACCAGTTCCACTGAAGTTACATTCTTTCTCCCTCAGTTAATAGCAAAATCAAAATTGCTTTTATTTTGAATTTTTTATGAGAGAGGACTTCTGGAAACATCAAGGAGAAAAGATGGTGATTTCTTTGTCCTTCCTGGTGCTCAAATGCTGCCGCTTTTCACACAGATGGTCCAAATATGTCAGCAGATAAAAAGCCTTTTATAGATGAGATCTGTAAGACAGCAGACAACTGAGTTGAGGCACTGCTTTGTAAATGACAGCAAGGGAGCAAAAAAGAGACACACAAAAAAGATGAGAAGAGATGGGAGAGAGCATGAAGTGACATTTGGAGAGATGATAGTGTCTGTTGCTGCCATTTTATTGTTTTGCTTTGTTAAATGATATTAACATTGCAAGAAAGCTTTTTTAATATCAGAAACAATTTTTCATCGATTATATCTAATAGTCAAGATTTTTGAAGATTGGTCTAATTAGGAAGAGGAGGATACATTGTCACTTAAGAGAAGTAGCTGCTTGCTCCTGTGCTGCGGATTATTTCTTAAAGATAGAGATTATGAACAAAGTTGGGTATCACTCAACTACTTGTATTAAAACATAAGAAAATCACAGCAGGATCAGGGATACTTTGACCTGTAATCTCTCTGTAAAGCTATACAGCACCTTTACTTTCTTAAAAACCTCCTCAGATCTCACCTTTCTGCCCTTGCCATCATTAAGGATTTCACAGAGGGCCCTCCCATCATGAACAGAAATTTTTCCTTCTTTTTCCAAGTGGAACTGTTATTTCTGATAACAAACTGCATCTGCAGTCTTCCTTTGCTTTTGAAATAACAACCTGTGCTCTTTCAAACCTGCCCTTCAAACCTGGTGAGAACTTACCTGTTCTCACCAGTAAGAAAGATTTTGCTTTTCTGCTATATTTATGAAGAATCTGTGCATCACTGAATTCCAGATTGAGATTTAGTGCAACTCCTATGAATCTCATGGGCAGGTATCGGTCATCTGCTCCCAAACAATCTTTTCTGGCTCTAATTGTCTGAAGAGTGAAGAAAATGTGGAGGAAAAAGTGTTTTTTTCTATCTGCTAACTTGAACCGCATCAATAGGAACTTCGCCCATATCATATGACTTTAAAAATCAGGCTCAAAGGGATGTGGGAAAGGAAGGATCCAAGGGGTGAAGAAGAGGGAAGAATAATTAGAGGAAGAACACAAAGAGAAGATGCAGTAAGATGTATTCAAGCAAATAGGATTATTATAAGGATCACATTTTCAGAAAGAAGGATAATGCCTTCTGAGCAAGAGTGAGTTCTCTGGGTTGAACAGATTTGGCAGCCTTACACCTTCACAACCATAGTCTACCATTTTGTCTGCCCTCATGAGATGGATGAGCATTTTAGACTGGTGTTAAAGAATAGCTGACTTTACCTCTTTGCTGTGGACAATGAAAATATGTAGTCTTAACACTTTACAATAAGCAAATCATGGTAGAATTTGTATACATAATGTATTTTGATCATTTAGTTCAGTGCCTCAGTACTTATTTGAATTTGTAAATATAATTTTTCCATTGGAAATTCTCCCAGGAAGGGCAAAAAAAGTGAGATGGCTGTTCATTGTTGTAACTTAGCAGATATTCAGGGATTGTTGTGAGAGTTTCGGTGAAGTATTATTAGAACATTTCTTACTCCAAACATATTTTTGTTGTCCACCACCAAATGTCATAAAGCTATTCTTTTACTGGATTGGTATGAACATCCTAAGATGTTAGTTTCATTACTGTTCAGGAGGTGAATGTTCTTAACAAGGGCATAGTTTCCTCTTTCATTCTGGCTTTGGAATGATAGAACCTGAAGAAGATGAATTGCTATGTGCATTTTTACTCCAGAGTAGACTGTTCAACCAGCAGCACCTTCTTGAGCTCCTTTACATGGTATTTCAGCAGAAGCTGAGCCCCACGTGTATACAAATTCTACCAAGATTAGCTTATTGTAAAGTGTTAAGACTTGTGATGGGAGCTATCTGGGTGTCATTTGCTGCTCTAAATGGATAGATCAAGATGTGAGTGAAAAGAAATAGTACTACATGTATTTTACTGAATGACAGAAATTAGTGGACAGATTGGGCCACTTAATAAATTAAATTTAAGGGATTGCCTAAAGCCACTAAAGAAGTCTGTGACAAAGCTACAAATAAGCAAGTTTAGTGAAAGCTTTGTAATAGAATTTTATCTTAGTTTAGGTTACTAAGACGCACACTAAATCCCTCATTTATCCATTTTCACAGAATCATAGAATTCTTTGAGTTGGAAGGGACCTCTGAAGGCCATCTAGTCCAACTCCCCTGCAATTAACAGGGACATCCACAGCTAGATCTGGTTGCTAAGGACCTTAAAAATCTCCAGGGACAGAGCATCAACCTGATCACTGGGTAGCCTGTTCCAGTGCCTCACCACTCTCGCTGTAAAAGAATTTTTCCTTATATCTAACCTTAATCTACCCTTTTTAAGCTTGAAACCATTTCCCCTATTTCTATCACCACAATCCCTGCTGAAGAGTCTGTGTCCTGTTGTTACTACTGTTGATGTCTTAAGGATCAATAGAGTTTAAGAAGGGAAGGGGGAGAATGACTCAGCCAAGGCTGTGTGCAGTGTTTTTTTGTCAAACCTAACACATCTCTAGGCATTTGCAGAGACCAGACACAAGCTACGCTTGTATTTCCCTCATCCCTTTACTCAAAAAACCGCTACCTATGGAATTCAGCTTTGACCTTGTAGTTATTCCTAGTTATTGATAACCTTCATGCTACATTGCATATATATGTTAACCCAGGTTACACTGCGGGTGTTCCTAACCTACCGTATGGAGGTTGACTGGGTTAACAGGCTACCACATTTGCATTAAAAATTATTGGTCAGTGAGCAGACAAAATTTTAAGTTTCAAGTGTAGTTCCAATTAATGTAGCTGTGAAAGCTATTCTGCTGGTCACCCAGACCACTGTTGGTCCTACTGAAACTTTTGGTAGCTGTATTCTCTGACAGTCACTTGGTGCCAGGAGGAGGAAAGGAGTGAGAAAAGGAGAGGATGACTGTGCCCCTGTCTGTGTTAGTCCAGCATGGAGTCAGCTGTGAGACAGGGTAGTATTAGTAGGGTAGAAGTACTCATATCTTTAGATAGTTTAGACATAACAAGCTGATGAAAATTTCCATTCTGCTTGAATTCCTCTCAGCAAAATGGCAGCTTATTTCTTTGTGATCATTCATTTTTTATTACATTCTTGTCATGGCTTTACCTTGTTTTAAATATTAAAGACTGGTAGTACTAGGAAAGATGTCTGATATAAGGACACTGTCTCTTTAACAGTAAGTCTGATATTTGTTTGTTTAAGGCTGCTCTGAAAATTATGCCTTTTATTTTATTATGCTGGCCCATGATATCAGAAGCAGATGGTGGTGGTATGGCAGTAGAGGATGAAGCTTCCCACCAATATTCTGTTACATTTTCTTGTCATGTGACAGATGGAAGCAAAGGGGTAAATGACATCTGCCATGGAAGTGCATATGAAGCAATGGTATATTACTGAATTCCGCCATGTGGTAAAATGACACCCATTGAAATTCATCAGTGCTTGCCAAACATTTATGGAGAGAAAAGAGTGAGGTGGTGGGTGGTGTTTGTCAGCAGTGGTCACCTCCACTTGTGAAGATTTTTATAGGTGTGGCATGCAAACTCTTCTTCATTGCTGGCAAAAAATGGAGAGCTAATGGTGGTTACTACATGGAAAAATAATGTTTGGTAGCTGAGAATTTGCTCTACCAAGCAGTGTTGTTGTTCTACTTTTTGTATTGGTTGTGGTTTCTATGGAAATACTTAGGAGGCATCAGTTTCAGAGCAACCTAAGTAGCATATTCTGATGATAGCATAGAATTACCTTAGGCTATGCTATTTTCCTATGCTTTTTCTTGGCACTTCATGGAACAACCATATGACATAATTCAGTCTTTTGAGGATTTTATCAATTGGAGTGAATGTTAATACTGAGGTAAAGTTTTGAATGTGGCTTTTAATAACAGTTCTTTGTCAAGTGTAAACAAAGTATCTTCAATTTCTTAAAAAAATATGCATTTATTACATTGTATAAGCAGGAAAGAACTAATTCCTCCAAAACCCCACAGTATTTAGGATGCACTAAACTGAATTTAGACAAAAACAATCAGCAAGTCAGGGAGTGTGCTTTTATTCCTATATGTTGCCATTGCAATATTTTGTTCCATTTTAATACATGTATTTCTGTATGCTGATATTTACATAGCACTTTATCATCTAATCACCTTTCGAAGAATATTATTCAGCACCTACAGTTTGATCATAGTACTATAGGATATTAGCGTTACAGAGATGAAAATAAAATGGGCATCTTAGGCTCCTTTCAGATCCCTAGCTTTTCAATAAAACACAAAGCATAATGCATGTGTATTTTAGTTCATTCATTGACATGTTCTGTTGACTTTTTCTAGTGAAATAGAACACAGCATAGTCATTGAAGCAAGCAGTTAAAACATCCATATCCTCTCTATGTTTTGCTCATGGTAAGAACCTCTTTTCCCTATTATCAATGTCAAATATGAGTCTTAAAGAACTTTCATTAGCTCACCATGTTGAATTTTCCCCTTGTAACTAATCACTGCTTAATTAATACTAATTAATCATTTAATACTAAGTTAACTAATCTTTTCTAGACACATGCAGGACATATGGAGGTTCCACTTCTGATATTTTTGCCACAGAGATACCATAGTTTGGTCTATATGTTACATCGTCTGAGATATTGCGCAGTATCTAAAACCTGAAACAATGCTGTCTCACTTCAAAGAGTTCCAGAGAGTCCATTTCTCAAAGGGCCTGAGTTTAGCGATTGCTTAGCTCGTGCACTAGTCTTTAATCCTTGTTATTCTAATCCTTCTCCCTACACCTACATTCTGTCCTGGTTGTCTTAACTATAGAGGCAACAGCATTTTGTTCAAGAAATGAACTAAACTTAGTAAGAACAACCTCCTACTGAGCTCTGCTTTGCAGCTCTTCTCTGCACAGCTGCTGAGATGCTTTTCTCTTCTTCAGACTTTACAAGGACTTTCACAGGCTCTGTACAAGCAACCTGGTTTTCTGCAGGTTTGTCTTTTGATTGATTGACTTCAGTGCAGGCTTTGATGCAATCCCTGCCTGGTCTTTTACCAAATGTAGCTGCTTCTGGTGGCTTTTTTTTCCTACAAAGAAGAAGTCTCTTTTATGTTATTTTCTTGAAACTGTTTCTCTTATCTTTCAGACCTCTGCTCCTGTTTTGTGTTCCATATTTCAAAGCAAAATTGAAAAAGGCCAAGTTAAGAAAGGGGGAAAAGGGGATGAGGAGTTACCTGTGCTTGAGCATATTTCTATTATTATGCAATCCTCATATGCATTGTAAGCCATGTTAAAAAAAAGTTTTCTGAAGTAGTAAGTATTTATTTATGCAAAGTGTTACTTTTCTTGTAGTGTCCTTTTCTTGTAGTACTGTCTGGTTATGTTATCTTCTAGATGTACATATTGTTATCATCTTCTAGTCCATATTTTTAAGATTTAGAAATAATTTCTATTTTCTTTAGAACAACTTTTACTTAGGGGAAATCACACACTGATTGACCATTGTGCGTACATATCTGATGCTGCTCTGAAAGTAATGCTTCCTGTTTTCTGATGCTGGCTCACAGTGCAGAGATGGATGTAGTTGTATGGCAGTACAATTTCACTTTCCCAAAAAATGTCCAATTACGTTTCTTTGTTGTGCATGAGAGTTTGCTCTATCAAATAGTGTTATTGTGCTCTTTGTTGTAGCTTCCATGTAGGATGTATTACTTTCAGAGCAACCTACATATATTGTTTACATCCATGTTCTGGAAATAGATTTGCATATAGCTTAAAGCTTCATTTGTGGAAGAGTCATTCTTGGTAAAACAAAACAGGTTTTGTGCATAGTAGTGGTTTCTGGACAGTATCATCAGAATTTTTTCCTGTGCTCCAGCCCTCTGATCATTTTCATGGCTCTCCTCTGGACCCATTCCAAGAGCTTTGAGTCTTTCTTGTGCTGGGGGCCCCAAGCCTGGACACACTACTGCAGATGAGGCCTCAGAAGAACTGAGCAGACAGGGACAGTCACCTCCCTCTCCCTGCTGGCCACCCCTTTTTTAACGCAACCCAGGATATAGTTGACCCTCCAGGCTGCAAACGTTCACTGCTGACTCATTTCCAGCTTCTCATCCACCAGGATCCCCAAGTCCTTCTCCGCAGAGCTGCTCCCCAGGAGTTCTTCCCCCAGTCTGTAAAAATGCCAGGGATTGCCCCAGCCCAAGTGCAACACCTTGCACTTGGCCTTGTTGACCCTCATTAGATTCACACAGGCCCACTTCTGCAGCCTGTCCAGGTCATGTGGGATGGCTTCCCTTCCCTCCAGTGTATCAGTTTCTCTGTATCTGGTCCCTTCTGATTATACTGACATCTTGACATCTACAGTTTGTCAGCATTTATCTTTGAAAAGCATTATCTTTTTTCAGAATATGTTATCATGGCTATGAAAAATGCTTGTTTCACAGGACATATACAATATATGATGATGACTCTTTCATCAGGTTTTTGTTACTTTCTAATCAAGCCAAGAAGGAATCAGTGTCAATGTCAGAAAAAAAAAAAGATCAGAAGAATAAAAAGCACATGCACGTTTATAGTCAGCTAGAATTATTGTTTTTACAATATTCTTTGATATTTATTTTTGTGGTATTAAAGATTCATTCTGTATTTTTCAGTTTTTATTAAAAAAAAGGTGAATAGAAATAAAAATTGATCCAGATAGCGAATCTGTCTTCTTCAGACTGAAAAAAGAGGGTCATGAGTTTTACATTTTAAATAGGAACATTTAATACATGCTTTCTTGTAGTTTGTAAGTAGAATTAGTCAAATTACAGTACTGCAAACATAATACTTTGTTGCTCATATTGGAAGATATACTCTGTATGAAACTGTTAATATAACAGGAAATGATAATTTATTACAAAGGTCATTACAGTTGCAAGAATCCCTCTCTTAAATGAAATGATCTCTTACATCAGATTATTATTATAAACAAACAAACAAAAAAGTTTAACAGCACTATCTAGAAACCTGTGCTAAGAAAGATGTTTCCATTGGTCAGTGAGTTTCATACGGATATGCAGTAAAAGGTAATCACAGTGGAATGACATTCATTCCTTGGAAGAAGGTTAGCACAAAGCTTATGTGTCTTTTTAGTACTTACTCAAGCCCAATTTTGAAGGGTTAAATGGAAAATTGATGATGCAGAAAGTGCTCCCTCTGGCTCTTTGCAAAGGAATGGATTTCAAGAGTATCTCAGAACCACTACAGATTATTATTTCATGTAGGGAAGAGGCACAGACCACAAATGAAGCATGATCAGATAAATAGTTCATAAATATGATCTGTAAGTGATATATTAAATGCGACTCGCACAAGTGAATGCACATAAACTGTACAATTTGAAGTTAGCTGAAACTGAACATTATGTTTTGGTAAAGTACAGTTCAGAACACAGAACTTCTTTTTTTTTTTCCCCAAAATCTAATTCAAGGCAGAATAAAAAATTTAACATGTTAAATACAGGATGAGTTCCTTGATTTCACTCACTGACATCACTGAACCTTCACAGAGCCATTTGTTAAAGAAACAGCCTCAGGTTGTATCTTATTTTTATAAAAGAGAACTGTGATCTAAACCAAGAAATTCTCTTAACTTTCTGTCTGTAGCATATTGTCTACTAAGCAAGAATTCAAGTTTCAGAGTTCATAGAATCACAGAATCATAGGGGTTGGAAGGGACCTCAAGAGATCGTTCAATCCAACCCCCCTGCCAAAGCAGGTTCCCTACACCAGGTCACACAGGTAGGCGTCCAGGCAGGTCCTGAATATCTCCAGAGAAGGAGATCCCACAATCCCCTGTGCAGCTGTGCCAGTGCTCCGTCACCCTCACCGTAAAGAAGTTCTTGCACACATTCGTGCGGAACCTCCTGTGCTGCAGTTTCTGTCCGTTCCCCCTTGTCCTGTCTCCACACACTGCTGAAAAGAGTCTGGCCTCGCCACTTTGTCCCCCACACCTCAGATATTTATAAACCTGGATCAGGTCCCCTCTCAGTCTTCTTTTCTCAAGGCTAAACAGACCCAGTTCACTCAGCCTTTCTTCATAGGGGAGATCCTCCAGGCCCCTCACCATCTTTGTGGCCCTGCACTGGACTCCTTCCAAGAGATCCCTGTCTTTTTTATACCGGGGAGCCCAGAACTGGACACAGTACTCCAGATGAGGCCTCACCAGGGCAGAGTAGAGGGGGAGGATCACCTCCCTTGACCTGCTGGCCATGCTCTTTTTAATGCGTCCCAGAATGCCATTGGCCCTCTTGGCCACAAGAGCACACTGCTGGCTCATGGTCAACCTGTCATCCACCAGGACACCCAGGTCCCTCTCACTCTACAGGGCTCCTCTCCAGCAGGTTATCCCCCAGCCTGTACTGGTGCATACAATTATTCCTCCCAAGTTACCCACAGAAATGTATGTTTTTCTGTACCACAGCTCTTTAGACCATCTCTTTGAAGGTGTGTAGTTTCCTGAACATGAATATGAAGACAGATACTTCTGGAAAACCGGTGGAATGCTTGAATGCATACCCAGGCATTAAGTAATCATGGTCCACCACTGAAAGACCAACCTTGGATTTTTAAAGAATGGTTTGTGTTGGAAGGGACCTTTAAGGTTGTCTAATTCCATCCCTACTTCTGTTGGATTTTATGATCATTTTTGAGCTCTTCTTCTTTCTAGCTGTAGCAAGCAGGGCCATAGCAAGTGAGCTGAGTTGTATTCAGTGCTTTAGTGCAAGTGCATACGTGCTTCTATTCTGGTTCTTCTCCAGATTATGAAGAATGGAGTTCAATATTCTTTTTAACTTTGTTATATAAAATATTTTAAGATCATGGAGTAGTGCTGCCTTTAAGTTACTTCATGAATACTTATTGCCCGGTGTCTTTGGTGGGAGACAACCCATCAGTAGTGTACTTGCATAGTAGGAGATGCTGTAATGAATAATGTAGTTTGCTGAGATTTTGTTTGGCCCTCAACTGAAACGAACATTTTGAACATCCCCTTGGCTCGAAACAGTTATTTAGTACATGCAGTATTGATATGTTAAAACATTAATCAGATAAAATTTCTTTGACTGAGGGGACAAAACGTTCAATACAGCCTACACAATAGTCACCCTGATAAATTTAAATGAGATTGACTTTGGTTTGAATCCTAATTAGCTGCAGTGACCTGCCTCTCAGCAAAGCCTGTGCTGAGGATCTACAGTATCAAAACAAATTCCATGTAATGCCCATGGAACTTATTGTAAATCAGGCATGCTGATAATAATGTAAACAGAATGAAGAAAAATATGCGGCTTTAACTCAGACATGATTCATTCAAAATGCACTGTGAACCTTAGAAGAGGGAAAAGGTGATTTTCTGACAGACTAGAAACCTGTGTAGGCAATCTAATTTCACTTGATAGGTTAAACTTTATGAAGCAGCCTTTGTAATGAAGTTTTATGTATTTCAAAGAATGAGACAATTATGTCTTTTCTCAGATTGTCTCCTGACAGGAAGAAATAATTACAAAAATAGACCTGATCTGGGAACAGATGAAGAATATACTTTGAGCTATGAGGAAAAAGAGAACACTGAAAAGATTTCTTTCCCTCCACATATCTTTCTTTAGAGCTTCTGATTTCCTAAAGCAAATGTTACAAAAGGAGAACACTATTTTAGAAATTTTCTTAATGGTAATTACTTTCAAAAATGAGATATGTAACATAGAAATTATTTATATTTGAAAGAAAAATAAACACAGATCTCCAAATCCTCATTCATAATGTATTATCATAATAGAATTGACTTACAAGAGCTGTGATGTTTGTGTCGGGCAAGGATCTGTCTCCTGGGATTTAATTCTTCTCTCATTTACATTGTTTTAAGCATGCTCTACTACTTAGCATTTGAAGGAGTTCTGACTAGTTTGCCACAGTATTAGACTAAAATCAGAGTGACCTTTTGCTACAAAAGAAAAACATTTGTTTCCCAGTACCACTGCTGAACATACATTGGACTTGGAAGACTTACTGTTAAACTTCCCCAAGGTTAGAAATAGGGGCTGTCTTTAAAGGAAGACATGAGTACTATGTGATGTTATTTTGAGAGACAAATGAGCCTGGTACCTCTGGACCCCAGAAGAGAGTTCATTTTGAATGCCTTGTACAGCTTGCCCTGCATGGATCCCAGACCACCTGTTCTCATTTATTTTAGCTTGTTTCCAAGTTTCCATTTTACTTACAAGCCTTTATTTTCTGGAGTTATGCAGTTTACTGAATTGTTCACTTATCTCACAGTTTGAGATCTTCAATAATTCATAGGAAATGCATTTTTGTCTGTTTTAGATCTAAGTTAATTTATATGTACTTGTGTTTATGGAAAGTATGGACAATTAATATTTCATGTCATGGGGGTACAGAAACAGGCCTGCTTTTTAGACAGAGGAAATAGTCCAGCTATGGCTATATTTTTGATGCTCTTTTTTAAATACTTGGAAGTACAAAAGTGGATAAAGGAAATGTTACAGTCTGAATGAGCTCCAAAGCAAAATATTCATTAGGTACATAAAACTCTTCTTATTATTCACATATGCCATCTTTGCTACAATTTCAACTATTCATCTATTTATATAAAGACAGATATCTTTATATATACAAACCACTCTACCCTTAGCTTTTTACATATCACCTGCATTCCAGAGTCATATTAGCACATTACCTTCATTCCACATAATCAACTGCAGATTCTGGTTTAATCACGTATTATTATCTTGATGCCATTAAAATTTAGATTCCTCTTTTGAAAAATTCTGAAGATGGTAAAAGAAAAATGAAGAAAATGTTAGTGTGTGCCTGTTTGGAGAGATTCCCACAGAGCTCTTGGGTGTTTCCCTTAGAAACATGAGATAACTTCGTCTTGCTTACATCTATACTTGCTTGCTCACCCATGCCCTTTTCTGACTTATCCAGAGGTTAGTTGCTGAGGAATCTGGGATCCGAAACAGCTTCCATCATGGATAGAAATGGATCATGATTCCATAGAACATGGATACTATGGTGTTTCAAGATGAAAATAATATTAGAAATTGTTCCTCAGAAATGCATTTTGACATTCTATTTTGCTCTAACTCCATCCTCATGTATGAAAAATAGAAGCTTCACAGAATCACAGAACTGTAGGGATTGGAAGGGACCTTTAGAGATCAGAGTCCAACCCCCTACCAAAGCAGCTCCCTAGCCCAGGTTGCACAGGTAGGCGTCCAGGTAGGTCTTGAACGTCCCCAGGGAAGGAGACTCCACCACCTCTCTATGCAGCTGTGCCACTGCTCTGTCACTGCACTGTGGAGAAGTTCCCACACACATTTGTGCAGAACCTTCTATGCTTCAGTTTGTGGCCATCTCCCCTTGTCCTATTGCCACACACTGCTGAGAAGAGTCCAGACTCGTCCCTTTGCCTCCCGCTCCTTAGATATTTATAGATGTGGATCAGATCCCCTCACAGTCTTCTTTTTCCATGGCTGAACAGACCCAGCTCTTTCAGCCTCTCCTCATAAGAGAGGTGTTCCACGCCCTTCACCATCTTTGTAGCCATTCACTGAACTCTTCCCAAGAGATCCCTGTCTTTTTTGTACTGGGGATCACAGAACTGGACACAATACTCCAGGTGAAGCCTCACCAGGGCAGAGTAGAGGGGGAGGATCACCTCCCTCGACCTGCTGGCCACACTCTTTTTAATGCACCCCAGGATCCCATTGGCCTTCTTGGCCACCAGGGCACACTGCTGGCTCATGGCCAGCCTGTCATCCACCAGGACACCCCCGTCCCTCTCCTCAGAGCTTCTCTCCAGCAGCTCATCCCTCAACCTGTACTGGTGCATGCTGTGTATTCCTCCCTAGGTGCAATACCCTACACTTGCTCTTGTTAAACCTCATTTAGTTCCTCTCTGTCCGACTCTTCAACTTGTTCCATTTCTTCCCTTCCTAGTTTCCCTTAACAGTTTCACATGGATATCTCAATATGAATCACGTTCAGTGATTTTTCCATGTGAAATGGCTAGGACTCCATAGTGGGCTGTGGGAAGATAAGGTACTAAGAACTCAGTGTATTTAATAGTTTCTGTCACGTCATGCCAGAAAATTATATATATTATCCTCTAATCACTACAGACAGATCTAAAACCTATTATAATTTCACTTGGAAATATACTTTACTGGGTTATTAACTTGTTTTGAAATTTCCAGTGTCATTTAGTTGTCATTTCTTTGTTAGCTTTTTATATCCTGATTTGACTTGGTTTTGATTTAATCGTTGATTGACTAAAAGAGTACTTCAATTACAACACTGGAAAAGCAGGAATCACTAGTTTCTTGATAGTGCAGGATCCAACAGGAGTAATTTAAGAACTAGTTTGAAAGAGAAAACAATAAGCCATCAACTTGAGTCGTTCTTTTGGTTTTACTCCCAAAGATCGTGATTAACACCTGCAGCCACAGGTAATTGCACCAGCATTAAAAATCCCCATAGCATATGGTATTTTTGTGACTTGTCAAAATAGGCCTTTAGTATTTTTGGGTTGTTTTGCTTTCCTTTTAGAGGCTTTCAGCATAACAACTGTGGTATTTCTACCTTTTATTCAAAAGAGTTTATTCAAATTTTTTCCCATTCTATAGGAAGTTCATACTGATCCCTGCTTGCTTCCAAGCACACCTTGACATTATGAAAATGAACACAGATTCCTAGAGGACACACAGTGTACTCAGATTAAACAGCTGTCCAGGTTAGTAATGCATATAGTCAAATTAAAACCTATTAATTGCACATCAGGATTAACTTAGACTTAAAGTTCTTTGAAATCACAGCCCACACAGTGTTAGTCCTTTACCCTGTTACCTGTTATTTTCAGTGCTTCCTTTGCATAAAACAGATGAAAAGTCTTCATTAGCTCCTTCAACCACCACAAGCTTTGTAGTTCTGGCTACAAGCTAGAAGAATTAGCTGTGATGCTGAGGGCTATACTAGCACTATGCAGCTAATCTTTAATATATTGAAGTTATTGGTAAAAGTGTTCATATGCTCTTATGTATGACTAATAGCCTTATAGTAAATATGGAGGGACAAGAGTTTTCAGCTGCCCACAACACTTGTGTAGTGACAACTGCTATAAAAAAAGTTTCTCTCTATTTCCAAAGGGATCCTGGGCAATGATGATAAACAGTCTTTCCTTCATTATTGCTCTATAAACCTATTTCTCCACATGAAAAAATACTGCCAAGAGTAGTGCTGGCTTTCTCTTGCTGGATGATGAATTGACTTTGCTCATTTGCTTTATATTGTCATCTCTGAGTGGTTTCTGTTGGAAATCCTATCATGTCTGATAAGCTGAGAAAACCTTATTTGCATCATAGGAAATTAGAAAAGTTTCATGTGTTCAACTGCAGAATTTCTTGTCTGAAATCTAATGGAATCATATCTGAATTTAGTGGGTATATATATATTTACTGCTCATGCCTGCTGGAATGTAATTCCATCTTGCTAATGGAGTTTATATTTTGATAACAAAAGCAAGTATTCCACTGAAGTAAGCAGCCTGTATCTTGACCTTTGAATAATTGGGGTTTTGATCATTTGACAGAAAATGAGATGAATATGTTGCAGTTACTTCAATAAGCTTGGTCTCTGGATGAGATGCTTTACTTTGATTTCATCACTAGTTTTTGTTTTGTCTTCTACCATAGCGATAGGACTGTCTCAATTGCATGTGGTGTTTTTACAGTGACTAGATCAAATGCCAGTTGCATAACTTTTTCATCATTCATTTAAAGTGAAAAATAATACCTCTGAAATGCAGCTCTTTGGCTGTAATGTGTTTCTTCCAATTCATTTGTTGTTCTCTTTCTAAACTGTGGAACTCTGGATTCAGATGCTTGGTTAGTAAATATTGTCTGGCATTTTACTGCATTTCCTTGAAAACTGCTGCTGCAAAAAAGGAAAGCCATAAAATTTTAAAGTATGGCTCTGAAACTTACAGTTGTGGGCTCCATTTCATAGCGTTAAGTATGACTTTTTAACAGCTGCTGTTTATTATTCAGTCTGCCCTTTTCTGCACATACATACTCATACTCAGCAGAGATTTTGTAGTAGTTGTAGTTCCCTTAGGGCTATATCGTGAGAACCATAATAAAATACAGGACTAGAATTGTTGCTAGCAGAAAGCACTTTTATCAACCAAAAGCCACATTTATGATTGGTTATTGGTTGGTATATTAATGTAGTGGCTCTATTAGTTGAGAAACAAAGAAAAATGACTAAAAAAGGATAAATATCTATATATAAGGACAGTGTTTTCTTTTCTACATATTTTCCTTAATTGACTTAGCTCAAGAGATCCAACAGGATGATAATGAGAAAAGATCAAAGCATAGTAACTTTACAGTGTTCTGTAAGATTGCTATTGGAACTGTTATGTAAAATTGTAAAGCAGAATAGTTTGTAAGAATTCAGCAAGTATTTTGCTATAAAAAATGTCAAGAAAACTAAATTTATGATACAGTGTAATAAACATTATACTTAATAATAACTAAATATTTCCAATTTCACATCCTTCTTTATATAAGCATATAACAGATAGAAAAATAACTGTATAGTGGCCACACTACATAACTTACTGGAGTTTTGGCTAAACCATAAAATATACATGTTGGTCCTTGAAAAATAATTTCTATTCTATTTATTTTTCCAAAAAACTAGAGAAATGAATACATTTGGCTTTAGAGTAATGCAGAAAATATTAAATGCAATATAAGTAATGTTAGCTTTTGAATGCCCATAATGGAAATGAAGTGAAAGGCCATAAAGAAAAGATCAATAAATATTCCAGGATTAAATAATATAAATAATATATATCTGAAACTAAAGCTTCAGATATAGAGTATCAGATAAATGTCAAAATTGCCAAAATTATTGAAAGAACACAAGGAAACTATGGCAATGGAAGCAAGAGTACTGAAACAAGCATTAATATGTAAGGAATAAAAAGAAGGTTAACGCTGATGTGAATGAATCTCTTGAATAGCGACAGAATAGTCAGATTACTGAAAAATATAGGAATGATAGAAGTGATCAATCAGTATTTCTTCTTCAATTTGGGGAAAAAAAATCAAAGAAACATTTGATGCAGTTGTTTGTACATACAAAGGTGATAAAACATTTTTTGATCCTGAAATAATTTGATAGATATCTAATATTAAATACTAAAGATAGTGACATTTTCAGGTGATTGTGTCTATATACCTTGTATTCAGAAATTTTGAAAGAATTAGGTGAAGTGTTACCTAATTACCACATTTGGGAATGACAAAGAAGTTCCAAAAGAGAACTAAAGTTATATAATAGTGTTGAAGGAGTCATTATTCACTATTATATTTAGTATTTGTTAATGTGCTTACTTTGTCATTTTATGAAATTTCAATTGTTGTGAAAATAATACGACAAATATATGAAAAATATAATAACTCTTGTTGTCAAAATGTGCTCATTTTCTCAGAGACTTCTTCAAGAATATTATGTTTCAAGGCTATATCTTAGTCGTTATATAGGTGCTTCAGGTTTTGTTCTGCTAAACATGCTCTTTCTCCCAAAGGAATCCAAAATAATTTGGAAGTCCAGAAGTATTATTTCAGGATTGTTCTGTTATTCCACAGTCTTTTTTTAGAAAACAAAACAAAACAAGCAAACAAACAAACAAAAAACTACAGCAACACAGCAGCTTGAGTCTGAGCTGATACTTTTCCATGTACACAAAGAAAGTAAAATCTTTATTGTAGCAGATTTTAAAATGGGATTAAGTATCTCAGGAAAGCTCATAACTTCTTATGTCTGTGACATGTATATTTGGGCAAGATGAAATTTATTTTGTAACTTCAGGCTAATTTCAATGCTTTGGTTATTCAAAGAAAACTCAGAATTTTATTTGATGTAAGAGTTTTTAAGAGCGTAAGAGTCTTTAAAATATTCATATCATAGAGGGACAAATATAACCAGCAAGAAGTTGTTCAGAGTTGCAAGTTCCTGTGGCCAGAATTGACTATCTGAAGAGTTAATCTCCACCTCAGTCCTGCACCCGTTTTTGACCTGGTGCTATGCCAACTTCCTAGGACTTAGATCCTATGAGACAAGTGCTGCCATAGATTAGTTTGTCCTGCTGCCTGCTGGTGGTGAGAAGCTATGAGCCGGTTCTTCTCCTGGAGCAAGAACTTTGCAAGGCAGTTCAGTGCAGGTCTGGGGACAGTGTCGATTAGGTGGGTGATATAGAAGTGAAAGTGTTTTGCGTATATATATGGAGACAGAGTAGTTTCTACTTGGGGAATATATTAAGGGAAGACTTTCTGAAACAGAAATCAAGAAAATGTATTTTGTTTCTGACCCTTCCAAAGACTTTTTCAATAACTTCACTGAAATGTTTTCTGATAATTTATTCCTATTTCATTGGCTTCTTTTCTCTATAAGACTTCCTACACTCTCTGCATGATTAAATACAAAACAATTTACAATAATGTGGAAAAAATGGAAGTGAAGGTTAAAAATGTAACGCAGCAGTATAATCTAGTTCTACATACCCTGCAAACATTAAAAATACTATCATGATTTAGTATTCCTGGTAGACAGACTCAGCATTTTTTCATTGTATTTTGACTGAAATATTGGCCTTCTAGTGTAGTTCTGGGTTTGTGTAATGTCCTCACTAAAAAAAAAAATACACAATCTTTTCTCTGTTCTGAGAGGTACTTATGAAAAGGGAGAAACATGAGATGTGAAGAAAATATGTAGATAGAAAGATGATGGTTCTATGTGCATTCCCGAAGCCATGTAGCATCTTCAGGCTTCCAGGACAAAGTGTCTGCTTTAATTTAAATTTCAATTTGGAGAAATTTGTATAGCTCTGAATTGAATTCTTTTATGTAGGTAAACAAAGAGCTTATCAGAACAAGTGCATTGTTTAATTCACAAGTCACTTAAGGGTATAAACTATGAATTCAGAAGTAGGAACTTGAATTTACAGTCAGTGAAAATACAATGTAAGTTGAATAATTAGAGAGCCAGAATAGAGATAAGATAAAAGTTGTACCTGAGGATATGCCTTGTAAATTATTCCTGCCTCAGATTCCTGCCCATTCTTCACTTTGAGAAATGAATTTCCATTAGCTATGGAGAAAAACAGAAGAAAGAATGTGGGTATCTCATCCAATTAAACAGGTGTTTATTGCTTGATAAATAGGCAGTATACATATTAGTTTTCTTAATCTATATAATCTGTATTATGCTAGAAAAAGAATTTTAAAATAGCAAAAGTAATTAAAGGCTCTGCAAGTGCCAAATGAACTAAAACAGGGTGCTTTTGTACTACGGAGTAAAGAAGGAAAAGAAGCACAACACGCTCCTCTGGGCTTTCTGCAATGCAGTGTGCTGAGGCAAAACCACTTTTGTTGTGTGTGGCTTTCTACTCTTCCAGTACTCTGAGGTGAGTTTTAAACAAAAATAAAAGGCGTGTAGCAGCTCATCAGAGTTGTTTTTACAATGTGAAACAATGACTATATCTATTAGTGGTGGGCAAAGATGGAGATAGAATATATGAGGTATGAGAGCATATAGAATTTCTAGAGAATTAAGTGATGGGGACACCCTTGTGCATGCTACTTTCAAACATAGGCCTGGAAATAAGGTACTTCTGAGTTTTTCCAGGTGCAGGATGAAGGTGCCAAAAGCAGAGCTAGATAATGTGGACAATCAGGACACCACTGCTTTAGCCATTCCTTGATTTGCTCTTGTTTACAGTTCAGGTATGAACAGTGTGTTTATATCTGAACATAAAGGGTATTTCAATTGAAGTAGAAGTTCCTGATTTTATAGAACAGTACATAATAAAGAAGGAAATATGAAGAGTTTATGGTGGAGAATGAAGGTAGTGATGACTCAGCATAGCACTTCTCAGTGTGTTTTGTTAGTACTTGTAACACAGAAAAAGGTCGATATTTTATTCATTTCATTGAGTTACATAGCCTTAGAAGAGGTGGTAAATTACAATAAATCACTCTCAGGAATTCAAGAACACTAAGAATATAAAAATGACAATAGTGTATCAGAATAAATACTTACATGATCTACTTTCCTATCAGAGATAGTGGTCTAATAGGTAGGTCTAATTTTTAGGGAGAGAATATGAGAAACAAACAGGGTCTTTTTACAGATTCTGAGAGTCAAGAGATTTTATAAAAAGCTAACATATTAAGAGTATCATCCATATTCAATCAGAAAGCATTATTAAGCTATTTTTACCAAAAAAATTACAGTAAGAAAAAATGTATCCCTTCATAGAACACTAGGCAAACTGCTTTCAGCATGAGGCTGCTTGTTTCTTTATTCTCTCCTGAAAGGAGTGCAGAGCTGGCACAGAAAGAAATATTAACTGTGTCGATTCCATGTCCTATGATTTGCTTTGCTTCTTCATTGAAGGTACAGGCAAGTCACTTGCAAACTCAACACTGCTGTTTATCTCACCAGCAGCCATACATCAGGCTTTAACTGAGACCAAGAATAAAAAGGGTTTGTAAATGATAAATATAATGATGAAAATATCCATATTGTTGCATATTTCTGAATAAATTATCTGTCAACTTGATAGGGTTAAATAGCAAAACATATTTCATGTGATGTATTTGCAGCACTTTTTTTTTTAATCCAATTGTATTGACAAACCAAAAGTGTCCAACAGTTGAAGGAGTGCATGTTTTACCTCACACTCTAGAAGTCCATTAGAAAAACCTAGTGCACCAGGTGATGGGACCTAACCAAAGTGCCATATAAATGCAACAATCATTGCCATTAGGGATTTAGAGAGGGAGACATACAGTTGGTCTTGAATAAGAGAAATACAGAGATTCAGTGAGTAGCATGTCCCAAAGGAGAAGTGTGAGTGTGCAGAGAAGGCATTTTGACAAACCAAGATAAGACACATAACAGTTCAGGGGGAATAAACATGTCTGCTGCCCTTCCAGCCCTGAAGGCTTTGAGACTACTTAGGTAGGAAGCCATGCCTCATATAGAAAAATATGGCAGGTTTTCATTGTTATCAGCTTTTTCCATATTACTCCTATCTGCTGAATCACTGGATTAAAGAGGCTTCTCCCCTTACAGCAGATTTCCAGGAGCTTCTGTAAGATAATGAATGATTATCATTTCTTGCCATGGAATCAGATAAGGCAGGCTTGATGACTGTGTCTTGTCTTTATGCCTATTCCAGCAATGATAAGAGTAGAGATTACAGCTTGTCTTGCTTGGAGTCTGAAAACTCTGTGTTGCTAACTGATTGTTTAGCCCTGATGAAAACAGGTGTCTCCCACCAGGCAGATGAAGCTGGAATAAGTATTCCTACCATGACTGTAACTCAGTGGATGCATGACCCGTTAAGGTGACTATTGGTATTCAGTGATACCTAGTATTATGGTTTCCCTCTGATGTCTTCTTTTACTGAGAAGTAAAATTAAATGAGGCAGAAGATCCACAGCATGATTCTTTTACTGGGATTAAAGGCTTCCCTTTATATTTTGCAATAATCCAGCTATTTTTGGTAGATAAAATGTGAGTAGGAAAGGAAGACAAATAACATACTTATCAACTTGGTCTTCTTAAAGATAGTTTTCACTAGTGTTTAGGAATGTCTTTCACAGCAGTAAGACCTTTAAACAAATATCTAAAGATGACACATATCTATTTGGTAGACAGATTTATGCTTACCGTATTTTCTCAGTGTTTATATTACTGGTGCTCAAATAAAAGTTTGGAATCTTCTGATTCTTTTTCTTTCTTTACCACATCATGAAATCAAGTCACAATAACTGAAATTTTGTGCCACAATGACCAAAATCTGCCATCATATAAATAGTAAAACATAGTACATAGAATTTAGTAAGGCCTGGTTTTGTCTCTCCAGTCTCCTATTTGTTGCTTGGTTGGAATATTTTCTAGCACTGCAGATTTTATTCAGGTGAATAAAATTTATTCTCTTTTGCAGAATATTAGGGAAAGTCAGTGTTCTAAGACATACTTGATACCCTTTTCAGAGAGGAAGCATTTCAGAGAGGAATGCATTGCAGCATTTCATTTGTATGTTCTTTCATTAATATGAATAGTTGTTTCTAAATGATACCATCCAAAAGCCACACTGTGACCTATAGTAGCAAAAGTAACCATCCAATATAAGCAATGCTAGAGATCTCATTTAGCAACTGCTGTTCCCAGGCTTTAATTTTTCATATGCAGAGCCAGCAATACTGTTTTCTTCTCCAAATGCTTACCACTGATTTTTTTTCTTCTAAATCCTTATCTTATGTTTAATTCAATAATCAATTGATCAGTTGGTCTCCCACTTTTCTTCACCACAAGTATCTCTAATCAGATTTTGAATCATTTCAGTTGAGTTAACATCATGATTTTATAGAGGAAATTTCACAGAGCTGTAATGGTCTAGTTGCATTATGAAGATTGCCTGTTATCTCACAGAGCTGAAGGTGAATTTGGCAGTTCTACTCTTCAGGTCACTTAGTATTCATTTATGTGATCCTGTAGCTCATATGTTCCCAAACAACCCCCATAACTCCACTGGAATTACAGCAGAGAATTGGATTTTTCAGGGCCTTTGCTATGAGGTTTTTCTGGGCCTTTGCTCTAAAATTCTCCTAGCTTTGTGTTATTGTCTCCTTTTGTCCCCCATATGAAATACCAGCTAGCCCAAGTTTATGAATTTGATCCTAATTTAGCCCTGTCAGAATCTTCCTATGAGAGAAACATGCTTCAGAGTTTCTTGTGTTTGTACATTACCCCTTTTCGGATTTTGTTACCCTCACAGATGCTGTCATAGCACAGCTACTGAATTCATTAGAAATTATATCCTGTGAGGCACTGGAAAAGGAAAGGTTTTTACTATGTGGGTGACAGAGCACACTGGCACAGGCTGCCCAGAGGCTGTGGAATCCAACCTCCAACCATTCTGTGAAGCATTCTTGTCCTGCCAGCATTCAGGTAAAATCACATAAGCATAATTATGTCTACCAAATAGATTAGCTTAACATCAGTCTTCTGTAAAACCATCTGATCTCTTTGTGTTTCCTGTGGGGCATTTTGTACAGTTACAGCTATTTCCAAGAGAGATTTGCAGAGCCGTTGTTACAGTAAGAATTATGTCTGAAGCACATTGTGAGGTTTGTCTTACATAGTGCAGGAAGTGGTATTTTTGTTATCTGTAAATAGACTGTGTAATGTAAATGATCCGTCCAATATGGTATTGTACTCAAAGAGCTGCACAAAAGTGTGGAATTTTACAAATAATTAATACTGCTGCATTCTTATGTCAGTTGTATACGAATGTAACATATATAGGGTTTACACAAATACCCATTCTGTTGATGCACTGACAAATATGAATTCTGAAAATGTGAGATCAGGGATCAAGATGCTGAGACCCAAAGTGGAAACCTTGTACTATTCCAGATTGCATTATTTGAGTCACACTTCCTGTTTGTATCTGTGATCTTGCTGAGTGTCTCTCAGCAATTAGGGATAATTATTTCTAGCCTTCGAGCAGTGTTGGTGTATTTCATGTCATTATGGTAGTTGCCCAGCTTCCCTTTCTGTATTTGTTATCTCGCAGTCACTTTGAGAGGCAGTTGACAAGTTTGGGTACTTCTGTTTGCTGCCTGAGTTTAGGAATAGACAACAAAGCTACTGAAAAGATTTCACTGTTGGGATAAATAGAGAGAATGCTGCTGAGATAAATGAAGAGCTCTATTGGACTGGATATCCTTTGCTATCTTTTTTTTTTTTTTTTGTAGTGTGTACTAAAATGCCAGCAGTAGCACTAATGGAGAGAAGCAGGAAAATATAAAAGAAGATAATTGCTGCATATATGGTTTTCAGGAGCAAGGATAGATAAAGTTTATAAACTCTGCAAAGAAATTGCTTATTTAGTGGTGTTTGTCAATGAGAAGTGATTCAAGGGAAAAAAAAAACAGAAGTTGGAGAATTAAGTGGAAATAAGGCAAATAGGGGAAAATTGTGGAGAGATGAAAGTAAGTCTAAAATTAGACTGGAAATATTAAGATTAAATAATTGGAACTTGTATGAAATAGTTCCAAAAATGTCATATATGAAGAAATTCACCACTTTATACATACATTTGAATTTCAAAATTTCCTTCAGAGGTAATATCCCTACTCCTAAATGCTTCCTGTTCATTAGAGTGATCATTTATACTTTGCTTTCTTATGATGAATGAGTTACCAGTAATTGGTAAGTCAAAATTGAAATATTTTTATTTATTATCAAAGAGAAATAGGTATTTTTAGCAAGCACACTCAAGATGAATTCCAGGTGGAGCAGATACAGAGTATTGATGTTTGTAAGATATTTCATTTTGGAACTGCATTCCAGAAAATCGTGGTGGGAACAAGGTAGTTTAGACACAGTAAATTTTTTAAAAAAGAGTAATAGAGTAGAATTGCTTTTGATAGCACAGAATTGGCTTAAATGTCCCAAAAGACAATCTTTTAGTCCCTGGTAGCTCTATCCCAATCAGTCTTGCAGCATTTTCCAGATAGCCACCAGTTGGTGGCTTTGCAGAGTCCTTCACTCAGCAGAAGATAACATCTTTGTGGCGGGGCACTTTCATACTTAGGCTTTACGTCTGTATAGTACATAGTGTAGCCTGCTTTGTTGACAGATTTGTAGTAAAAAATATATGTATTTAAGAACAATATGCACACACATTTTTAGGAAGCATTATATGGAGTTCACTGGGCATGATATCAAATCACTGTAGTCACTGGAAATTTGAGATATTATTTCTACAAAAGAATGACCAGATTCATTTGATATATGTGTAAAAGAGCAGAACTTAAAGCTGGATATTACTGTGTTGTTTCCCACCTCTAACTCTAGTTACGTTCTTCCACATTTATGAATAACCTCAAACCTCCCCTTATGCTTAGCAGGAACATTCTTGCATTTATGGCCTATATAGACATGTCCTTTAGCATACTTATTTATATGCTATATACAAACCACTCTCTACTGAGGAGAATCAATGCCTGTTCATACATGGCTAAGCTTACTTCCCTGCCCTATGAATATGTTGAAATGGCACACTGAATATCACTTGTATAAACAGATTTCATTGAAATCTGCCTTTTACATACAATTTAAGTGCTCTTCAGCATTCTTACTTCTAATGGTATTTCTAATAGTAGAAAAGTGACAGGGTTAATGTGTCAGCCATTGGTGCTACTCTGGGCATTAAGGTAGAACCTTTCTCTTCCCATTTTTCCAATTAACATAAATTTATATTTCCATGAATTTAGTACTCATCTTCTCATTGTTTTCCTCACAGAAGAATGTGAAGAAAGTGTTGTAAAACATAGTACTCTACTGGCAGTTATTCATATGATAAACTTTGTTAATACATATACTTTAGATAACACAAGGTCAAAGTAATTTGTCGTGCTGCTCTTAAGTCTGATCCTTCTCTTTCCCTTAGTGGAAGAGTTTAGAAGAAGAAAACAGTTGCCCTACTTTTTGTTGATAGCAGCTGGCAAGAGTATGCTCATGGGATGCTGCATATGTGTTCAGGCTGCAGGACCAGATATTTGATATTAAAACACTTGAAAGGAAAGAATAAATTTAGTGCAAAGGACATGCTAAACAGAATCACTGGTGGCTCACTTTCAGCCAGTTGCTTGGGTCCATTGAAATTAGGAGATGAAAGCTGCTGTATGCCCCAACAGATCCTGCATTATGTTTTGAGTTTGCAAGATTTCAGCAGACAACAGGCATACCTGCTGGAAGTAGTAGGTATTCTTGATTACACAGAATTTTGAACAAAGAATGGTTTTGTATTTATTATTTTCAAACAATGCCCTGGACATCTGCTCTAAATGCTGCTGCCTTAGGTTCATGTACTTCAGTTTACCTTCCTAACTGCAGTGTAAATTGACTTGCTCATTTATGGTGTCATGAACAATCTTATTTGATTGGCCTCGTGGAGATGAGCTAGGCTGCCTGTGGGGATTACACAGAGCTCAGAAGGGAGAAGAAAAAGACAACAGTAAAGGCTACTGAAGTGACTCAGGTGAATTTCATACTCCCTAAATGTCTTTTCCTCTCATTAAACAAAAGCAAAATAAAATAAATACAGCAGCCATTTCAGTATGTGGAAACAGCGGGTACATTCTGTCCTTATAATCCTTCTTGGCCAAATACTCATGAGGTTGAGGTTATTGTTGCTATCAAACTCACATGCAGTGATGAAATCAAAGGATCCATACTCCTTTCATAGTGTGGTGGAACTTGTCATTTGCTAGCTAATTAATGAACTGCAATGCAGACACCAAAATATTTGGACACATCCTTAGAATTTTGAGCCTTTACAAAACCACTCATTTTTTCCATGTGCATCTGAGGATTCCAAGCAGCTTCTTGGTTTATTCTGTTTCTGTATAGCTGAGAATCAAAAGAGACCCTAAAGAGAAAATTTATGGAGAAAGGAATGGAAAGTTTTTTGGGCAGACATGTGAACTCCTCCTAGGGATATGTTCTATACTATGTGTAGTTAGGATTTGGAACCACAAATCTGAAGCCAAACAGAAAATTCACCATCCTTTGGGTAACCATATGTTTCACTAAACTTGCCATGAGCTGGTTTGTGCCATTTGATATTTTATGCCAAGGAGCATATTTTGAATGGTTAAACTCGGACCTTGACTGAACTTGTCTGACACATGAATTCTGAGCACGTGTGTTCCTTAGTCAGCTAAACAGGACTCCATCTGGTTTAATTTCTGTCTTATTTGGAGGCTGTTTTAAAACTTCAGGTTTAAGGGGCATTAAAGATTCCTTAATGTATTTCATGGGATGAGAGGGTTTTCTGTGATCAAAATAGGCACACTGTTCAACTAGGAGATGCTCTAAACCCAGTTTTATCAATCTTACAGGGATTTCAGCTTAACTCAAGCTGCCCATCTCACAGCTTCTCTACTTCACAGTATAGTTGTTCATTCTGGGGATGTGTCAGACACAGATACAGCAGTAAGTGCTTCATCTATGGCTGTTGACATCACTGTGCCATTTATCACTAGTTACATCCTCTATGTTTTGAGAATTCAAAGTAAAAATAAACATATTTTCTTGCTGTTCTTGGTTTATTTGTAACTGTTTCAATTAATCTCATAAGCAGCAAGTGAGAAAGCCTTCAAGTCTACACAGATTTATTGGACTGGTTTGAATGTGCAATTAAATGAACAACAACAACAACAACAACAACAACAACAAAAAACGAAAGAAAACAAAACTCCAAACTGCTACACTTATGAGAAGTTAAGATTTAAGGATTTGAAGTGATAAATAAATGTATTATTTTGGATTAAAGATTTTGCCTATGTAGCTTGACATAATTAAAAAAGAAAACATTTTAATTAGCTTTTCTCTTTTTTTCTGGTATTTTTTTATTTAAGCTTTATCATTTCTATCAAGATGATAGAAATCTTATGGGGTCTTTAACCTGTAACTATCTCTTATACAGTCTCTTGCTATCTATGTGCTGGCATTTAAACTAAACAACCAAGGGAGTCTTAAATGCCATCATAAGCACATTCATTCCAACTTTTAGTAAGATTGTATAGGTCATCCAGCCAAGGAGCTTGACTTTAGTGTTTTGGGATCAGCTATATCTTCACTGGAGGTTTGAAATTCAATCTTAGATCACTGTTCCATAACGAGCTAGCCCTACAGTGTTTTACAAGAGTAGTTGGCTTCTTCCCTATCTTGACTACTCCTTGACTGTAACTGCATTTTTTTTAATGTCTGTTTGGTTTAGATGCAATCATCAGCCACCAGTATATCATTTCTGGCACCCACAGTGCTCTGAAAAGTGGGACTACTTGATAGTAACTTTTGTATCACTTCAGACAGGTGACCCTGCAGAAAATACAATGGCAGACTATTTGCTACCTTTGTTGATGAGGATCTTCATTGATTTACTGTTGTCTTTCTGAGCCAGGTCCTGCTGATTTTTTTTTTTTTTTTTGAACCAAAGCTGCTAGTGGGATTTGATGATTTTTTCCCTTAAGAATTACCTTTGATTGTATGCCTTACTGATAGTTACTCTGTTATTTAAAGTAATAATAACATTTGTTAAGGTGTGGCAAAAATGAGGTAAGGAAAATAACCCATTCAGAATCTTAAACATGCTATTGCAGATTTCTAAGACATGCCATTTACTATTACTCCTTTTTGTACCATGAAATGAATTCTCAAAGGAGAGTGATAGTTTGCTAGTCATTTAGCAGTGGCTGGTTCTGAGACAGTACGTTATGTTGGCTTTCAAAAATAAGTGAACATATCCTGCTCACTACTTACCTGTCTTTTTCCTTAGGCAGTTTTGAAAGAATTGCTAGTGGAGTGCTGATGACTGACACTTTTTTTTCTGCAGAAATATTTTGAATTATTTTGCCCAAATATGAATTTTTATTTTTTTTAATACTATTTGCTATCACTGTCATCCTTCTCTTTGCTAAACACCAACAAGAATGGCAGAAAGACCTTTACCTTGTTCTGAAAATGTTCTGCATGATCCATCAGTGTGGAACAGGTGATGAATAATTTTCACTTTTGAAAGCAACGCAGGATCTCTTCAAAATGAGGACTTATCTCATACTCATACCTGCCTTTTTTTAATTTATTTTTTACATTGTTTCTATACTTTGGCCTTCACTATTTTTTTCTACTTCTCTTTTACTAAACTGCTTCAGCAGCAATGTCTTTTTTTTTTTTACATTACATTTTATCCACTCTTACAGCTACCGAAGTGACAGCCAATTACCTAGCTGACCAATGCTGCAAAGCTATTTTTGATATTAGATCATCAGACTTGTTTTTCTTTTGACTACTTGTCAGAAGACAAGCAGTTTCTCTTTTGCTTCATGAAAACCAACTTACTATAAGCATCAGTGATTTACCCAGACCTTTCTTTGAAATCCAATAAAATTCATAAATCCAACAAACTCATATATGTATTTAGTGAGGGATTACTACCTTAAAATTGCCTCTAAGCTGGCATTTCACCTGGACAAGTGAACTGATATCATTAGAAATCTAATGGGAAACGCCTCTGTTGTCAGATAATTGCTTTAACTGATACTAAAAGTATAGAGAAGTTATTTAAGTAAAATTTTAACATCTCATTGCAGCACAGGTTTTACTCATCTTTGGTAATGAAGCCTCTGTTCAAAGGTGTTAAGTCAACAATAAGGATGCCGTAACCTTTAGCTGAAAGACAGTAACTTCCTATATAGAGTACTTCAGACACCACCCTTCCACTTCAAATTTAAACCTTCTGCCCTTTGTTACAAACCTGACATTTCTCTCATGTTAAATCTTATGTTCCTTCTTACTGAAGTCAAGCATGTCAGTAAAATTCTAAGCAAGTGTATAAGGTCTGTATAAAAGTGTTTTATGCTTTATCTGTCAGTCTTTGACACAATTTTTACTTTTTTTTTATCCTATTTCTTGCATCTGTTAGATCTCAGTTAAAATTCTGCATTTTACTCACTGGTAAGTCAGTATTGTACTCTCCAGCACCGGGGTTTTATCCAGAATATCCATCTTCCAGGATTTATTCCCCTTAAATTAGAAAGTGTTTATTCTCCAAATTATTGTAGAAGTGCATTGTGAACATTATGTATTTGCCCCAAGGTTTTACAAAAATATTTTCCCAGTGGAACATCTGTCAAGAAAAAAGAAAAAAAAAGAAAAAAAGAAAAGAAAGACTGCCTGGTTTAGGACAACTCTGGTGCCAAAAATGTATTTAAACCTAGGTCTTTGGTATTCCACATGAGTATTCAGGCTGCAAGGTGGCATAAGCAGCTTTCAGTGCTTCTGTCCACTCCCACCTCAACATCATCCTCTTTGTTGTGCTCATGCTGCAGGTAAAGCTTACTGGAGGAGGTCTGGGAATCAGTTTCGTTTTAACCATTAATCTCCCAAACTGAACTGAACGGTCCCTCAGAACACCAGGCAGCACTTCTGTGCTGTGCAGGTGATGGTGCACTGGCACAGGTTGCTTAGAGGCTGTGGAGTCTCCTTCTTGGAGATCCTCAGGGGCTGCCTGGACATTGCCTTGGGGCACCCTCCCCTGGTGTCCCTGGTGGAGTGGGGGTTGAGTCAGATGGACCTAGAAGGCCCTTCCAAATTCAGCCATTCTGTCTGTGATTTGGTACACTGCATTGGCTGTGGAAACTAGTGGTAATTGTAAAAGGACCAACAGCCCTCAGAGTCCTCTGGTTCTGGAAACTCTTTCTAAAGCCACAGATTAAATTTATAGTGATAAGATGAAGCAAAGAGTTTTGGAAAAAAAAATCTTAATCCTTAAAACCACTAGTTAGTATGTATGACAAGCTGTGCCCTGGCACTTCTCCTGTGATAATTATTAGCAACATCAGCCAGCACTGAGTCTTACATGCATAATTCAAATGGCTTAGATAATTCCTGTCTTGAACTTGGAATACAAATGATCTGGACTATATTTTTTGGATTTACCATTTTTTGTATGCTGTTTTGGTTTTTGAAAATGGAAGTCATACTAACTTTTGTGGAGAAAGTTTAATTCCTACACTTATTTTGGAAAGTTGACTTTGTAACTCATCGCTCAGACAGTTACTGATATATAATACTTTGAGGTATAATAGGACCTGAGGACTTAGAAGGGGGATTTCTTCCATAGAAGGTATTTGTCGGAACATGAAGTCAAAAAAGTTTTTTTAATCTGTCTACTGACCAGCAATATATTGGTGATTCCTTTCTGTAGATGCTATGCAGCATTACTGATTGCTGCCTCATTTTTTGTTTCTACTTCACCAGAGGAGCATTGAGGCTACAACTGTCATATTTTGTTTGTTCAAGGTATCCTAAATGTGTTTGCTGGATGATCTGGTTGATCCACCCAGGTGGAGTTCAAAAAGATTAGCTCACTTGACATTTTCCTGATCTTAACACTAAATGGCTTGGACATGGCCAGAAAAAGCTCAGCCTAAAAGTCTTTAAAGCAGCCCAGTCTTGCAGTTTATTGCCTTCTCTTTTTACTACGGAAAAGGGAATGTTTAATAGACATAGCAAAGGAAAGAGGTAAAAGAACAGGAAACATGCATCGCATCTTCATTAATTGATGTGGAGGAGTCCCACTGGAGCATTTTACTGCTAGTGCTGGTCTCCTGAGTTGTGCACTTCACATCACAAGATTGTCAGTGCTGATGGTGGCTAAATAACAAAGGACTCCCTTGGCAGCAGGATTATGAAACACTACATTTGCTTTTCCTGTTGTTATGATAAGAAGATGTTATTCCTTATCAAATTCGGATTTTTAAAATTTTTCATGAACATTTTTTATACAACAGTATATAAGTTTCAATTAAAACAGTTTTTAATTACTAAAACAGAAACCCTCTTTTGCTTGTGGAAAAGGTGTGGAGTTTCTTTCCGCTTTTATTGTTAATCATTATAATCTCTGATGGAAACTCCTGAACTTTATTGTCTTAGGTGTCACTGGTGTCAGATTAAACAAATACCTGTTTAAGAGGCCATATAACCTGTTTATCTCTTTCTGGTAACCAGAAAAACCCTATATCAAGCATACCCATTTTGTCAGCCTTCAGCTCCTCTGCCCTGCTAAGTTGATAGCTATCTTCGATGGGAGAAGTTGAGCCAAGTAATTATGGAAACCTGTGACTTGCCTTCAAGGTTTCTCCTTTTCTTCTTTTCTCTTTCAGAAAATCCTGAAACAGAATTACAGAATTTCTCTTGAAAAAATTTCTCTTTGAGAAGCACAGTGTCTTGATTAACATAATGTTTTTGGTAAAACATTTCAAAACAATCACCAAAAATGCCCAAAGCTCCATGTTCTTACTTGAAGTAATCTTTGTCACAGTGTCTACTCCTTTCTTACCGTCACATGGCAGAGATTGGTCTGGCAGCCACTTGTTGCTAGTGAGACTCTGGATCCATGCAGAGTACTTCATGTATCTGCGTAAAAATACTTTGAAATTAAGCATTTTTTTCCCTCCCTACTGTTGATTTTTGTGTAGTAAATTACCTAAATAACAGGCTAGGTTAAGATCTGCTTTTTGTCATTTACACATCCCAAGCGCAGTCTGTGCTTTTCACCTGTGCTTGGGAATTGTTTTGGGTGAAACAGTACTAATAACAACAGCAGCACATGTATGCTATCACTGTTTAGTGGTATAGAGCGACCAGAACAAAATATATTTCCCCTGCCATAATCCTGAATTATTTTTGTATTATTTCTATATATTCTGAATCCAAGAAGATTTTTGTAACATAGAATACAGTGATAATTTGTGCAAGATGTATGTACCTCTTCTCTTTCTTTTCTTTAGATTTTTTTTCCTCAATAACAGAAGTGAGGGCAGAGTGATAGCAAGGTAGATAGCTAATGCCAGACAAGCTAACAGCTTCTTCATATGTAGCAGTGCTCCTTCTGTGGTTCTCTCTTACCTATAGCTCAAGAAGAATGAGTATCACACATGTCCAAGACGATAAGATCATTTAAATATGGTCTGCTGCATGATAATTTTTCATGCATTTATATACTGTGCCAGATGGTTAGCTGATAAAAGTCAGAGCAAATCCACTGATTGATAAACACCAGGTTTATGGTTCAACCTTTATTCTTTTTAGTTGTTTACATTTATCTTATTTATTTATCTCAGCATACAGACATTTTTCATGGCTTACACATGGGATGATTTTTGTACTGAAAAGACTGATTCTACTCTCAAGTACACATAGCCTCATCTTCTAAGTGAGGACTAAATATGGCTGCTATGTGAAAAATGTAATGTTTTATGTGAGATGCCCACGTATGATAATACCTTGATTGGTAGTCATAGGGCCATGCTTACTCCTTCTGTGTTGGTTAAAAATATTTTAAGTGCATATTTAAGTAAAATTTTTGATTTGTAACCATGTAGTAAAATCAGTAAAATCAAGTAGGTGTGTAATCAATTCTGACAAGCGCAGAAAGTCAG
This sequence comes from Cyrtonyx montezumae, assembly GCF_038088225.1. NCBI lineage: Eukaryota > Metazoa > Chordata > Aves > Galliformes > Odontophoridae > Cyrtonyx > Cyrtonyx montezumae. The sequence continues at coordinate 33,697,081 of NW_027072089.1, read as the reverse complement.
TTGTTGCTCAATAGGGTTCTGTTTGGCTGCTCAAAAAATGTCTCACTATAGTTGGAAAAATACTGAACCAAGTTTAAACTTCAGTAAGTGTGCTGCCAGGACAGCTGATTTTTGTGTCTTTAGAGTGGCTGGATTGTCAGGAATGAGTGGAGAATGGTTTTGCAGGGGAATCATAAAGCTGACATTACTACAGAGATGTTCATATATTGTTGGAGGAGTGAGAATTCTTTTCTGGTTCTTTTATTTATTATTTTTTACTAGGTTTGCTGAAGTGCAGAAGTACCTGAAAACTACATACTGATTCAGGAGAGAAGGTTGTTGCTTTTTAGCTTCCTCCACTTTTATGGCCATAAAATTCCTCTCCCAGAATACAGAGCCGATGGGCTGCCACTGCATCTTTCTGAATTGCAGTTGCCCAAAATGACCTAGCAGTTTTTGAGAGCATACAAGTTGATAATCTGGCTTTCAATTTTAGAGCAGCTTATTCCAAGGTTTTCTATAGTCTTTTATTCTCAGACCCTATGTCCTGGTTCTTTTTGGCCCAAATCTCTCTCCTTTAGGAATAGACTGAGGAATTTACAATAAAATCTACCTGAGATTACATATAAGAAAGCAAGGACATAGGGAAGGAGGGAGCATGATGTCAATTCAGGAACAACAGTAAGGTTCATGTGACTTTGCTCAATCTATGTGAGCCTCTGTGTAAAATAAGTTTTGTATTTAAATGAATTTTTTTAAGCTTTGTATTTTACAGCATATAAGGAGAAAATAAAAATTCTTTGTGATTGGCTTGTAGAGCTAGATATATATGGAGGTTTTACAACAAGTTTCTTAAAGTTTTATGGTTTTTTTGTTGTTGTTTTTTTTTTTCCAAGAGCATTTTTTGTTAGGAGACCTCTATCATGATTAGTAACTATCTTCAGGTAGCAGCATATTGTCAATACATGACAAAGGCTGCTCCCAGGAAATACTGAATCCAGAATTTTGCTGTACTTCAGTCTGACAGTAAAAAAAAAGCCTGGTATAAATAAGAAACAAAAACTGAAAACTGTTTTCTCTCACCCATAATTAAAAAGCAGATGTTCTGTTTTTGTGTTTTCTTACAGCTGGCAGCATTAGAGAGACAGATCTTCGACTTCCTTGGTTTCCAATGGGCACCTATCCTTGGCAATTTCCTACAAATAATAGTGGTCATTTTGGGTTTATTTGGAACCATCCAGTTTAGGCCTCGATATATAGTTGTGGTAAGTCTCATTTATTATCTCTTCTTTTTTACAATTGTTTTTTAAAATTTGTCCCATTACAAAACATGATTTTCTTGATGTGAAAACACCAAATATTGTTTCTGTAGAAACTTTAAATGTCTCAGTGTCTTGTTGAAAATGGAGGTCTAGTGGTATTTCTGAAATGTTGGGAGCTCTAAGAATTACCTAGAGAAAACACTGCAGATGTATGACAGTGCTAAAAGTTGTTAAGTTTCTTTACAGAAGTAGATATGTGGATGGTGTGGGAACATCTACTATTAAGTTCTAGATAAATTAAATAAAGAAAAGAAATAAAAATTGTTTTCAACTTTGCAATCAGTATCAATAGCCATTGAAAAAAAATGCAATTGTCAGGTCAGATTTAGACACACCTTCCTCTTAAATAGGAAGAAGCAAATACTGAAGAAATTTTTTTTGGTTTTGTGACCCATGGCTTACAAGGGAATCTTATATACTCTTACTTGTTTATAACTTTGCCAAGCCCTGTATTTACCATATTCACCCCAAATTGCTGTGAATCTTCTCTGATGCTTGTAATTTGAAGCTTTATTAGACATTTTTCTGTGTCCACAAGATAACCAGGAATAAAAATATTTTTCAAAGCTTTGAAGGAAACAGCCACCAGAAGTATCCCTCTCACATCACCCTCAGTTAAGTCTGCAGATGACACCAAGTTGGCTGGAAGTAACAATATGCCTAGGGGAAGTAAGGCCCCATAAGGGGGATCTGGACAGGCTGGATCACTGGGCTGAAGCCAATGGGATGATGTTCAACAAGACCAAGTGCTGGGTCCTGCACTTTGGCCACAAAACTCCAGGCAACACTAGGCTTGGGGTTGAGCGAATGGAAGACTGTGTGGAGGAAACAGACCTGGGGATATTGGTCGATGTTCAGCTGAACGTGAGCCAGCAGTGTGCCCAGGTGGCCAAGAAGGCCAATGATGTCCTGGCTTGTGTCAGAAATAGTATTGCCAGCAAGAGCAGGGAAGTAATTGCCCCCTGAACTCAGCACTGGTGTGGCTGCACCTTGAGTACTGTGTTCAGTTTTGGGCCCCTCACTACAAGACGGACATTGAGGCCCTGGAGCGTGTTCAGAGAAGGGCAACAAAACTGGTGAGGGGTCTGGAGCACAAGTCTTATGAGGAGCGGCTGAGGGAGCTGGAATTGTCCAGTCCAGAGAAGAGGAGGCTTGGGTAGACATTATTGCTCTCTATAACTACCTGAAGGGAGGTTGTAGTGAGGTGGGAAATTGGCCTCTTCTCTTTTGTAACAAGTGACAGGACTATAGGGAATGGTTTCAAATTTCACCAGGGGAGATTCAGGCTGGACATTAGGAATTACTACTTTTCCAAAAGAATGGTTAGGCACTGGAATGGACTGCCCAGGGTGGTGGTGGAGTCACAGTCCCTGGAGGTGTTCAAGGAGTGTTTAGACATTGTGCTGAGGGACATGGTTCAGTGAGAACTATTGGTGGTAGGCGAACAGTCTAGGACAGGATGATTTTGGAGGTCTTTTCCAGCCTTGGGGATTCTATGATTCTGTGATTCCCTGCAGGTTTCTCCTGAATGGATGACTCAGGTTTCTCCTGAATGGATGACTATTTCATCTCTAGCTGATGGTGTCACTATGTTGAATATTTCAGTTGTGTTTCCAGTAATGGATTTTAAGAGGCTCAAGTCGTTTGTTGTTTTTCCTCACAAAAGAGTGAAATAAATGTCTGCTAGAGAAGGCTCGTTAAACTAGTACTTAAAAAGCTTCATCTCTTCTAGCGAAGTCTGAAATATTGTAATTCTTGACATGTCATGTCTTAGAAGAAAAAGTGAACATAAAGTACACCCAAGGTATTGCTGATGTCGTTTACACTCCCTATGCTTCACAAGCAGAGTATAAAATATTGAAAATGGATTGGTGTATGTAATAGCACTTTTATCTAATATCTCATTGAAGAACTGAGCAGCAGTGTATATATGTATAAGTACTGGTGACTTTTCTGCTTCGTGTTGTCTATTTCATACATAAGACAAAGGAAGGAAGTGAGGGTAAGCATGTAAGAGATTGGTGTGTAAAGTGCAAGAACACAAATCTCTTGCCCTTCAGGTTCAGCTCTGCTTTTCAGACATGGAAGCTTTGCTTTTGCTGCCAGAATGAAGCACAAAAGATGGTGATTGCTTCTGCATCTTTTCCAGCGTAAATGAGCATTTTAGGCTATATAATAATAGACATAATAAATGATATATACTATCTATGATATACTATAATGTGTAATTATATAATGTATTACAATAACAATATGTAGAGATATATAATAATGATCATATATTGTTTATTAATATAATATATAATCCTCCTTTTGCTCAGTTGCTACTTTCAGTCTCTGTGCTGATCTATCATTTGCACCAGTCTAAGCGTTACTTCAGAAACTTGATAAACTATCAAACCAGCACAGATCCAGCTGAAAAACAGCCGTTTGTTAATTTAAGCTCAGATCAGTTCTTTGCCTTGCTTTACAATAAGGCTTGCTGTAGAAGAAGAGAGGAGATGGGGGAGAGAAAATGGGAGCAAGTAGCCAGTGGAAGAGGACAAGAGCACTGGCTGCTTCTGTAACACAGGCTTGTGCGAGCTTAAAGTGCTCACTGAGCTGTAGCCTGAGGATCTTCCAATAACACATTCTCCAGAAGCTGTACTTTCTAGGGGTTAGTCAACGACAGCAGGTCTTTGTCAGCAGCAATAGCACAATAGGAATCCACAGTATGGACAGCAAAAAGCCCTACAAGTGCCATCTCCAAAACAAAAAGGAATCTGAAGGCATCTTTCCCAGGGAGAGACTCAGACTGCTTCCCTCCTGCTTCTGAAATCCTACAAAACAGTATTCTACCTGTTACAGCAGTGAGCCTTAACCACTGACTTCAAATGTAAGGTCAGCTTAATTAAAATCTTCAGAAGGGTCCTGAATTTCAGAATGAGTTAAGCACAGTGTGCAGAGAGATTTCTACCGAGGCTGAGAAGCAATTTGTGCACCAAATTTACTGAGAAGCTTTGTGGGCTTCCAAGACCAACCGTATATGCACTATCAGACACATCTAAGCTCCTGAGTCTTTTCATGTTTGTTGTCCCACACTAGAGTGAGAGTTTGCTTCTGTGAGTTTTGGGAAAAGAAAAATATTGAAAGAAATATGTTTTTTATGTACTCTAACTACTGAAGTTTCTGGTTTAGATTAACCTGGGTCCACTTGAACTGGAAGAGTAATCAAATACTTCAGGAAAAGTACTTTTTTTATCCATTTTCTTTTCCTTAAGACTTCCCTGAAAAACAGAATGCTAGTGTATATGATGCCATCAGAATTCTAAAAATTGAAGTAATGAAAGAATCATGTGAGATACAACAGTTTACTTCTGTAAACTGTTTACAGAAAATTGATTTTATGCACGTGTGTGTGTATACTGTCCCTTCTGTCACACTCTGGTAGAGACCTTGACTTGAACTGAGGAGCTCTGGGGACAGATTCTGCAGTGACAACTGAGAATGATGTTGGTGCAAGCATTCAGAGCCATCGATCTCTGTGAGGGCTGCAGTAAAAGCTGAATAAACACAGAAACAGTTGGACATTTTTAACTCTCCTACTGTCATTAAACCCAAGCTAGCTAGTTTAACACTGGCATTTAATGACTAAATAAGCTGTATAAATTTATTTGACCTTGGTGTAACTATAGCCATTTTGAAGTAAAAGTCAGAATAAAGAACTTACTTTTGTTTCTTATCTTGAATGATACCAAATTTGGGTGGACCTACAACACAGTGACTGATTCTTGAATATTGCTGATGAATACTGTTGTCATTCCAAGTAGGAAAAGGTAGTGTTTGACATTCTTATTCTACAGAGCTTCATATGCAGGACTATAAGAATGGTGATTCCGAAATAAATCTGGAATTTCACTTGCTCATGTATAAAATTCTGAGTTCTCAGAGAACCTTGGGCAACACAAAGAGAGGAAAAAATAGCGTTAACACCAAATGTCCTAATTAGTTTAAATATAATAATTATTACAAGATTTTAAAAATTATTATTTTATAATTTGGATTAATTGTTGTGAACAATTTGTCCTGTCATTAAGCAGGTGCACTATTTTCAATATTTGGATATTTTGTAGCTAAGTAACATCACTGAAAAGTTCCCAGGAGGTAAAATAGTGCTGAGCTAATTCTTAATAATCCTGTATTAGCTCATTCAGAACTTAAAAACATTTGCAAAGAAGGAAAAACAGCTAAATCTGAGTTCTAATTACAGTGTAATACCCCATTCACACAGCTCCATAGTTTTGCTGTGATCCTTTTTGCTGTGCATACCTTTCCTGTCTTGATAGAACTTGCTAACACCAGCAAGATTTTCAGGCTGTTAAAATTGATTAAAAATGATGACAAGATACTTGTTAAAGTTGTTTTCTTCTCCCCTTTTTACTTCTGATATGGAACTTCAAAAGCCTTCTGAACAATGAGTCATATAGCTAAAATTGCACAAATCTGGCCCATAGCTGAAAGTATTAATGAGCAGTGAGAGACAAAAATACACTCAAATGAATATAAAGGAGACATCTCTGCTTTTCTTGCCTTAATTTATTCCACTAAATGATATGATAGGTAGGCAGTGTGTACACTTGAAGAGCCAGAAGGCATTTTCTTTAAAAAGAGAAGAAAGGCTGGACCGTATATGGGACTGTTTTATCTGCTTTACACAGTATTTAAGTATGTAGTGTGCAGTGTGATGATATGCGTGAAATATTTAAGAATCCAAAATTGCTCTTTTGATATTGCTCCTGTAAGTCCTGAGTTATTACTTCTCCACTCAGCTATTTCTGTCCCTTTTCTTGTCATCTTCCCCACATATTACTAAGTAGAACTCTGTGAGTCCTGGTGCAGCTGAGGCACAGACAGCTATTACAGGAAGAAGATCTGATGATTCAGTAGTTGCTGCCTTTCCTTTGACATATTCCTGGGCCAACTTACTTTTCTCCTAATGCCAGTGAACTACATCAGAGGAGGTGCTGCATTTCAGATTAAATGCACACTTGAGATACTTTGTACAACAAAGCTAAAATTACCCAATACTTGCAATGTTCAGACATAATTCTTTCCCCTTTCTCTCTTACCTTTCCATGTAACAAGCCAACCTTCACATCTTTCCCTTTTTCTTTTTGGCATTCTGTCCATCCAACAGCAGATGTTTAAGCAGTTATGTTTCTCTGGTGGATGAAAGGTATCTCTGCAACACTTTCAATATGAAATCATAGAATCATAGTATCACCAAAGTTGGAAAAGACCTACAAGATCATCCAGTCCAACCATCCACCTATCACCAATAGTTCTCACTAAATCACTAAATGGCTTGTAGAGCTAAAAGTGGTAGAGAAGTACCACTGTTACAGAGCCTGGTATTAGGAAAGAGAATCTGAAAAGGAACCTCCTGGGACAGACAGTAATCTAGCCTTTAATGTTTAGGGTATATTCTCTCCTTGTAACTTATAGGCCTCCAAAAGCTTCCTCACCCCATACAGAATCTAATCCCTAATGCAAAATGACAAAAACAAGATAGCATCCAAGGAATACATGTGCAGAAATTACCACCAATATTCTGGGATCTTTTCAGCAGAAAGCATCTGTTAGGCAGTAGTGTCCAGATGATTTTTAGGTAGTGCATGATGTGGACTATAAATAAAAATAATAATGAAAAATAAACTAAATGCACACACATACGCAAAAACAAAAGAAAACAATGCAGCACCTGTGTGAAAAATTCTTTCTTCATGCCAGATATGAAAAGAGTTTTTAAGTTGAGGAAGAGATCAGATGAGACAGGGAGAAACTGAGTGGGGCTAGCAAAAGGTCTTTGGGCTAGAATGCCTGGATGTGAGTGGTATGAATGTGTGCTGACACAGCAGGACAATCAAAGTTCAGGACATGGGGTGGGAGAGGTTGAATGGCAGGTCAGATCATGAAACAGAATAAGGGAGATGTCCTCGGAGGGAAATAAGTCCCGTAGATCAGCATAGACCTGATGTTTCAGGTCCTTCATCACTCCTTCACTGACAGCAGCTGTTTGACCATCTGTATGCTGCTCCCCGGACTGTTGGCCCTTCCCACAGAGGATGAAAACTCATCACTGCCACCAGTTTCTCTGCTGGCACAAAGCAGAAGTCTTTGTAACAGATCTAAAAGTTCTGAATGCATTGGATACATATAAAGATGTCATAGGGGCACCTGCATTTCAGCAGGAAGGGCAGACACCTTGTTTTTCTGGTGATGGCAGCTATAGAATACTAACTTGATTTGCAGAAAACAGAAGATGTGGGAAGAATGAAGCACATGCAGAAATAAAAGCCTGCTTTTGCTGGGCAGGCTGTTCTGGCTAGTTGAATTGTATCTCTGCTCTCAAGAAGCAAAATCTTTCTTACACAAAGTCACTTAATCCAAACTTCTTGCGTTTTCCCCTTGCGTTCTGGGTTCCTGATTGGAGACCTCATGGTCTGATTTGCACACATGCTGAGTACTAGGCCACTGCGTGCTGAACAATGAGCTTACAAAGTGCTGGGTAAACCCAAGTGTTCTGAAAATGAACAAATTTAAAAAGATCTTACATTGGATGCCTTTAATGTATGAACACTTGAGTGCAATCTCTGCATGCATTAGAACATCACTGGCAATTTTGTAACATAATATGAACTAGTTAATGCTTGTGCGGTTCTCACATTAGTGCGAAGAGCATCTTAGAAAACCTCATGAGGAAATTAATATTCTGTCTGCAGAGAAGGGTCTGAGTGACAAAGAGAGATGGAGTACTGAGTTATTCAGTGTTTGAATAACATAGGATCCTTTCTGTCTACTGATTTAGTTAATATTTGTATTTTATTGCACTGCCCTGAAGAAAAACTAAGGTGGCATGTATAACCAGAATTCTGACATTTCCTGATATTGTTTTCTTGCTTTTGTTTCTTAAAACTTTTCTATTAGTACAGTCTCCCTTAAGCACCTATGATGCTATATAAGGAAAAGTTACGCTACTTGAATTATAAAAAATATGAAAAACAACTTTTTTACATTAGAAATTATGTAGAACTAGTTATTGACTGTGTAATTATTGTGTTCTTAAGAACAGAACCTACATTTATAATTCCTGACATTCAGAGGGTGTAGGAGGAGCCTCTCCGTTATACAATATCTGTGTTTTGATGTGCTCATCTGCTTTGCCCTTGCACTTCTCTTTCACTAATTATCATAGTGGATAAGTAGAACAGAGTAGTAAAACAGAATAGCTTGGCCTGGGAAAGCACATTCAGATAGGTTTTATCTGCATGGTCCAGAGATCCTAAACAGATTTGTCTTGACCTGTCAGATCAAGTGTGTTTCCCATTGTTAATGTGACGATAAATTTCATTCAACAAAGAAAGAAAATTATTTCTTAAAGAGATTAAATTCTCCTGCATATTCAGAAATCTGCTTTTTATGAACGGTAGTGCCTGAAATATGACTAAAATCCCAACTGCTGGGCTTGAGTTAAGCATTCATTAATTTTGAGCACTCTGCAGCTGATGTTCTTAGCACCCCAAATTGAGAGCTTATGATGAGTTGCTACAAAGTCAGAAAATGGGATAAAAAGGGATATCCTCTTCTGAGTGGATCTTATGAGTAGTACAGATCTTATACTGCTCACAGCCCATAGAAGCTTTGTCTGTTTTATAATAGCCCAACCCTTAGTTGTTACCCTGCCTGTCCCTGTGAGCTAGAGAGGAGTGTTACTCTCATTTTGTTAATTAATGATCTCTTTCTTATGCCACAGACATCTTCAAACATCCTAAATACCTCATAAAAAATTAAATTACACAGCTAAGATGTTCTGTGTTCAGAAACTGCCATACTCATGTAAGGATAATGTAGGTGTGGAAAACTTCAGCCCTCTTCAGTTGAACTTTTCATTGTACACCATCAAGAGAGACACTTTCCTGACAAAGCCAAGTTGACAGCACCCGTGAAATGGAAGTGGAATCGGGCACTGTGAACATTAGGGTGGTAAATTTTTCTGAGTACATTGAAGGAAAACAGTAGTAAATTAGCCTCACCTGGTTACAGCTAATTAGACTTGCAAAGCCACTTAGCAGCAGTTCTCCATTGTGAAGGTTATAAGCACATAAATTTTAAGTGGCTCTGCCACTGCTCATTATGATTTTATGTGAGTGCAGCTCCAGTGTGACTGAGAATGTACTTAGCCAGTCAGACATGAATGCTTCTGAGCTGTGCTGTTTTGATTGTTAATTGTGCGCAGTTTTACTGTCATATATAGGTAAACAGTTTATCCATAAGGAAACAGAGACAGTAAATTATGCTGACAATTCATGTGTAAAAGATTATTTAAGGCAGACGAATCAATCTCCCATTCATGCTGTGGGTGGATTATGTCACTGTTGCACTAAGAGAAAAAGCTGGAGAAACTAGAAGAGATTTGGATATGTCCATCTGATAAGGGTGCATTGTAGGGTTGTGTTCACAGCTATAAGGGCTGGAAAGCCAATGGTTCAGGCATAGTCAGCTGAAATAATAATCTAATTAAATTATCTTCTACTTTAAAGTATTAAAAAAGCAGACTAACCTTTAACATTTTCATTTTCTGTCAGGATCCAAATGTCAGATCAATAGATCGGTTTTCTTTGGTGTTTTCTTTTTTCTTCTGCATTTCTTCATAAGAATGTGTAGAATTTGGTCCATTTAAGTTATTGTACTATTCTGAAATAGCTGTTAACAAAACTAAAACATGAGTTACTGACCATTGTTCTGAAAGTCAGCATTTTTTATGTGATTGGTACCAGTAGATAGTGTAAAACTATATTGAATAAATCTGTTTTATTAGTATGCATTTAGAGCAGCAAAGAATATCAGATTTGTAATTTCCTGTGATTCTTATGAGACCTATGTGGAGAGAACTCCTTTTCAGAACTGTCTGCACTCGATTGTTCCCAGAAGAACAATGTTTATTGATATCAGTGTGTTTTTTTTTATTATTGATCTGCTCAGTTTAAAGCCCGTTCATCTTCACATTTTATTTTTCTGTCTTTTTGCTTTCATCTGGCTTTGTGTTTAGTATACGGTGTGGACTGCCCTGTGGGTCACCTGGAATGTTTTCATTATCTGCTTCTATTTGGAAGTAGGCGGACTATCTAAGGTAGGTCACTTACCATTTTTAGGGTTATGGGAGGGTGTGTTAACAACAGAACTCTTCTATTTTAGAAGGTTGGAACCATAGAGGAAAAATGTTGCTGTGTGAACATACAATCAGATCTTTAGAGCTGCATTTCAGTAAGAACTCCAGTATTTGAACTTGTCTACGATAATAAACAGCTGTGGTTTAGAAATACGTAAGTGCAATGTATTGGAATTACAGTTGCCTTCTGAAGTAACATCTGAAAAAAATATATTGTTCAGCAGAAAATCTAGGGTTCTTTTTGGTTGTTGAAAAACAGACAATTCCATTTTGGGTGAATTTTTATCTGTATATAAAAATATATATGAATTTCTGAGGCTGCTTTGAAAGCGGATAAAGAAAATTACTAAGAAAGTTACTGTAATAACTTGTAGAGGAAATTGCTTTCACGGTGAGAATGTTAATTCTTTGTAAAAAAGAACAAATGTCAAAGGATGGCTTTTTTCACAGCTGAATAAAACTTTCCTTTGCTTGGCACTTAATGCTCTAGTTCATTGATTTCTTATTCAAAGCGCTGATTAGAGCAGACATATTTGCTGGAATTATCAAGATATGTGTTGTGCTCATAAAATGTAGCACTTATGTTAGCATAGGTTATATTTAGCATTGTATCTACAGTGAATTCCACACAATATTTTTAGATTTTTATCAAATTGTTAGGCATAGATTGCATTGACCTTTGTTTACTATGTCCATATTTAAATGATTTCAGTATATCAGTAGCACAAGTAGATACTGGGATTATTAGTATAATAAATGTCTGTGCTACTAAAAGTAGGTTAAACAAAATTGATTATACTACTGTTGATTCATGCAATGGTTTTAGAGAATTTTGAACTCTACTCATTTCAGATGGAACTGTTTGTGAGCTATGGTATTTTTATGCCCATCATTAAAACTCTCTGGTTTTGTTAGACAACAAGCAAAAAAAAAAATGGTGAAACCAGCTAATAAGAAATAAAATGTAACTTGATCAGTAAAAATTCCATTACAATTTAAGATTTACATGATAATTTCCTTTGGTGATAAAATTTCATAATGAAAATCTAAAACAGCTTATTTTTTCTCCAAATATGATCTACTACACCAGAACTTATGTGCTTGATAAGAAAATGAGTGCACTTCATAGATCAAAATAAATAGTTGTATTCAGATGTATTGACTTAAAAATATATTAGGTAAAAAGAAGTGTAACAGACAGAAGTGATGAATGCCTAAAGTAATTGTTCTTTCATCCTGGTTTATAAATAGGTTGTATTTTTTCAATTAGTTTGGTGATGTCTGTTATCATAATGACTACAGTATTTTTTAAAGGTAACTAGTATGTTTATCTATGCACCTAGGAATTGAATTGAAATTTGCAATGTGACCCTGAGTTCTTGAAAATCAACGTTATCTTTCCATTGATTGCAAATGATTTTTATTGTGTCCTTACTGCTAAGAACATTATAAAAGAGCAGGTATGACGTGAAGCACTATATTCCAGTTTATTACCATGAACCACTTTTTTTTTTTTTTTTTTTTACTTTATATTTATGATAAATCACTAGGTAAAGACGTGATAGTACAAATATGACTTAAACAGATAAGAAAAATCCCCTTTTTTATTATTTAAGTTAATTGATCTCAAGATTTTTGTGGAATTTTTATCAGGTGGTTTATAATGTTTGAAAAGTTGTTTCTTAACAAGATGATACACATGCAGTTATCCTCATTGAAGTTAACTGTTTATGTACAAATTGCATCAAAGACACTATTATTAGAACCATAATAAAAATAATAGGATGAAGAATTTTGTTAAGTAAACTATGAAATTTGGAGTCCTATCAGTGCTGTTTCAAAAAAGTGAGATGATGTGGTTATCAGCCCATAGAGGTATTCTTTTCACCATAAATGTAAAATTCTAGCTATTCACAGACTGATTGATATTTGACACTAACTTAATTGGGGCTCATATTTTATGTAACATTGCAGCTTAACATTCATCATTATTCTCCATGAATATTCTTTGACGTTGTCAGGAGTGATCGAAATTTGCTGTTAGAGAAGCAAGTTAGTACCACCATCAGAGGCTTTTCAAAGAAGGCCATTTTCTCAGTGTTAAAATCTCAGCTGGGAGTATTCAGCTCTTTCTGTGCTGTTCTTTTCTTTTTTTCCATTTTAAAGGGTTTTATTTCTGAAATTAATGCAAATTGTTTATAGCTTTTAACCTTTGTTAATATGCTATCAGGGAAAGTTAAAATGCTGTCTAGCAGATGACTGATTTTTATTTTTGTCTTTTTAAGAAGTACCACGTACATTTACTCCTACAGGAATTAGAGTTAGCTTTTGGCTGGATTTTTGTGAATGTGTTAGATCTTCAGTCATGAATGCTATTATAAAATATTACTTGATGTAATAATAGATAATAATTGTATTTAAATGTTCTGTGGAATATACATACAGTGCACAAGCTAGACTTTTCAAGTGTCCTAATAGAAATCCCATTGTAGCTGAAATTCAGCTCAGATCTTATTCTTGCTGCTGAAAGGAAGATTTCTTTGGAATATTCTTTCTGAAATCTGCCAAGAAATTCCTTTAAATTTAATAGACATTTTTACTAAGAAAGACTTGGGTAATTTGTGCCTCTTTTTTGCTGTGAGGGTCTAAAGGTAATATTTTTCTTTCAATTGTAATGCATAACATTCAGATTTTTGTTTGTTTTGGGTGTTGTATTTTTAGGGGGGAAGGTTGTTTGTTTCTCTGTTTGGATCTAGTACACTAATATCTTTTTTATTGAGAAGAAATGATGAAAACTTCTGTTGCCTACTCACCCAGTGTCAAATCACGTAAATGACTTGGTTGTCTTCTTTGAAGGATGATGCTTTTTCTTGAGAGTATTACAGAAACTCTTTATATTTTTAGTCGAAAACTGATTTCATGTTTTAAAATCTTTTGTCAAAAATGAATTTTCACATACACCCAAATATTTTGGCCCGAATTCCCACCAAAGTTTCTAATTCTAAGAGTCTGGTGAGCCAAACCAGAGGGGAGAAAACTGGTGGGGATAAGTAAACTGAGATCAGGGAGTCTATATATACTAGAAGCATTTATGTTCTGTGGCTATAAGCTTATGGTTAAGGAAATAAGTCTTGGTTCTTGCTCTAACTAATATTTTATATGAAGAGGAAAAGTTGCACAGAAGAGTCTGAAAGTCTCTTTTCCTTATGAGGAGTGACTGAAAGAACTGGGGCTGTTTGGTCTAGGGAAGAGGAGGCTGAGAGAAGACCTTATTGCTCTCTTCAAAACCCTGGAAGCTGATTGCAGTGGGAGGTGGGGTTGGTTTCTTCTCACTGAGGACAGAACAAGGGGAAGTGGCCTCAAGTTGCAGGAGGGGAAGTTCAGCTTATATTTCAGGGAGAACTCTACAGAAAGGTTTGTTAAGCACTTCAATAGGCTCCCCAGGGAGGTGGTTGAGTCACCATCCCTGAATGTGTTTAAAATCTGTTTGGATGCTGTGCCCAGGGACATGATTTAGTGGCGGGTTGTTAAGAGTTACGGTACTATGGTTAGGTTGAGGTTGGACTTGATAAATTTGAAGGTCTTTTCCAACCTGAGCAATTCTGTGATTCTATGAAAGGAGACTGTCCCACAATAACTGTAATATGGTAATTAAAGCAGTCTCCTGGGAAATGAATGAAAAGATTCAAGTCTTCTCAGGTTCGGAAGGGAAATAAGCCTGGCTTTCCTCCAGGTAGGCTATTTTAAGCACAAGACTAATGAATAAAGGGCTCATCCTTAAGTACCATGTAGGCAACATAAGATCAAGGACCTTTTTCACTTCTGTTACAGAGCTGCATACAAAATGTTAATTTTTTTTTTCCAAGGGCTAAAGAAGCAGTATTTGATCAGAAATAAAATGTTTATAACTTAATTTTTTTTGTCTGCTACTTTAGGTTTCTAATTCTTTTTTTAATTTCCGATTTTAGCTGTGCAATCCCACCAATGTTGTAGCAATGAAAAAAATGTCCACATGAAAAATGAAAATTGCCTATATTTTTCATATGCTACTTTTATGAAATGGAAAGCATAATTTTTAGTGTTAACTACTCTGTGCGAAAGAAACAAATCTGCTGTTATAACATGACCTTTTAAACCTCCACTGCAGGATGACAGATTGCTACATCCACTCACCTTTTAGCTGCTGAACTCATTAATTGTGTGGATGTTATTCTACATCTCAAATTGAAAATGTTTTAATTACCACATTCAGGAGTATGGACAATCTTAGAAATAAATGTATCAACAAAAGGATTATGAGGCAAAAAAAAAAAAAAAAAAAACACATTACCTAAAGTATATTTGAAAACAAACTTTAAATTAATCTTATCTGGTATGATGCCTGAAACTGTCATTTTGAAGTGTTATATGATCTTTTTAAATGCGGACAAGAGTTTCTAATGTGTATACACCAGCTTTCCATTCATTGCAATACATTCTTTAATGTGCTTTTTACTTTATAAAGGAGTCTTCATTTGTTTAGTGTGCACAGCTGATATTTCTGTCATTTACCGCTCTCTGATATTTCAGAACAAATATGAAAATCGTTGTGTTTGTTTCTATTTATCATTCACTCTGCCAACTAATACTCCTTTAATGGATCAATTTTTTTCTGTTTGTTTCACTGGTTATTAATGTGAACTTTACTTGCCTATAGTATTGCCCTTTATCCAATGAATTTATGGCAGCACTCCAGCTGTTTCTACAGCATTCCTTTCCTGTTGTTTTCTATATGTTACCTAAGCAGCTGGGCAGTATTTATTATTATTCTGTGATGTTTTTGTCTGAATTTCCACAGCATGCTTCTTCAGGATAAGTTTGCCTCTTTCTAGATTATTTTAGTTTAGATGTCAAGATTGAACTGTCTGTCAGCTATGTCTGTTGGTGCTTTTGATGAAGGATTTGCATGACACAGACATATATTCAGTAGGAAACTGCTTCTAAAACAGCTTTCATTTATTATCTGTTCCTTTATTTTTGATGTGGAATATAGGAGAATGAGACTTCTAATTTCTGTGGCACTAGCCTCATTACGCTTTTCACTGAACTCAATAGAAAATTTACATGTGTAAGTAGTAAAAAGGTGCCTTTTCACATATATTTTCTAGTAAAATCTACTTTTATCAATGTGTCCTTATTAAACTAGAGACGGAAGTACACTAAATTTTCACATAGCTCTTTAGTTAGTAGATAGAATTGTAACTGTTACAACTAATTGTTTATTCAATCTGAAGAAAAAAATTGACTAATAAATTGCTTATTACAGATACTGTGGGAATAAAATCTTAATATTTTTTAAACAAAATATAATACATCAGAATGAGGGCTAGCCATGTGGACTTTTATTCTGCATACTTCTTGAGTCCAGTTGACCCCTTTTGGTGCATGTCTATCAATCACTAATTGTGCAATTATATCTAATCATCTCAAATTGAGCAAGTTAAGCACAAAGCTAGTGACATTTTGTAATTAATAGAGATCCAAAAGTATACTGGGGGCTTGTAGTTTTTATTTTGTTTTGAGTTTTTTTCATGGGTTTTGTTTGTTTGTTCGTTTGTTTTGTTACTGTGGAATGAAAACAGAAGCATTTCTTGAATTTACGCTGACAATATCAAACATAGTGGTTCTCATATTGATGCGTGCGAAGTGAGAAAATTAAAGCAATTATTTTAGCGTAATTATTTTCATAATTAGCTCTATGGTAGAGCCTGTTCCAAGAAGTGTCTGAACAAAGTTGGCAGTGTCTATAGAGCAGCAAAAAAGTGCTAAATTTAAGAAAAAAAAAAAAAAGTAAAACCTATATGGAAAATCAATGGAAAGAGTAGAAAGGAGGCAAGATTTCCTTAATCTAAGAAAAGTCTGTATGTAAAGCCTAAAATATCCACTCAACTGTAAATGATTCTTATGTGGAAGATCAGTTGTTTTCATATGTGCTGGGAAGAGAGTCAAGAAATAATTTGCTGAGCATATGGAAGATTTGCTTGAAATTTTAAGAGAAGCCTTCTAGTAATAAACTGAATAGAGTCTAGCAGTGTTACAGTGCTTCATCACTAGATATGAAAGAATATTGATCCAGAACAATGTAGAGAACTCTTCTGCCCAGCTATTTTTAATCTTTAGAAATCAGGCTCTGTCAAGCTAAAACTCCAAGTTAATGGTCATGGTAATTTTTTGAGTGGGAGTGCTAAATATGAAAAAATGAATAGAAGTTGAAAGTGTAAAAACTCGTCTTTAATCAGCTGACTAAACTGCCAACTGTGACCAGAATGACATTTCAACTGAGGAACTTGAGGTGGATCCGTCTTTTCCCTTCAGAGCGTGTGTGTGTGGACACAGAAAATGAGGAAGCCCAATGGGGGCTGCAAGGTAGCTGGTTCTTGAGCATGCAAAATGGGATTTTAGTTTTCAGCTATGTGACACCAAGTTGGAAGTGGAGCTGTTGGTCTTCACTCCTGACAGAGACTAGCCATATGAAACACACAACTCACTTCCTTTGTGTTCTGTTGATGGATTTTTAATTGAACACAAATCATTGACATTCATAGTAAAATATTCTTCACGAAGGAAAATGTGATAGTAGTAATAGTATATTTCTTTGTTTGATGTGGTACCTGACTGTTGTGCCCAGCTCAGTTGAAAATTTCTTTCCACACATCACTGACTTATATTAATTGCTTTTGATCAGTGTGTCTCTTAGGCCTTGAGGGACTACATATCCAGTATTCTCATTATTCTCTTAGCCTACAAGTTTCTGTATGTCCATTTTTTCAATATGTCCTGTATGTTTCTGGTGACATTGTCACTTGCTACTGGCTGTAATGTGTGCAGTAACGGAACACACTAAAGCATGGATGGATGTAGCTGTAGGCAATCTGAAATTTCTGGACATCACAGATGAGTAGTTTAATGGCAGTAGTTAATTATAATCTCTTCTTAGTGTGTACTCTAATAAAACTAATTTTGTAGAAATTAAACCTGATGAAAGAAAGGTTTTCATTTCCTTAATATTTTATCCCTCTTGCTTCTTCCTCCTTTTCTATAAACCCTAGCAGGTTTAAAAAGATTATTGTTTTTAAAATTGTGTTCCAGAATCCTCTCTGGTATGGGGAAATAAGAAATGGTGATTAAACACTATTTAAGTAGATGTAAATTAATATGAAGGAAAAGAAAACCAGGTCCAATAAAAGTTACAGTGCTTGATTCATGCAATCCACTTGAATTCAATCTTTACTCTTTCTTTGAACTAGTTCTCACTAACAACTAACAACAGCAAATAAGCATTCTGTAGAAACACTTGGCTTTTTCTTTTAAATTATTATTATTTTGCCCTCTCTTCCAACAGAGGTTCCACTAACGAATTTTTGCTAAAAAATAGAGTTCTAATATGACTTCCTTTGTGAAAGTTGCTCCTCCCATCCTGCTGCTTTCTCACCATAAAGAGAAATAACATCCAGGTTCAATTGTATTTAATATTTTTCCGTAATGTTCTGTTCTAACAGTAAACTTTTGAATTTTTAATTACTTTGGCAGTAAACCTGGAATCCAATTTACTGCAATTTTATGCAGTGTAATGTTGAACAGAAACAACATTTCAGAGCTTCAAAATAATAACTTTAATCTTGGCAGATATTAGGTACTGTTAATCCTTAATTCAATATGTTGGTGATGTGCCTTTCAACCTATTATAAACAGTATTTTCTGGTGTTCTGTTAGGCTGACATCAGTATCACATGCAGTTTCTGCTGATGCATGTAGTTCAGAAAACAATGAGTGTTTCCATTAAAAGTTAGAATACAATCAGCCATGAACTGTGAATTCATAATAATGACACTATGGAAAAGTGCATTACTTTTTTATTATCAATATGTATTTCTTATCTATCTCATGTATATATCATATATATCTGCATATCCATGCTGGTAACTAAAGGAATGCTACATGTAAACTGATTTAGATAACTTAATATATACTCAAAAAAAAAAAATAAAATTAAAAAAAGCCAAATTTACAGAAACAGTTTAGCCTGTCAGTATTCTAGTTCTGAAATGCGTACATATTCTTTGAATTCAAAATTTTGAACTGTCAACTGACCTCAAAGACTTGTATTTCAGTTAATTAGTGGATGATTTTTCATGTTCCAGATTTCACATAACCAAAGCCTTTTTTTTTTTTTTTAATTTCTTTCAGTTTATTCTGTTAAATTTTAATGAAATACATGCTCATTCTTAGAAGCAAAATTATCACACATCTAGCTCGATGGCATTACTGAAGCATAAGGTCAATCTGAAAAAATATATATGGAACAAGTGGCACACAGATAAATGCCAGAGAAACTGCAAAATATGTCATTCTGATGTTAATTAGTTTGTTTAGGTGATATGATCACACAGCAGAAAAACTTAATCAGGAGTACATTCCAGATGGTGCAGAAATTGAATTTCATATCCTTTCAGGTGACATTTACAGCAATTCATTAAAATATGCTTTTAAACAAAAATAAGGTCCTTTTTTAACACCTTGATGCTAAACTCTATATTTGGATGTTTGGACTGATATTTGGAAGAGACCAACATTCTTCATTGATTTGGCTAAATGAGATAATGCCATTGTTGTTTTGATTTGTTTGGTTCTTTCTTTTGTTGTTGTTTGTTTTGCTTTTTTTTTTTATCAATAAGCCATTTCAATTCCATAGTTTATTGGCTTTTGGAATAACAAATGTGATATATATATATATATATATATATATATATGTAGATAACTGCTTCAAAAATAAACTTTATTAATATACACATTACATTCATATTTGTTTGAATTCACTAGCTTAGACTAGTGAACCAGTGACTGAAACACCTGTTAAATGAGCATGGCCAGCTCTGGGAGCACAGGTGCAAGCAATTCACCTGTGTGATGGGAAGGAGTGGACTCAGGATCTGCCCCTCCCTAACCTCATTTAAGGGCTGACAGCTAAAGGTAAGTTTCTCTACTTTGAGTTTGCCTTCTCTGGGTATTTCTAGTGTGCTCTTAGCATCAGGTGAGTGAGTTATTCATTCATTGCTATGTCTATCATCTTTCGTGATAGTGGCAGCTACATTCTCTCCTTAAACAGTACACCAATACTTAATAGAAGTGCTAAAATGCTTCCTGTCACAGAGGAGGAAGGCATGCAGCTTGCAAAATCACTCCAAAGAACTTTTGGATAAGAGAAAGAAATAAGGATGTTGTCCTAGCTTGAAATGGGTCCTGTGGTGCAGAAAGGCATATAACAGCAGAAAGTTGCTGTGATAACTATTAGTGCAAAGAGATTAAATCCCTTAGTACCTATAGCATAATTGTGCTGTAACAAAATCTGAAAAGAAGTTGAGTATTTATATGTAGAACATGAAAGTAGGAATAAGGAGTCAGAATTTATAAGAGCAGGAGGGGATCATCTAGTAATCAGTTTTAACCTCATGTATCTGAAAGATTGCTATGTAACTCATTTTCAGTGTGTTTATTTTTGTCTGTTATGCTAACATGCATTTTTCAGAATCATTTCAGAATCAAGAATTGGTCATGTTATAAGACTAAACTACTTGACTGAACTATATGTACTTTGCTATCTATATATGTTTTTTTTCCTGTTCTTCAGTGCTTACTGGTGAATCTTCTACAATGTTGAAATTCTTTCATATTTCATTCTACAATTACTCATTTTTTTTTAGATTAGGGCTTTGAATTTTGGTATCCTGTATTTCCAGCAAATGCTGTGATTTTTCTATTGTCTGTCTGCTGATTAATTTTTCACTCCCGCTTCTCCATTTCACCCAGAAGGATGCTGGTGGTGCTGAGTACTTGCCTCAGGGGATAGTCAATTCAAATTCTCTGTCCTATTGCATTGATTAGCTTGTTTGCAGAAAGAAGGGAAACTTATCTGAGTCATGGCTTGCTTGCACGGAAGTGTGGCAATTCTGTCTGCAGATAAGAGTAAATCTAGGTTTGATTGCTCAGGATATTATGTACTTATTGAGAATATTTTGTATTGATATGTTCTTATTGTATGGAAAGGAAAAATTGCTCCTTCAAATCTTTAGTTTTTGGATGTGATGCTATTCTAACAAAATCTCTATGAAATATTTTAATTATTTCATTAATCATATTTTTATTAGACGTTAGATTAACCATGTTTGCTGTCTGTCTAGCAGCTTCTAAAAACTGATTGATTGTTATAGATTTTGATGATTCTGTACAGCACTGTATTTATATTAGTGCTAGTGCTGGCTCTATTTATTATCTGCTGAGGTTAAATTTATATTTTAATGATATTTTCTGTACGCTATTTTCCACTTGTATAGAATCTTTTGAAGTATTGTTTCTTATGTTGGTCAAGAAAGGCGTTTTTAGTATCTCAGAACTAGACATGCATATTCTTGAACTTTCTGAATTAACAGCTGCCTAAAATGGCAGCTTTTACTCCATGGATCTGGTATAGGCATTTTTCCTTTTAAGCTTTTCACGTGTAAAGTTAAGCTTGGTAGGCCTATCAGGACCTGGCTTTTACCAGGTTTTTCAAAAAAGTGCAAAATTGTTTTCCCTATCTCGCATTAAGTGATTTTTACTTGCTGCACAGTGAAGAGTGGGTCTCCCTATCCCAACATTCATTTCTGTTGAAGGCTTCAGCAATCAGAAAAACTGGTTAGCTTGAAATCTTGGATAAGCCCCAAATGTATTTGGTGGAAGTTTGTTATTGCTGTCCTTTCTATTGTGAATTGCCTGGTGTCTGTTTCATTAACCTGTCTCAATTAGAAGGTGGCATTTGATCATGTAAATCACAGGAAGTAGTCTCTTAATCTTTATGGTTCATTACCTGCTTTATCTCCTGCATTTGTTTTCTGTGTGATAATTCATTTAGTCTCCATAAGAAGGAACTATTTATTGTCTAGATTATTATATTCCCTTTCTGTTGTAGAATCAACTTTCTGGCTTTTCTCTTTTTCCAGCTGTCCTTCAGGGAATTTCTTGAGACATATTGATGAGGTGACTGAGTTTATTATTCATGAGTATCAGTGTTTCTTTGAGATCCTCAGCTTAGATTAATGAGGAAAGAGTGAGATAATCCCATTGGGGATTTGGCTAACCTCTTTCCTTTGCTTTGCTATGAGGTTTATTGTCAGTGGCTTTACTGCACTAGGAATAATGCTGAGTCTTTTTTGGCGTATTCAGTCAGATGGGGAAGGCAGAAGCTTTGGAGAAGTCACAGTGCTGGAAACAGTGCTTGCCTGAGGGTTCCTTCCAAGGGCAAATGCTATTTACAAAGTATTTGATTGTTTTTGTTATAATAGCATTGTATACTTAAATTAGCTCTCCTTTAGAGAGAGCACGTGGATGACCTGTTCAGATGTTTTGGAGGATCATTTCCTTTGTAGTGGAAGGATATGTTATACCTGTCCATTGACAACAGTTGGGCTTCTGCTGTTCCATATTTTTTAGTTTTAATTCTGCATGCTTGGAAACAGCCTATTCTTCTGGTTTTTTTTTAATTATTTTTATTTTTCCCCGCACCTTAGAGATCCTGAGATTCAGGTTTGATACAGGATTTTTTGCTGAAGAGTTTCCTTGTTTTTTTATCTCAAAGTTGTTTGAAGGATTGGACATCTTTTGTACTGAGACAACTTTCTAGGCTGCCTGCTGAACCTTCTGTTTATTGTTCTGCTGCAAGGAGCATAGGTGTTATTTCTAAGATCCAGATTACTTCCTTGCTGCAGATATAGCACAATTTATTTCCTGGAAACTATAGATATTTTCACTTTTCATCTTTGTTTTTATTCCATTCAATAATTTCACTTAGTTTGATCCAAGTGATGAACTGCTGGCCAAATTTCTCGTGGCCAGAATTGACAGGGCAGATGATTTTCTTTCTGAGGCATCTCATCCAGGACAAATTAATGTTCTTTTTCTGCCTCTTCCTGTGGCATTCACAAGCATATCTTACTTTTTCCACTTCAGAAATGGGCTGTTGGATAAAAGACTACATTCAGTGAGACTACAGCTGGGCATGTGCACCATTTTAGAGAAGCTGTGATTTTTTTTCGTTAGGTCTTTGTCTCATATATTTGTACATTGTTTAATTTCAGAGTTACTCATGCTGTTTAGGGACTGTTTTCATATACTTCATATCTACTTTGAATTGCAGTAGTTTTTTGCTTCAAGGCATCTTGCATCCTTCTGTCTTTTTTTTCTTGTCAAATGCCTTTTTTTTGTTATAGGCTGTATGGTTGTAGACATGCATACCCTCCCATATTAGCAAAACCAATGAAAATAATTATTTTGTAAAAGCTAGTGATGTAAATCTTAGTAATTACTCTTATGCATATTGATATTTTTAGCTATTTTAAATTTAGCTTATATTTTACTCTTTTGAATCAATTTATCTGATGATTATTTATAAAATACTTTTAATTCAGATTTTAAAACAGTAAATTCCTGTAAAAAAATCTAAATTATCTTGTGCTATGTTTTTTAAAAAACCTTCTTAGGTCAGTCTGATGCAATACACTAATATTTGTGAAAATGACTACACCTTAAAATATGCTTGGGACACTGATTTACCTAGTTTTAACATATAAAATAAATAGTTCTAAACTATTTTTTTAGGACACAGGGAAGCTGTGTGGAGGTTCAATTAGGGTATTAGGAAAAACATCTTTAGCAGAAGGTGGACAGGCACTGGAACAGGTTCTCAAAATTACAGCACTGAAACTTCTGGAGTGTTTGGACAATCCTATCAGGCATAGGATTTGAATATTGAATGGTATTGGGTGGAACTGGGAGTTGGACACTGTGAGTACCTTCAACTTCAGTTATTCTATGATTCTAGGGAGTTTTGAAGTGTTCCCAGATTTGTAGTGTTGACTGCAATATTTTATACGTTTAGAAACTGAGAGATCCTAAGATCAGATTTTACTAGGCATCTTGATAAGCTATTTAGGATCATATTAACTTATTCCAAATGGCATATTCTCCAGGATTCAGTTTTCAGTCCTGTTGTACAACTAGCATTTCCTGCTTTCTAGCTATATCACTTTGCTTTGGTCCATAATTTAACGGATTTTGTTTTGCTGATCCTAGTTTACCAAATAGTCCAGATGGCCCAGTACAGCTGCCTGTCTTTTCATTATTTACTCTCCTTCCTCTCTTTGTGTCATCTGCAAATATATCCACTATAAGCAGTGATTTTTATATTTAATTCTAGATAACTAATGAAAACATTGAATAAAATCAGTCCTTTCTTCAGTGCCAGGGGAGTCCTGCTAGAAAGACTTACTCAGCTGTGATTTTTCCATTGACAGCTATGTTAATTAGCCAGACTTGAATCTATTTAATTTTCAATCAATTAAAAAAGTACTTCCATTTAATTTTTTTCAGTAAGATTGTTTCATGAGTACCTTTTAGAGGTATATGTAAATTTTCTTGCAGCTGCTTATATCAACTCAAATTTTAACTTCTTGAAGCACTGACATCAAGTTTATTTAACAAGTTCTTGTATCTTCTGAAACCTTGCTGACTGATATTTTACTAGCTCTGAACTGCTTGTTTTTGTCTTTCTTTCCTGAATTTCTTTGAGACTGCTAGGCGTCTTTGAACTGTTGCATGTATATGTTGTGAGCCTTACATTAGTTTCAAAATTTGTCTTATGATGTTCTCACGCTTTTTTAAAAGTTAACTTCTCTACATTCATTGATCTTGACAACCAGTGCAACTGCTTGGCTGCAAGTCCAGATCTGAAGACTAATGTGATTTATAAATTGATAAAACCAATCTAAATCACTTACTAATGATTTGGGAAATACTTTACTTTCTCTTTTTTATTAAGATCGTACATGCTTATTAAAGATGTTTGCCTTTTCTGCCTCTCTAGAAAGATTTTGTAGTTTTCTTGTACTTTTAGACATGATATATATCACCTTTATAATTGCTCCTAATTAATCTTAATGAGCTGCTTCTTACAATCTTTAAACCTATTGTCATAGATTTTTACCTGATATATCTTTCTTCCCCATTAAATTTTCTCCATTATATATCCTGTTATTTATACTAACTTAAGTCTCTATTTTTACTCTTAAGGAACATACTGATACAATGAGAGAGTTTGTCACTGAAAACACTTGTATCTGTTAATTGAGCAAATTTTCACAAAGAACAAATCCTTTGTAGTTAAATCTTATGTATTTGGTGCATTGCAAAGGAAGAAATAGCTGAAAGAAGGAACAGTAGAAAAAAACAGGAAAAATTGCTGTGACTTTTCCTTAGAAATACCTTGCTTGATTTCTGTTGTCCTGCAAAATAGGCAGCTCCATTTCAAAATCAGGACTTGCTTAGCTCTGTCTCTGAAAGAATCAGTTACAGGTGTTATATAATGTTTTATTCTTAACTGCTGTCTTTAGTTTACACAAAACGAGAATAAACTCAGCAGTGGAGCGGAAGGTGTAAGAGTTCATTTGCTATTTCTTCCCAGCTTCTCTTCTTACCCAAACCACTGAGCTCTGAAACAGGATACCCTTAGTCTAATCAGCACCTGAAACTCCAGGCCCTAGTCACCTAGGGCCTCTTGAGCCCTTCTCCCCTACTATTCAATACCTTGGGCATCCTTTGGTTTTTCACAGAATGGTATAGCAAAATGCTTATTCCCTTGACGAGAAGCTTTTCCTATGTTAATATGCACACCCACTCCATCTGTTTCAGATAAGCAATTAGATCAGTGCACCCAAAAGATTGCTAGAACCTAAAGCACAGCAGTGGTAGGTAAAAATTAGTAATTATTGTCCTATAACGTAGTGT
Organism: Cyrtonyx montezumae; assembly: GCF_038088225.1. Classification (NCBI taxonomy): domain Eukaryota; kingdom Metazoa; phylum Chordata; class Aves; order Galliformes; family Odontophoridae; genus Cyrtonyx; species Cyrtonyx montezumae. Next base: position 33,671,719 of record NW_027072089.1, on the reverse strand, counting down.
GGTCCAATTACTTATATGCTTCTACAGCTTCAATTCAGTCAAAACACAACTAACTTTAAATGCATGACTAATCTCAAACTCAATAAAATAATTCACATGCTTATAAATGCTTACTGTGTATTTAAGTAGTTTGCTGAGTCAACATTAAAATAAGAAGCAATCCATCGACTGTTCCACTTCATATATTAAAGTTTAGGAAAGGGAGAAGGCTTTAATGTAACATCTGGAACAAACACTGAATATTCCTTAAGAAGTTATTTATTGAATGAAGTTGAAATGCAATGATGTAATATAATATGTAGTGACATACTAGGTAAATGCTGATATGTGGATCTATCTAAATTACTTTATGAACACTGCAATGTGCTTGTGGTAGCATCAGTTAACAGTTTTTCAAGTTACCTAGATTGCATTTATTTGTATTGATCTTGAATATATTACTGTGGCACCTCTTCTTTTGTGCTTGTGCTTTAATAATTCTTCCAATATGTTACACTAAATGAGAGAAATGGGAAAAAAAAATCAAAAAAAGTTGGAGAAGCATGAGTATTGGTATGAAACTTAATGGTTTTATTTTCTTTAAACTACTGTACCTGTAGCTGACTATTTCAGAGTATTTCTGAAATATTCCATTTCAAAAACTATATAAATTTATAAAATAAAAAGCCATTCTTAGGATCTTAAAAGAATTCAGAGACAGAAAGCATTAGGCTTCTTGTAGAAGGCTGCACAATCTGTTGCTTTTTATGCTCTGCAATTCTCACTGCAAAGAATAATTCATAACAATTTGTTACATCATAGCACTGGAACAGGCTGTGCCTATAGAAGTTGTGGAGTGTCCTTTTCTGGAGGTATTCAAGACCTCTCTGGACACCTTCCTGTGTTTCCAGCTATAGGAAATCTGATTTAGTAGAGAGCTGGACTCAATTTCTTGAAATCCCTTTCAACCCCTACAGTTTCCAGTATTTAAAAGGGGAAGTGAACTTTTTACTCAGGTAGATAGTGATTGGGAAAGAGGGAGTAGTTTTAAGCTCAAGGAGGGAAGGTGGCAGGGTTCAATGACCAGGGGAAGTTTCTCAAAGAGAGAGTGGTGAGATGCTGGAACAAGCTTCCCAGAGTGGCTGTGAATGCCCTGTCTCTGAAGGTGTTCAAGACCAGGTTAAAAGGGGCCCTGGGCAACCTGCTCTAGTACCAGATATGGAGATTGGTGGCTACGCTGTGGAGTTGCGGTTGGAACTGTTGGAAGGGTCCCTTCAGTCCAAGCCCTTCTATGAATTCTGTGGTTCTGTGATCACTGCACCAAAACTATGAATGTTTTAATAAATCTTTTTCACATTGCTTATCCTTCAATTTAGTATTTGTATTTTGAGTCCTGTGTTCCTGTTTTTACTGTTTGGTCAAATGTAAAATAAGTTTGCACGTGAAATAAGAGTGATTTAATAGTTTGCAAGATTGTGTTCTGCCTTTCTAACAAACATCACTCCCTTTTGCTTGTAAATCCACTTGCTTTAATAGATTTTGTCAGTCCTTGAGTTAGTATTTAGTTCAGGTTGTACTGTGGAGAAAAAGAAACAGTTTGAGTTATGCTCTTATAAAGAGAAGATATATAATAACTACATATAATACTGAAAACAAAAATAGCACATTTTTCTACTGCTCATGTGCAGACTCAAGGTAAATCTTGTTTTTAGGAGGGGGAAAACGAAAAACAACCAAGATTTTGTTTTGTAAGTATTTCATTTTTGTGAAATTGTTAATATTCCAAAAACAGATCAAACCTCTTCCCATTTCTAATGGGATGGTACAGTCCGGCCACATCCAACTACCAGGGTAAAATAAATTTTGCTGTCATTTTTGTTTTTTCATTTTCTGTTCACTGTGAGCTAAGTATCTGTCCTCTATCTATCTTTTTTTCTCTGGGCTTCTGAACAGCTGTTGCTTTGATATTTGACTCAGGAAAGTCAACTGTAATGTGTCTTGTTTGCTTCTCTGTTGGTCTATCTGCCTTATTTTTAAAGGAGGAATATGGATGCTCTGGTGTTCTGAACTACCACAGTGCAATGCTAGTAGCCCAGAGTTCATTGAAAATAACAAAAAACGCTGTTTATAGTTATTTGGTGTCTGAAAAAAATTGTTCATTTAGGCTTGATATGTGAGACCTAAAATGTGTTATAGATCTTTGGCACCTGGATAGACTTTGTCTTACACTTGAGAAGCAGAAGTCAAGTGTAAGATTTATACTTAGCCGGTAAAGCGGCATACTACAAGTTCCTAGTCAACATAGTACAAGTTGATACTACAATCAATGACTCTCAAAATTGCCCAACCATTGAATGATATGTGTGAATAATTTAAGACTATTTTGTTAAATGTGCAAAAGTCAAATTATCCTTGCAGTGATACTCATTGTAAATCGCCAGCAATTTAATGTGTTTCTGAAAACCACAGACAGCAATTTACGGAAAAGATTAGACCTGTTACTGTATACATGTGACATTTTCTTGATTTACACTGTCATTCTGAGAAACTGTTAACTGTCTTACAGAGTTTAGGATGAGGTTATAAAGCTTAGTGAGAGAGACTCCTTACAACTGAGCGTGAGTTCTGTTTCTGCTCGGTAATGTAGACCTTCTGCCACAGCTGAAATATATATGCAAGCAATTTAAGGGTTTTCAAGGGAAATTATACATGATCACTTTAGACACTCATATACTGCAGTGCTGTATGGTTTGTGCTGACGTTTTACGTCTCATAAACATAGTAATATATTTCCAAAATATCTTCTTTATTCTGAGATGTCAGAAATCCTTGTTGTGCTACATATGGCAGGCAATACAGCACTGTGCATATGCTGCATCACTTTGTCTGACCATTTTAACTGATGTTTATCAGAGTTGTTTCTGAAGGTGATCTGTTTCTTTTGGGATACTGCACTGAGCTGGAAAGGAGGATATCCACTGTTAGTTAAATTACCCACAAAACTAGAAATCTTCCAGTCAACTCATTTTTCTTCTGTGGTGTGTTGATGTGCAGTATGTGACCTAAGAAATTTTTCATTGCTTTCTTGAAAGCCTACTCAATGTCAAGGGAGCAGATCTGGTGTAAGTGACAACACTAATCACCTTCTTTATTTTTTTCTCTATCATCAGAAATCAGCATGAGTTCTCCAAAATGTATTTTTCACATGCAGTAGCTCCTTCTCAGATTCTCTGACTTTCAAGTAGTTGCAAAGCAAGTCCTCATCCTGGTTTCAGCACAGGAAGAGTTGATTTTCTCCATAGTGTCTGGTATGATCCTATGCTTGGGCTCTAGGAAAAGCTGATAACACAATAATGGTTTGGTTGTTGCTGAGCAGTTCTGTAAAGAGCCAAGTCACTTTAGCTTTTCACCTTGTCATTACTGTTCTGCCAGAAGTGAGTCTGAGGGCCCCAAGGAGTTGGAAATGGACAGAACTGGAACAGCTGACCTAAAGTGACCAAGAGGATGTTCCATACCATATGACATCATGTGGACAAATAATAAAAGGGTGAGGAGTTGGCTGGGCAGCAGCTGCTGTCTGTGGTCTGGCTGGGCATGGGCTAGTGGGTGGTGAGCAGTTGCTTTGTGCATCCTTTGTTTTGTGGGTGTACATATATATATATATACATGGAATCAGAGTGGTTTGGGTTGGAAGGGACTTTTAAGATCACCTAGTTCCAACCCCCTGCTACAAGTAGGGACATCTCCCTTTAGACCAGGTTCATCAAAGCCCAATCCAGCCTGGCCTCCAATACTTCTAGGGAGGGAGCATCCACAACCTCACTGGGCAGCTTGTTCCACTGCTACTTCCTAATAATATGTCCACTGTTCTTCCTAATATATATATCTCATTATAATTAGTGTTCTTTTTTTTATGCCCTAGTAATTTTTTTATCTCAACCTGTGTGCTCTACTAGTTTAGTTTTTGATTCTCTCTGCTATCCCACTGAGGAGTGAGTGAAAGACTGTGGTGGTTGGTTGCTACTGGGCTAAATCACAACAGCTGTACAGTCATATGAAAAATCTTTTCCAAATTTTTCACTAGAAGTTCCCATCTGAAACTTCCTTATTTGTTATGAAGTAGCTAAATCTAGGGATATGATATCACTAGGTTTTGTATAAAAGTTTTGCATTAAAAAATTCTTGCACTTCTCAAAGTTACTGAAATAAATTTAGTCAATCTAAAGCCATAATGCCTGGAATACTGGGCACGTGGTGTAGCAGATACTGGGATATTTCATTACAAATACATTCTTATAAATGTTTAGCAAAAGGTAGATAAAATAGAATGAGGTGAATTATCCTTCTGTAAATAAAAATCTAGTTTCAGAGGAGACCTGTCTTATTCCTTATATTGGACTACACAAGGTGTTGAAAAATGGCAGATAGCATCTGGAGACAATTATTCCCAGCCAATATTTTAGTCACTTTCCTCCTAGAAATCTAGGAGGAAATCTCAGATTTATTTACATGACAAAACCTTGTTGTAAAAATGTTAACATTTTTACTATGCATCATTGATTTATAATTCAGTTCCTATGCCTGGAATATTGAAGACAAATAGTAAAGAATGTTTCAAATATATAAATATACATACATATACATGTGTATGAACAGGGACACATTTGTCAACTTGCCATATTAAAACTTGTCTTTTTAGTTTCTTTAAGGTGGCCTTATGGTCCACATAGTTATCTTTTCTGTGATGGAGTGTTGGTCGGTCTCCTCGCACAGGATCTTATGTCAGTGTGAAGTGGTAGAGACCATGGTGCTGATGATAATGCACAGTGCTGCTGCTGTGAAATCTCCTGCCTCAAACTCTAGTACATGAATTTACCTCACTGAGGGAGGTCTGATACAAGTTATGCAGTCTCCTAGGGAGTTCAACAGTGCTGCTGTATTGTGGATAAGACCTAAAAGAAGCAAGGAAAGAGTAAACTCTTTATATAGATTTCTTGAAATAGTTTCTTTCCTTGTGTTTCAAATCAGCTTGCTCTGAATTAACATCTGCTTTCATCTGTTTTTTTATGCTTGCTGTCACTCATTTCTCCTCTAGAAGCAAAGCTTTGATAGTTCTTTAATAAATGACCAGTTTTTTCCTTTTCAACTTCCACAGACAAAAATAGAAAATGTTAGATGTTCATCATAGAATTTAACAGTGAAGTGGCCAGTGAATAAAGATGAATGTTGGCACATTAGCCTGGTATTACATGAGTTATTTCAAAAGTAAGATCAATATTTCACAGGCTAATTCCAGGTGAACTGTGAAATCTTCCCTTGGCTTTTGATTTTTCCAAAGTGTGAAGAGCAGGTTTAAATTGGGTCAGTATCAGTAATTATTGCATCAGCCAGACGTGATGCATAGAAGAAGTGGTCTGTAAGTTATTTATGAGCTTGTATGATCTGCCCTAGTAACAGGTTAAATATGTGGAAGAAACACAGTTCCTTCTCTGTTCTTTTTAGAGAAGAGAATGTGAGAAGTAACTAAATGCATATTTCTAGCTCTTCTGAACTTCTAGTTTTATTTCCGGTGTTTAAAAATGTAGACTACCAAATTCATTTTTCTAAACACATTTTAGAGTTTGTATTAAATACTTTGCTCCTATTTGTGAGCTCATTTACTTTGTCTCTCACTGATTCTACACAAATGCCATCCCTCCAAATAACTATCCATGGGCTGTTTGCTGTTAGCCTTCCTCCAGTCATATGCTATGCCTTATCTTCTACTCAGCCACCTGATGTCCAATAAACATGAGGACCAGTTAACAGTTTTGAAGAGCAAGGAGCAATCTAAAATTGCTATAATACTTCCATGTCACAAGTGTAAATGTTTGGTTTAAAAAAAATGACTGAAAGCTATTTTATAAACTTGATGTATGAAAAATAGTTGATTATTGCAGTGTAGCTAAGTATATCTTAATGCAGTTGTAGATTCATGTTACTCAATGCATGCATTCACTATCTGTTTTTGATATGTGGATGTTGCTATCAACTTTTAGTGCTTTTAAATTTTTCTGTATGAAAAAGTAATGTTACAAAGGAATCTTAAAGTTCTGTTTGTTTAATTATCTTAAATTAAAAGGTATCAAAATATCAAAACAATCTTGACTGAAAGTTTAATAAGTAACTTGTTTGAAGATCCTTGGATTACTGTATGTAATTAAACTATCTCATGGTATTTTCTATCAGCATTATATACAAAAAAACCATGACTTTGATGTCCTGAAATGTGATTTGTAACTCATTGTTTGTCATTTAATTCTGGAATTGTTTTATCTTTGGGCTGTTTCTTTTTTTTTTGTGAATGCAAGGAGGATCTCATCTGTTTCTACAAAAAGAACAGTAACGAAACAAGTTACTTCATACTAAACTCAGCTTTATAAAAAAAAAAAACTTTCTGCTATCTGGATTTCTGTTTGAGTTTTTCAGGCAACATCTTTCCTGGAAATCTGTGTGTACTCTTAGTGCTGTCTTTTTATCATTAATTTTTATATTGGAAAATGTAAGCTGCTTTGACATCTACTTATCAAATTTTGAGTGGCATGAGTCATCTAGGGTTAATTCACTGGGGGAAATGCTTTTTGATGAACAATGAAGATAAAGAAAAAAATGCAGAAAAAGATAAGTACTTTATTCATTTCACTAGTTTGGGATTGCAGGAAGATCTACAAGAAAGTAACCAAGGTAGCTTGCAATGGATTTATTGAATATTTTTCAATGAACCAGTTAGGTATATTGTGTGAACTCAGGGGTTCATCTGTGTTTACACAGATGAAAATGCTATGAAAATGTGATAGAACGTATTAGTTACAATTGAAAAGCAGGGTGCAGTGGTTGTATAGTTTCCATGTGAGGGTGGATGGAAGACTGTTCCCTTGATCAAAAGTTTCATTGCTAATTCTATCCCATCAATGCTCTTCATTCACAGTACATTTTGGATATGATATGCCTACAGAGAGGGACAGTGCCAGAAATTCACTAGGCAAATAATTATTGCAATTATCATGAAGATTTTTTTCTGAACCTAATTAGTAGCAAAATCAGACAAATAGTATTAACATTTGCTATGTAAATATCAAGTCTTAATTTACATACTGGGAAGGAGAGAATGCTCAAGAAAAGGCATGCGATGGATAAGCAGAATTCCTGACTGAAGTTATTGTTCTGCAGAGCCCTTCTGAATTAATGTGTTTTATAAATAAGTTGAAGGAAGCTTATTTATTTCTAGAATTTTGCTAACTTTACTCAAAAGGTACAGTGGATGAGCAAGACAGTTTAGGTAGACCTTTTTCAACAAATGTGTTATTTTCTTGTTTCAGACCACTCTTTTTTTTCAGTCTTTTTACAATAAACTCTTGTGTGGTAGATCTACATCTGAGCTGAGTATACAAGCAGGCTCTATAGAGATGTCTAATTTACAGAATAGTTCCTTTTGTGCCATTGGAGAGAGATAAAGGAAATGGCTGTGTCTTGTCCTTATATCTTCAGTTGTCTGTATGTATGTAAATGCCTTCACCTTAATGAAGACAATCAGAACTGTAGGGGCTGGAAGAGACCTCTTGAGATCATCTTGTTGAACCCGCTGCCTAAGCAGGATTCCTAGACCAGGTTGCACAGGTAGGTGTCCAGGGAGGTCTTGAATGTCTCCAGAGAAGACTTTACCACCTCCTTGGGCAGCCTGTGCCAGTGCTCCGTCACTGTTGCCATGAGGAAGTTCTGGTATCTCTTTTCTCTAACAAAATCTCAAACGCTTACTTTCCTGATACACAAATCTCATTTTGAATTATTTTTTTAAGTTTTCCAGTGATACATCACTTCCAGATGTACATGATGTATAAGAGCACTCCTAGGGTAATACTGAGCAGCATTCATACTAATGCTACAGCTTGAATATTGTGAAAAAATATAATAGTAATTTTCTCTTTTTGTATCTCAGAAGTCTTAAAACTTGTCTGTTTCAGCCTGCAAGGGGTCTTAGGCTGGCATTTCCGTAACTTCTTTTGGGTCAGTGATTAAAGTAAGTAGAGGTGCCAGCTAGGAATGGTGTTGGCCAATTGCAAACCACAAGATACATCAGAACCTGAAAGGTCAAGTAAATTAAGGGAAAATGTGGAGCTGGCACGCAGCATTGTGAGGCTGGGCATTAATTCCAGCTACTTTCCTGGTATCGATTACACAGGTTGTGAGTGCTCATTTGTAGGCCAGGAGGCAGATAGGTCTCTTTGCAAGCCATTTGTCTCCTTTAGTTTCTTAATTAATATTGCAGATTTGAGAATTTGTGGTAATGAAATTGGCCTGTTAATTATAGCTAAAGATGAGTCTAAGGTTTTGATATATATTTTTTTAATTTTCTAGTGAAGTCACCAGCAGTCTCCTTAAAAATTATGCAGTTCTATTTTTTGCAAGTTTGTATTTGGAAATATAAGCCCAGAAGTGGGGAATAAACACTTTGTTGACATTTTAGCATTAGATTTCAGAGGAAAAAAAATTAAAACCCTTATATTAAAATTTAATATTTCTCTGGATGTCTTTAACCTGCTGGGTTTTTTTACAGTTATATTCATATATCTTTAATCAGGACAGGGAGTGTTCTTTATCTAGAACATCTTTCAATATCTGGTCAAGTAGTTTGAAGACATTTTCCTTGGCTTGGTCAGTTTTCTATGATGCTTATGCAACCACTTGTTAACTCTCCAGCCAATGGAGGTGAAATAGAGTGTCAAAAATAGTCACAGTGAGAAAGCTTATTAAGCTGTTCTTATCTCAACCAATAAAAATTAAAAGAATAAACAAGTGATGCACAGTGCAATTGCTCACCAACTGCTGATTGATGCCCAGCCAGTCCCCAAGTAGCAGCTGCTGACTCCCTGAGTTTTATTGTTCAGCATTATATCACAGCATCGGGTATCCCTCTTGCTGATTTGGATAAACTCCTTGTGCACTCCCAGGCTCTTCACTAGCAGGGAAGCGCAAGAAGCTGAAAAAGTCCTTGACTTAGTGCACTCATATCTCTGCAATAGCTCAAATGTAGATGTATTACCAATGTTAGTTTTTGTTCTAAATCCAAAACACAGTGACAGTGGGGGGGAAAAAATACTATCTCTATCAATGCCAGTGCAGCACTGAAAAGAGGTTTTCTTACACAGTTTAAAAATAAAAATTGAATAATTGATACAGCCATAAAGTAAGAAGATGAACAATGATGTAAGTGTTAAATAGACATTTTGATGAGGTATAAAATTTCTGAGTTGTGCCTTCAGTGTTTTTCTTGAATTTCTTGAATAGATTGGAATCTCATCCTAAAAGGTAAGTATTCTGTTGCCCAGTGATTTTTCTTGGCCAAATGAAACTCCATATGTTGAATGTCTCATTCTATGTCCCTAGAAAACAGCTGCAGTTCAGAGTCACATAACCTTTCATTGTCTCGTAATATTGACATAATTTAGGTCACTAAAATGAGTATTGCTATATTTAGCACATCTTTGTTTATATGAATTCTATTTTGTGATCTATTTTATATAAATATGAGTGGATTTATTAGAGTGATTGCTCTGCAGTGTTAAGATCAGAAAATGTATTTTTACAGCATGAAATGTTATGGTTCATTTTGGACCTCCCCTAGGAGTTCAAGGTAGGAAAATGCAGAAGGTATAATTACCCGTACACAGAGAAATGCCTCTTTAAAATGAACACTTGCATTACCCAGTTTTTCCTTTGTGTGCTACTGTGATCTTCTGTAAGGTTATGTCTGAGCTACTGTGCTGTTTTTAAAGTAACAAAGGTGTAGGAAATATTGTTGGAGCCTGAATATGTTCTAAATGAACTAATTTGAATAAAGGAATCTATTAGAAAAGGCTTTTGTGAAATCTTTGGATGCTCTTTCTCACCATATAACCTTACATATGTATATGTATACTCATAGGTAAATACTGAATATATCAACTCAAGCAGTAAAACAAGCTAGTTACTTGTTCCTTGAACAACTAAAGTATGGATTTATGCGCTTCACTTTCATTTTCCAAAAGACATTGGGATTAGGACAAAGATGGAAAACAGCCATTTTTCTAACAGTAGAATTACACACTTGTTTTAACTGTAATGACTTCTTCTCCATTGTGATATTTCACATTACTTATTCCATACATTTAAACCAAATAGTAGAACTTGGGAAATTTCAATAGCATTTTATATTTGTCTGCTGAAGTAGTTTTGCTAATTGAAAGTTTATCTCAGTGGCATTGCTGTTGATGTTTTAAGTAAATCTTGATAGAATTAACAGCTTCTGCCATTCCTTCACTATCCTTTTTCTTAGGGCTTTCTGAAGTTGCTTTTCTCTTTTTCAAGCAGACCATAACATAAGAGCTGTTTGATTTGCTGGATTTATCCATCAGTTGTGGCCCACCTGATGAGAAACATCCACTTGATGTTTCCCAGGCCAACCAGGTGAAGCAAACACCTTAGAATAGAGAGAACATGTTGGAATAAATATTGTGAAAGTATGAACCCTGTAAAGGATAGTCCTATCTTCAGGGGTAACAAGTAAAATGAGAGAAGAACAAAAAAAAAAAAAAGAAAGACACTTTCTCAGTTGCGATGTTCTGTCTTTTGAGTAACTAACAATTCTGTTATGTAATCTCATAAAGTAGTTGAGCTTGTGTTACAGGTGGAACTAACATCAGTATGCAGTTTGCTCATAGATACAGGAATACATTTATTGACATAATAAAAATCAATTTGACAGAGGGTTAACAAGACTCAAAGTGGATGGTTACACTTGGTTATTTAAGGCATAGAGGGTGGGATTAATCACACCATGTACAGGAGACCCTCCTGTTGAGAGAGATTCAGACCTGACACTCTTGCTTTCTAAACTCTTTGAACAATGGCGACAAGGATCCGTGCTGTGACTGGAGCCACTCCTAGTCCCAGACATGGTCAATGGTTGATGTTTAAGGGGTTGCATTTACACAGTGAATCTAAGATATAATCTTAGTAAAGCTAAAAAGCTTACAATCAATGTAAGGTGTGATCTCAGGGATGCTAGCAAAGCCTAAAATAAACTATAAGTCACTTACTGAGGTTCTATATTGGCAAGGCACTGAAGGTCCATAGATTTGTTGAGGTTATAGTTGAAAGGAGTGATTGATATGATTTGATAGACTATTGCTGTGCTCCATTTTTGTAAGGGAAAACAATCAAAAGTAGAAAATATTGAGTTAGTACTGCTAATTACGAACTATCTTTGAATGAATTGCATCAAATATGTAGCGTTTCTTTTCCTCTTTCTTAATTTTCCATGTTTTGATTTTGTGAGTAAGTTATGGCTTTTCATTTTGGGGACGAAAAATGAAATACAAGAGGAATCAGCAAGTTAAAATAGAAAATAAAAGAAAAAGTTTTTAAAATAAAAACTTTTTATCTCTGTTGAGAAAATATTAAATGTAGTATTCTCTATCCTACATTCACAGTCTGTTCACTACAAGTTTTTCTGGTTTGGCTTGTGGACACAGGAAATTAAAGACACAGAAATAAGACTGACTTTCAGATGAAGCAAAGAATGGTGTCTACTTCTCATTCTACCTTAGTACTGTTGCTGAGTATCAAATATCAGGACCACTGTTTTAAGATGTATCTAAACTGATTTTTTTATATGGCCTTCTCTATGTTACTGCTCTGTCTCAGGTCTGATTTAAAAGTAAATGTAAAATGTAAGAGCAGTTGTTCCTACTGCATAATCATTTCTTTTTTCATGGTACAAAAGGGCTGTTCCTCATTAAATTGAGGGAGTATTTATAGCATTTCAGTACTTACCAACAGGAGCAGCTCATGCAATATTAAAGAAAAATTGAATGCTCGTTGTAATGGATGCAGCTCATGAGGAGTAAGATCTACAGGTATTCAGAGTACTTTTCATAAATCAGTTAATATTTTCAATAAAAGTAAATAGAAAGCTTAATATTTTCCCCGAAACAACACATTTACTTGAAATATGACAATGTAGACTAAGAAGGGCTGCTGCAGGATCTCATGGGAGTCTTACTTCAGCCTCATGTCTCTAATTTTCTTTTCTGATGTAAAAATATGATCTGACTGCGTTTCCCGTTTGCTGTTCCTGCTGAACCACTGGCACTGTGATCTGTACTCAACTGAAGGGACTAAGACAAAGAAATATGTGAATTATATACACCTTATTATAAATATATACAGTGATGCAATTTCTGAATTCCTTCTTTTCTAGTCCAAATTTTAGAACAAAGCTGTTGGTTGTAGGGAAGGAGGAGGGAACTCATTTTATTTCCATATTTCATGACTTAGATGTTTATAAACAGCAGGTATTATTTGCTTTTCAAGAGTGAACAGTTGTAAGGTAAATAACTCCTAATGATGATACTTCACCAGGGAATAGTATATAGAATGGTATATTTTAAGTAGTTCTATATAAACAGTATACAGAAAATACAAAAGAGAAGATGGCTCACCTTTATGATGACAAGGCTCGCAGGGGACTCCACACGGGAGGGATCTCCAAGAAGAGATCCTTCCCTGGTGGTGGTCAGCCCTTAAATGGGGTTTGAGAGAGGAGGAACCAGGCTCCACCCCTTCCACCCACACAGGTATATCACCTTCACCTGTGCCCCCATGGCTGACTTGGTGCTCACCTCAGGTGACCAATCAGTGGTTCAGGCCGTGATTCAGCAGTTCCCATACAACAGTGTACCCTTAAAGAATTTTAATACAGCAGTTTAAACAATAGTTTTGAACAATTTTGTAGTTTTAAGTTTTAAAGCTTCTCATGTTCAAGTTTTTATTTAATGCAAACTGATAAAGTTGCAATAGTAATCACTCTTAAGTTCTATTAACTGCATCCTTATCCATATGGGACAGCATATAGAGGTAGGAGTAGGTACAGAGAATCATTTGCTGAAACAGTCTGGACATTAGGAAGTAATTTTTAACACTGACCACGAACTTATGAACAGCCTTCCTTTTTCAAATGTAGTAACTAACACCATTCCCAATGCTGATACTAGGGAGGGAAAAAAAGTATTTAAAAATATATGCATGACATGTCTTTCACATACAGAGATGTTACAGCTTTGATGTGGTTCTTGTGATAAGTGGGTGAAGGTACCCCATGGATCCATGCTTGGTGGGAGGAGAGGGGTGAGAACTGGGAAGGGTACTGAGATGGGCTTAGACAAGGAGAACAATCGGCAACAAACTAAAGGAAAAGAATCCTAGTTTACTAAATATAGTAGTAGAATGTGGGATAACACAATATAATAAAATATTATTGAAATTGCAACTAATAAATCCAATAAAAATGTGAAAGGGAAAGAATTTCTGAAACTGAAATCCTTACCCTAATGCTGTAGGCAAAGCAGCCAGGAGGCAAAGAGGGAAGACTCATGACTCCCAGTCTGTTTTATCTTTACCTCTGAACAAAAAACATAAATGGAAAACTTAAATCTTCTGGGAGTTGTAGTTCATTCTTCTCTCTGAGAACAGAACTACTGACAATCCATTGAACTGCAGTGTTAACTCCCAGTGCACTATATTATGATATGTGGAGTACTGATGAAAAACTGTGACAACAGATACTGCCATTGCACTAATACAGCAGTACTGCATTAAACACCTTTGTTAAGTGGGTGAAGAGGTTAGATGAAAAAAGATGTAAAGATTTTAGAAGCCCTCTTTGCTATAGAGTGGCATGTTCTAGAAAGTAAAAGCAGTCCACAGACCCATCAGGTGAGGGCTGATGTGCATTAAAGTGTGCTTTGTTACACACTGTTGCACCAGCCAAAAAAGCTTGGTTTAGCATTAAGAGGGAAATATTTTGCGTGATATATGGGTGTAGAACAGCTACTGTGTTTGGTCTCTTTACAACCCAAATTTATCTATGGAGAAGCGCAAAAATGACTCAAAATTTCAGTTTTTTTTTTCATTTGTGGATCTAGAATGATCCACAAATGGAGTGAAAATGGTGAATTCACTGTCTGTTTTTCTTCAGTCACCAACGGTGAGAGCCTTCAGTCATAATGTGGGAGAGCAGTTCACTTACTAAACGACTAGTGCACAGATAATGCTTCCAAAGTCACTAGGACTGTCTGCAGCAAGGCAGCACATAAGAGATATCTGGAAATTGCTGGCTTTTATCAGTCAAAAAAATTATAGGGTTCAATGTGAGAATAAGGTGGTTCTGGGTAAAACAGTCTGGAAATTGGTAGTTGCAGGGACTTTTTCTGAATTTTACTGCTTAGGAGACACTTTTATGCATTCTTTTTGTGGACAGGATTTATTTTAGGGTCTAATGTTTCCTCTGCTGGACTTGACCTACATATCGTGTGAAGGCATTTTCTTTTGACCCAAGCTGAAATTTAGGTACTGTGAAATAAGTTCTCATTTTGATTAGAAAAAAAAAAAAGTGTATTATCCTGACTTTCACATAACTATGTCGAATGACCTAACAAAAACATTGTTCTAAATGGAAAAAGATTTTCATTTCTACTTGTTTTTATTTATCCACAGGAAATTCAAGGGAATGCTTTAAAGCAAAACCAAATGCTATTAAGAATCTTTTTTTTTTTTAAAAAAAGAAACACCATAAGGTTTTCTAACAATAGACCACTTTTTTTTTTCTATCATACTCAGGTGCTGCCATAGACTTCTTGATTTAGTGTGCTTTGTAAAGGATATGTTAGATGTCAGACACCTTAGACATGGAGCAGATGAGGTCTGGCAGTGGTGGGTTATACTGTGGTACACTTGCACTGTATGTCAGAGGAAGATACTCTATTGTATTACTCAGTCTCTAAGATCTGTCTCCTAAGAGACAAGAGTTGAGTCAGTGTTCTTATGCTTATGAATGTGTGTGCGTGTGTGAGAGAGAGAGAAGACTTTAGGTGATCAGATATTTCATCCTTGTTCTAGCAGTCAGACACCTTGCAGGCTCTCACAGTCACAGTTCAGCAACTAGCTTCTAATTTTATATTTATTATAGTCTTTCAGAACTGCAGGTCTGAATAAATAAGGATACTAATTACATTTAGTCCTTCATTTGTAAGGGGAGAGCAAGCCACAAGAAAAATAGGAAGATTTGTCTACACCTTTCCAGGATGGATACTATGAGTAATGAATTAAAATGCAGAATATAAACAGTGTATTTAAAATAATTATAAAATCATAAAAAGTTTGTCGTTGGTGCAGCAGTTTTACTTTTCAAATGATTATAGATTTATGTTGGAAAAGGATCTTATGCTCATCAGCTTTGTCCATAAGTCTAAAACTACCACATCTACCACTAAACTGTGTCCCAAAACACTGCATCCACATGTTTCTTAAATACCTCTATAAATAGGGACTCCACCCCCTCCCTGAGCAGCACACTACTTCACCACCTTCCCTGTGAAGAAGTTCTTCCTGATAGACAGCCTAAACCTTATCTGTTGTGAGGTGATGATGCTTCCTTCCATCCTATCAATTGCTATCTGAAAAAAGAGACCAGTATCACCTCATTATGATCTATTTTAGGTTGTTGTGGGAAGTGATGAGGTCTCCCCTGAGACTCCTGCAGTCTAAACAATCCCAGTTCCCAATTCCTTCAGTGGCTTTTCATTTGTCTGGTTTTCTAACCTCTTTACCAGCTTTGTTTCTCAGTGCAGGAGTTCTTTGTCCCAGATTTCTCATGTTCTGTGGTTAAGCTTGAACCATTGGATGAGGCTGGTATATAATTTATCCTGACACAAGTGATCATATATAGATAAAATCTTAATGATGTGTGAGAGTGGCTCACACAGCATTGCCAAGCACTGCAGATATGCACACCATGTACTCTCCATCTCTAGTGTTATGAATCCCTCTGGCTCAGTGCTGACCATTTACACCTGCCCTTTCTTCAAGAGAGGTGTGTCATATCACACATGACAGAAGAATGTGTTCCAGCAAAATAACTTTTTATTTCTAATTAATTATTTGAGGATTTTTTCCAATGTGAAGAATAATGTTAAAAAGTTGAGTCATTAATTGTTGTTATGCTAGCATATATTTTAAATCTAAGCTTGTCTGAAGAACTTAACCTATCCTGGAAAGTCTTCAAAAGGCTTTAGGATCTTAATTTATGCTAGCTACTGTACCTGTATATCCACTGTAGAAGTCCTGGTCACAAAAAATACATTAATTTCTTCGGTTCACTTAAAACATCATTAAATCCACACAAAGAAGTAAAGAAACGTAGATTGTATGCTACCTTCTGCCTTTATTTTGAGCAGCTTCCCAGAAAAGATAGATATTCTACGAAGATCTTCTGCTAAATCAGTTCATTAGCTCTCAAGAAATGTTTGTGTTTAACAATTTCATCTTATCACTGAATTGTTAGGTATCAAGAAAACTGCTCACTTTTCTTGAACATCAGCTTCCCACTGAACAATTTACTGCAAAGCAGAACGGAAGTAAATGTGTTATTAGGCATTAGTGACAGTTTTTGTTATTGTGTTTAGTCATTTTCCTCTTAATCTCATAGTTGCAAAGATGCATAAATGATGATGAATGCAGACAGTACTCTATAATGCTTACCAAGCAGCTCTTGTTGTAGGCTTCCTGGGGATGGAATTTAACATTGTTATAAAACTTGTAGAAAATCTACGTGTTAAAAATTTACTCCCTACAGGAAGAATTCTGTGAATATCTTCTTGGTTTTCAGAAGCTTTTCTACTGAAAAACAACAAATCAAATACTGTACCTGCTTCAATCTGTGTAAAAACATTTTGCCTTTTCCTCTAGAGAAATTGTTCTTTCTATTCTACCTTCCATCATCTGTCTCTTTGAGATCTTCTGCAGTTTTGGAAGGCAGCTGTCAAACAGAATATTCGCTTCTGTGTTGGAGTTTAAGATTTTCTCTCGAATGCTCTATACAGAGTCTCAGTTTGAGCTTGTAGGCGTGCATTATGAGAATCTTTTAAAGTTTTTCAGACATTTTCAGGACCCAGTGGTATAAAAGCCCTGTTCAGCTTGGTCTGATCTTACAGCTGACCCTTCCAGGAGCAAGAAGTCAGATTAAAGATCCTTTAAAGTCCCTTCCAATGTGAAGTATCCTGTGATCTTATAACTAATTAGATATTATAGTTTGACTTTCTTGCAGTCTGGTTAATAAACTTTATAAGTTGTATCCATGGGACTTTTGTTGTCCTTGCCTCTTCATTAATTTGGGGTAAGGGAGCAGTACTAATTACCAAGTTTATGAGGATGTCTTCTGTAGGTGCATTTTGGAACATCTGAACGTTCAGCAGATTTTGTTGAGCAAATTCTACTGCACTATGGAGAAATATGTCCATCTGTGTTTTCCTTTTCTTTGCTAGGCTTGAAATGCTCTCAGGAGAAAAAAAAAATGAAAAAGAAACAAAACTAGCTGAGACCTGGAAGACTTCTCTTACGGCAATCTGAAATTATGGGATTGGTTTCTCCCAGTGGTATAGATACATCCATATGAAGCCTTTTCTCATTTCTTTTGATTAAAGCTTAAGATCACTTTCTTGGTTTGTGTGCTGGTTTGTCTCGCAGCAATTGAGTGGAGTAAGGTCTTCAGTCTCTCCTCAGGCCAGCTCTCACAAAATTATAAGAACCCAGCTTCTGCAGTTTCAGCTGCAAATGAAAATAGAGAAAGGGAGAAGTGATACAGAATACTATGTAATAGGGTCTACTGCCTAAAGCCACTAGCTATTATTTAAAAACTCTTCTTAGCCCAAGTACTGAAGTGTTTCTGCTCAAAAGAGATCAGTATGAATGTGGCATCAGACCTTCTTGCTTTTGCAAATAAGCAGGATTTATTAAGGTCACAACTGAATGCCAAGAGCTACTTGTGAGTCAGACCATGACAGATTGCTTGCATCTTTGCCTAAAAATAGCATGAAACAAACAAACAGTCATAACCCTTGACCCTAGCAAGTACAATTTGTCAAAAACTAAATTAAGCAAAACAAAAAACCCTCCACCTAAGCAAGGGCATTCCCCCTGAGCTACTTCATACTCCTAATTTTGGCCACCAAGTGCCCCAGTGCTGCCCAACTCCTCTCAGCTGCTGCTCTGCACCTCCTTTACCATTGACCAGTTCTGCAGTCTCTATACCTGAGTTATCAGTCAGAGATTTACCATTTTACAGCTGCTTTCTGCTGCCTCAATAAGCTTTGTGGTGGCTCACCACAGGGCTCAATAGATGGTTTGGAATTTGGGGGTTTGTGATGCCACACCTACCCTTCATCCTACTGCTCTTTAGCATCTCTGCCTGTCCATAACTGACAGGCTTCTGCCAGGTAGTGTCTGTCTCTTTGGCAACCATATCTTTCCACCTCACCTGCAGCTCCTTTCCTGTCAATTGATAATCCATTAGATGCACCCACATGTATGGAAGTGTCTCTCTTAACCCCTCAGCTGGCAGCACAGCACGAGGCATTTCCCAATATGAACAACATAATAACCATTAGCTGTATGTTCCCCATATTCAGGTTTGCTAGTTAGAAACAGATTAGCAGAAATGCTGAGCACTCACAGAAGGTTAGTTCGGGATTTCTTCTGTACAGATGAAGTGTATATTTTTTTGCTGATATTTTAAAAAGCAGGAAATATGTCACATACCACAGCGTTGGTCTTAATCATTTGGAGATGCCTTGCTTCTTTACAAAGTGAAACTTCTTCACTTCAAAAAGAAGTTATTCATCACCCAAGGTGGGTGTTGCCTTCAAGGCAATATCCAGTAAAAATAAGTAGATTGCAACTAAGATTTAGGATTATGCACTAAATAGCAGATATAAGAAGCAAGTCAGCAATTAAGGAAATACATATCTGTAAATACCATAAATTCCCAAGGGAATGGAAACCATGTCTATGGCCTAAAGGTTTTATCAAACTGCAAATGCCCAAAGGGACTGCATAAGCAATTGTGATTCTTTACCTTTAATATCATATGAGTGTTTGACTTCACCAAAATTCACATACTTTCTTTGGGCTTCCATGGAGGAGTTTGGTGAAATGGTTGATATTGTAAATTAGCTTTTTCACCAGTAAAAATCAGAACTATTGTTTTTAAAAATAGCACCAGTAAATAATGCACTTTGATATTTTTGGGGCTTATGAATCATTAATGAGATTTGTAGGAGTGATTGTTATTTTAAAAAATCACAGCAATTTAATGTTGCTAATTACTCTCTTGGCATTGCGTGTATTTAAGATTAATTGGAATGCCTGTACTCAGTAATGAGGTCCTATGTAGTTTACATTGACTGACAACATCTTCTTTTATCTAGAAAATTACCACGCTAGTAGAAGATTTGTAAACTGGGCAGTATCTCTTGGCAATCAAATTCTGAAAGTTGTACTTAATACAATAGCTACCAAGTTACAATAAAAAGATCAGACAGTTACGGTGCAGTTAATAATAACAATAAAACTATCCACAGGAACTCTGTCGTGTAAGTATAATTAACACGCACAGGAATGGATGTTCAACTCCTAAGTAGACTGCCTTAGCATTCAGACTGAGACCTGATTTCAAAGGATGATACAACATTGTGAATTAAAAACTGCAGCCTTTCTCAAATATTTGTTTCTATCACTGTTTTGCTACCTTAAATTTAATCATCTAGAGATGATGTCAGAAGAGCAGTCCTTTCATCCCTGTCTTGAAAATCTGTGAATAAATAGTAGGTGTTGATGATAGAGAAGATTATGTCACAGTGTGCTATAAGAATCTTTATGAACTGCTTTGTTTGTGCATGTTTATTCATTTAAAGATCTCTTTGGTAGCTGTTCTATTTACGTAGTCCACTTAAAAATGGGAACTTTATGTCATTCTTTCTTACATGCCATTTTGTCAAGTGGGGCTGGTAAAGAATCTCATTTTACAGACTTCTTGGTCAAAGAATGGGAAAGATGGGAAATGCCTACTGACAGTGGAATTCATTATCAAGGGAAGCAGAAACCTGTTTGACCAACCACAAACAAAGAAATAAAATAATAACAATAATAACAATAATAATAATAATAATAATAATAATAATAATAATAATAATAATAATAATAATAATAATAATAACATAACAGTCTTCACTTTTGCATTGCAAAATTGAAGCCACACTGAATAACTGTGTCATAAAAATAGCTTTCTGTTATTCCTGAACTTCTTACAGAATTCCTCAACTAGCAGAAAGGTATTTTTGCAGAAGTTATAGGAGTAAAGATTTTCAGATAGGATTTGGAAAATCGAAATGACAACTCTTTCTTTTGGGCATTCCCATGTCCATTTATGCAGTTTTTATAATTTCAATTAGAATTGTCTTGAGCATTTCTTAAATGAGCTCATGAATGAAAATAGCAAAGTTGTAACATTAACGACCGTCGGATAAAGTGGTTTCTTATCTGCATCTCTTTGGTTTGTCAGTGTTTAATTTTATAATAGGCTCACCTCTGCTCAGCCAGTGATTAGATGAATTGTTATTATGGAGGTTGTAGCAAAATTAGCAGATAAACTATGAGTTCTGTCTGCTTGGAACACTGTGTATGTTGGTATTATTGTTAGAAGCTAGAATTTATTTGGAATTGCTTTTGAAATGGGAAAAGCATGGATATTTACACTAATGAGACAATTAGTCTCAGAGCACAATTCTATTATATTGATTTTTTTAAGGGAATGAGGAAGAGACGAGGTCCTGAGTGTTCTGATGATTAGTTACACATCTTCAAAACATTTCATAACTAAACTGTGCATAAGGAAATGTGTGTTGGTAGGCATTAATTCTGAATGATTCTGCCCATAAGAGATAAGATCGTGCCTACTCCTTTCAGCTAGCCAACACACCAGCATGAGTCTGGGCTGTGGATGAAATTGTGGTTTTCATTTCCAGGGTGCCTCTGGGGAAATTTTCACTTCAGGGGTTGATAGAAGAAGCAGTTGTTGCATTCCCCAAATCTTGTCTTTGCCCAGAGGGTGCATAATAAAGCAAAACCCCTCATAAGCTTTTTATAGCCCTGTGCATCTGGGCAAGAGCCAGGGAAAGTCTGTCTCTTGATTAACGGTGCTGTTTATTATACACCAAATGTTTCTTTCCTCCTCAGTAGCACAACTCTGACCTTATTAAAGGACTCAGGGTAAAACCTGAGGCACTTTGTACACAATGACTGAGCATAGCCAGGTGCATCTCCTTGCTGATAGCCCCGATTGCAGGCAGTTAGAGGAACCAGTGAGAGGGATGGCTCCAACTTGTTGGGTTGGTCTCATTATCACTATGTAATTTTAAAGGCTGGGTGCAGCCACTGGAGCTGTAGGTCAGGACCTCTCTACACACATTTCAATCTTGCATCTAGATTTTTGAAGCATTTTTAAAAAGTCCATGCTATCATAAACAGAGATGATAGCTTAATAAAAACACTACCAAATCTCTCTGCATTTCCACTAATGCAAAGTTGTTTGAGTTTGTGCTGCAGAGGAATAAAAGACAGGCAAAGAGTAGAACTAGGATGCTAAATTTTAGGAAAGCCAACTTTAGGCTCTTCAGGGAGTTAATTAAAAAACATGCTGGGAAACTGTCCTCATGGGTAAGGGTGCAGAGCAGAACTGACAGATCTTTAAGGAAGCTTTCTTCAGTCACAAGGGCTCTCTATGCCTAAGTGTAGCAAGTTGGGAAAGAGGCAAGAAATGGCCATGGCTGAATGACCTACTGGTAAGACTGGAGAGCAAGAAGAAATTGCACAGGCAGTGGAAACAAGGATAGGTATCACGGGAAGAATTTAAGTAAGCTGCTAGACTCTGTAGAGATGGGGTCAGGAAAGCCAAGGCCCAGCTTGAACTAGACTTGGCAAGGGAAGGACTTCAGCAAAATTTTTGACACAGTGTGCCAGAACATCCTTCCCTCCAAATTGGAAAGATACAGATTTGATGTGTGGACTGTTCAGCAGACAAAGAACTGGCTGTGGGATTGAGTCCAGAGATTGATCAATGGCTCAATGTATGAATGGAGATCAGTGATGAGTGGTGTCCCTCAGAGGTCAGTGTTGAGACTGATGCTCTCTAGTGTCTTCCTCAGTCACACTGATGGTGTGGTCAAGAGCACCTTTATCAAGTTTGCAGGTGACACCAAGCTGTGGGGTGCAGTTGACACACCAGAGGGATGGGATGCCATCCAGAGGGACCTAGACAGACTTAAGTAGTAGGTCCAGCTAAACCTCATGAGGTTCAACAGATCCAAATACAAGATCTTGCACCTGGGTCAAGGCAACATCCACTACCAATACAACCTGGTGGATGAAAGGATAGAGCACAGCCCTGCTGAAAAAGACCTAGGAGTACTGGTGGATGGCAAACTGGACATGAGCCAGCAATGCACCCTTCCACTTTAGAAGTGCTATTGAAAATAAGCTATTGGAATATGAGCTTTCACACAAGAAGAAATGTGGGTATTGTGCTTTTATTTAAGAACAGATATGCAAAAATAGCAAAAAGACACTCTGAAAATAAAACATATTTGAAATGACTTATCAGGTTTTTGTTTTCTATGTTTTTTCCAAAAGTAATGTAACCAAGAACTGGGTTCAGTGAATACTGCAGATTCCCCAATGGTCCTGGTTCAGGGAGATGCTCATCCCGGGAAGGTGGGCACATTATGGGAAATGTGGAGAAGTCATAGCCGTCCCCTAGTAACAGACAGCACAGAGGTCATGATATTCCTGACTCCTGACGGGACACCCTTCTGAGCTTCTTTGAGTTCCAAAGGCCTGGTTTATCTCCCCCTAAAGCTTTTTCAAGTTGCTCTGAAATTTGAAATACTTGAGATCCTTAGTCTAGGGATTATTTCACATTGTATAATGTGGAAACCCAGTAGGGAGATATTTTGAAAGCTCACAAAACGTAGTAATTTTGATGCAAAAGGTCAGAAAAACATAATACTTGCAGAAAACTGTGTCACCCAAACAAGTACATTTCTAGAAGCAATAGCTTTTATCTGAATCGTTTTGTTGGATAATTCCTGAGTAGTTCCACCCTGTGGTTGTGTAGCGTGAAGTCACTGTAAATATATACATCTTTGAAGAGGAGTCTAGCAGTTCTGCTGTCATTTTGTATTGTGAAAGACTCAGGCATTTTTGAAGACCAGTGACTTATTTGGAATATTTTTTGCATATCTTTCAAAATAATTGAGTTCAGCACAGTCTCAGAGTTATTTGTAAGGTCAAGTAATATTAACCCAGGTGATCAAAAGTAATGAATCAAGCCCAGAAGCGTAATGAGATTTCAAAATAAAAGATGATCATTGTTTTGCCTTCATTTGCTTTAAATCTCTAGTGTATTTTCAAATTTCATCCACAATAGCAAAGACTAAACTCTTGCATTTTGAGCAAAGTACTGTACTTAAATAATTGTTATTTTGCTTCAGTGATAGCTTAGCATATTATCAAGATCAGTTTTAAACTCCTGATAAAATGGTGGTAAATGATTATAGGGCAGTTTATTTTCTGGAACTAAAAATAGGAGAGATTTAAGTTCTCTAGAGGAAGGTGTATTATGAGTGCTTGATTTCAAGGCTTCTGGGAAGTGCTATTTGATTTTGGCAGCAGAGGTCTGTCTACATGAAACAATGACAGAAAATGATAACATGGAAAGGACATAGATCATTCATCATTTATCCTACAGGTAGCTCAAAGCTCCAATGATCTGTTACTCAGCACTAAATTTAAAGGTATACAAACATTCCTGTCATCCCTGATGTTCATATGAAACCATCCAGGTACAGACACCTTTGCTGTAAGTCGATTAGGAGAGCTGCTGGCCAAGCTATCCTGTACAGGTGTTTCAGATGAACAGACGAGCCATATCAATCATTCTATTGAAGCTGCAATAGAGGAAGTTTCGGATTGGTAACAATGGGATAACAGGGTCATTAACTTAGGTGTGCTTGCTTATGGGGAGAGACATTGGGAGACCATTGGCAAGCTGTGCTGCTTATTCCTTTAATTGTAGAATTGCTCATCACTGCCTTAATTTAGGTATTAATTCAGAAAGACAGCCTTTTTTTTTACAGTCAGACAGAAATTAAGGTAAAGTAACAAAACTTCTGTGTGAAGCTAACAATGCAGCACAGCCTTTGTCACTGTAGTATAACTGTCTTTTATTTTTTTCCAAAGTACTCCTCTTTCTATGTCATATTCAGCTTTCCATAAATTAGCACCTATTTTATTCACTACGATTTTGGGAAGTAAACAGGAATGCTATATAAAGGAGATGCAGATTTGACATATTATGTAAAATAATGATTTTTTGCCTGTTGTTGCCTCTTTGGTGTTGCCAGAGTGTGGGCAATGATTTGAACCATGTGGATGGAACTCACTAGCTGAAGGCAAGAGAAAACAAAGGGATGTCACCCTTTCAGGAGTTTCTTTTGACAGCTCCTTAAAACTGAGGACATGAGTGGAAGGCATGTTTTTTAACCAGTATGATCTTAAAGAAAAAAACTTTTTTTAATTTTTAATGGAGTATGAGGTTAGATAGAGCAATGCTTGTATAATACGCAGTAGTTTGTAGCAATACATGGCTCTTGAGATGCTTGCTTTCTTTATGATACTTTACATCTCTTTAGCCTTGCAGGAATATTCAGAGGTAAATTCAGATAGAAATGAGAATAATTTGCTGTCTTCTGTAAATTGGCTTCTCTTATATCTTTTTGGCCAACAGAGAACAGCAGATCCCATAGCAGCTCAGTACTAAGCTGCAGTTTTGAGAAACAGTGTATGCCTTAATAACGTGGAGTGTGCTTTTTAATCCAATATATTGATGTTTTATTTCTGTTTGATTAGTATCTTGTAGAAATCAAGTGGATCTTCACACTGTATTTTGATTTAAACAAAAAAAAAAAAAAAAAAGAAAGAAAGAAAAAGAAAAAGAAAAAAGAAACAGCCCTAAGTGCTTATTTCCTTAAAGAAATCTCCCAATAAAAGACTCATGTCTGCTCTTTTACTTCTGATATTTTGAAATAGGTAGCCTGGCAACAATTCTGTCTTTCATTATGCTCCTTAAACAGGCTTCACACCATTAGCAGATTTCAAACATACATTAACAGCACCTTATTCCTTACAAATTGTCAAACTACTTTGTTTTTTACTGGTTTTGGTAGCTGTAGAATGCATCAATTCACCTGATGTAGGTTGGGTTAGCAGACAGTTGCATAATGGAGACTGCTGCTTGTGCATATGTCAATGACTTTGTTCAGTCACCCCCATCCTCATAATTCACTTTGGGATGTGGATTCCTCTGTTATGCTTTTCTTTTCTCTGTTTGTTATGGTATTTGCACCTTCATTCTCTGGAACCAAATAAGGTGCCTGTGCCATGAGAAATCCCTATCACTTTTAGTATTCTCTTGTTTCAGGAAACATTTATCTTTTTGTTGTTGTTTAATGCAAGTTGCAAATCAAGCTGGAAAGACATCCTTAGAAATGGCTTAAGATCATATGTTTATCTTTATGAACTGAAGTAGCCATCCATGCATGATCATCTATTCATATGTAAGCTCCAGAAATTTCAGGCATGTGCTCTGTCAAGCAATAAGACATGTATTTGTGTATCTTTAATTTTCTAAAATATTAAAGGCAGTTCACTTTGGGCAATGAGGTACTGCAGCTGACCAGGAAGTAACCAGACCTTGCAAATCAGATATTTGGTACCTAACAGTATCACAGGATCATAGGGGTTGGAAGTGACCTCTAGCATCGAGTCCAACCCCCCTGCCAAAGCAGGACTGTAACTGTACTGAAAGTGGCAGCCACTCAGAGAAGTGATCCATCTACTAGGATTTAATAATCTGAACATAATAACAGTAACAATAATAACAATAACAACAACAACAATAATAATAATAATGATAATATAATGTAAGCCACAAAAATGTACTATGTAGCTTTTCTTATCTGTCTTAAAGATAAGGTCAATTGTATCAGTTAAAATTATCTTAGTTCCTAGTTCCAGTGAAATACTAAAGGAGAAGCAGTAGGGCTACTTATAATACACATTACTCAAATTTTTGCAAGGAGATTTGCTGAAAGCACAAAAAGTAAGGTGAGTATTTTGCCTGAGGAGCATAAATACTAAAATAGTGGTACTTACATTATCCTGGCCAATAACCAGTAAGACCATGAATGTACCTCAGCAAGCGTTGTGTGTTGCTCTCCCTCTGGGACTTGGTTTCATTGTTTCAAGAAGAGCACTTATTCCTCTTGGCATTTACAATTTTATATGTTAGAGTACAGACAGTGTAACCTCAAGGTCATTGAATTGTATCTAGTATATTGCACCCCTCCTCCAGCTCTGGCAGAGGTAGCAATTATCACACACTGTGGTTTCACCATAGTAAGAGGCCTTAAAGTCAAGAAGTATGGCTGATCACAGTCAGTTTACGTTATAACTGGGTCTGAACAATTAATAATTGCCCAGTCTTTCCTCTCTACTTGAACACACATTGCAAACCTGCTGCTGGAGTGTACTAAACCAATATATTAAAGTAAGTCTGATTATCTTCCCTATAGAATATCTTTAGTGTTTCCAGACACCAAATAATTTTTATGTGAACTACCTATTAAAACACAAGCTGTTCATCACGACAGAGATGAGTGCACTATGCATATGCTACTACTTTTAATTTTAAAGCCCAAAAGCAAGATATAAGCCCATTATTTTTTGTCTCTTGTTAATTTATGATGTTTTCTAGGAAGCATCCAAGGTTCTAGAAATTGTATTATCTGTAATAAGTAATTATAACCTTATAATGTAATGATCAAAATAAAAGTAATGTTGAATGGAAGGAACTCAGCTGTAGATTAGAGTATGCTATTGGACTGCAAGAAGGCCATAAATGATGTAATAAAAAAGATAATAATAACTCATAAGCCTTTTAAAAGAAAAAGACAGTGAGTGTAGTTCTGTATTCACATGCTCAGTCCTACCTTTATCTTTCAGATGTACACCATAGACCTCTATGCATGTAACAGCCACTAAAATACTTGCTTTCCAACAAATACTATTACCTTCAATTCCCCTGCATTTTTTTATATCTTTTCCATAGCATTTGAGTTGTATGCCTAATAATGCTTACAGAAGACAAAATACAGTGAATATGTACATATATATATATATATTGATAATTGTGTTTCTATCTACATATAAAAACATACATATACAATTTTGTATAGATGTGTATAAGAATACACCATGAACTGTATGGTGAGAGAACAACAACAACAAAAAAGAAAATACCCACTTAAACTCATGTACTTCAGTTATTTTTTGTGTTCTGATGTCAGAAGCTGCATGGAAACTGCAGTGATGACTGCTTTGTAAAAAAATTCTGTCAGGAATGGCAGATGGCCACTCAGAAACCAGCATTTAAGACGTGGCACTTGTATTTGTGTTCACATTTTTCTAGGTCTCATATGGCTTAATGCATGCAACCTCTAGGAACTGTTTTTGCTACACTAAGCATTGTTAATCAATGGATTCTGTGGAAGGAAAAATGGCAATTTTACAAGTGTTAATGGCAATTATATGGAAAAATGTTAATTGTTTACGCAAGTAGTGTATGGTTTTTTCTGTAGTTCTGCAGTTAATTTTACTTGAAATCTACTGCAGAACTGAAGATCAGAGAATCTAAATTGGTTGGAAAATTACTGTTCAGTAGTAAAAAGCAGCGCATAGTAACAACTGTGCCTGAATGGAATGCAAAGACATTTTTTCTCCATTAACCTATTCGAGTGCCCAAGCAAATAGCATATTGAGCAAATCTCTTAACTGCGTAAACAGACAAAGACACTAATAGAAAAACAAGTCGCTGCAGGAATCATGAAAACAAATGTTTTAAGAACATTAATATACAGTGCATGTCAGAGTAATAAAGATTGATGAAAACAGAAGATGTAAATATAACTTTCATAATTCCATTCTCGGGGTAAATCACTTTAAGCATCTTCTAATATAAAAGCTAATAATATAAATATAATTAAAAGAAATAAATTCAGTATATTTAATAATGGAAATAAAGTGTACAGTCTCAGAAGACATGACTTTTGATTACACCAGCCTGTCTTATGTTTTTTTGCAGTAATGGAGAGATTTGGGAACTGAATGTGAATTTTAATGTAGTCTGTTACTTGAGTGAAAATAGTAGAAGTGTGCTGAGGGCTGTATCTCTTCCAGTACCAAGCAGGAGTTCAGAGGTGACTGTGACAAGAAGTCCTTGGTAGAGCATGAAGGTAACATCCTGTCTGCTGCAGATCATCATGTCATAGGGATTTATCTAATGAAATGAGCATTGAACATGAGCCAGTAGTATGCCCAGGTAGCTAAGAATGCCAACAGCATCCCAGCTTGAATCAGAAATAGTGCAGCCAGTAGGACTAGAGAGGTAATTGTCCCTCTGCACTCGGCACCTTGTGTTCAGTTTTGGGTCCATTACTACAAGAAAAACATCGAGACCCTGGATCGTGTCTAGAAAAGGGCAAAGAAGCTGTGAGGAGTCTGAAGCACAAGTCTTATGAAAAGCATCTGGGGAAACTGGGATTGTTCAGACTAAATAAGAGGATGCTCAGGGGAGGCCTTATCACTGCCTGAAAGGAAGTTGTAGCGAGATGGGAGCTGGCCTCTTCTCCCAGCCATGGAACAAGAGGTAACAACCTTAAGTTGCACCAAGGGAGATTCAGGTTGAATATTAGGAAAAATCTCATCTCAGAAAGCATGGTGAGGTATTGGAATAGCCTGGCCAGGAGGTGGTAAACTCACCCTCCTTGAGGGTGTTCAGGAACCTTGTAGGTGTGGCTAAGAGGGACATGATTTGGTGGGCATGGTTGGTGGTGATGAGTTAAAAGTTGAGCAAGGTGATCTTAGAGGTCTTTTCCAATCTTAGTGATTCTGTGATTCTATGAAATAATTACTGACTGCCACCACTTCCTTTTCTTGCACTTCATTGCCCAGGTATGGCAATGAGTTCAAATATCTCAAGTGCACGAGGCTTCTCCTTTCTGAAGGGAAAGTCAATTGACAAAGTTGATTCTAGAGTCTTGTGGTTTGGATGGATAGAAAAGTAGTTTCTTAGATAGAGATGGTTGTTGGAATACGTGGGAAAAAAGAACAGTTGCTGTTGAGTGAGCCATTGCTCTAATTCTTTAATAGAAAATGCCTTTATCTTGGGGACTTTGACATTGGACATGCTTTCAATATGTTGAATGCCACCTTGCCACCATCTGCTGTTTAATTACTGTGTCAGTACTTTAAGTAAACCCACTACCTTGTAAATGCATTAACCCAAGCTCTGATAAGATGCTGAGGGCACCAGTGTAAGTGGTGTACTTGGTCACTCACCAGAACAGGTGATGAAAAACTTTAGATGCTTTAAGGGAAGAGAATTGCAGATGTAGTCACCACACAGGCCAGGTACACCCAATTTGTTAATACTGATCTCACAAGTCAGGCTTTGCCAGTGCTCCAGCAAACTCCTGCTGTATCCAGATGCTATGGAAGAAACCAAAGCATTTGCACACACACCTGCAGTCCCAGCTTGGATTCCAGCAAGACAGGGGAGATGCAGAATGTGATTACAACTAAAGTGTTCGGAGGAGAAAAATGTGCCTTCTCTGAATTGTTTCATGTGCTCTCACTTCCTTTAGGATTATTTAAATTGGAATTGCTGATAGTCTGCATCCCTCTCTCTTCTACTGCTCAAGTACCAGATATTCTTAACGAAGAAAGCAAGGAATCCTTTTCTATAGTCACCAGTGCTTGTATTAACTTGGTGCCAGAATTAGTGAGTGGCAAGTATTCACAATATATCAAACATTGGATGCTCAATGTGTGTCCACATCATGTTGGCAATTATTTGTGTGTATGTTTGAAAATAAAGATTTCTCCTAGATCAGCTAAAAGGAAGGAACTGGCTGTATGAGACCTTTATCCTAAATTAATAATCTTGTCACTCTATGGAAAGAAAAGGCTTCAATCAGAAGAGTTTATTTTCATCACCTCATTGTCTTTATTGAGCCTTTGTATTATAGTCAGCAGAAGCTCATAATAAACATGGTATCCAATCAGATGTATATTTTTAAATTAACCTACATTTGAATACCTTCCTTGATTTCCCACCAGCACCTGGAAAAGAGAAAAAAAAGAAAAAAAAAAGAAAAAAAGAAAGGGAATACATTTGCAAGGTTAATTTCCCAGAGGAGAAGAAGGCTTTTCAGAGCAACATTGATATGTTTCTTTCTTCTTTGTGTAACCTGTAGTTTAATTTTTTTTACACTTGCATTCACATTTGCATGATAAAAGAGACTGTGCTTTTTTTCTTAAAAAGACAGTTGCAAAAATTACTCATAGGAGTGAAATTATTAAAATGAAAACTTTAAGATTGTCTCCCCTTTTCATTAAATTGTCTATATAATCCACTATGATTTTCGTCACTTCTACTGATGAAATGGTATGTTTTTCAGAAGCTTTTATGAAATATTATCTTACTATTTTCGTGGTGATTCTTTACCTTGAGTCTGTATTTTAATTGGATGAATCACCACAAACATGGATTTTTCAATCTTGCAGATATTTTCAATCAGTTCTATCCAACCCAAGCAATTGTTGAAACTATTCTGAATTCTTTTCTTGTGGCATCCATCCCACAGCTGAGGTGGGATTGTTAAACTAGGAGTGAAAAGTTTTGAAAGGATGCAGAAAATTTGGAGCAGAATAGGAAATGTCTCCTGCCTGTCTTTATTAGAGCTGAAGGCTGATGGTAATCTCACAGAATTTTTTTTTAAGGTGCATATTTCAAGACATTACATAATTAACTTCAAAGCATAGCTCCATATTTCAGTTGCACAGGTATCCACAAATGTACGTGTTTTCTGCTTGATTATTTCCTGTGTCCCTTTGCTGTGTTTGAAGTAGCTCTACCTCACAGTGACCGTTTGGAGTGGATAGCATACATATGACCATTTGCACGCCCAGCTTCATCTGAGCTATGGATCCTTTGTGTCCATTGCTTGCCAGAATTAAGTGGTATTCAGCATTAATCATCCTCATACTGGTCTGCAGCTTCTATCCTAATTATCAGTTAAAATTGTATGATCTTCTGTTATTTCATGTTATTATTAGCATCCTCACCCACAGTAGTATGAATTTTATAGAACACAGTTCTCACAATAATTCATCAGGAGGATGATTTAAATAGTTTGAATATGTTTAGATTCTAAAATGGTCTAAAAACACATAGTGTCTAAGCAGCTCATGGTATTAGAGTAATGAATAGAAATACCTCTTCCTTTTTCTTTTCCACATCTGAATAGAAGAGAAAAAACTTGGATTATAAAGTCATTTCGCTTCCTCATTGTTTTTAGTGTCCAGAGACAGAAGGATGGATAAACAAGAAAGAGAATTTATTTAGGGAAAATTGTGAAAATAAAAATTTTCCAATGTATTCTTTTATTTAATTTATATTTATTTTTGCTGGTGAAGCTGTCAGCTTTCCTGAATGGTCCAACTCCTATTAAAGGTTATATTATTATTATTAAAGGTTTATTATTATTAAAGGTTAAATATATAGCATTCTTAGCTCTCTGGTGTTTCTCTGAAATAAGTAGACTCTTGCATTAATTATTTCTTACATTTAAAATTCTTTTCCTACTGTATTATATCAGTGTTTTTATACTGTCTGACAGATAGAAGGCTTTTTGTATGTCAGGAAGTTGAGCAGTAAAATGTTTACTGTTCACACAATTCTTCTCTTTCTGTTAGCCGGGCTAATTATAGTTTTATTTTTCTATTGTGGCCTCAACAGTTATCAACTTTAGAGTATTGGGATTTTCTGTGTGCTTGTGTTGTCCTACATTTTAAATTCAAAATTTACTGTATGAGTAGCAGTTAGAAAATCCTGACCAGGATGAGGGTTTAAAATTTGAAATAAGAACCTTACTGCATAGTTTATATTACTGTTTTTCTCTTACTGTATTCTACTAATAGCCCGGAGAAGAGGAGGCTCAGAGGAGACCTCCTTACACTCTACAACTTCCTGAAGGGAGGTTGTGATGAGGAGGGGATCTCGCCTCTTCTCCCAGGTGACAAATAGGACCTGAGGAAATGGCCACATATGGTAGCATAGCAGGTTTGGGTTACATATAAGGAAAAGCTTCTTCTCTCAGCAAGTGGTCAGGCACTGGAATGGCCTGCTCAGGGGCGTGGTGGAGTCACCATCCCTAGCAGAGTTCAAGAGGTGCCTGGATGAGGAGCTACAAGATATGGTTTAATGCTTGTGGCAGCAGTGGTGGTGGGAGGACGGTTGGACTGGAGGATCTTGTAGGTCATTTCCAACGTTGTGATTCTATGATTCTATGAATATCGTTATGTACATGTGCTTGCTGAATCAAAATCAAGTCTTAATGATAGAATCACAAGAAACAGTCTTGTAAGAAATGATTTGCTATTCTGGTATGATCCACGGTGTTTCTACTTTTTTGTTCAACCTAAAGCCTTTCTCTTCATTTTTCACTGTAATAAGAAAGATAAACACATTTCTTCCACAGCTTTTCCAGTTTTTGATGTACATTCTTCACCTGTCAGATACAATGGAAGTGAGATCAACTTCAGTCATTCCCAATTTCCTTTTACTCATCCAATTTGTATTTTAAAAAGATCGTCTACTTTGCTGTTATAATCAAGAAGCTTCACTTATTCATGTAAATCTGCATCACATTTAATTTAGTTTGGTGATTTAATTTAGTGTAAATAGTAATAGGAAAATAGGTTATAATTTTTTCTACATCAGCCAATATATCATGACTTCTCCCACCTCCTCAGCTCTTAATTGAGACATTGCTTTAAAAAAAAAAAAGAAATACTTTTTCATCAGATGAGAAAACTGCATTCTATTGATGCAATAAATTACCCAAACAAGAAAAGTATCAAGCTTATATGAATAATAATTCATATTAACAATAAATAAACCAGATAAGCAAAAATGCAGAACTTGTAAGTGTGATGTTTCAAGCAGCACTATGCTTCCATTTCTATAGAGGGTAGTTCATTTTCTAATAAGGGTCATGATGCAGTTTCACATACTCTGCTTTGAATTTCAGTTGCTACCCAGTCTCAGAAGAAAAAGAATGTCATATGTTAGTCCTATTGTGTTCAGGAGGCTGTTTTGTAAGGAATTTGAGCAAATCAGTCTCCAATCTGAGATATTGTAAGTTCCAGGTAAATACTGTCACTGATTGTGAAAAGGGGGTTAAAAATATATAAAACAGTAGTTTCAGGTAAAAGCCCAAGCAGGTTGGAGGCATATCACAAGAACACTGAAAGCAACAAATACCTCTTTCTCTTTTTTTTAAATTCTTTTTTAAAAAGAAAAACATCCCATTTCCCAGGAAAAAAGACACAAACATTCAAAGGAAGTATAATTTTTCCTGTTACAGTTTTGACAAGAAATTAGTGTTTGACCATAATGAATCTGCTGAAACATTAGAAGCAAAGTACATTACTGGCTGTAAAAGAAATGAGTGTTAACTAATGAGATTAAGGAACTATTGGCATGATGTAGCCATTCCCTACTGATTGTGTGCAGTGGAACTTGCTGAGAATGAGGTTTTTCTTCATTTTGTTCACTTAACAGGTGGATGATTGGGTTAATTTGACTTAATGATGCATTGCAGTACAGATTTCTTCCCTTGCAGTCATGAACAGCTTCACCACAGGAAAGAGGTATTGTAGTATGGTCTACTGGACAAAATGAGGAACAGTGCTTTCACAGGGCCATCACACTCAATTTATTCAATGCTTAGTACTTTTTGATCAAGATTTAACAGTAAGTTTGATCTCATTGAGGTAGAATATTTCTGCTTGAATAGGTGAAAAATTTTATGCTTAGATGCACCCAAGCAGAAGTCTATGTGCTTTTACCAAGTGATTATAACGTGTGAAAAACTTCCTTGTCTCTCCATGAGGTCTGAGTGGGAAACATCTATTCAAGGCAGCAAGAGCCTAACACACAAGTTAACATTTGGCTAAGGCTTTTTAAATGACTGAAAATATCAGTTATGTGACAGCATGGAAATCTGTTAATGATAATTGGTTCCAAGATGTTGATCATTATTGTCTGGCCTGGGAAAGAAACTGATTAGTCCCATTAAAACTGAATTTATTTCATTTGAGCCTTTTGTCTGTTGTTTGTAGAAATTGCAAATAATGTGATAATTTTATTTTTTGCTACTTATGGTGATAATTTCCAGAACTGATGTCTGAATTATCTTCATTTGAATGATTACTGGAAAGTTCCAATGAGATAGTTCAGACATAAATACTGATTCAAAAAATAAATTGTTAAAAGATATTTAAAAAAAAACTTTCTATTTTTTAAACTCTTTGGAAGAAAAAAGAAGGAAATATCACAGGGACTTGCAAAAAATATAATGAAAATAGCCACCTCTGTGTCAGACGTTTCTTTCACTATACTAATGTTTTTTATTTCAAAAAGAAAGTAACAGAGAAGAAAGACGTCCTCCCAGAAAAGCTAGTCTTTCGCTTAGTAGAAGTTGTGTGAATGGGTTAGTTATTTATGTGAAAGATTCTGCCATTGTTAGCTGTTCTTACCTCAGAGCTTCTGTAGCTAGTCCTGTCCTTCACTGCTGAATACAAGGACTGAGCTCCGAGAGTTCTTGTCTTCCTTCACACACTTGAGTTGTGTAAGTGAGGATGCTTGTTAAACAAGTGCATTTAGGGACAAAATATAACAATGGGTTACAGAGCCTATTCCAGGATAATCTGGTGCTGAAGAATACTAAAAAAAATGATATGTGAAATAGGAAAGTATACAGCAGAATGGTTGGAAAACTTGGGAAATTAAAGCAGAGGATGGCTGCTGTGTGGTGGTGAAACTCTGAGGAATAGCAGAGCTGGACAGAATGGTTATTAGGAGAGAAAACTTGGCTTCATACTAAAAGTTCAGAAGAGGAAACATTGGGCAGAAATTGGATAAGGCTGATGCTGAGTGGAGAGTGATACAGGGAAGGAGGAAAATCATGATCAGAGAGAAATGCTAATTAAATAGAAAACCAGGGAGAGAGAAGAGAGACAGGCTTGAGGCTAAAGGAAAAAGCCTAAATAGATGTCTGTGAGCACAAGGTGTATGCTTTCTTCAGAATTAAAAAGACTTAAAATCTTTTCCGTGTTTGCAGTCACTTGCTCCATTCCTAATGAACCTTTCAAAAACTTCAACCACTATCAAGAGCATACTCTAAGGTCAGATTAGAGAAATATTGGGAAATACCTGCCATGTTTCAGGAACAGAAAAGACTAGAGCTCCTTCTTCACCCTTTTACTCTTTCTTTAAGTGAGGAAATAAAGCACACAGATCCAAATTTGAGTTAATCAAGAGGAAACTTTATTCCAATAAAATCTTTAATCTTAGGTTAGAAGCCATAAGGAAAAGTTAAGTCTGTTCTACTGATTTCCCATGTCCTTTCTGTAAAAAAAAAGATCACAAAGTTTTAAGCAATATGGAGAACAAAGTACTTACCAGTAAGAGAAATGTATTAAAGATGTGTTTTTCAAACAGACATTATTTTTATCAAGTACATTTCCAACATCAAGTGTTAATTGAACCATACTGAGGATGTCAGGGGGATGCGTCGAGAATGAAAAAGGATGAAGAAGCCATGTTTTGTTGTTCTCCATACTGCTTAAATCATCATGATCTTTCTGAAGATTTGTCCAGCAGGACTCTATCACATGTAGTTCTTCTTGTGTCTCTATCAGACTCACCTTTGCTGCAGCTATTTATTGCCCCTCAATTTTGAGAGCAAAATTTTCCTCACAAACATTGCTTTACATCTCTCTGAAAGAGTGTCTGAGCTAACTTTGTGAAATCAAGACAAGTGTGTTTTGTTACTTCTCATCATGATTATTCCCGTCTACTGTGGCAAAGTGTTTCTGAGTCAGTAATCCTGGAACAAACTGGTATTGTACATGAACAAACTTAAGGATTGCTGCCATAAGAAGAGCAATTCAGTACTGACTTACAAAACTCTCAAATTGATCTAACTGAGCTTTAAACTGTAAAAACATTCACTGAAGCAGAGCAAAGTGCATGCTAGAGGGAGGCAGTTCTCATTCTGCATGTGTCTATGTCAATATTCAAAGTTATAAACCCTTTAAAGAGGATGTCTGGAAGAAAAAGAGGTGAAAGCTGTGAATAATTGATGGGATTAAGCTGAGCAAACTGCAGCCCTTCAGAAAGGGTTCAAGCTTATCCAACCTGATTGGAGAGAAAAGTACTCATGAATCAAATTGTTCAGCAAAGAACACAAAACAAATACAAACTATTTATTTTTACCTTACATTTTAATGAAAAGATACTTTAATATAATTTATTATCTGTGTATGCATATGCTTGCACACAAGATCATCTCTCATTGAATTAGGCTGAAGAATCTTTTGTTAGAAAAACAGCTGGTGGTTTCTGATTGCAGGGATATTAAAGGAAATTGTGCTAATGTATAATTGCTGGGTAGGTCTATCCTTAAACTGAAACAAGGCATGGTGTTAGCTTCTTGGGCACTTCTACTCATCTTCTTACTCAAACTGAGTGAATAGTGCCATGGTTATCCATCCCTGTGTACCATACACCACAGGGATGTAGTTGCACCTCTAATCTTTGTGTTAAATGGATTCTGCAGATGTTAGCATTCCACTTTCTTCTCATATTTTCCTCATTTGGGAGTTGTGTTAACTTCTGATCTGAACCAGAGAATACATTAAAATACTTTGAACCATGACTTCAGATTAATCGTTATGTTCCATTTCAGTGAACAGTGGTATTACAATAAATGTATTTATTTATATATGTTAACATTTGTATTTTATTGCTTAGGCTTTTAAATAAAATCCATTAAAAGCATGCAGTTACCTTTTAGAATCATTTATGTACTTGAAGGCCATAGCCGACCTCAGGTAACAGCTTTGCAAGTTGCCTTTATGTGCTTTTGAATACCCAGGAGTACAGAGTTACACAGGCTTTGTGACTTGTTTGTATAAAACTTCTCAGTGTCCTCTGTGGAATGGTTCTTTCACAGGACAAAGTGAGAATGCTCCATCCTGCTATTCTTGAGACTTGGCAGACTTAATAGAGGTGTATGTTATTTCTTCCTTACAGTAATTTCATCTACATTTTTAATCTTCATTTAAGTAAAGTGAAGAAACTGTAGGCAAAAAAAAATGATTTGAGATTGGCCTGACATGTATCTTTCCTATCTTTCCTAGTTCACCTTCTGAATAAAAATAAATTATGCTTTATCTATGCAAGCTTCTGTATCCAGCTGTCGAACTGGAGACCAAGGTCTGGCTGCTGTATTCATTTACTTTGTTATTAGTCCTGCTTAACCCTATTTTCTTTATTGTACAGCTCATGTAGTAAAATTCTAGTATGCACTGCAATGCAACGTTCAATCTACTGTCTCTATTGTAGAAATAAAAATTGCAATAGAAAGCAAATTATCTGGAAACCGAGTGAGAAATAGGAAGATTTCCAAGAAATGCTAGTGTCCAGAGA
Source organism: Cyrtonyx montezumae (assembly GCF_038088225.1). NCBI lineage: Eukaryota > Metazoa > Chordata > Aves > Galliformes > Odontophoridae > Cyrtonyx > Cyrtonyx montezumae. The sequence goes on along the minus strand of NW_027072089.1, from coordinate 33,634,098 downwards.
CCTTGTGTTATGCTTTCACTGTCTTTTTTCATTTGACTGCTTAGAGCAACCATTTGGTTGTTACATCTGTGTGGAAGTAGCTGTGTTGTGATGAATAGATGTGTTTTAAATCCTGATGGCTTGGATACTTAACAATTGGGCCAGTGCATTACATTTACTAACAGCTGTACTGTGGGAAGTGATAGTTGCCTTCCCCTCTCTTCTCAAGCTAATAAAGCAGAATATGGGGGGAACCTTTATAGATCTGACAATAATTTAAGAGGTATTTTTCACTCCTGTACAGGCTAAATGTATCAGACGGGTGATTTCACAAAGGTTCTGCCCTCAGAGATTTTCACTCAAATTGAATGGTGCCCTTCTAACCTAAACACAGATCTAGGATGAATCCATGGCAGTATCACATATTTATTGGATGGAGCTTAGAGTACAAGTCTAAAGATTCTGAGTACTTTAATGGAATGAAAAAAGTAGTGTCAGGAAAGGACAAAACAATAACACTTTCTGTTTTATGGATTCTCTTCTAGTTCCTTCTAAATCATATCACACTGACATTTCAAATTAAAATACTAGGTGCTTTACGTTTATATAAGTTGTCTCAGTCTTTCCTTGTTTATGTATTCAGGAGAAACTGCAACTGTACATTCCATAACTCTTCTGAATGAAATATTTTAACTGTGTTTGAAATGTCACAAGTCTTCTCTAATGAAGAGCTTAGACATCTCTGTGTATTTCCTTTTGGAGTTCATTGCCTCCAGTAGATTTATATTGTCCATCTATCTATATCCAGAATTGTTTATAATTTTTTTGTTTGGAAAAAAAAAATGATATCATTTATAATCATTATGTTTAAGTGTGAAATTAAATAGAAGTTAATAATAAGCTTCTTTTCACTAATTTGATAATCTTTGCAACCTGAGATGTGTATAATTCACAAAACTTCAAAGCTGTGTTACGTAGTAGTAGACTAATTTTATTGATGGTAAAAGATTAGATTAATTTCTAACAGATGGGCTGTTTGAGGAAGACACCATGGAAATGATATGATTTTCAGAGGCACTGAGCACCCATAGCTTGAACCTATTCCAGAGAACTTCCAGTTTATCTACACTAGATCCTAGATTTGGTCTAATCCTAATTTCAATCCTAACTAATGCTAATAAAAAGGTAATTCCAAAAGATGCTACCATGCCCAGTTCTGCTTAAGCTCATCAATTTCCAAATGGTTACTTTATAGCATAAGTATTTTTTTCATTACTGAAGTAAAAGACCTTTGTCCTTTGTCCTTTGAATTTCATTTGTTACTAAAAATTAATTTGGTTCATAAAATTTATTATTATGATTATTTTTTTGCTGAGGGTGCCTTCTAATTTGATGTATTCCAGAAAGTGCCTTTTACCAGGCAAGAGCTACTTTTTGTGCCAGAATCTACATAAACCTCTATTAATACTGTAACAGAAGTTTTCATAATCTTTGCTATCCTGCTAATCTTCTATGTGATGGTATTTTATAGCAATAGGCTGGTAGAAAGAATGCCTTCTTACTTCATGAGAAATGAAACAGAAATGAATGTTTGCAACCTCCTGACCCATACTGGGTAAGAAGGAAGATGATGTAATTTCTTGGCATATATTTTTAATCTGTTCCATAGGACTTCTTATTCCAGCACTACCATACACCTCTTCTGATTGTTTCCATGAAATATTTCATCAGCTGTTCAGAGCAATACTGGTGCCAAGACATTATTTAACTAGAATCTCTACACACCAGAAGTGTATCAAATATTCAGTTATTTTCTCCTTACCCTTGTTCTTTTGTTTATATTGTGATTTAATCATCAGCATATCAGTAAATATACCACCGCCTTGTTCTTAATCAATAGCAATTTTATGCACAACTGATTTTTCTAGAATGTCCTTTGATAACAGTATTTTTAATGAAGATCTTCTTCCTTCTGAAGGCAGGTAACAGAGGCATGTTTGCTATCTAAAATTTCAAATTTATATGGATATAAGCAATAACATTAAAATAATTAAAAACAAAATCTGTTGTCCCTGGGTTGCCTTATATGATGAGCCATTTGCTGAGTTATCCATATGATCATAGATATGTGTTCTGTATTGTAAAATTATCTAGAGATGGATGCATGTTTATCTGTAGTTAATGACAGCCTACAGGCAGAGGTTTAAACCACCTCTACATTAAATAATTTGCAGCCAATGCAACAAAGTCTGGAAGAAACAATATAAGCACTAGTCTTCCAAGTATAAAATAAAGATATTATTTTGTCTGAAACTGTAGTTTATTACTTTTGAAACTCTTAGTTTAAGAGAGAATCTTATTTCCCTTGTATCCAATTCATCGCTGTTCTCTGAATAAGAAACAAGAATTGCATTTCCGAAACCCACTGAAATTGCTGCTGTGGCAGTCACAAATTACTTTGTGGTGCTTCTAACTCCTGGTGGAATACAATGCATTTGCAGCCTTCTTTTTTTTTTTTTTTTTTTTTAAATGATTATTTCTTTTAGCCTGCACCAAACTTGACAGCATAGCTACAAAATTTCCAATATGATTTCTAAAAGAATGATGTTACTATTGTTGTTATTGCTGTTGTCATTATTATTACTACTACTACTATGATTTTAGTGGATTTTCTCCCATGACCTCTGAAGGTTCAATATTGCAAGAAGAAAATGAAATAATTTCATTTTTCATCTGTGGGTAATGATCTGTTTTATTAATTATCTGTTTATGAGATTTAAGCAGCAACCTGACCAAGGAAGTCCCAGTGTTCTCTCTGCCTTTACTATAGATACCTTCCTTTAAATGATTTTTATCCTTTTATCATCTTTGATTCTATTAAAGTAATGTGGTTCTTGACTATAGAGTTAAGGAAAAAAAATCTGAAATTTTAAGTTTACAGTGAAGAATTCCAAGACATTTAATATGTAAATGATTGTCTACTTGGCCTCCACAATCAAATCCTCAGATCTTTATGAACCAGTATTTACAGCATAAAATCACCATCTGAGTGTAGATATGTGCATGCAGATGAAGTAGCTTCCTTCAGCGGCCAATTTAAAAATTGAAGTGATATTTCTGTGTGCAATTTTTTTTTCTTGTATTCTAAGCATAGATGGTGCACCCAAAATTGCAGGTCTGAGGTCATGAAAATTACAGAGGAAGTGAAAAAGTCCATTACCATAAGCTAGTTTAGTCCCCTTAACCTTTGAAAAAGAATTATCTACAGAGCACTTTTTAAATTTATTTCTTGTCAAATAAGCAGCAGAAGTTTTTAGTTTTCTTTAAGAATCTGAATGGCATTTTGCAAGAAGCATTTTTCTCCTCTTCCTTGCTCAATTAGTGTGTAAGCCCTTTCAAAATCTGTAGAGAGCTGCCATCTTCCTGCCTGCTTGAGCTAGATTAGCACACAGAGGAACATTGATACTTTTTGTAGGACTGAGATTTAACTTTGAATTTACACAAAATAGTAAATTTTGTCATGTACATATAGTCCTTGTTTTCCACTCTTTATATCTGCCCTTCACTTTTTCTGGCTTCACCTTCCTCCCTCCCAGAACTCATCTTCATTTATTTCTCTCCAGTTCTAATTTGATTCTGTTGCTCTGCAGTCAAAATTAAAGGGAGGAGAATAGAGGTAGGCACTGCTGTCCTTCCCCTCCACAGTTAACTTTTCCCCTACCACCTCTTTCCTCTTTGGCTCTACTTGTAGATAAGCTTTAATTCTTCAGATTGGCACTATTAAAAATACACTTTTGCATACTCAACACCAAATGTTAATGATTTCTGTCTACTAATTCATCTTTTTTAGTGCACTCAGAGACTTAGGTCTTGCAGGAATACCACGGAAAGCCTTTGTAATACTCTGAAATTACCTGACTTGATTTTTCAGATAAGAGTAGGAATGGCGTCCTGTTCCTTTCAAAGGAGAACGGTGCTGAGAGGCACAGCTTCTGAAGGCAGTAAGGAAACAATGTCAGATTTGGCAACTTTATCAGCAAACCTGAGTGGCTACAAGAGAGAGGTGAAAATAACCTTTCTTGCTGCTGCCAGGGTCAGAGCCATGGAGACAAGTATGACCATGATATTTAGCAGGTATAAATGTACCTGCTAAATATATAAATGAGACAAAGCTCAGATGCCCTAAATCTTTCCCAGCTGAGGTTTATACTGTCAACTTGCCATAATTCCAGCTGGAGGATTGTAACATATGCAACAAAATAAAACAGATTGCTCTTAGCCATATAATTCCTCATCCCCAGATGGAGTCCTGCACATTGGAACTGAGACCTAAGCTGTGTTTTAGAGGTTGGAGGGATGACAGAGACAACACTTCATTCCTTTCTTTGCTGGTGCAAAACCAGGGACAAATATTTTACCCAGAAGTCTCAGTAGTTCTTGTGACTCCTTCAGAAGTCCTTTTGGATTCTGCAGGAAGTGAAGTATAGGGTAAAGCAATTCAGGAAGCTCTCTTTTTTGATTGTTGTCATGTGGAATGTAGACATTATAATCGTGAATGTAGTAGGAGTTTCTGCAACTAAAATTGCTAAAGTAGCTTCAATCACTAAGAGGGACTTTCATTTAATAGTTTTTTGACAATTCCAGTATCTCTTTATAATTCAGGAAGTTTGGGAGATTTTAATTATTTCAGTGCTGTGGTTATGGCTGCTTTTCCAGTTTTGAAGGAACATCAGAGACCCATGAATGATATTGACTTAAAACCACGCCTTCTTCAGCTGTCAGCCAAACGTTTTTGCATTTCAGAATGTCAAGAAGAGTTATTTACTTGTGAAAACAATCATGGTAAAGACTTGGTTTGCTAGAAACTGAAAGATCATTTCAACTGATCAAAAAAGAACTTTGCATTCCACTCCCATATATTCCCGTGTTCCATCAAGCATGTGACATATTGTTCAGTGACAGTATTTTTAGGTGTTCATACTCCTACTACAAGCCAGAGCTTTGGCAATAGCACCTAAATCTGCATTTCCTCATTGTGCATAAACACTTTATCATGTTAGCAATAGCACTGTGGGAGTGCACTCATTCTTTGTGGGAGATGAAATGATTTGTTCTTTGGCCTTACATCTAACATCACAACTGAGATGGTGTCCTAATTATGCAGCCTCACTGACTGTCAGATCATATTTTTCTATACAGTATGTAACATCTTCTTAATTAGAATATAAAAACAGATGACACAGTACCCTACTTAGTACATAATTATCTCTTTTTTTCTTTTTTTTTTTCTTTTTTTTTCTTGTATTCTAAAAAGTCTCCATTTTCATGAGATCTAAAAACTGCAGGTTGGATGATAATTAGTCACTAAACAACTGCATTATATCAAAAGTGGATGACAAATGTTCTGTTGAAATAGTTAATTGCTCAGGATGTATAAAGTATCTCCCATGAAATTAATAATGATTTTGTTTCACGTTTACATACTCCTTGAAAGATAAAACAAGTAATGAAAATTCCTCCAACAGTTCTATACTAAAAAAATAATTTATCTGAATCTTAGTTCTTTATCTACTTACTTCAATAGCCATGTAGAAAGTTAAATTATATAAATATCATCTCACCAGTGTTGACTATATGAAGATGCTTCTGGTAACTGGTTAATATGCTTGATTGCATGAAGATGGTACTCTCCATCATTTTATGTTTATAGATCTAAGATTGTAAATCTCCTTGCAGGCCTTCACAGGTAGTGTGCACTGGCAGTCCTTTGACACCTGAAAGGGGGGAGAAATACTGTTACTTACATAGAGATAAAAGACATCATCTGGGGTTTTACTTCAAAGTTGCTTTTCTCTTACTTGAAAATTTCTGTTGATGCAGCAAAAGTTGTGTGAAATCATTCATTAAAAAGAAGTACTTATTTTATTTTCCAAATAGCCAAAAGTTGTCCTTCTGTTTACATACATGCCACCAGAAGGCGTAAACAATAGATTCTGTACAAAGTTAAATATGAAGTTAAATATGATGTCAGGCAACAGAGGGAAAGTTCTCCTGAGTGTAGTGCTATTTGTTTTTAAATATAACTAGTTGATCAAATTCAGATATATATAACAATAGTATAATCATTACATATATATATATATATACATAATACTGATAATATGTTTAATAATAGTATAATAACAAAAAGCCCCAGTCTGTCTTTCTATAGGAGTTCTTATTTTATTTTCACTTCCCCTATAATCAGTCAAGAAAATGTCCTATTCTTCTATTTTCTCCATGAACTTCTTGAAAGATTTTGTTTTCATAGAGACGCTGAGTTGATTAGTGCCTCTTTAGCAAGCAAGACATGAACACACACTGCTGACTGGAGAATACATCGAGCAGAGGGTGCAGTACCCATCAGAGGAGAGTGCATGATACTCCTACTATTATGAAAAACAAATACTATGTTTATTTACTTTGAATAATTAATTCAGAAACATTCCTAGGATTTCTATCTTTTAAAATAAATTCTATGAGGAAACCACCACATTTTATTCTGCACTTTCAGCTCCAGTGTGGTAGATAAATAAAATACACTACTACTCTGTCCATATGTCATTTAATCTCAGCAGTTTCATAGTTACTGCATTTCAATTTCATACCCATGAGCTGGATTCAATAGACTAAACACCCTACATCATGTCTTTCCCTTCAGATATGCATGAGAACCTTTTTTCTTGAAACTTGCATCTTTGAAAAACAATTCAGTTACTTTAGCATAATTATTTAATATATATCAGAGGTCTGGAACATCTCTCCTATGAAGACAAGCTGAAGGAGCTGGGCTTCTTCACTTTGGAGAAAAGAAGGCTGCAAGGACACCTCATTACAACCTTCCAATATTCAAAGAGAGATTATAAACAGGAGTGAACTCAACATTTTACATATTGATAAGTAGATATTGATAGATATTGATAAGGGTAGATATTGATAAGGAAGGGGGAAATTACTTAAAACTAAAGGAGAGGAGATTTAGATTAGATGTCTGGATGAGGTCTTTCACTGAAAGGGAGGTGAGGTGCTGTAAAAGGCTGCCCAGAGAGGTTATGGATGCCCCATCCCTGGAGCTGTTCAAGGCCAGATTGGATATGGCTCCAGGCAACCTTATCTAGTACTTGAACTAGTGGTTGGCAGTTCTACTTGTGAAAGGAGTTTGGAACTTGAACTCTCATTAAGTTCACATTGACCCACCTTTTGAGTTTATCAAGATTGGTTTGGATGGCATCCTTTCCTTCTGCCAGATCTGCATCACTCAGCTGTCATCAGCAAACTTGCTGAGGGAGCACTCAATCCCATCATCTGTATTATTGATAAAGGTCCCATGGCAGACTGCAAGGGGACACTGCTTGTCACCAGCCTCCACCTGGACATAGAGCCATTGATCACAACCCTCCAGCTGTGACATTCCAGCCAATTCCTTATTCACCAAATAGTCCACCCTTCAAATCCATCTCTCTCCAATTTAGAGATAAGGATATGGTGGGGGACCGTGTTAAAGGCCTTGCAGAAGTTCAGGTAGATTACATCAGTTGCCTTCCCTTTGTCTACTGATGCCGTCACTCCATCATGGAATACTTTGAAGTCAAATTTCTCTTTGAACACAAAGTGTATTGTCATTAATATTACTTAGCATTATCCACTGCACTCTGTTCCCTAAAATAATTGTTGAGTATTATCTGATCTTGGGCTTTCATATTTAACACAATTCTATTACTGGTATTAACCGCAGAATTTATCCAGTGTACTTGCAAGAGTATCTGTATTTACTGAAATATACACACTCACAAAATGTTGTCTGATGGAGACTTCAATTTTTTCAGTTTTAAGAAAATTAATGGAATGATTTCTGTACCTGAAAAAAAATAAATAAATAAAAAAGAGAAGAGAAGAAGAAGGAAATAAGGAAACATAGGAAGCTATAGGAAGCAACTTTCCTAAAGCAGTACCTGTTTTTCTGGGTAAAATTGTAATACAATACCTTAGCAGATTTGTTTTAAAACCTGTGTATTGCAGATGTGTAAAAGTGTTACACAGAAGAAAGGCTTAGGGCTAAATCAAGTTCATTGTAATGTAAGGAGCAGAAAGAATTATGCACCCTGACCTTTTTAGTTTAATAAATGCAGTATAAGTTACTTGCTACAAAATGCCAAGTCATTCTAGTAGCACGCTGATTTTTCTTCCCTTCTTTACCCTAGAAGTGCAAACTACTTTTAAGACATCAGTTATTTAATTGGAGAGGGAGGAAATAATTATGAAATAGATACTTTGTAAGTTCTGATAGATTGTAAATGGACAAAAATTTGTGTTTTTTGTTTGTTTGTTTGTTTTCCCAAAGTGTGGTGCAAATATAAATGTACACAACTTATGAGGGGAGTATACAGCCCTTCTCAAAAGTCTTTCTATGGAGATCAGAGATTGTGGGATAAAAAATGTCTGATGCAGTAGGAGATGTAAAGCATATAGGCAAGGTAACAGAGATCAAGTGAGGCAAAATAAGAATGGAAGTCTGATGGAGCAGCCAGTGTCAGGAGTTTTAGAGTTGGATCAGCTCTAAACTGCAAAATGGATTTTTTTGGATAAACCACAAAGAAGGAGATTATTACCATGCATTTTAAGACCTATAAAACTTATTTACCCTTTCATGTGAAGGTAGATATAAGATAAATTATATTTCTTTTAGAAAGGAGGCTTGAAGAATGTCACATTTTCATGTTTATTTCCCTGTTTGATTTTTGTAAACAAATTAACCCAATCTTGAGTGAATATTGTTTAGAGCAATGGGGTTGGGTTATCCCAAACATCCATTGGCTTTCTTCTGGTTATTCCACTTCATTCTTGTGTGTTTTTCAAATCCATTTGATGCACTTGCATATATTGTTCTGGTTTGGATACCTGGTACCCAAAACTCCTAAGACTATTGAACTGTTCAGACAGACTTCAGGATAGTTCCTGCATTTCTGTTGGACTCCATACAATGGCCTTGCTCAAGCAGGGTACAGCCAGCTCCTTGGAAATGCCCATTCTTGGAAGAGACCAGGCAGGAGCAGCACTTCCATCAGTAAAGTTTAGCTGTATGCTGTTTTAAATATTTTAGCATACTTACAGATGGTTGTGATATCTTCCCTGTACTTAATGTCTACCAAAGTGGAAGACAATTCATCCTGTTAAATTTTCCTCATATCTTAACATTTTCTGTTCCTTCTTCACTTTCTTTCTCTTCTACTTTATAACATATTTGTTGACTGAAGGGCTCAGAACAACATTATTTGTAGCTGGAAATCAGATTAGGTTTTCAACATTGAAATAAAAGGATGGAAATGCCATACTTGAGTATACAGTCTTCCACTATTTGAAGGCAACTTCTACATATAAATGAATTTAGCCTCATCAGTACCACTAAATGATGAAAAAAGAAACCCAAACATTTAATAAATAAGTGAATCTAGCATAGATCTTGTCTGCCTGATTTAGTCTCGATTTACATTTCAAAATATTTTGGAGGATTAATTATCTCCAACTAGTCTAGGTTGATTATGGGATCTCCTTCCATCTCCAGCAGAAGACATCCTCCAGAGGCATCTTTCATCTTTTAAATATGTATTGTAGGAACAACTGCCCTTTAGAGCTACATCTCTCTTTCCAGGAGGAATAGAAAATTGAGTGAAATTAGGTACTTAATTTTTAGACTTCTTTAGACCTACTGAAGATAAGTGAGATTGATCTGTTTTCCTGAGAGTCTATTCCTTGGTTTCCTTTTGATACTCTGAAAACTGTTCTTACTGTGTGCCATTGAAATGCTTCAGATTAATGCTTAAATAGACTGCATGTCTCTATAAATTAGACTCGTGTAATGAGTAGTAAGAATTGGTAAAATTAAATATAAGATTTAACTAATTAACTGATAAAGAAAGATAAAGCTTTCTTTTTATCTCTTGTCTCTATGATGCCTAAGATTCTTTCAGTGCCATTCTCCTCCGAGAGAGTTTCTGACTAAGAACCTGTTGCCATCCGTGAAAATCTCCCTCTATTTTCTTTATTTAAAGAAAAAGATTATTATCAAGGGGCAATAATGTAAAACTGTATCAACTTATCCTTCTATTTAAATATTAATTAGGATCGTTAAAAGAGTCTGTTTGATATATAATAATTGGAGAGTCAAAGATACAGTCAAAGCGGGACTGTTAAAGAGTAACGCTAGATATCACTGGCTTGTTGTCACTTTTTTGGTACTCTGGGGAGACCTTCTAATTGGAGAAGCTCAGTTATTACACCAGATGACTATTTTTGTGACAAGTCATATTAGGAACAGTGTACACCTTACTCCCAGGTCACTGACTTGAAAAGCACTTTCTATTCTATTAAGTTTCATTATCTTTAAAGCCCTCTGAACTATGTAAAGCAGCTTTAACAACCAGAAACTCTTTTCCTTGGGGACGCTGTCATAATCTAATCTTCAGTGGTTAAAAAATAACAATCTTATAGTCCCAATCTATGTCATCAGCAGTTAGTTTTCCATCAGTTAAGTGTGTTAAAGATGTCATTTTTTTTTTCCTCTCTTGGCTTTTGAACTAGTGGTATATTTTCTCTTCTCTAGTTTTAAATATTTTTGCTTTTTCTTTTTTATCTATCGAGAATTGATATTATTTCTATTTATAGTCATATATGGTCAAAAGTATTTGGTAAGACTTTAATGAAATTATAGTCAAACTTATGAAAAATATCATGCAACAGTTAAGTTTTGGGGGCCACAAAGCAAGCACAAAAGAAAGCCCTCTCTTGTAAGATATTAATTCAAATACTGTATTTGCATACTGGAGATTTTCCAGGTACAAAAGATAAATGAATGAAGAGGCTGTGACTGTACTTGGCTCTTTTGAATAACTTTTTGAGCACACCTGAGCCCATGATTGTCCAGAGATGTATTCTGTTCCCTGGGGAACATACACATAGGTGCCATAATTGTAGGGTTTTGAATGGGAGAGTCTGGGACCTCTGTGCAATGTGTTATTTGCAGAAAGCACCAGGGAGGGGAAAGGACTGGAAGGGCTGTCCTATGGGGATAGTGCCCCCCTCAGATAGAGACGAAAAAGAGGACACCCTGACTTTGTGTGTTATGGTTGCTCAGTTACCTTGCCTCAAGCAATATTGTAAATGGTCCTCTGTAAAACACAAAAATTCCTTGTGAAATAAACATGCCTTTTGTTTCTTAAATCTATTCCAAGTCATAAAATAAAACACAAGTTCCTTAAGCAGTTCTGTCATTTTTTCCTTTAGGAGGAAATGAAGATTTTCGTTCTGTTATTCTGCTCACAAGGCAAAGACAGAGGGTTGTTTGGGAAGAAGGAGTGGACTACGACTGTGGCTCTTATGTACTATTTTCAAATGTATGCAGTTTAACATAAAAATATGGCGCAAGTAATTGCTATTCAGCCTGTGTAGTATGCATCATTTTACTATTGGGCATCTTGGAGAAAAACACCAGGTTGTCATCTTTTTGTTTTGTCGAAGTAAAAGAACTTCTTTGTATATGATGTGATGTCCTCTTCACTGACTGCCAGATCTGTGAACAAATATGATGGCTTTGATGAAAGCTGTGATGATTTCAGCAAGGGCAACAAAGGTTGTGAGGGGTCTGGAGCACAGGCCTTATGAAGAGTGGCTGGGGGAGCTGGAATTGTTCAGTCTGGAGAAGAAGAGACTCAGGGGAGATGTTATTGCTCTCTATAGCTCCCTGCAGGGAGGTTGTAGTGAGCTGGGGGTTGGCCTCTTCTCTCATGTAACTAATGATAAGTATAGAGGGAATGGCTTCAAGTTGTGCCAGGGGAAATTCAGACTGGATTCTAGGAAATGCTTCTTCTCTGAAAGAGTGGTCAGATGCTGGAATGGGCTGCTGGGGAGGTGGTGTAGTCACTAAACCTGGAGATATTCAAAGAGTGTTTAGACATTGTGTTGAGGGCCATGGTTTAGTGATAATTGGTGATAGGTGGGTGGATGGTTGGACTAGATGATCTTGTAAGTCTTTTCCAACCTTGGTGATTCTATGATTCTGTGATTTATTTTTTAACATGTGTCCACAAACCAAACCAAAACTGGCATTGTTTAAACCGGCAAAAAGCTCAGCACCACACAGCTGTTCACCCACTCTTCACCCTTCCAATAGGAAATAAAAGGTAGAACATGTAGTCTGAGTTTAAAACTCTTTACTAATACTGAAGAGGAAGAGAGAAAGAACAGTAATTATAGCGTATGTATATACGTATATTTACAAAACAAGCAATGCATGGAACAATTCCTCTCTACCCACTGACTGATGTCCAGTCAGTCCCTGAGCAGCAGCTCCTCCCCTTGTCACCTCCCTCAGTTTAATAGTTTTTCATATGATGTCACATGGTATGGACTTTGGCCTGCTTTGGTCAGTTGTCCTGGTTCTCTCCTCTCCCAGCTCCTTGTGCCTCCCAGACCACATACTGTCAGAGAAGCTGTAAAAACTGGAATGGCCTTGTCTCTGTACAGCACTGCTCAGCAACAACTCAGCAACATCAGTGTGGTATCAACATTGTTTTTCTCCTCAAGCCAAGACAGCATCATACCAGACACTATGAAAAAAATCAACTCTTTGCCAGCTGAAACCTGGACAAATATGAATGGATATATTCTAAAAATTAAATTATATGTGAGATTAAATAATACACATGGAAAAATGATTATGATATTTGTACAGCATAAAAAAATATTAAAAGTATTAATTATAAGTATTAATTCCTGGAACTATACCAGTTGTGTCATGACCTTCTATAGCACTTCCATATTACAATTGAGGATAGTACATAGGAAGTAATTAAAAATATCACAATAAAGGGAACAAAAAAACCTCATCTTGACTACACTGAAGATCTGTCTGTCACACAGTGCTTTTTCTGTCTTTCCTGTCTGTGGTGATGCAACTGACGTATTGGGAACTGGAAGTTGATCAGACTGTGGTCTCACTAACTGGCTGAATTCTTTGAAAGTTGAAGTAACAAACAGTATCTGAGAAGAAGGGAGGGAAAGCACTCTACCCACTTTGAATAAATGTAGCTGGTGTCACTGCATTTCCAGTGAGACTTGTTTTCTGATGTGTAGACTATCATATCAGGGCAGATGTGTAATCTGGGAAATCTTCCAGAGAAATCATTGCAAAATAAGGTTCTGAACATTACCTGTGCTGTTCAACTATTTCCCTTTCTCAGACCATCACTTCTAGCAGTACTGGACATTGCACTAGATGACGGACTGAGAGCATAAACCACTTGCAGAGTAATGCTGAGGCAAACACTGTTTACTAGTATATGGAAATTCTTCCTTGACAATCTTTAGCTACTTTCTGAAGATTAACAGCTCTTTCACCGTTATTGCAGCATTTGACTGTGGTTAAACAAGCCATATTTTGGAACAGAAAGATTAAGTTTCTCCTCTGACATCTGAGAAATGATACAGCAGGAGTAATACACCTGATTGCCACTTGTACTGATGGTATCTCCTTGCCTGTCTGGTACTAATCTATTCTACTTTATCTTGTGCTTCAGGAAAAAAAAATCATGCCTAAACTGAAGAGGAAGGTGTTAATGCCTCCAGCATTTTGTCTGTGATGACATCTTAATGATGGTTATGTTGTTACAGATGCTGTCTATCAGATACCACTTTTAGAGGTATGTGAAGAACTGGAGGGCAAACAGTGTGAGATGAGCACCACTTTTTATTTGGAAAATCTATTAAAAACAATGCAATAATATTGTTTTAAATAAGTTTTTGAGATTTTCCTTCAAAGTTCAAGACCGTTTTGTAATAAACGTTTATCACCTGTTTGCATCACTAAGAGTGTACAAAACAATTCTTGAGTAGTGCATTACTGTATGGGAATTGCCAGGTTCTGGCCTGAAGCAATGGTTAAGTATCAGGTGAGAAGGTGTGACTAGCCCAGCGAGCTCAGGTGCATTGCTTGTGCCTGAGCAACCTAAAGGGTTTGATCCCAGGTCCACCCCTCCTTACCCTCATTTAAGATTTAGTAGGCAAGGGAGCAATATCTCTTTCTTCTAAGACTGTACTCTTCTTGAGATGTCACCAGCCTTTGGAAAGGGTGAAGCTACCTTCTTTTTTGTCACTTTCTAAACTAGATCTTAATGGATGCCTTCATAAGTGTGCTGCTGTCCTAGTAGAAGGTACTGTTATTGCCTCCCTTTACTCCACAGTTAGATATAGTGGAGTTGGTGAGAGGAGTTATTTTTGTTGGTGGAATCAGGGGCAACAAAAATACTGCTCTGGATTAGCCTGCTGAAAGGTTTTGCAGAAGCAGGGCTGGTCTGGAGCTACTTTTCTCCTCTTTGTAGGCAGCCAGCCTGCAGGTAAAACTTGAACCTTAGCAATTCATAGTAAGCAAACCAGCAGTGACCTTGGACTAGCTGATCAACATCCTCAATGGGGCATTTTTGTAGCTTTTGATATTTTATGCAGTTTACAAAATCAAGAACTGAAATAGGAGAAATAGTTGTTGATATTTGAAAGTTCATAACTGCAACTAATTTAATGTGTAAAGATCAGTGAAAATATTTCTCTAAAACCACATATGTATGCTTATATAGGTAAACAGACCTCTCTGGGCATGATGGTAATACTGTCAAGTTAATATTAGTATCAGACTGTAACTTTCCAGTCAGACGTCTGGAGTTAATCACAATAATATGCATAAATAATATATGATGACACAAGTTATTTGATTGTAAGTTAACAGTAAACCTCAATCATGGGAGACTTTTAACCTTCTAATAATTACTCTCTTGCTATAAATGCCAGTGGCGTTAATACCTAGAATGTTGCTGTTCCAGTAATTCTAATTACCCAAGGGATGCTGTCATTATTCAGTATGCTTGATGTTTCTTATTCTATTATTGACATTTCCAAACTAGACTCTAATGCTTAATTTCTATTCTCCCTTGACAACAGTATCTCCAAGGCCAAATTCTTTAGCAATCTAAGTGTTTATAGCTGCACTGGCTTTAATGAAGGTGTACCGATGCATTCCATTGCCCGTTTTATCTGGAAGTCTAAGCTTTGGTGTTAAAGAATGAAATTCTTCTAGAAAATATTTCTTCCTCTGGAGAACAGGATTGTTTTTGAATTATGTTTCTCTTACACTGCTTATATAATATATAAGGGTTTGTAACTATTCATAGCTTTAAAAAAAGGAGTCAGGTGTAACAGATGAGTATGCACATCATATAAATGAAGGTACGGTTCCATGGTGCCACGGTCTCCTGTACCATTCTGAAGGAGCAATTCTTGTGACTGTATTTTTTTCCACATATTTTATGGTACTAGAAAATAAGCTCTTTGATTTTTTTATTATTATTTTTTTATTTTTCAGAAAAAAATATACTGTGAATTGCAGTAGATTATTTTTGTTTTCATTTATTCTTGATCATTTATTCTTGTATTCAGAAAACCATCTGATCCTTCACAAATTTTGAGGGATTAAAGATAACTGTGATAGTAGTAGCAATCCAGCATAGTGCCTTAGTTGGGTTTGAGTAGCATCTTCAAGACAAGGATGACTTTCCAAATAGTGTGGAAGTGGAAGCAAAGAAATCAGAAGTAATGCAAATAGAGTGAAACTATAACTCTGGTGGAATCAATATAGAAACAGTCTGCCTTCAAAGTTTTAAGGTGAGGTGATAAGCTCCACACCTGGAGACTGCCTCCTCCAGGAAAGAAAGAAGGGTGATAGTTATAGGCAGCTCCCTTCTGAGAGTAACAGAGGGCCCTATATGTCGGCCTGACCCTACCCGAGGGAGGTGTGCTGCCTCCCTGGGGCCCAGGTCAGGAATATTTCTAGAAAACTTCCCAGTCTGATCTGCCTCTCTGATTATTATCCTTTATTAGTAGTTCAATCTGGCAGTGATGAGGTCACTGACAGAAGCCTGAGGACTATAAACAATGATTTCAGGGGACTGGGGTGGTAAGTTGATGGAGCAGGTGTACAAGGAGTATTTGCCTATATCTACAGCAGCAGGGATGGACATGGAGACAACCAGGAAAACCCGTCTTATAAACACATGACTGAGAGGCTGGTGCAAATGCAAGAATTCATGGGGTGGTCTACTCAACACCTGGACTGAAATCTGCTGATGTATATCTCCTGCCTCAAAGAGGGAAATGGATCCTTGTCCAGGAGCTGGCAGGTGTTGTAGAGAAAGCTTAAAACTAGGTATGAAAGGGAAGAGGATAAAACTAGGCCCACTAGAAATGAGCCCAGGGGAGTGGTAATGGGATTAGGGGTAAGGCAAGGGGCTCATCTGAAGCACATCTACCTAAATACATGCAGCATGGGCAACAAACAGGAAGCCATTGTGTGACAGGCAAACTGACCTAGTTGCCATTATGAAAGCATGGTGGGGTCACCCCAATGACTGGAGTGGTGCAGTGGATGGCTACAAGCTCTTCAGAGAGGATAGGCAGGAAGGGAGGGTGGTGGCATGGCTCTTTCTGTCATCAATTGCTTTGATGTTACTGAGTCTGTGGCTGGGGATGGTAAGGTTGAGTCCCTATGGGTAAAGACAACCTGGTGGAGGTCTGTTATAAACCACCTAAACTGGACAAAGGAACAGATGAGGTGTCCTATGAGCAGTTGGCAGAAACTGCATGATTGCCAGTCTTTGTCCTCATGGGGGACTTCAACTTCCCTGATATATGCTGGGAATACAACATAGCATGGAAGAAGCCATCTAGGAGGTTTCTAGAGTACATGGAAGTTAACTTCCTTCTGCAGCTGGTGAGAGACCCTACCAGAGGATCTGCTGTGCCAGACCTTCTGTTCACAAACAGAGAAGATCTAGTGGCAGATATGGAGGTCAGGGCCTGTCTTGGACAGAGGGACCATAAAATGGTAGAGTTCTTGATCTGTGGAGCCAGGAGGTGGGCCAGCAAAACTGCTACCTTGGACTTTTGTAGAAGATCAGAAGCCTGGGGAGAGGGGGGGAGGGGGGGGGGGTTCCTGGTTGCTCTTCAAGAAGGAAGGCTTAAAGGCGCAGGAGGAGGCTGTCCCCCTGAGCTGCAAAATGAGCCAGCGGGGAAGAAGACCAGTGTGGATGAACAGGGAGCTGTAGACCTACTACTCCAGCTTGACTGCCACAAGCCCATGGGGCTGGATGAAATTCACCTGAGAGTGCTGAGGGAACTGGTGGAGGTGATAGCCAAGCTGCTTTCCAAAATCTATCAGCACTCCTTGTTGACTGGTGAGGTCCCAGAAGACTGGAGGCTTGCCAGTGTGACTCCCATCTACAAGAAGGGTTGTAAGAAGGATTCGGAGAACTACAGGCATATTAGCCTGACCTCTGTGCCGGGGAAGGTTATGGAACAGATTGTCTTGAGGGAGATCACACAACATGTGCAGGACAACTGGGGGATCAGGCCTGGTCAGCATTGGTTCATGAAGGGCAGGTCCTGATTGATCAACCTGATCTCCTTCTATGATCTAGTGACCTGTCTAGTGGATGAGGGGAAAAGCTGTTGACTTTAGCAAAGCCTTTCTCACTGTCTCCCACGGTATTCTCCTGCAGAAGCTGACAGACCACGACTTGGGCAGGTACACTCTTTGCTGGGTAAGGAGCTAGCTGGAGGGCTGAGCTCAGAGAGTGGTGGTGAATGGAGTTAAATCCAGCTGGTGACTGGACATGAGTGGTGTTCCCAAGTGGTTGGTATCTTTATTAATGACCTGAATGAGGGCATTGAGTGCACCCTCAGTCAGTTTGCAGATGACACCACGTTGTCTGGAAGTGTCAATCTGCCTAGGGGTAGCGAGGCCCTACAAGGGGATCTGGACTGAGGCCAACGGGATGAGGTTCAATAAGAACATGTGCCAAGTCCTGCACTTTGGCCACAATAATCCCAGGCAACACTACAGATTTGGAGCAGAGTGGCTGGAAGACTGTATAGAGGAAACAGACCTGGGGATATTGTTTGGCATTCAGCTGAATAAGAGCCAGCAGTGTACCCAAATGGCCAAGAAGGCCATTGGCATCCTGGCTTATATCAGAAATGGTGTTGCCAACAGGAGCAGGGAAATAGTCGTCTCCATGTTCTCAGCGTTGGTGAGGCTGTGCCTCAAGTACTGTGTTCAGTTTTGGGCCCCTCACTACAAGAAAGACATTAAGACCCTTGAGCGTGTTCAGAGAAGGGCAACGAAGCTGGTGGGTGGTCTGGAGCACAGGTTTGGAGGAGTGGCTGAGGGAGCTAGGATCGTTCAGTCTGGAGAAGAGGAGGCTTAGGGGAGACAATTTAAAAGAAGTAAAAGCTTGGGATAAACAGTGCCACTTCAGGAGTTAGGGATGAAAATGTAGTTTTAATTAAATTATTGAAATGGCAAAGTCACCACCATGGTCATTACTGTACTTTATTCTATCAAAACTTCTTAGAAAATTTCAGGTTTTTTTGCATCCTGTAGCACAATAAAAAAAAATACTGTTAAAATACCTCTAAAACATTATAATTATTTATATGCTAATAGAAATCCAGCTATTGATTATACCAATTTAGCTGAAATAGTACCACTTTGGGACTAGTGTTTGGATGCGGTAATCTGTGATTTATTTCTGAATGATTTACTCATGCTGTAGTAATAGAGGGTTTTTTTCTGTGTTTGAGGTTTTTGGTTGGTTTTATTTCTTGCTTTTCTTTTGTAAGTAATCACATTCTACATAAATACAGTTCTTAAAACATTAAACTTGCCCAAAACAAATCAACAGGACCAAATTTCCTTTGCATAGGGTTTTTTTCTTTCTTTAGTAAGAGAATTCTGAAGAAGTTATACTCAGAGTGTGATCCGTATATGTTGTTCATCAAATTTTTGAGCTTTCTTTCAGAGGAAAAGGATTGTCTGCTTTCTAAGAAAGTGTTCCCTTTCCCCCTCTCTCCCTCCCACTTTCTTTTTAATCTTTCTGATATATATTTTTTGGAATTCAAAAAGTTGTGAAGGCATTGTACCTGAATTAAGTCTAAATCATACAGTGAGATACTATAAACACATTTTTCATTTTTTTAATATAAGGCTATAGTAATTTTGCTGTTCAGGTCATGAGTCTTTACTGTTCAGTATTTGCATTTCTTGATGGTAAGAGAAGAATTCAGAAATAACTTCATTTTTTTCAAAGATTGTCAAATAACGATGTCTGCATATGTTTACCTTGTTCTCTATCTTGTGAACTAACTAACAAAAACCATACTCCCTCTACGCAATGATCTGCATGCTCTGCAAAAATCTATTTGGTCATGGTATATGAATAGCTCAATGCCCTTTTTGTATTTGCATGAATAGTTGTGGTGATTTGTTTTCGTTTTAATATCAAGTGGGCAAAAATCTATTTTGATTCTAAACAGGACATCAGAATTCAGTCAAGGGCAGTGAAGGCATTTCTGTTTCCTAGATATGCAAGTCGCTGAACCTTTACAGTTACCCATTTGTAACCATCCCATCAACTCAAGATCATTTTGTTTCAGAACAATGTGGGCTTTCCTGTCCTAGAGTTAGGTTGAAAGTGACCAAATCCAAAGTCAGAGGTTTCTATATGGCTTTCCACTGACAATTGCCTGTAGTGATGCTATGTGGCTGTATCTCTAGTACATAACTGAGACTGAAAACCAAATCTATGTTTGCATAGATGTTAGTTCATGCAGTGTTACACATGTGAAGACATAAGTTATCTAAAGGGTATCTAGGCAGCATTTGGTGAGGTTTTTCACATCGTATTTCCTGATCCATGGTCTGGCTACATAGCATCCAAAGATGCTATGTAGATGAATTTTATTTATGAATTCATCTATGGAGATGAATTTCCAAAGATCTCTGGATTTCTTTTACACAGCTGATGTCATCTGGGCTAGCACTGCTTTGGCACCCACCAAAATGCATCCTGTCCCCAGCAGACAAGAAATTAAAGCCAACTCATCCCCTTTCATTGACCCAATTCTCTCCAGTGCTTTAGGAAGCAAAAATTTTGTTCAGTCTTTCACTCTGAGAAATGGTGATTGCTGAAAGAGCAGTAGTAGGGAGTTCTCCAAGGTCAGTGGGCAGTAGGAGGAAGGAAACTGCATTCCCTCCTGCTTAGCATTTCGCTACTCAAAATTTCTCTGCTTTATCTACAGTCTCCCCAAGACATGCTTAGCTCTGAATACATCCACGTCTTTGTTATTTAGCACACAAACATTAGCTGGCTACAAGAGAGGCATCTGTTAAATGGAAACGTTACCCTCTTTGTGTTCCTCATCCTTCTTCAGAGTCTGAAAGGGAAATTAGTTTGCCTTTTAAAAGCAGTATTGTTGAAACAGCACCAGTTGTATCTGGGAGTAACGTTAACATCCGCTACAACTATGTGTGGACTGTTATCTCCTTCCTAACTAGAGTCTTAGAGCAAAAGATGCGGAAACATGCCTTTCTATGTGCAACTGAGCTACAAAAATCTGTATAGCAGGTACTGATATAAGGAATTCTGTATTATCACCACAGCATACAATTAGACTAGTACGAATATACTCATTTGTTCTTTTTTTTTTTTTTTTTCTCCTCCTCTTTCTGATTTCCTCTTCCTTTCTGGCACTTATCTAGCAAATATATGTGTATCTCTGAGGTCAATGGGATGCTTGTTAAAATTAAGTAATTTGCATACATGCTTTTTGAATCAGCAGTGTCTTTGTAGTCTGCTCAGGCTTTCAGCTGCTACTGGAGTCACATTGACATCTTCTTATCAATGCTTTTTTAAGTGGTTTTAAAAATATAATAAATGGAAATGCTACTCATTGCAATAATTATTGTTTACAGTGAAGATTAATGATCTCTGAAGTGTATTAGAACTTGTAGATACTCAGCAGCTTGCAGAAGAGGCTTAGTTGTTAATGCAGTTTTTAGAAAGACTAAAAAATATTTGTATTGGGCAGCCCCTTATGTAGTATTCTTGATTTACTAATTACAGTAAATAGGTAAAGGGGTTTTGATATTGCTTCTTGTTTTAAACCTATGTCTTGGTGTCATTTACAGTGCTCACGGTCTATCTTGAAGTAGCTTATTGTTCTTAGAATTCAAAATTGGCAGTGAAGTGTAACTAAACTTTCAAGTATTGGTATGCTTGTATATCTTTGCAGTAGTTTCATTTTATTTTTATTTATTGAAGCAGGCTGTATTAGAAATTTAATTATAGGTTGCAGACAAATCAGTGATGTTAAAGAATGAAGAACGGAGATCAGTAGGCTTCTCTGTTTTTGTTCATCTCCTAGAGTGACTGGATTCATATAACATCTGTTTACAGGACTGTTAAGTAATTTGCTTTGACTTGAAGTTCATAACAGAGCATTATATCTTTTTGACTTGGATTAAAAATACATTTTGGGGCATCTTATTAAACTCAACTGATTAGAACTTTTGTGGGAAATTTCTTCACTATGAAAAAATGAATAGGCACAGCACCTCTCTGATTTGATTTGGCATGAAACACATGAAATAATTCAGAAGTTCCTGGGTATCCTTTAATTTTGGTGATTAATACCAGGGAAAAAATTTGGAAGTTTGAGTGTAAACTGGCTACAGAGAAAATGTGTCAGAGAAAAAGATTCCTAAGATAACCTTCAGAAAATTTGAAAATAATTAGAGAGGATAAATGAAAATTCCCTTTTGTGTGAACGTTTGAGGGTTACTGAGATTTGGAGGTGAGATATGTAGCAGATTAGGTTTGTTTGATTAGTGCCAGGGTACAATTCATTGCTGAAAGAGATTGTTAATGCTGTATGCTTTGACCACAGTTGACAGGTGTTCTCAGGAAAGCACTGCTGAGTCTTGCACATAATTTGTGCAAGAATAAATATATGTATACTTATTTTATCTGTTTATATAAATGCATACTTAGTATATACACTAAAATAGAAAGTACATATATTTATACATGAAATGTTTTAAGGGACTTGGTGGATATGGATCAGTGCTTACAGGCAATTTGAAATTCAGTATATCATGTTATCTGAGCTCTACTAGAACAGAATCTTTATTCTGCAGTTGCTGTCAGAGCTTTGCTTCCTCTTCTAGGGCAGAGAGGATTTCAAATTACATCATCTGAACTTAGGTTTTCTGAAAGGACTTTCTTTGATTCATATTTTTTTTTCTTTTTGAATATGAGTAATACATAGGAGACTTTCTTTGATCCAGCAGAACATAAGCAGAGCTTGTGGTTAAAACATTGCTCTGCTAAAGCTGTTGTTGTTAGGAAATTACATCACAAGAAAAGGTAGACTTAAAAATATTGCCACAGGCAAGAAATATTTAAAACAAAAACAGAAGTATCATCAGGATGTGCACTCTCAAGAAGAGAAAAAAAAGATGTTATATCTTGTGCTTCTCTTAAAAATAAGACAAAAGCAAACCACTGGTAGTTCAATACACTTCTACTACTCACTGCTTCTTTTCTTATTTTGTATTCTGAGCCCTCAGGAGAGCTTCAGCAGCACAGATAGTCACTTCTTGGTAACTTGTTAGTGGTAGACAGTTCTATTAATAAGCTAGATAGGAACATGCTCAGAAGAAGCAGTGAATCAGTAGGTCCTTCTGGTTGTCTCCTGTACACACTCAAAAATAAAAATTAAATTTCTCTAAAGTAGAAGCTAGACCTCTACTGATCACAGAATCACAGAACTGTAGGGGTTGGAAGGGACCTTTAGAGATCATGGAGTCCAACCCCTTGCAAAGCAGCTCCCTAGCCCAGGTTGCACAGGTAGGCGTCCAGGTGGGTCTTGAATGTCTCCAGAGAAGGAGACTCCACCACCTCTCTGTGCAGCTGTGCCACTGCTCCGTCACTGCACTGGGAAGAAGTTCCCATGCACATTTGTATGGAACTTCCTATGCTTCAGTTTGCATATCCAGTTGTCCTATCACCACACACTGCTGAGAAGAGTCCAGCCTCGTCCCTTGTCCTCCCGATCCTTAGATATTTTTAGATGTGGATCAGATCCTCTCTGAGTCTTCTTTTCTCAAGGCTGAACAGCCCCATGTCTCTCAGCCTTCCTCATACGAGAGTTGTTCCACATCCAGATGATGGTAGTGTTTTCAACTGATCAGAATTATAAGAATAACTAAACATTTAAAATATCAATGTTTATTTTGTTATAAATGTCCTATCCTTTCTTAATATTTAAGATATAGTAATGTTGTCAAATTTACTAACAGAAGTACAAAGAAATGATGTGTTGTGGTGATCAATAAAATTGGATATTTCTTATGATTCCTAAATTTCAGCTTTTCAGGGTGCATATGAATTTTCAACTCTTCAAACAGTTAGAAAACAGTTACCCTTTTCTATGCCATGGAGGATCCATCATCATCCAAGGTCTGTAGCAGACTGTCTTGCACAGTTGGTGACATAGTGCCTTAAATAGCCATGATCTGAACTGGTGATGAAGATGCTTTACATCCAGATCCCAGCAGCTAAGCTTTAAGAAAACTGACAGGTAGTACCACTTACAGCACAGGCTAGAAGTGCTTAGTAGTAGAGCTTGTGTTTTTTGTAGTTTTTATTTTTCAGCTCGCTTTCTTATAACAAAGCAAAATCTTTATTGTAATCTCATGTCTCTGGGAAAAGAGGCTTTAACAAAAACACTGAGTGTAACCAGACTTGCCATAAAACAACAAGTGTTGGCAATATTATGAGCAATTGCATTGCTTCAAGGAAGCAAAGCAGAGAACAGAACAGCAGTTACCTAAACTGGTCTATTAATCTTTAAAACTGTTCCTGGGTGCAGGTAGGAATATTCTCGTTAGTCTCAAAAGTGAGAGTTATTTTTCTTGTTGGAAATCTCAACATTCAAGAGAGTTTTCATAAGTCTTCTTAATGCTGCTTTTTAATGTCACTGTATTCTGATACACACCCTTAAATTTAGGGCTCACTGTCTCATGTGCTTATTTCCTTCAAAAAATTCACCTTGTCTTCTAGCAGGGAAGTTGTATTTCTGCATTCTCTCTCTTCATCCTGAGCTGAGAACCCACCAGAATTTAAGGAAA
This sequence comes from Cyrtonyx montezumae, assembly GCF_038088225.1. Lineage (NCBI taxonomy): Eukaryota > Metazoa > Chordata > Aves > Galliformes > Odontophoridae > Cyrtonyx > Cyrtonyx montezumae. Next base: position 33,610,010 of record NW_027072089.1, on the reverse strand, counting down.
TTATTAAGATTACCTGTACTGTTGTTGCAAAATTGCGTTATAAGTCATGCCTTTATTCGCATGCTTTCTCTTTTTTTTCACAGTCATTGTTTGCAAAATAAAATTATTTGGATAATAACAAAAATGAATCCTGTTTTTATTTGAGGTTAGATTGCTTCTGTTGCTTGTGTTGAATTATGGGGGCTTTTGGCACAGATCGTGCCTGCTATTAGCATATGTTTCCTAGGAATGTTACAAGTACCACCCCATGCAAGGATTGGTTTGGCAGTTTCTCACATCAGGACATTCACAGTGTGAATGTTGGGGAACTATGTAAAATCAAGCAGCTTTAATGCAAGAAGGTCAAGCCAGACATGTCTATTTTAAGAGCAGAACTCCATTCTCCATTAACATTTCGAGAGTCTTCTCAATAGACATGTACTTCCTTGATGAAGCAGTGTGTTTGTAGAATGCTTAGAGACTGGAATGGTGCTAAGGCTGAATCTTTCTACTTTAAGTATCAAAAGCAATGTATTGCAAAACAGTGTGGAATGAGTTTTTTATAGCAGTTTGTCTTTGAGGGAAGGTATGCTGGTGACAAATTTTAATTTTCTTATTTAAAACTATGCAGAATTCCTTAGGGATCTGAGCATTTTTGTTTGAAACCAAATGTAAAGGCAAACAGAAGTAAGTTAAAATGATGCCACTGAGACTGAAAATTGCTTTATATTATAAACTTTATTCAGATGTTCACAGTATTGAATCTTTTAGAAAATTTTTATGATCCATATTTAGATCCTTTTTACACATTTTGTGCACAAAGACTTTTCCAAGCCTTCTTTTTCACGTTCTTGCTACTGCTTTGTTTTCCCCCAGTATATTTGCTGATGAATATATATGTAACACCAATGCTGATTCTGATTCTTTACTATTAGAATTACATTTCAGTCTCATCTTGATTCTTTGCTTCAGTCAGTAATATGTTTGGCTTGGCAGAGGGACACAGCAGTCTGCTTTGAATTTACAGAAATCCTATCCTATTCTCAGTTGTCAAATATGAAAATGGTGCTCAGTTTGCCGTGACTCCAAACCTGGTTTGCCCTCTTACCTATGTCTGGATCATCAGAGGGTATAGGTGAGAGTAATTTTCAGTCTAGTGCTTGGCTCAATGAGATTTCAAAGATCCTGTGTGAGAAAAACAGCTCTTCTGGACATCATCTTCTTTATGCTCATACTCAACTTCCTATGAAAAGTGATGTGTAAGGTGCATATGGATCCAATCACCTTGTCTCATGAGTTTTTTGCATTTGAACTTAGAGTGTATTTCAGTGATACTGTATTACCTCTCTGGGTTGCTTCTCAAACATAGAGACTGACGCAAAAGTCAGGTAGACCTAGGAAAAGATACAAGCCATAAAAACAGGATTTGAGTATAGATCTGAATATTGCCAGAATGAGAGTTCATCTTTAGAGGGGAACAGGTTGAAGAAAACAACCCTTTGACAGGTTCTAATAATCAAATCCAATGTTGCATACAGAAGACAGCAGTTTGCTTCTTTGTCTTCTTACCTTAAGTTTTCTAAAGATGCTCTACTTCAAAAGTAAGTTCTGCAAATCTAATTTTTGTATTGTTTGTTCTGGAAGGCAGAAACAGATTCATGAGCGTGTGGTAAATTGAATAATACAGAGGAATCATTTTAACAAAACTCAAAGAATAAAGGATAGTAAAGAGAATACTCCCTAACTTATACAGGTTTTTTTTCTTTTTTTTTTTTTTTTTTGAGTGGGGACATTTAGCCAATTTATTAAAAAGCTTAACTTTGTCACGTGGATTCATTTAAAATAAAAAAGAAATTGAGTGCAGTTTTCTAACTGTTCTTATGTTTGATTTGGGAATCTTCTCCTTTAGTCGTAGTTAAAATTTTTTTTTCAGTCTGTAAATCCCTATTCTCAGTTAAAACCACAAACTTCTAACCTTCCCCCCATGAAGGTTGACTGTACTTCTTAACATCTCTTATCTATTCTCTGCCCATGATGCACAGATTTCCTCATCTGTTTTATCTGAAGCCCTTGATACTGGGAACTCTTAGGAGTAGTGGATTTATGTGCATCACACCATACCTCTAATTTAGAGTGTATTGGGTGATACGCACACTTGCTGGGTCCAGGATATCAGTCCATTCAGAGAGCTGAGTAGTCCCAGTAGGGTCTATACAGCCACAGTACCTTTTATGACTGAGTTTGAGGCCAGATTGGACAAGTTGTGGTTGCTGTTGAAGTTGATCTGAGTGGAATTACTGTTTTTTAAACTCAAATCGTTCACATAAGTGAATTTCTTAGTTGAGAAGAAGGTAAACTTGTGGGGGCCAGAAGGAAGAAGAAAGCACTGAGTCCTTGTTTCTGACTATACCAATAAAAAATGTCTCAGTGGATTTCAAGACAAACCATCTTCCAGGCCTTGCAAATCTAAGTCAGCAGACAAGAGAGAGCAGGAAGAGTATCTTGCCTTTACAGATACAGTAGTTTCATCTAACAGTCTTCTTGGTTTCATTTGATCCCAGGCTGAGTCTTCAGCCAATTTGGGAATCAGCTCCTGATGCCTCCCTTTAGAAGGCAAGCTCCAAAGAGATGCTTTCTAAATGTAAAATTGTCCACAAAGTGATGTTGGTTGCCTCCTGTTGATTTGAGGTGCTCCTTACCAGCCTCAGATACGTTGACTGCAGAGCACTTATTATTTGAATCTTTGCTAGCTGGAACAATCTGCTTGGCCCAATTTAAGATAATGTCTGATTTTTGTGTAGTTGTTAATTTAAGTAAATATGGGGGAGGTTCATTCTAGATCATTTATAGAACCATGGAGTAAGCCTTTATCTGCTTCCTGATCAAAGAATTCTTGATTCACATTTTAATTAAATGGCAATAAATTTGCTTTTTAAACAGTGAAGCTGATGGAGACATAGGATATGCACTGTGTTTTGTACTGTATTTGGTATGATGGTTCTTCTATTGGATGGGAGCTCCAGTGCACAGTTACCAAATAAATGATAAACAATTGCAAGCTGAAACTTGCAATTTCTTCTCCCTACTTTCATATTAAAATTATGTGGGTGAAGGGGAAGGTAGGTTACGTTGTTTTCCTTTTAATAATTAAAAGCACTTTTTATTTTCATTTCCTCATCTTAAATAATACTGAGTTAGAGGATTTCATGCTTTTTTCCCCTCTCTGTCTCCTAGGAAACTGATCTCATGACCTTTAACATCTCAATGCACCGTTCTTGGTGGCGGGAGCATGGGCCCGGCTGCATACGAAGGGTGGTGCGTCCTTCTGCTCCTGGCATCCTAGATGATTACTCCTACGTCTCTGTGACAGGCTGCATAATTGATTTCCAGTACCTAGAGGTCATTCACAGCGCTATCCAAATACTCCTCTCTGTAAGTCCCAGTTTCCTCTTGTACTCAGAATCTAGCAATCTTTTTGCATTCAAATTTCAGTTCTTATGTGCCTCTTTCTTGACAGGGTAATGTAGTGGTTGATGAGTAGCAACACAGATTTGGAATTGTATTGTATTTTGAATAAGAGAATGATAGTCACGTTATTAAAACATACACCACTCTTCTCTTTGCTTATATCTTTTAAGGGTCTGTACAGGTGATAAATTGGGATAGTTCCTTTTCTGGCCCTTGCTGGGAAAGGTGAAAACTGTCTTAAGTTCTCATCTCTCATTCATTCAGATATACAGAATAGGAGAGCAGATTTGTCCAAAATTAGTTTGCCTAAACCTTTCCCAAGTTCACAATTCCTGATGGTATTTATTCAGACCTGAATGTAAATATATTTTACATGATATGCAGCTTAGGTTCTCCCAAAGTGAGATATAAATGTGACAAATGTGACACTTGAAAAAGGTCAGAGGAATATTAGGAATGAGAGTGCTCATTTCTATTTAACCATGTTATCTATCCTTTCCTGAGACAAGGTTATCAGAATATTCTGCCACTACAAAAAGTGGATCGTGAAAGCGATGCCAGTCAAAACTGCAAGCAATAGAAGTCATTAGAGAAGGTCTGCTGTCTATTGCATGGCTGTTGAGCCTTGCAGTGAGCCACTAGGCACTTGAGGAATGTGGGCAATGCAGGGAAGCACTGAGTCTGGATGAGTTACTTTGAGAGCAGCAGACCAATCTTAGCCACAGCCTTTCCTTAATTTGATAACTCATTTTGCTTGAGCTCAAAAGAGTGGTTGGCACAAACTTTGTATGATCTCCTAGAAGTGGTATCTCTTTAATCTCTACGTAGCTATGAGTGGTACAAAGGAAATGATCCACCAGAACAAGCTCCATGACATGATCAACCAGAAGGTAGGATATTCCTAGTCTATTCAGTGCTTCAAGTTGTTGTACAAACTGACATGCAAATGCTGCCACTAGCAAAGTAAGAGAGAATGTTAGGGGGGCATATTTATTAGTTTAAAATTACTCTCATATTTTATGTTTCAAGGTAATGACATTTATATTTTGAATGAAAGAAATCATTCTTTCATTCAGATGAAATGATGGTACAACTCACGTGCCTGTGTGTTGTGGTAGATGTTTAAAGGCTCTTCAGGAGAGATAGATGGAGAAGTAGAGAAGTTGAGGTAGCCCTTTATGGTAAGGAATGCTTTGACTGCATGGATCTGGTTATAGTGATAAAAGCATTGAGTCAGCGGAAGGGCAATAAGGTGGATGTTATTATGGGAATCTGCTATAGAACATCCAATCAGGATGAACAGTCAAATGAAATGTTCTATAAGCAACTGGAAGCTTCATAGTCACTAGCCCTTTGTCTCAGTCAGACCTCCAGCTTTCCAGATGTCTGCTGGAAATACATTGCAGCAGAGAGTAAACAATGTTGGAGACTTCTGCAGTGTGTGGACGATATCTCACCATCCATCTTGGGAAGTAAGACTATTAGGGAACATGGCCCAGTTGACCTGTTGCCTGTTGTTTGCAATTAGGGAAGCACTAATGAGTGATGTGGTGGCTGAAAGCTGTCTTGGCAGAGCAATCATGAAATGATAGGTTTTTTTGTTTGTTTTTTAAACCTTAACTGAAGAAGGAATGGCAGTTAGGAGAATTGCTACCTTGGATTTCCAGGGGCAGAATTAGGCCTATTTAGAGAACAGGCTCATAGAGTCCTGAGAGAGGTAATTCTGTAAGGCAGCAGAGTCCAGGCAGGCTGGACATTCAAGAATGAAATCTTAGGGGCATCATGCACCATAAATTGAGCCATAATGAAATACTAACATGCAAAAATACAAAAATGTTTTAATAATTTATATAGCATTATGTAAAGCATAAGATGTCCGTATCTCATGTGGTGAATGACTGCCTTGAACAATCATAAACTAATTCTGTACACAATACATTGCAAGTTCAAAATGTGACAGGGACTTATAAGACTTGACTGGGAATTAAATAGTAGCCGGGTTCAGACATTGCTTTTGACTGATATAAACAATGTTAAAATATGCAAAGTAGGGTTTTCCTCCAGTGTTATTATCTTGCTTATCCCATCTGTGAGACACTGTGGTTAGCATGGGAGTCTGAACTTCAGTTTCCATTCTAAGTTGTAATTTAGCCTTGTTTAATTTACTGTCACACAGGACAGAAGTCACCGCCTAGATTACCAGGCTTGCTTCATTTTCCTCTAATTTTCTGTTGACCTGAGAAGGTTGCCATTCATTTCAGATGCATAACTGTTTTCCTAATTGGGATACTAATTTCAGTTGTTAGTTAAAATGTCCTTTTACAGTACTGAAGAGTTGCTGGAAGGCTGGCTATGTAGATCAGAAGACCTTTTTTTTCTTCTCGTTGTACCTAGTCCCAAAAGTAGAACATTCCTTTTTTGAACCTTACAACCCACTTAATTTTCATAACATTTTTATGCAGCAGAAGTAGCGTAACAAACCATTTTATAATGTAACAAAAATTTCATTGGCATAACAAATCATTTTATCATGCTAACCCTTGTCCAAATGAGTGGGAAGGTAAGCAATTTGATTTGATGGAGCGTCAGAGTCTTGGTAAGAAAAAGTCCTTCTAGGAGCAAATATTGGATACCTGTCCAAGTATTTAATTCACTGCAGTTCTCCATTTCTGAAACATGACTTTTTATTGAAATCTTTCTTTTCTTTTTAAACTGGTGTAAAATATTTTTATATGCACAGAGTTTTCCTGCTGTAACTGTATTAAACCCTGCTTCAAGACTACATAATCATTTATTTAATTCTAACACTCTAAGGCTCCTTCTGTATTTGCTCTGTAGTTGTTTCCAAAGAAAATATTTTTTACAAAGTGAAACAGTAGTTTTGTATCTCATTCCTTATTTTACAAGACTATTGAAATGAATTGAGTATTGAAAGTTTAAATATTTCTTTAGATTGGGGAAAAATCAAGGGAAATATGGGAGAGTGAGATGCAATTAGAAATAAATACTTAAATGTAAATTTTAAATACACGATTTATTTTATGCACAGTACATATTCTTATGATTAATATCTGCACAGTACCTTTGAATTCAAAATGCAAGTTTCTTTACTGAAACCCAAAGTTTTTTTTTGAGAAAAAATGTATATTCTAGTCAAAACAATGACCTATAGTAGTTTTGAGAGGGGTCTTTACAGATAGTTTTTTAGTAGATCCTGAAGCTTCTATCACAATAAGTTTGTCCACAGCTGCACTGTGAAGCAGAAACACCCAATCTAAGGTTCATGGGTGTAGCTCTGGAATTAGCAGCAGTATAATTTCATCAGTACTGTAAAAGCAAAACGAATTAATTTTCACAGAGTGGAAAGCTGACACTAGAGTGCTTCAGGGGGTCATGAGTTATAACCTTCTGATGTCACTTCAAGGTGAGTTTAACTTTCCACTGAAGTCTGATGACATGGCTCTTCCATACAATAAAGTGTACTACCTAAAATCTAGAACATTGAAAGGAACAAAAATATGAGAGAAAAAAAATACCCACTGAAACTCTCAAAGCATTAAATCTGTTTGGTATGTTACTTATGACAAAATACAGAATATTTTGAAGAAAACCACTCATTTACTTAGCAGAGATCCATCTGGTGCTCTTGTCAGTGTTGATTAACATAGCTCTAGGCGACAACAGGAACTACAAATGAGGAACGGTCATCAAAAACAAACAAACACAAACCAAACAAAAATTAAACACTCCTGGTGTGTTACCTCATTTTCATGACACTTACAAGGTCAGTCAAAGATGTAATTTTGTCAAAGATAAGATTCAGTGAGATTAGGAGAAAAGAATCTTATCCACAGTTATGTTGAAAGCAGTGAACACACTGGCTTAAGCAAAATCAAGCACTAATCAGTAGGAGATAATTTAATAACAGAGAGGAGCCCTGAGGAGATGGACCTGGGTGTCCTGGTGGATGACAGGCTGTCCATGAGCCAGCAGGGCACACTAGTGGCCAAGAGGGCCAATGGCATTCCTGGGGTGTATTAAAAGGAGTGTGGCCAGAAGGTCAAGGGAGGTGATCCTCCTCCTCTACTCTGCCCTGGTCAAGCCTCACCTGGAGTATTGTGTCCAGTTCTGGGATCCCCAGTACAAAAAAGACAGGGATCTCCTGGAAAGAGTCCAGCAGAGGGCTACAGAGATGATAAAGGGTGTGGAACACCTCCCTTATGAGGAAAGGCTGAGAGAGAGACCTGGGTGTGTTCAGCCTTGAAAAAAGAAGACTTAGAGGGGATCTGATCCACATCTGTAAATATCTAAGGAGTGGAAGGCCAAGGGACAAGACTGGACTCTTTTAGCAGTGTGTGGTGATAGGACAAGAGGAAATGGCCACAAACTGTTGCATAGGAAATTCTGCACAAATGTGCATGAGAACTTGTTCACAGTGAGGGTGATAGAGAGCTGGCACAGGCTGCCCCAAGAAATGGTGGAGTCTCCTTCTCTGAGGTTGTTCAAGACCTGCCTGGACACCTACCTGTGCAACCTGGGCTAGAGAGCTGCTTTGGCAGGGGGGGGTGGACTAGATGATCTCTAGAGGTCCCTTCCAACCCCTGCAATTCTGTGTTTCTGTAATTGCTAGCAGTACAAGCACACTACAACCAGGAAAGTTAATTCCTTTCTGCAGAATTACTCTATGTAATGAAACTGTAATATCATATAATTAGAACAGTCAAAAGAACCTACTCAAAAGTAGTAAAATTGGGACTTGGATATTGTGACCACTGAAAAAACAAAAATTCTTCAGCAACGTGGACAATCTACACCTGTGCACGTCACTGAAGCGTGCTAAGGAAACTGGGTGCTGAGGCCTACTGACTCAGGGCAACTCATGTCTATGCTGTTGATCTCAGTCTTCAGAATACACACATTCCTTCAAGCCCTTCAGCAGGAATAATACTGGGATTGTTCTTATAACCAGAACTGTGCTGGGAATGGTTTGGGAGAATGCTGGCTGGAACAGGCTGAACTTGCACCATGTGGCAGCATGAGTGACAGCACACCAGTTCCAGGAACACTCCTGAGCATACAGGAATTTCCTTCTATTGATGCAGCCATAGTGGGCAAATCTCCAGCTGCAATCATTCTTCAGAGTGGACGTAGGAAGGATCTGGCATCAAGTAGTTAAAGGGTCTGTTTAGTTAAAAGAGTATATCAATTTTTGATTCGTACCAATATTTTACCTCTTTTAATCACAGGCATGGAAGCTAAAAATCAACTTTTTTTACATGATTGGGTAGGATTTACATGATTGGGTAGGACGTGACATCTAGCAGTTAGAAATATCTTATAATACATATAATGCACATAATGTCAATCAATACTGGGCTGATCTCATTAACTGAAATCCATACTAATATCCATATTGGTAGATAGCAAATTCCACCAGTGATGAAACTAGAGATGATGGTGATTTTCTATTCAGAAGCATTATATTCTGTTAAGTTCTTCCACCATCCTCATGTGGCACTGTGTGAACACCTTCAGCCCTGCATTAAGCTATATATATATACATCTGTCTTATGTCAATAGTTCTGTTGGCCTTTCCTCCAAATGGAGGACTGAGTATAGAGCCTGAGCTTTGTCTGGATAAGGACTGCATTTTTGTGCTGTTTATGAATGTTTCAACTATCAGCATGTTTCATCTGGTGTACATTTCCTTGATGTTCAGCTGGAAAAAAAGCTGAAAATACTTTGAGCTTTTGGTGCAAAGCCAAATGTTGAAAGAGGTGTTTTTTAATTTATTGTAGGAATTGATTTTGTTTATACCTGGCCTCATTACAGCCCCCAAGAAAGGTCTGTTTTTTGCATTAATAGGAGAGGGAAGATAGTATAAAAAGCAGTGGGGCTGTTGACTGTAGTTTTAGTCTGAAAATCTTTACTCTAGAGACCTCTGGGACTTAAACCATTATAGAGCTTAAAGTAGGTCTTCATTCAGAGTGGTTTCCTTGGGCTGGTACATGCAGTCAGTCTGGTACAGGAACACATCTAATAATGTGTACAGTGGTGTGACAGTGTGGAAGCAGCTTGCACTCCTCTATAGCAGTTGGAGGTGGAGGACTTCATGTCTGGATATATGTAATGATGATTCTGCATGTTAGAGAAAACAAAACCACATTAAACTGGACACTGTCTCCAGTGACAGTGACAGTACTTATATGCCCTGAAAATTGCTCTTCCCAGTGCACTTCTCATTTCTTGAATTTATAAATACTATGTTTTAATTAACCAGATAGGGTGATTTCAAATACACTGAATTTTCATTTTTATTGTGATTGTTCATAATAATTCAATCTTCCCCTCCATAAAATTAGTTAGTTCCTCTTATTTTTGAAGGATTAATTCCTCTTATTTTTGTCACAATTATCTGCTTTACTAAATGTATATGCCCAGAATATGCAGTGTCACTTCTACAGAGAGATGAACAATGCGATCTGATTGCCTTGTATCTGTCACCAGCCATTTCCTGATAGCATCCCCGAGGAATTGCCTCTTTTTGGGAATTATTTCTTCCCTCCCATCTCTAAAGAATCTGCAAAATGTTGATCATATAATACTTCAGTTAATTAAAATATTTGTTAAATTTAAATGCTTTTTTCATCAGAGAAAAATATATTTTAATTAACATTCTTAATTTGCACAATAGACATTAAAATTAAGTTTATGATTCTTGTGTAAATAATTAATCAAGAGAAACATTGTGAGTACTGAACTATAGAAAGGCTAAGCTCAGGAGCAGTGCCAGAGTTCCTTAATGAAGTTCAGATTGCTAACCAAGCTTTTACTACTGAGCCATAAGTCTCAATCCTTTTTAAATTAATTTGGATAGCTCTTCCTGTATCTCCAGTGTTAAGAACTGTCTTCTCCATGCCATCGTAAAAGCTCCAGGAATTGCTCCAAAAGAGGTTGTAAAGGAGCTTTTGCCCCTCCCTTCAGGAAGTATGAGCTGCAGCTTTCTTATTATTCATTTAGAAGTAACAAAAAAAGCTAATTATATCAGTATGTGATGTGGTGCCTCCAAGGTACCGCAGCAGTCCGCTTTTTCCCATTAGTTATGGCCATGTTATGTTTATAATTGGACAGAAAAGGATGCTAGGAAACACATCATGTATGTTGTTCTCCAAAGAAAAGCCCTGGAGGGGCTGACACCAATGCTCAGCCAGGTTCCTTACTCTCTTTCCATTTCCCCAAGTGAAATGTGATTGATTAAGAAAGCCAGTCAGCATCAGCATGTGATAGAAAAAACATGAGGCAATTCACTGTTAAGGGCTATACGAATGGTGCATGAGTAGTCCTAAAGGTATTACATCTCTCCTTGAATGTTTGCTTGTAACTTTCAACTTGCAAATAGTTTGCAAACAAAGAATTGTGCAAGTGACATAGAAAATTAACTTTGCACTGTCTGCAGAGTTCAACTTCAATGTTTTCCAAAAGGGAGCATCATGGGTTTCACTGTTTTTCATTGATATTCCAGGGGTAACAGGAGGTATGAAAGAAATGCCTAATAATAGCCAAGCAGACCTGTCTTCTCGAAGATTCATTTGTAACTTTAGAGTTATAACCAGATTATTAAAAGTCAGAACTTATTCAGCTTGGGCTGAACAGACTGCAGAGTAGACGGTTTATGCCAACCTATGGCTTTGTAGTAGCTGTCTCATACATTTATTGCAATCTCTACCTTGTGCAAATTCTCCAGTGTTTATAGGATTAGATCAGGACTGCATAGAGCCCATTTTTCCTTTGTCAATATCAAGCTGTCAGTGTTGAAAGTTATACATTCAAGAGATCAAAGTTAGTGACTGACTATATCTGCACCTCTGTTTTAAAAAGTACTTTGTCCTTTATTGTTAATTTTAGTTAGACTGCACTGTGCTTGACAGTGAATAGTTTGGGAAAATATGCAAGTATGTGTGTCTAATTACTAGTCTGAATAAATAAAGTAACTGCCTGAGACAGAAGTAAGAAAAGTCTATGGCTTTTTTCCACGTGAGCTTTCTTTCTCTGGGTGATCCTGCTTTTTCAAGCAGCTCATTTTAAAGGAACTGGAATCACTGATAGCATAGTTATTTACATATCCATTTATTCATTAACTGTTATGATATGGATTTGTGAAAGGATTAGACAGTGCCTGAAGTGGAGCTGGTTAAAGGTGAGGGGATAAGGGACAGCAGTTTAAGCAATAGTAATATGGCAGTGTCTTCGCCTTGTCAGCTAATCAATATGAGAGCTAAGTTGTTCCAGACATATTGCAGGACTTGATATAGATCTGTTTCTGTTGACATGAAAATTACTAGGGCATTTTTCCAGCATCCAGAAAAATTCAATTAGATTGTGAAAATATTATGAAATGTTTTCATTTAAAAGGAAAAATATTTTAAGTAAAAATGGAAGTCCACTGTTTATGTTAAGTTCTAGAATTTTATGAATCTTTCAATATAAGTAGCACAGGTACATGGGATATTAATGGAAGATTTGGAAAATAACTTCTTTTACCTTCAACTTTTGATTGAAATTACTTCTCCATGACACAAGCAGTTTAATAAACTATACATCTGCATCGCAGTCACGATAATTACGTCCAATATTTTTATTCAGCTCTGTCTCCAGAGTTTTTCAAGTTAACCTTAACTGACTAACTGAATTGGGAGTTGCAATGGCCCAGTACACAGTAAGCCCATTGGCTGCTAATTCCAATACAATGCAGCATCCCAGCAGACAGACAGCAGTGGAAGGGGTAAAGACATCAAACAGAATGCTGCAATCATGCTTCACTGAGGATTTGGATATTATAAGAGAAAGCATTGTCTGTGCTGGAAAAAAAGATTAGCAATTTTATTGTTTTTTTTAGGGAATGAGGAAATCCAGCGTTCTTAAGATAGGAAAAAAAAAAGCAGTATTTCCTTTTGACTTAGGAAACACTCTATTGACTGTATGTTCTGTTAGCTGTTTGAGAGCTTCTGAGATATCAAAGATCCTGGAAATTTCTGCTGAAGCTGTAGCACAGTGTTCCCAAAGATGTTCCTCTTCACACATCTCCAGATACCTCCAAACTTTCAGGAACCTCTATTGCACCCACTACATGGTGGCTTCCTTGGAAGGTGCAATCATATATTGACCTTTATGTCAAGCTGCAGTGCAATATAAACCACCCTGCTGTGTCCCCAGCAGCATGCTATATCAGGTCTACTCTATTTACAAAGCTGATAAGCCCATCATGGAAATGAACTCCTTCTCTAGGTGAAGTGCTTGCATGGCTGAATAGATTTTGCTTTGTTACTTTTCTTCCAGGAAATATATTTCTAATTGATTTTTAGATGCAAACACATTTTTAAACAATGAGAAGGTATTTTGCCAAGATAGTCTGATTTCTTAGCCTGAGTGTGCACATTTACTGTAAAGAAGGCAGGCACAGCAGCAGCTAGCCTCACACTGTAGTCTTGCTGATCCAAACGACAGATTTGTGCTCACTAGCGCTCATCAGAATTATTCGTTCTGCTTACATCATTGGTAAACATGTGATCAGTTGGTCTTATATTGGGGAAAATTTTTACTGATTAAGAATCATGTCTGCAAGAGCTGTTCACTGATGGGACATTTTTCTTTTAATCATGTTCTGAGTTCACAGCCCAGCTTTGATGTTAAAATTTGCCACTTGAGTGTGACCTGACTGCAGAAATATTTTTGTTTTTCCCTCTTGACTACAGGCCCAGTATTTCAGAAATGTTGTAAAACAGTGGTGACACCAGACTTGTCCTTTTGCTCCTTCACTGCCTCTTAGAAAAGATGGTGCTGCAACACTGATTCGCAAAAGGAAGGAAGCAAAGGAGGGAGGGGTTGTAACCCACAAGACTCATTCACATTAGTAGCAGATTGCAGAACCTAGATAACAATGGCAATACAACATGACTATGGTTAAGACAGAGGTTTATGTGTGCCTAAGAAGCAATGCTTTACTTTATCACAGTAGTATTGAAGATAGAGATGTGTGATGAATTTTTTTTAGTTTTTTTTAACTTTGATTTGTTTTTTCAGTAGTTGTCAGGCTTGTCTATGAGGAAAAGCAATTTTATTGTGCTTTTATAAAGCAAAGGAAATGAGTTTCATGTTGTGGAATGAAAATGGACAAATACAAGTAAGAAGAATGGTTTTTTTTAGGTTGTAGCTAGGAATATATTTGTATAAGGTTTTTTGTGTTCTCTGGAGGTTCATAATAGACAGAGACAGAGTGAAACATGCTTGAATAATTTCTTTGCTCTGGTTTGATTATGATTTGAACAGGTGAGATTGCTAGTGGTCTTGAAAGAGAGACTGATTTGAATTAATTTCAGCTTGTAAGTTTTCTTCACATGTCAGTAACAGTTCTGATAGAACAAAATCACCTTAAGGTAGAAGCCTGAAAAGCAAATTCATTTCTTCTAGCCCTTGGAGAATACACAGAAAGCTTCAACTGAAACAATTGCCCACATGGAAAGAATGGGAATTATGAATAATGGGGTTTCTCCACAATTCTGATGTTAGTCTGAATCAAAATGGTAATTAAAGAAATGTGTTGTGAAAGACCATCTTAGTTTCAGCTGGGACAGAATTGTTTTCTTCAGTGTCTGGTATGATGTTATGCTTTGATTCTAGAAGAAAAACTATTTTGATAACACATTGATGTTTATAGTTGCTACCAAATAGTGTTGTATAGTGCCAAGGCCATTTGCAGCAGAGTGCTCAAGGAGGGTACAAGAGAACAGAGTTAGGACAACTAACTTGAACTGGCCCAAAGGATATTCCATACAGTATGCCATCAAGTGGAAAAAATGTTGAAAGGGGGTGGGAGTTCATTGTGCTCTCTTCCATTGCTCGGTGAGCTAGCTGAGTATTGCTCGGTGGGCAGTGAGCAATTGCTCGTGCATTGATTGTTACATACATTTTTATAGAAATATAGTCATAACTATTTTCCTCTTCTCTATCTTAATAAATAGTTTTATCTCAACTTGTGAGTTCTACTTTAATTTTTAGGTTTTTGGTTTTTTTTTTTGGGGGGGGGGGAGTGAGCTAGCAACTGTGTGGTACTGAGTCTCTGTCTGAATTTATGAGATATGTAAAGATTTTTCAAGAAATCATTTCTGGTGATGCAGAAGCATTCTAGCTTACTTTTCTTTTAACTTCTGTGTAAATTCCTGCTGCATCGATTAATTGATGATCACTGTGAATTAAAAATCACTGTGTAAAAAACCAGCCTCTTAACACTATCATTTCTTTTTTTACTTGTAGTTAGTTGAATTTATTTTTATCCTTTCAGTTATCTTAAAATGCACCTGATGCATGAGTTTATACAAAATTAAGAAGTTTAAAATACAAAGATCAACATAGAAAACTTTAGCTACACTGTGAACACTTATATCAGGGTAGCTGGAGTGTTTATTCAAGGAAAATAGATTTGTAAGGAACTTCCTATGCTTCAGTTTGTGGCCATTTCTGCTCTTCCTATCACTACATGCTGCTAAGAGTCCAGACTCATCCCTTTGCCTTCTGCTCCTTAGATATTTACAGATGTGGATCAGATCCCCTCTGAGTCTTCTTTTTCCAAGGCTGAACACACCCAGGTCTCTCAGCCTTTCCTCATCATCTTTCCTTTATCATCTTTGTAGCTCTCTGCTGGTCTCTTTTGGGAGATCCCTGTCCTTTTTTGTACCAGGGAGCCCAGAGATGGTCACAATACTCCAGGTGAGGCCTGACTAGGGCAGAGTAGAGGGGGAGGATCACCTCCCTTGACCTGCTGGACACGCTCTTTTTAATGCACCCCAGGATGCCACTGACTTCTTGGCCACTAGTGCGTCCTGCTGGCTCGTGGCCAGCCTGTCATCAACCAGGACACCTAGGTCCATCTCCTCAGAGCTCCTCTCCAGCAGCTTATCCCCCATCTTGTACCAGTGCATGTGTTTATTCCTCCCTAGTTGCAAGATTCTACACTTGCTCATGTTAAACATCATGTGTTTCCTTACTGGCCAGCCAGTCCAGGTCACACTGAATGGCAGCACAGCCTTTCAGTGTGTTGACCATTATTCCCAACTTTGTATCATCTGC
Organism: Cyrtonyx montezumae; assembly: GCF_038088225.1. Taxonomy (NCBI): domain Eukaryota; kingdom Metazoa; phylum Chordata; class Aves; order Galliformes; family Odontophoridae; genus Cyrtonyx; species Cyrtonyx montezumae. The sequence goes on along the minus strand of NW_027072089.1, from coordinate 33,594,440 downwards.
AAACTTCCTGAGGGTGAACTCTATCCCCTATCAAGGTCACTGATGAAGATGTTGAATAGGACCAGACCCAGCACTGACCCCTGAGGAGCATTGCTAAGTACAGGCCTCCAACTCAACTCTGTGCCGCTGATCACAACCCTCTGAGCTCTGCCAGTCATCCAGTTCTCAACCCACCTCACCATCCACTCATCTGTTCCACACTTCCTCAGCTCAGGATTATAACACATATGTTATTTTGTTTATAAGGATGGTGTGGGAGACAGTGTCAAATGCCTTGCTGAAATATATTTTGTTATGCTGCACGTAACCAGGAGTGGGAGTGAATGGGAAGCTGTGCCATGCTGGGGTTTTCCCAGAAGCAACCTCACAAGAAATCATTCCTGATAGAAAAGAAACTATATTTTTAAGCTCTTTCATCTGAAAGGAGTCTGGCTGAGGATTTACTAGTGATATCAGCTAGCCCAGTCTGTTTCACCTAGCTTATTTTAGAAAGCAACACTAAAATGTTTGATGGTAGTAGTCCCATAGTGTCTCAATGGGGCATTTCTAGTCCGGACACAATGTGGAGCAGAAAGACATCACTGCCATGAGACAGGCCTGGGCACATTGACACAACAACTGTTCTCATGTGGGAGAATACAAATCCAGAATCAATATTATTTGTATGGGGATAATTTCATGATTTTTTTTTTTTAATGAGGGAAGAAGGCTGGGCATAAAATAATATTTCAAGATTTGGATTTTTTTTAGTTTTTCCCCATTTTCTGTTTGTAATCTTTTTTATGTTTTTAAATTTATATATTTAATTGTTTATTTATTTTGTTAGGTACAACTAGCATCAAATTTTTTCTCTTAGCATTTTAGCTATTAAAAGTTTGTAAGAACTACAGTCTGTGATGAATTAAATTGTTCTACTACTTTTATCCAAAACCAAGCCCAACAAACCTACAGCAATTGAAAATAAGAGTAATCTACAAAAACTACAGCCAAATTCAGTTGATATTGGAAGTTACCAGTATTTTCTGGAAGACAATGCATTAATGCTTACTTTAGCAGAAAATGGACCATCAAGGTAGCTCTTGTCCAAAACGAAACTGTAAAATAAAAGGAAAAAGTGTTCCCATTTATTTTCACAATGCACTTGTGAGTCCAAACCACACCCTCGTTTAAATGCATTTCAGTGTTTACATGTTAGTAATGAAAGTCTTAGTATCTGTGCCGTTATATTGTTCACTGGTGATATGGAGTCTTCCTCATACCACTAAGCTTTAATAAGTGATACAATACAACTGACTATTAATATCCAATCTGGAACAAGCCCTTCTAACTGTAAAGGTCAGTCAGTGCAATGTAATTATCAAATTTAGTGACTTGACAGATTTTCCTGCTTCTTGTGGTATATCTGTGGTAGACAACTCAGCCCCACATAGTTTCCTACTCACTCTCTCCAACACGATAGAAAGACAAAAGTAATGAAACCCACAGATTGAGATAAAGACGGTTTGCTAGGTAAAGTATAAGGCATGTGTACAAGCATAACAAAACAAGGAACTCATTTACTATTTACTTCCCATCAACACAGTTGTAAAGCGTCTGCCAGGAAAGCAGGGCCTATCATCCGTAACAGCTCCTTGAGAAGATGAATCTCATCACTCCAAATATCCCTTCCTTTCTACTTCTTCATCCCAGCTTTTATTGCTGAGCATGATGCCATATAGTATGGAATATCCCTTTGGCCCGTCTGGATCGGCTGTCCTGGCTAACTTTGTAGGCACTGCTTGGCAACAACTGAAATATTGCTTTGCTATCAGTGTTATTTATGCTAAATCAAAAAATAGCATCACATCAGCGACTAGGAATAAAATTAACTCTATCCCAGCCAAAATGAGGACATCACTGGAAGGTTCTTTGTGACTATAACCATTTAATCTTGTTGTGTAAGTCCTACATAAATGATGAAACCTTAATAAGGACTTTTACTGAAGAGTTAGTCCCCTTTCTCTAATTTTTTCTAATGTGAGCTAGATTAATAATATAAAATCATATTGGTATTGTATGATGTATCTTAATGCTATCATATGATGTATAATTAGTCATATTAATAACATTAATATGGTACTCACAAGCAATTTTACTGAGCTGCAATATGTTCCGAAAAATTAGACTTCAAGAAAAATTCACATCTTCTGCATCTTCTAATCTTTCCATGGATCAGTTGAAGCAGAATATTAAAGAAATAATAAGAGAATGTACTATTATCTGCCAATGCTCTGCTTTCTCTGTTAATTTTGCTTTCTCTATGACTTGTGAGGATATCCTCACATTTCCAAAACACTCTGTGCATTGCAGAATTTCAGTAGCCATGTTCAGACCAATAGCACAAATCGGGTCAGAAGATATTTGAGCATTGCCTCTATCACCCATCACATGTGAAAATTAACCTCAATTTTTGGCCACCAAAACTGAGCACAGCACATGTCAGAGACCATGCCCAGACGAATCCACCATTTGGCAGCACACAGAGAGAGATGGAGGATGTAGGTGCCCAAGTGTGAGGCTGCCAACCAAACCACACACCCTGTGTAGCAGGGATCATGTTTTGGCCCATTTTATTTACTCTGCTTCTGTATCAAACTCTTGGGGAGTTAAGTCTTCTCCTATAATGAAGTGGCTGAAAGATTAGAGTGCTCACTGTTAGCTTCAGGCTTTTCAGAAATTAGCTTACTGATTTGTGGATTTTGTCTATAGTTTGGTAACAGGTTTCCTATGGATTCTTATGGAGGTCCATAGACAAAAAGCTTTAATAATATTGAAATTTTTGTGGACATTTGTGACATTTGTTTCTTCACAATGTTATGTTAGCAGATTCTCATATATTCAAGGAAATAACATTTTTATCACCACTGGTGTTTTCTCCTCTAATCTACTACTTTCAGTCTAGAGGCACTATTGGAAAATATCTGATTAGGGATATTTCTTTTTCACAGAGGAGTCATTCATTTTTATGAAAATATTGTGAACTAACACCACTGTAATCCAGAAATAATTCTGATAAAATAAATGGAAATACACAGTTGTAAAACTGATGCAAGTGAAAAATGTCCCCTAGACACTCATTGATAAAACAATTTATTTAGAAAGCAATGAATAATGGGAAGATTGCACAGATCTTGCAGTTGCCAGGATTTTTGCAAATTTCCTCAAAGTGTTATAGAAATTGAACTCACTACACTCAATACAGTAAATTGAATGTTTCTAGGCACTATTTCTTTGTAGGGTTGGACCAGAGGGGTAACAGCATAACACTTATTTCAAACTACCAGCCACTGCATATCAAGTTCTCTGAAGAAACAGTGTCATCCAGAAAAAGACTTTACTCACTTAAAGCCTAACTTGCATTTATCTTTGTGCTTGAAGTTATTTGAACAAATATTGTGTTGAAAAATGCTTGATCTGTAAACCCTTCCAAACCATTTCTATTAAGTGTTAATATTCCCATATTTTTCCTGGGGTAAAAAACTTTCAGTGGTAGATGTAAAGATGAGGACTGTATATTTTGGGATCTCTTTTGAAGCATGAACAGAGAAAAGTTCTAAGAGAATGGCCTGAGCTGTTAGATGAAGAAGCACCGTACCTGTCCTGACTGCTGGCTGCTGTCACATGGGTACTTGTAACAAATAAATGAAAGACTTTTGCAGTTGCCATGATTTCTCTCCTTTGAGCAAGCCACTGTACTGACCCACAGAGACTGCAGCTGGATGAGAAGGAAACTGGAGACAAACTGCCTGCTCTCAAACCTGATTTTCAGGCTCAGGGGCCAGAAAAGGCAAAAATGTTCTTTGACTGGGAATCTGACATGCTTTTGTTGACACCTGCATTGCAGGCTCAGTGGCTGTGATTGTCATGTGCATCAGAAACAATTTGATTCGTCTTGCTTCTCCTGTATCATCACCAGCACCTGCTCCACAGATTAGGGTCTCTGTGATCTACAGAATTAGAATTTTTGAGCATGGTAGAGAATGATGACTTCCATCCAGTGACAAATTGAAGCACTCACCACATAAAATAAGTAAAAAATGAAGTAAAGAAAAATATCCTCAAATAAGTTAAGAACTTTGTAACTTATCCTGCTGCAGACAAGCTGGACTTTTGAGGGAGGTTGTATAGACATCTTTTGGAGACTAAATGTCTTTAATTCTGGTTTTACTTGAGGAAAATTAAAAATGCAAGCAAAGCAAGAGGCATGTGGGATTATCTGTGCAGCTTTGAAGTGGCAGTTGGAGTGAATCCATTCTTACGATCCAACATATTCAAAACAATAAAGATGAAAGTGATGCTTTACATGGAACATCATCTGTGCCTATAGCATATGTAAAGACTTTGCGTTGAATAAGTTCTGCACATTTCCATGGTGAATTAAAACCTTTTTTGAGACAGAATTCCTTTCATTTGAGGAAACAGAGGCTCTTTAGAATGAAAGTACATCTGCACAGTATAGACTTACTTTCCCGCTCCTTTCATCTCTTAGTTTTCTGTTTCCAATTTGTTGCTAAAATCAGCATTTCAGTCTATGGGTCTATGGCTCAGATTATGATTTTCTGATATGTAAAAAAAAAAAAAAAGAAAAAAGAACTTTCAACAGAAAATTAACTGAATACTGGGGAAAAACAGAATATATACAAAAAGAAGGCTGAATCTGCATGCTTATGCTTTTCAGAAATAGTAGAACCTTGTCCATTGCCCCAGTCCTGAATACACTAAGTCAGAATTCACGTACCACAGCTGGTCCACGTATCTTCCTTTTTACTTGCAACATAAAAAAAAAAAAAAAGTAATAAACAACAAAAGCAGTATTCCTTTCTCAAGTATGTAGAATTAAGTTCTTTTTCTGGACATTCCCTACTCAGTGGTAGAATTTCTTACCAGGATCAAAAATATGGGATGAAGGATATAACATTCATTCGTTCTTTTGAAATATGCTAATGTGAATAGAAACTACATTGTATATAATTTTGGTTGTATTTTTTTCTTTTTTTTCTTTTTTTTCTTTTTTCTTTTTAAGAATGCATGCACTTTTAATCTGTAAGATGCCAGGTCCCTGAACAATTACAGTTCAACACTGGCAAGATCAAAGTCTAGGTGCTTCAAGGAGCTGGAGTAGAAAATTAAAAAAATAATGTATTTTGTAATTACACTCTATCAGATAAACTATATAAACAGAGTAGCTGAGCTTCAGAATTCATTTGGTTATTCTCTCAAAAATGGATTGAATAATTCTATAAATGGTTATGAGTAAACTGCAGAGGATTTACTCTTTCTTCCCACATGTGGAGATTTTAAAATGGGCACCATGTTGGTTCAAAGTAAAACTTAAATGTTTTGGTTACTATTTAATGCATTTGACATCATGGCTCTACATCACATGTGCATACTCTCTAGATTGTTACTCTCAGACAATATTTTGGGGGATAATTCAAAAGGAATTTGCCCATAACTGCCTAATTCCCAAAGCCACTGCAGGCAGCATACGTTGGAGTTAGAAAGGATGTAATGTAGGAGCTGCTTTGCACTTTGACCTGAGGCAGTATCAGCAGGGCTGTGTGAATTATTAATATTTAAATGCATAATTCAGGCTAACAAATAATTCCAATGGAAAAGAGTGGAAAAAGAAAGGAAGAAACAAAATAGACTTTACTGACTGGGTTTTTACAGATACAGTGGCTTTAAAAACAATACTACCACCTCAGTGGTATCTAATTTGATTTCTGAAAGCATCACATGAACAAGTCAAATTTAATATTCATATTCATTCCATTTGAATTTATTATTAATATCTTTCAGCTGAGAGTAATTTCCACACTTCCCTCCTCTATATCTTCCATCATTCACCTTTAGTCATAGAATAAACTACAATCGACTCTCTCTTTGTAGAGCAAAAGCTTCATTAAGTTCCCACTTTTTTCTTACTTATCCAATTTAGGACTTTTTTTTTTCATTTGTCAGTTGTTCTAAACCAAGAATTATGTCCTGGATGTTCCTGTTTTGGCATTTCTCTTTTAGTGAGCAGTCGTGCTTATGTGTATATTGCACACTGAGCAGTGAGCATAGGCAAGAGTCATTAAATCACGTTTCTGCTGAGTTCTGAATTGAATTCTCCTGAAAGCAGAAACTCTTTCTGAGCTTTGCAGATGTGAAGGGAGTCTTTGTGCAAGCAGATGTAAAATTAAGGTATACAGAACCAACGGGAGCCGGACTAACATTTGTTGATACCCTTGCTATAGTTCTTCCAGTGTTATCCTTAGTACATCTCAGATGCATTTACATTTGTGTTATGTTTCTGATGAGCATTGGATAAAACTTCCAGTGCTGTGATTCACACTAAGTGAAAATCTCCTTCTGCATGAAACAAAACTGAAAGATAAGCTCCCGTAGGACACCTCAGGCACAAGAGCCCCAAACAGGCATTGTTCTGATGGGATCAGACCAGGACTAGTTCAGAAGTTAAAACCAAAACAGAAGAACCTGATATGTGCATAATGTGTTATAAGATTCTCAGTTCCATCTGTTTTGCCGTTCAGTTCTGTACATGGTGGTCTGCACTTCTTGCTGATGTAGACACAGCCTTAATGGTTGCCTAGCTTGATAAGACATTTCCGCTTGTGGATAATTCTCCCACATCTAAAATATTCTACCTAATATTTTCTATAATGTGTGAATGACTGAATCTTAGTTCTACTATCCAACCTTTTCTGAGACCAAGAGAAAAAGCTCCACCCTACCAGTTTTAAAAGAGAAACCTTATATTGTTACTGAGGAGATCCCTGTTGTGGAACAGAAGTTTGAAGTCTACAGGGAGAAAAAGAGGAATGTTCTCATGTTAAATTATTTTGTTCTCTGGCTGCACAGAAATTTGGTAGAGTTCTGTTTCAGTAGTGTCTTTTAAAGTATCAGATCTGTTCTATGACAATTTTTTTTAATGCAGAGCTGTCTCTAGACTCTTGCACTCGCTGTCTTGCACTGTTCCCATAAGTGGGCTGCAAAGTCCAGTAGATATTTCACTTAAAACACCTCCTCCAGGAGGGCCCAAAATGCATCATCTTTAATCTCATGCTCTTGTTGATGACATGTGAAGAGGCAAGGAAAGCAAGAATCCACAGAGTGAAGAACATATGAAGAATCCAAGTGACAAAAAAGAAGGGAAATCATCCACTTCTAACATTAAGCGTGCTCTTCAGAGTATGTTCTAAGTATTCACACATTCACATCCCCTATGAAAGCACAGATGCTCTATTTCTTTTATACATTCTGCTCCACCCCTCACTATTAGTGTTAAGCATGTTTCCATAGCAGTACCTATACTATCGTTCATGCATAATCCCACCTGACATTTCTGGGTTATCTACAGTCAGTATGTCTGAACACAAGTGAAAGAACATTACTAATTAAGTACCAATTTGAAATGCCTCTTTTTATTTAACTTTGTTGTTCTATTCATTTATCTAGACGATAATTGACACTGAACTATCAGATACCTGCACATATTAGGACTAATTGCTATGCACCATTTTTTGAGAAAAGAGGGCATGCAAAGGCTAAAAAAATTGCCAGTTGCTACTCAGTTGATGTGTACTGTAAAATCTAGGGCAAATTATGAAGTCTTCATAATTACTTCTTTTTCCTTTATAGCGTCTTTGGTAACTTTTGTCTTTGTGATCCTGAAAAAAATGTTTCCTAGATCAAACTGTTTGATATAAATGTGTTGGCTGAGTGATTCTGTTTGTACTTGTCCATATAGCATAGTACTGATGCTTAGCAAATGGAAACATTGTCATTTGCAGTTGTGTAAAATAAGGTAGTCCAGGAAAAAGGGTGCAAAGATCAGACTCCTTGTATGCACCACACCATACACTACCATGAAATTGTTATTCTCACTGTTACTTCTCTTCATTTCTTTGGCAAACAATTGTTTGAAAGATGTTTTTAGGTTTTATCCAGAGATATGTCTGAAAATAAGTAGTTGACTTAACAGGTATCACCAATTTCTTTAACTGACTTATTAAGCTACTGTCGCACAAGTACAAGACATTTTGTTTCAGAGGTATTCAGAGGCTTCCCAGAATTTATTTAGGATAATTTAGTGGCAAAAATAAAAAGCTATATCATCAACACTAAAAGAGAATTATTTTAGAAGTAACAAACCTGAACCAGCAGGAACACACTTTATATGGCCATCATTTAGTAATTAGCTTTTTGTGTTTCTCAGAACATCCATTCACTCAGGCTTTAGTAGCATCTTGTCTGTGAATTACAATTTATGACAAGCCAAAGTGAGGCACATGAGACCAAGCAGACAGAACACCAGTGCCTGTCACACAGGCAGGTACTGCTGCTTTTTAAGTACCAGACAAAGATTTAAATGAGCAGGGAGCCTTCAAAGAAAGCATCAATCTCAGGAAGCAGTAAAAAATACCCTTCTGTCTTTGGCATGTTTTCAGCTGAGCAGAGATATTCAACATAAAGCCAAAGATTTTGAGAGCAGACAAATACAAGATATCAAAGGAATGCAGACGTTAAAAATTCCTCATGGTATTTTCTAAAGAAGCATATTACAAAGAGAGAGGACAATGGTACTCAGCTGGAGAATAAAACTGTTTCTTTCCCTTCATTACTATTTGTGATTGTGCAATTAGCTTGGTTGTGTCTTTTAAAATAGAGAGTATATTAACAGAGGCAAATAATTACAAATTATTTTTCCTGAATAAACATCCCTGTAAGATTCATAAATCTTATGGGAGTAGACTATGGTTTTTGACACTTTGTTATGGAAAACTCTTCTACATAAGTAAATTTTAGGCAATTGGTCACCTGCACAATTTCCTGATAGTATGAACTATAAATAATTATCAGTTGTCAATGGGTCATTCAGACACGTTTTAAGTCCTGTTCTGTATTTGTACTAACATGATTATAATAGAAAAGAGGACTGTTAAAATCAAGTGCTGGAAGACTTAACTGTCTCAAGGAATAAATAGCCATTCTTGTGGGATGAGGATGTGTTTGAGCTTCAGATTTCTTGTGGACTGATTGTCATTGACATCTTCTCCTGTTAAGTCATTTTTCTGCCTATGTACAGTGCATCATCTTCTTGTCCATTACTGCATTTCTCTGGAAACTGCTGATTTACCTGTGTTGTCAGAAAGTCTGGGTGCCTCCTCCTCTAGAAACGTTGTCCAATGACCATGACCTCTTGCAGGCATTCTGAGGTACCTGGCTGACCAACATCCTGTGCATTCCACTTGTGCTCTGACACCACTCCAACCTGGTGTCACCTCTTGCTGAAGTGTGGCCATGCATCACCTGCTGCTGCTATAGCTTTTCAGGTGTGCACATTCTTCTGGGTGGTCTTATGTCAGCATCAGCCAGTACCAATTCTCCCTAGAGAGCAGATGAGTGCAGATTCTTCTGAGTGATTAACAAACTGTCATATACCAAGATGGACTTGCAGGTCTGCAAGCAGAATAAAAGAGCTAGGACAGAAAGCAGCAATACAGTAAAGTAGAAAATCTTGTGTCAGGTTGTAGCAATGCTAGCAAAATAATAAGACCTCTGGGAGATTTCATACAGTGTAAAACTTCTGTGAGGAGCTATCACACATCTGTTGGAGGCCCAGAAGTGAGAGAAGACTCTATGTAATCAGCACAGTGTGATATTAACGTGATTGTTAGAAATACTTAAAGACTTGATTTGTGAGCATGATGTCATTACCACCATTCTAATTCTCCTTCTGTCCTCCTGTGCTTCTGGTTTCTTTTCTCTCACCTTTCCACCAGATGCTACTTAAAATGGAGTATACAAATACATAGCTCTTCTCCCTCCCTAGTATGCAATTACAACCATTGCTTAGCACATACCTTCTCCAGCCCTAAATACCAATTATAGTTTTGGTCCTTTCTTGTCTGGATGCCCAAAGAAAGAGCACTTCAGGGGCCGACAAGCATAACACTCAGGGAAAAGAGATCATTTTTCATGACAGTGCACTGCACCCTCCCCGTGCCCTGGTTTCATCCTTGACGGGGTTCATAGCTCATTGGTGTTAGGTTGGTGTTGAGGGGCTGGACCAAATGTAGTGGGGCAGAGCCTCTGACTTGATGGTGGAGGGCAGTGGGGGCAGCTGCATTGCAAGCTGTGCCAGGCTGCATGCAGCTCACAGGCCATGGGGTGGGCATGCCTGCCTTAGCTCTTTTCTCTCAGTGTTGAAATACACATACATAGCTTTTATTTACCCAGCATCTAAGACAAAACAATGATTCAACACTGACCTTTTTGTATCCTCTTTCTATAAAATAACATTTTACATAGCCAATTTAACGCAGATATAGCTGCTGGAGATAACAGGCAAGAAAACAACTGGCCTGGACATATGACCTTGGAAACAAAAATCCTGCTCTTTATCCTTTTTCTAGTTTTATTAATATGGCTCAGTCTTAAATTGCTTACTAAAAAATTCTGATTCCTGTCATGCTTAGATTCGTGTATATTATCTTGGTTAATGAAGACATGAAAGAGCACCCTAAAAGAGTTCCAAGGCATTTTAAGAAGTCAGCAGATCTCACTTTATGCAGTGAGGGAAGATCAAGTAATTGTTATCATCTTTTATGGGTCTTTGCAGATTCTAGTCTGCAATGTCTGACCATGCTAGCAATTCCATCTTCATAGTTAACAATACTCATAACTTGAAACTTTTCCAATCAAAAATTTCTTTGCTAAAAACTAGCATTAGTTTTCACATCTTTCATGCAGAGAACACAGTAAAGTTGAGTATGTTTATCTTCTGAATATTTTCACATATTCAGAAATTGTTATAGTACATTCTGCTGTTTATTTTAGCCTTCTTTAGCCTCTTCTAATTTTTTCCAGTTGTGATGTTAGACCACTTTCCCCAAGCTCACAATCACTGTCATTATTCTCTGGATTCTCCCCACTGTTACCTTATATATAGTGCCCAAAAGAGAACATAGTGGGCAACATTGGTAGTAGGTGGACATTTGAACTAGATAATCATAGAGATCTTTTCTGACTGTAATGATTCTATGATTCTATGGTGTCTAGTATAGACTTTATCTGCTGATGTCATCATACCTCATACTTTGACTTAATTTTCAAGTATACCATTTAAAAATTTCACTCATAATATTTTAATAAATTATTTGAGCACTGAGGTTCATTTATATCTTAGGTAAAATGGCATCTGTTCTTTAGGATTTACTTCTGTTCTCAAGGTGTGACCACAGAGCCTCCCTGTAGACATAGTTCCTCAACTGTTCTGCTAGCCTAAATTTTGATCAAGTATCTCTGCCAGCATTGGTGAGGCACCTACAGCACTGGTGAGGCAACAGCTGCAGAACATAGTTCTGAACAACTGATGTAGCTGATAAAAATTAACAAGTTTACAGGTACATGATTCCTCCTTCACATCTGAACCTTGATCTGGTAACAGACATTTTCGTGCCTCATGTATGTTATTTTTCCACAGAGGGAATTGCTAGAAGTCATATTCTGCATTTAGAGGCATTTTAGGATGAAGAGAGAGTTGTCTATTGGTCTCAGAAAAAATGCCGTTTTCTTATATTCTGCATAGCAGCCAGAGGCAAAATGATTTTTCATTTACTTTCTCTGTAAATGAAATATGCATATGATATAGGTTCTCTCTTAAGGAGATCATGGTGGGAAAAGAAGCAGTCACAAACCAGAACGGATATGTCAGTACTACTGGGTTAAGTCAACCCTTAGTAAATATTTATGCAAAAAGCATTATGCGTCAGTCTAATGTAGACTGAAATTACACTAAGGGTGAGAAGTGAGAATATTCTTACTGAGCTGGTCCTGAACTTGACTGCTCTGTTAAAAGGCTGTATTTTGCTAACTGAGCAGTACCTCACTTCAGAGGAGAGCTCATCAAACTCAGACAAAAAACTGGGCAACAGGAACATTACCAAACGCAAGAAAAAGTGATGCAGTCTCACCACAAGTTTTCTCCTGGAGGACTTTGCTCTTTCACAAGAATCTGCATTGTCAGAGCTCCTGAGTGCTATGCTGTGCAACCATTTCTTTATTATTAATTGTTTTGGCCCAATGACCTCTTTCTGCTCAGTGATGCCAAAAACTTGTCACCTCGTGTGTCACAGCACTCACCCTGTCAGTCATGGATCACTCTTCTCTGGGTCAGGTAGGATGTGAGGTAGAGGCACTGAGCTCGATATATTTCATACAAGCTATCAGTCTCTTGCTTTGGAGTATTTATGTCCCTTTGAGCACAAGTGCTTGAGAGAAAGATTCATTGATATAAAAAGCTGAGAGCTATTTCCAGAATTCTTGGAAGCTTGCAGCTTCACAAAGCAACAGCAAAGAGGGTGGTGGGCAAAGGCAAGCTGCCCATTTTTGAGACCAAACCCTGCTGTCAGATACAGAGCACCAGGAAGCAGCCAAGACTGATGAATCTGCTAATTTCATTACCCATTTTCTCTGTTGGGGTTCTTCGACCCAAGAGTCCTCAACTTTCATCAGTCCTAAGTCATAGAATCAAAAATCATAGAATCAAAAAATCACAGTCATAGAATCACAGAATCTAGAATGGTTTGAGCTGAAAGGGACCTTTAAGATCATCTAGTTTCCAGTGCCTCTGCAATAGGCAGGAATACCTCCCACTAGACCAGGTTGCTCAAAGCCCCATTCAGCCTGGCCTTGAATGCTTCTAAGGAGTGGGAATCCACAGCCTCAACTGGGCAACCTGTTCCAGTGTGTCATTGCCCTCATAGTGAAGAATTTCTTCCTAATATCTAGTCTAAATCTACCTTCTTCCAGTTTAAAACCATTTCCCCTCATCTTGTCGCTACATGCCTGTATAAAAAGTTCCTCCCCAGCTTTCCTGTAGGCCCCCTTCAAGTTCTGGAAGGTCACTATAAGGTCTCCCTGGAGCCTTCTCTTCTCCAGGCTGAAGAGCCCCAGCTGTCCCAGCCTGACCTTGTAGGGGAGGTGCTCCTGGTCTTCTCCCTCTGATCATCTTTGTGGCCCTCCTCTTAACCTGCTTAAACAGCTCCATACTCTTATTGTGTTGAGGGTCACAGAACACTGTATTCCAGGTGCAGTCTCATGAGAGCAGAGTGGTGTCCTCTTCAAACTTAGTGAGGGTGCAACTCAATCCCACTGTCCATACTGCTTACAAAGATGTTAAATAATACCAGTCCCAGCAACAATCCCTGAGGAATGCCTCTCTTCATCAGTCTCCACTTGGACATTGAGCATTGACCAACAACTCTCTGAGTGCAACCATCCAGCCAATTCCCCATCCAGCAAGTGGTCCATCCATCAAATCAATTTTTCTCCAATTTGGTGACAACATATGTCACACAGGACAATGTCAAACATTTTGCACTTGTCCAGGTATATGACATCAGTTGCTCTCTCTTTATTCACAGTGGCTGTATGCCTATCATAAAACACCATCAAGTTTGTCAGGAATTACTTGACCTTGGTAAAGCCATGTTGGTTACCACCAGTCACTTCATCTTTATTTCCCTTGTGCCTTAGTAGGGCCCTCAGGAGGATCTGCTCCATGATCTTGCCAGGCACAGAAGTGAGACTGACTGGCCTGTAGTTCCCTGGATCTTCATTTTTATTCTTCTTGAAAATTGGGGTTATGTTTCCCCTTTTCCAGTCAGTGGGAACTAAAGTCCCAATCCATGGGAAATTAAAGTCCCTTTAATGTGGCTGTTACTGAAGGAAAGATGAAAGCATGAGAACAGCTGGCAGAGCCTCTGATGCTGTTTTTTTTTAAAACAAGGCACTGTGGTGGTACATGTTATAAGATGTCAGGCAATTAAAATCAGTTTCATTCAGAAGACACGGAAGAGCTTCTCCACCTCTGCTTTTGCAGTCAAATTAACTCACCATTTCAACACCACACTGATGCAGTGCAGTACAGATTTTGATGGAGAACACCCTCTGTGTTTTAATAGGCATCAGTGAAAAAAGTCTCAGTGAGCATCCACGTGCTCCAAATGGACCTGTGGATTTAGCATTTGAGTGAGACCTTCAGGTTGAAACAAGGCTGTGAAATGATCTCGACTTAAACTAATCTCATTATATTGGAGTTATCTTTAATGATAACTCCATGATATGATTCACATGCATGCAGACATTTTTCTTATATTTCTGCATTTTCTGCTTTATTACCTCAATGTAAAATGGTTTTGCAAGCAGGAAAAAATGGGAGGGATAATGCATCTTTCAGACCTTTATCTTAGGTGTGTTGAGTTCAAAATCCCCGTGGGACTGTAAAACTTATATGTGATATGTACCTTGCAAGTTGACATATATATTCAGGTATGAGGAAGCCATGTAAACAAATAAATACTTTACTAGGAAGCTAATATCATTGGAACTATGCATTCATAAGCATCATCCTTAGGAAAGCAAATATTTGCAGGCATGTTTTTGTAGGCATTATCAACTTCCATTTCTGTCTTTATTTCACTTAGCTCCATAGGCCAACTGATGTGGGCTCGCAAAGCATTACTCCCAGTGGTTAGCATGAATCTTTGCAGCCATTCTATTATTTCCTTTTGTCTGTGCTTTATTTTTTGCAGTGGAATTATACAGATCACAGCCATTTGAAGGACAATACATATGTATTAAAAATTGTATATATAAAATATATACAAAATATATAGATATGTATATTGCAAATATATGTATTTGTAAATACATGTATATAATTACTTTGGAATTATAGGGTTGTGATAAGGTGAGATGATCAGTTTTATAAAATCAGTTCAAATTGTGCTTTGCTACAGCAGTAAGTAATCACACATCAGTTACTTGTTTTGATTGAAGACATAATCTGGCACTGCTGGCAAATTCTTGTTCCCTTTTTTGGCTGAAGTAAGTTTTAAACTGATTATGACCTTTAATTTGCAAGTAGAGTTGGTTGAAGAATGGGGAAAAATCTTTAATGGTAAAAATGTTTGTGCAATTTTATTTTCAAACTTGTCTTTTTAAGTGATGAATATCTGTTATTTACATGAGGAATAGCTCAAAGGTTATTGGAGTTTTTATAATGTTTATTTTGGTGACTTCATTTTCAAATGCCAATTTGGATAACTGCCTCATAATAAAAAATACACATATGCTGAAAAAGCACTGAACTATTTAAAATCACTTAGCAGAAAATTAAAGAAAGGGAACGTATAATGCGTTAATCTGTCATGTTTAAATCTGCACTTAAAAGTTTGTTTTTCATAATTAAATAACTTTAAAGCTACTTCAAAGTAAAGCAGAAATTCTTCTTGTCATGAAGAACAAGTTCAGATTAATTAAGTCATACATGAAGGCGTAAACTGTGAATTCAGGAGTCCATTGTTATATTTCCTTTTTTAGAGTGTTGGATTGGCGCTTTTATTATTATTATTATTATTGTTATTTTCATCTTTCCATGCGTGAAAATTCTGTTTTTGACATGCATATGAAACCTCTACGGAACTGGCTTTATCACTACAGCATAGAAGGGGATTTGAATATTCCAGCATATACTTTTTCTACATATCCAGCTCAAAATCATACTGACTTCCTTCATTTCCCAGTAGAGATTCATATCTATTTTGCTACCCTGTATCTCCCTTTAGTCTGTTCCAGCATTATTGATTTCATCAGAAAGATTATATTTTCTATTATTATTTTTTGAATGTGCTGACCTTATTTTTTCACCACTCGAATCTCAAGACTTCTGTACCTGAGCTTACTGTGTTACCTTTCTCTTTGTGATCCAATTTTCAATATTCCTGACTTTTGTTTTTTAACATGATGAGCTTATTTGGGAAATTACATAGTTGTTTCTCTACATCAACAGTAAAGCTGTGTAAATTATGTGATGGATGAAGTGTGAATAGTTTCACCAAATGTGGTTCACTAGGTGGTTGCTGCTCTGGGGAATTCTCTGCAATTTATCCATGTTTGGATCAGCAGAGTAGATGTAAAATTATGACCTCAGTGCAGGGCCTGGGGCTTGAATAATTGAACTTCTGAGCATGCAAAAAATACTCTTTTTTTCTTTTTCTTTTTCTTTTTTTCCCCTACTTAAGGCTGTTTAGAAGGGTGAAGCAAGGTCCACTTACTTATTATGGTGTGACTAATTTACAGAATTATGTCACACCATATGGATTCATTCTTCTGCTAGTTGGGAAACACAAGTAAAATAATTAGCTAATGCACATATAAATCTATTTTAATAATTAATGTGTTTGTTGCATGCTTTCACCGTGTAGTGTGTATTTGAATTCACAACATCAAGTGTATTTTAAATTAGAAGTTTTTCACTTAGGCAGTAAGTGTTCATGATGTTTTGAAGTACAAACAGCTATAAATAATCTTCCAGACAGTTTGTAACATAATGTTCAAATATTAATGAAATTATATTAATTTAATTCATAACTCTGCTCAATTAATCTTAAATGGTGTAATGCTAACAGGAGGATGAAGTCTGCACAAATAATGTCAACAGCATAAATAAAGAGAAGGGAAGCACATTCAATTTGTTTAACTGCTTACCTGAGAGCTCCCTCTGAAGAGAATAAAGGATTACTTTTCTGCCACTCAAAGATGTTTTCTCTTCACAGAGAGCTGAAGGACCTTCTAGTCTGTATTCATCACAAGAAGACTTCAAGATTTCATTAATATCTATTTTCTTAAGAAGTCCTAGCTAGCAGTAACAAGTTTAGCCTGTGTTAAACTGCTGTAGGAAACTTCCTTAAAGAATTAGCATGCATTCTTAATAACTTGTCTTGTTTTGTTCTAGTGCAAGGCCTATGTTGGGTCACTCATTCAGTTTGATCTGAGTATGCTTTGCCTTCCAGATACTGGCATCCAGCTCTGTTGTTATAAATAGCTGTAAGTTCAGCTTTGAAAGTAAAGAAGTTCAGGAAACCTAAAAGAGAGGATGATTTGTTGATCTGATAAAAACAGAAAGAAAAAAGAGAACTAGAGTCTTATCATGGATTTAGATAACAGTGAAGAACAGAGGAATTTAGAACAGTTACAAAAGGAGAAGTAAGAAGATTAGTTTGTGTGCTAGACTACTGATACAAACATAAAAGGAAGGAAAGAGAAACTAATCAAAATCAAATTTAATATTTTATATCAAAGCAACTGAGATAATATGGTAACTGAAAAAAAAAAGAAAAGAAAACGAAAGAAGCTTCTGAAGAAGCAGTGCAGTAGTTATGCTTTTCAAAGAATCAGGAAGTATCCTGAAGAGAGAAAGAGAGGCATAAAGGAAAATGAGCAGGGAGTTACACCATGGACAGAGTTATGCGTCTGAGACACATAGGCATGGACAGTATTTAAGAGACTATAGGAGATGAGCAATGATGGCAGAGCAGAGAATATGGAGAGAACGCATTTTAGAGGAAATAAAATAGAAAGTATTATGAGAGATACGAGGACTGGTACATTACAAAAATAGGAAGGAAGGAACTCGGAAGGAACTCTGAAGGAAGGAACTCTGAAGGAAGGAACTCTGAAGGAAGGAACTCGGAAGGAAGGAAGGAACTCGGAAGGAACTCGGAAGGGAGGAACTCGGAAGGAAGGAAGGAACTCGGAAGGAACTCGGAAGGAAGGAACTCGGAAGGAAGGAACTCGGAAGGAAGGAACTCGGAAGGAAGGAACTCGGAAGGAAGGAAGGAAGGAACTCGGAAGGAAGGAAGGAACTCGGAAGGAAGGAAGGAAGGAAGGAAGGAAGGAAGGAAGGAAGGAAGGAAGGAAGGAAGGAAGGAAGGAAGGAAGGAAGGAAGGAAGGAAGGAAGGAAGGAAGGAAGGAAGGAAGGAAGGAAGGAAGGAAGGAAGGAAGGAAGGAAGGAAGGAAGGAAGGAAGGAAGGAAGGAAGGAAGAAAGAAAGAAAGAAAGAAAGAAAGAAAGAAAGAAAGAAAGAAAGAAAGAAAGAAAGAAAGAAAGAAAGAAAGAAAGAAAGAAAGAAAGAAAGAAAGAAAGAAAGAAAGAAAGAAAGAAAGAAAGAAAGAAAGAAAGAAAGAAAGAAAGAAAGAAAGAAAGAAAGAAAGAAAGAAAGAAAGAAAGAAAGAAAGAAAGAAAGAAAGAAAGAAAGAAAGAAAGAAAGAAAGAAAGAAAGAAAGAAAATATGTCCCATACTAGTCTTTGAAAGTCAGAAAGTTTCATCACATCACCAAGAATAGAAGATAGTACTACTGTAGCAGTAGGATATTTAAGGTCTGTTTGAGAAATGTGGGATTAAAAAGTGGTGTGAAACAATAAACTTTGCTGTTCCGACTAAAGAGGAGTAATGAGTAAGTGAAGAGAAGCAATATTCATTTTGCTGTATTGCATGTATGTAACCAGTATCTGTACTGGTTTTTTGTTTGGCTTGGTTTGGGTTGTGTTGACTGCTTCTCTTTATTTGTCCTGAGTTGTAGTAGAGTAACAAGCCAGATATTTCTTGATTCTCCAAAATGTATATTGGAAGAGTCACCATTCCTTTCATCTTCTACATCTTTGCCCTAAAAAATCTAAGTCAACTGGATTAATATCTGGTGAAAAGTTTTGTATCAGCACTTGGATCTGAAAAATACCATCTTACCCTCTTGTTAGCAATGCACCCCCTCGGCAACTGCTTTTTAGACATTTAGACAGGAAATGTATCCCAGAGCTCCTGCTGGAGTTAAGTAATCCATGAGTGCCAAAAAGAAATAAAGAAGAATGCAATTTTGGGCATCACTTGGGGTATGTGTTAGGCATGCACAAGTTCAGGCTTTATTGACATCTCTTAAAAAATATAAAGATATAAGATGATGTTGACAGGCTGAATGATCCTAGAATTTAACTCATGAAAATAATCCTTAAAAATGTTCAGAGACCTATCAATGTAAATTATTATGCTCTTGTTGCCAGTGAAATATTCAATAAATAAATAAATAAATAAATAAATAGTTAATTTACGAATATGTAAAGGAAGTTTAGACCAGACATCAGTCCTGAAATAGACACATGATGAGTGCTGTTATTCTTTTACCTTTTTTCTTATATGCTTTCATTTTTCTGGTACATTTTCAAATGGAAAATCCACAGTGAATGAGTTCATTAGGATTCTCAAAAGACATGCTGAATGTAAAACTGCTGAATACAGAATTATAATACTCTCGTTAGAAATGGCCTCTTAGAGTTCAGGTTATTTCATTTAGCCAGACTGAAAGATAATGCCAATCTATATCCAATGATGTAAATTACTAGCACCTTCTAAAAGCCCTTGATAAAAATTGACAATTTAGACTCTTGCTAAAGCCATGAGTTATGGATTCCAGAGCTAGCCATGTGACAGCTGCAAAATGAGCTAAAAAATCATAAATAAAGAATGAGGATGCAGAAAGAATGGAAATCATCTTGCCTTTTTCAGTAGGTACTTCTGGAACTCTTTTCTTTCCTTCATTATTGATATGGTAGCTGTAAAAAAAATCTAGCTCATTTTCATTATATATACATATTAAAATGATGTGATTTTGAAAAATCAGTCTGAATTTCTGTCTGTATTGTTTCTTATTGTTCCTGTTTAATTCAAGATAAATTTTTCCATACATACAAAACAACACATTGAGAATTAAACACAGAATTGATTTTCTTTTCAAGTTGCTTATTTAATTCAAATGTGGTTAATCAATATAAACGTGTTTTAGCACAACAGAAGCCAAAATCAGAGATGGGGAGAACCACAAGCATTAAATGTATTCATTAAGACAGCTAGGCGATGACAGAAAAATTCTCTAAACTTAATTTTGTATGAATCATATATTTAGTCCAATCTAGCTTAAATACTTTGTTCGTGCTAGGTACTAAAATCTTTAGGAATCGCATTCCTAAAGAAGACTTGAAGAAAAACAAATATGGAACAGATGCCAGCAGTTCACAAAATCATTATCATATTATGGGCCATGAATATGAGAACTGGCCTGACAATCACAGATGAAGAAATAAAGACAGGAGCTGTTTAAACTAGAATTAAATGGCACCATGAGGGAGTGAAGGATGATGAAGCCCACTGCAAGCAGATGAAAAAAGAGTTGCAAGCATTAATTGTATCTGCTCAGCCCTCCTACCTTCATATATCAAGATAATTACACTCTAAAGCTGTCTGATTGAAAAAAAAAAAAAAAAAAAGAAGAAGAAGCAGAAGCAGAAGAAAGTGGATAAAGTTCAGATTGCGAATGAATACTTGACTATATTCAATGGCTGCCTAGCAGCTCCTACTTTCTGCTTACCACAATAGTGTTACATGAAATGCCTCTTACTGATGCCTCTTACTCTGTATCAGCTTTCTGTTTTAGGAGGGTACTACAGTCTCATCATTAGATGTCTGCAAAATATTGCAGGAAATTACAATGTAAGATGATGATGGCGCCTTGATAGCTGACTCAGAAAACTGAAAATACAGTTATTTTAGCACTCCTGTATGCTCAGTCCAAATATGGGTATGTAGAGGCCACAGAGAGGGCAAGCATTGAATTGCAGTGTGTTCCTACTTACACCACTCATGGTTCATGGTTTCACTTCAAAGCAAGCTATAATGTAATTAAGAATTAAAAGTCGAAGTGCCAATTTTGTGTGACAGTTCACTAGCAGAAACTGAGTGCGTGTTGACAGCACAGGGTAGCAAGCATGCTTGAGTTAAGCAGAAAGATTCAAAAAACTCCTAGTTGAATGTTTTCCTTGTTAATCATTGGCTGAAAATACTGGATTGGATTTGTCAAAAGAATGAGTATTCGACAAGACTTCCATTTTTTGAAATTGTATGGCAGAAAATAATCCTTTTATGATATTCAGACACAATGACTAATAGTCACATTTTGATCTTCCTAGAAATCAGATATATATGATGACAGGGAACAGTAGGAATTAATATGCATGTATTAAACCATTTAAAACTTGCTTTCTAGCAGCAAAAGCTTTTTAAGTTCTATTGTTCTTTATATGTTCTATTTTTCTCATATACCACCCTCACTGTAGAATATGATCTTCTTGGTATAAAATGTCAGCCTTCTATCAAATTCTAGTGTCCATCTTCTCTCTCATGAAAAATACATTGTTTATACAGTCATTTATTTATGTTGTATGGAAACTCATATTCCCAAAGCCATGACAACATATTTTGACCCTCCAGTGAACATATTTCTGGAGCATCGTATTCAGGTTTTGCTGATGTTGTTTTGTTTTTTAAAGAAGCTAACCTCAAGAAGAGAGGTTAAAGGGAAGAAAAGAGACAATCTGTTTGCCTTTCTACCTACTTTCTCTTTTCACTTTCCATTTTTCCTTGGAAAGCTTTCACTGCTAAGTGTCTATCCAGTGTCTGCTTATCTTCTCTTCAAGAACATTGGATTCTCCAAAATTCAGTACAATCTACTCTTACACTGTGTTTTGTCTTTAAATGCACGCTGGCTTCTAACACTTATTTCTTAATTGCTGTTAGTTGTGACTCACTTGCATATCTTGTAAACCTGATTATGGAAAATAGAACTGAATGAAGCCTCGGTAAAACGTGAAATATGATGATATCTTTGAGTTTAGTTTTCATTGGTGGTGTTGTTGTTTTTGTTTGTTTTCTTTTTAAAGAAATAATTGGAAGTGAGTTCAGTTCACTGTGGCAGTTTCACAACAATAAATATCTTTTCCCTCTGACTTCAGTGGAGTATTTCAGTCTCAAAACATTCTTCTGGCCAGTTTCCATTTCTGTTCTGTATACGTCAAAGGTTTTTGCTTGTTTGTGTAAAAAAGTGCTAGCATTTAGTTTAAAGATATTGAATGTCTACCAGAAGTGACTGAATATTCCTTCTGGCTATCAGGGTATCAAAGAGACAGCTGTCTGTATTTCTTCGGAATTGGTCCAAGCTGCTGGCTTTCTAAGATGTGGCAAGTAACACTGTAAGGGAGTTAGTTAATGAAAATAGCAATTATCCTTTACTGTGTCTGTCAGGATGACATAGAAAACCAATCCCTACTCTAAAGTACCATTCTGCATTAATATGAGTTCTTTTACTGTATGCCAGATAATACACATTATGCCCTTGGCAAAGGCGCTGTCTTTGGTACTGAGAGAACTGCACATAATACAACATCTTGAAAGAAAAAGTTCTGCCAAAAGGAGAGTCGTCTTATTTCTCATTTCACACTAATTTTACACTGCCATGTTTCCACTGCTGTTAGCTGAGCAAACTTTGATTTACACTAGTTCAAGCAAGATTAAAAACCAAGCCCTCTATATCAAATGTTGGCTTTATGTATCCTTCTATTAGTTCTGCAGAAATTAAAACCAAAATAGTTGAATATCTTAGATTAAAAAGTTCATTGTTTTTCCCCATTAAGAGTCTATATGATTAGAATCCCAATGAAATTTTTCTTTGTAGCCAAATATTAATTTTCTTTCTTAAAACTCTTTGCCTTATTTTGGAATACATATTTATTGAAATGTATTTGTAAAGGCATATATATTTTGGTATGTATACAATATACTGATATTATGTCAGCTGAACAACGAGAGATGCAAATAACTTGCTCTGTAGTCTGGTTGATTAATATAATCATCTGTCATATGTTAGTGATTTCTGATTTTGTCGCTAATTCTTATCTCCATCCATTGAGTGTATTTTATTATATTTGTCTTGGGCAAAAGTATGATAGATTGACTTTCTAACTTTCAGGCTATTCATACAGTTGCAAGCCTGTGAAGAATAAATCTGATTTCTTATGGAACTTAGGCATTTTTCAGCTTTCTTAGACTTGCTATTAACAGCAGAAAAATATGTAAATGAATGAAGGAATAAAGAAGAGTCGATTTGCAAAAACGAGTTATAAAGAAGCTCACATGAAAGGTCTTTTATCTAGTGTAATGCAGCGCTTGTGAAACAAATTGAGCCTTTTAGCCACCATATGGCACTTTCAGAGCTCTATTATTGTCCTTACAGCCTAGACCTCTGCACTAACCAACCAAATTTCACATCGCATCCTGCCTTATTTACTTCGTTATGTGCCATTCACATTTCCATTTGTCCACTGATTCCAATTGGAAAGAAGAAAATGATTCATCTCATAAGAACAAATGAGGATGTTAATGGAGACAAGAGCTGTAAAACTGAGCAGCTGTCTGCTGCTTCTTTATTTACAAAAAAAAAAAAAAAAGAAGTAAAATCCAAACCACTTGTACATTTTTACACCTAGTACATAAAACTAGAAGTAAAGACTGCTACCTTGCAGAGATGTATGTTTGTCCTAAGTATACATAGCCTGAGTTAGTAAAACTTCAGTATAAACATAAACCTTCTATATTAAAGCTCGTCATAATAAGGAGTGCGACTTAAGTGCATTATAAAACTTGCAATTAAAGAATTGTTGAAGATGGAGGACAAATAACGACTGATCCATGGAACTCTGAAGTAAAAGTGACTATTTCCTTCTACTTGCAAATAGACTGTAAATCAAATATACAAAGATATGACTTATAAAAGCATTTTCATTACTAGAATATGTTCTGGAAAAAGAACACAATCATTCATTTCAAGGGAAAAATTCACACGCATTCAGAAACATGATGAGAGAGCCTCAGAGGTAAATGCAATTCTGATCCATATTTTAATAAATAAAAAGAGAGAAAGGGAGAAAAAAAATTTCTAAGCTGAAAAGAATATGAGATATTAGGTAATTTATTTGTAAGGAAAGCTCAGTTAAGTTAAACAATGTTAAAGATAATATACCCTTTACAGAGGGACTTCAGGAGTTCTGTGTTCCTTCTTCAAGGTTGTTTATAAATCCTGTAGTTCAACACAGTAATAATGAATATGAAAAGAAATGGGAGAGAAAATAGTTCTATGTTTTTGATAAACATATTATGAATTTGATAAAAGTATTATTGGTGGGATGGGAAATAGTTTTTAGAAGGTTGCCCAGATAGGTAGCAGAAGCCTCGTTCCTGGAGACATCCAAGGGGAGGCTGGACCAGGAACTGAGCACCCGATCTAGCTATAGATGTCCCTGTTTATTGCAAGAGGGGTGGACTAGATGACCATTAAGAGCCCTTTCCAACTCAAATAATTCTATGATTATGATTCTGTGAGGTGGATGCAATCCTGGTCCTGTTGTGTTAAATCATGGAACTCCCATTGATACAAATAAGAATGTTGGTTTTTTTTTTTACGTTGCATACAGCTTTTACCACATACACAAAATACATCCCCCACTGTCATTTAAAATGAAAAATGCTGAGTGATAACTGGAGATCAGCTTAACCAAAAATAGTGGCTAATTAGAAGAATATAGCACATCAACCTTTTTAATTTTCATGTGCCATTTTCTTCCATCATAGGTAATAATGGAAGGGAGAGAAGTTCTTTGCTCAGTATGTCTTTCTGCTGTTGGGAGCATGGTAGTTGCTAGTAGATTTATACTAGCATTCACACTAATTTTTCTGTCTTGCAGACTTTCCTGGATTATTCCCATACACAGAAGTCCTTTTTATTCCCTTTTGTACATGCTTCTTGGCTGTCAGTCCTGCTGTCATGGCCCTCTTCACTGAGGCCACACAAAGTCTGAAAAGAAGATTTGGCACCACATCGACCTTAGAAGTTTCTCAGCAGAGCAGGCAATGTTTATTACATGGATTTTAGACTCTATAAAATACACATAAATCCTCTTAAATATATAAATAATTATTTGCTCAGCCTACCCTCCATTTCTAAGTATTTGAAGTCATCTGCCAAAAACTCTGGACAAAGATAAATTCCCTTTCTAAATCAATTTTGAAATACAACAATGCGAAATAATTTGGAAAAGTGCCCAGAGACGTCGTCAGACTGTTTGACCCGCTGAATCACCATATATGGATCTTGAACACTTTATACTGGATTTCCATGGCTATGTTGGCCTGTGAAATGTCATATTGTTTAGTTCTGTTGCTGTGGAACTCTGAAGACTGTAATTGTGAAAAAAGGCTTTATTATGGGAAACTAACCCCAGCCTTCAAAGACAGAGAGTAAT
The DNA here is from genome assembly GCF_038088225.1 of Cyrtonyx montezumae. Classification (NCBI taxonomy): domain Eukaryota; kingdom Metazoa; phylum Chordata; class Aves; order Galliformes; family Odontophoridae; genus Cyrtonyx; species Cyrtonyx montezumae. The sequence goes on along the minus strand of NW_027072089.1, from coordinate 33,569,366 downwards.
CCCCCCATACAAACACATTACTTAGTGGTATTCTGAAAACGTAATCACTAATTCAGTAAGCACTGTAAAAGATAATCCTTAGAAAAACCTACTGAACAGGAAGAAGGGTGTTAAAAATCGTAGAGACTAAGCTGAAGGGTCATAGGAAGCCTGGGAATTTCAAAGGAGAGCCCAGATTTTCCTTGTATTCAGTTTTGAAGATTCGGCATGTTCACCCAATTGCAAGTGCTGTGTAAAAACAGTTATTTTTGCATTCTTCTCCACTCTGTTGTGAATCCCTCTCAGATAATCTGTTGAGTAAGGAAGGTGGAAACCAGGGAAATAAGAGGAGGAAATAGGGCTGGAGAAGGAGAGTTCCTGCTGCATGGATGGGTGATTAATGAAGAAACAATTCAAGGAGGCTTTTTCATTTGCTCTGAACTACAATGTATGGTTTCTAAATGCAGAGGCAGTAAACAGTGCGTTACATATTAGCATTTGTGCAGCAGTTTGATCTACAATTGCAGTACTGCTTTCTTAGAACATACCATGCCCCCTCAGAAATTGTCACCATGTGAAGAGTTCTTTGTCTTTTTGCTTTTCTATTTCTTTCAAAGGCTTCCATAACTTGAAATGGCCTCCCTGGCTACAGGATTTATTACGGTATAGTTCTGTTCTTCTCTTACCCTTCAATTTGACCTTTCTAGCTATATTCTAATAATTTCTTTCCTATAGAGTTAATTAAGAATTGAACATTTTCACCTGTTAATGCTGTAAAGAGTGGTTATTCTTCTACTAGAGCACATTAATAATGTTACTAATTGAGATATTAATTGTCATAACATGGAATTGCTCATTTTGCTCAGAATGAGCTTTAACTGTGGGAAAAATAGGCGATGACCTGACATGGAAGATGTAATCTCTAGTAATGAGAGAACCTGTTATTAATCATCCTGTAAGGAAGACCTACAGCAGAGGCAATTAGCTGTGGGCTGGAGTGGATCTGTCAGGCTGTAGCACCCATCCGCAGTTAATAGGGACTTCAATACACTCATCCAGTTAATCAGGCCAGTATTGCCCATGTGACATATCCTTACTCCCCCAGCTTTCCTGTGGAGCAGTATACTGGCTCAAACCCCCACACCCTGTAGATTTTCCTCTGTGGAGCCAGAGGTAGGTGGGTTGTGAAGGAGTCTCACAGAGGTCTCCATAAATACACAGAAATGCTGTTAAGATGCTCTGGGTATAAATGGTATCTAGACCAGCTGTTCTGGACAGTATAATATGGGAGCCAGCTTCAGTCATATTGGATTCTTTTTTACTGTATCTTAATACCTCAGAAACACCACTTGGAGTGTGCTATTGCATAACATTTGATTGTTTTCTCCCTTGCTCTGGAAAAAATTCTTCATGAAGCGCTATAAGCAGTATTCTGTAGACTGGAAACAGATATAAAGATGGGTCAAAGACCCAATTTATACCTGTTGGGTTTTTTTTGCCTTTTCTATTAACAAGGGATTTGAGGTACCAGCTGTGTACGACATGGGGTACGGATTTCAGTTTCTCTTCTTCTCCACGGTTGGGCTTAAACTTTTTGTAGTCTTGAATTTGTACTTCCTCTTGTCTTTTTGTGCCTTAATCACACAAGCTGTAAAATATTTCCATGCATTCTTGCTATTGTACGTCCTTACGAAAATGAGACCATGTCTGAGTTGTTTGCTGATGGAAATATGTGTGATAGGCTTTGTTCCTTATTCTCATTTTGTGTGACTCCGGAGGAGTGGGAAGTGGTAGCGGGAGTGGTGAACATAACTCAGTCTCTGTTGCTGTAAATATTAAATGGAAACATCATATGTTATATGACGGTTGATTAGTGATGTTGCATGGAATCACAGAATCATAAAAAGATTTGGATTGGAAGAGAAGTTAAAGATCATTTGTTACACACATGGGCTGGGTTCCCACTCACTACATCATGTTACTCAGTGCACAGTTCAACCTGGTCTTGAATGTTTCCAGGGATGGGGAATCTGCAGCATCTCTGGTCAACCTGTTCCAGTTGCTGTCAGGAAGAATTTCCTTCTGGTGTCCAATCTAATTTTACCCTTTTCTTGTTTAAAGCCATTACCCCTTGTCCTATCACTACATGTCTTTCTTGAAAAAGTCTCTCTCTACATTTCTTTTAAAACCCTTTTGGTACTGAAAGGATTCAATAAGATCTCTCCAGAGATCTAATAGTATATCTCTCAGCCTGTCTTCATAGGAGAGGTACTCCAGCCCCGATCATCTTCATGGTCTCCTCTGGACCCACTCCAACAAGTCCATGTCTTTCTTATGTTGGGAGCCTCAGAGCTGAACACACTACTCCAAATGGAGCCACCTGAGGGCGGAGGAGGATCGCGCTCCTGACCTGCTGGTCCCATTTCTGGGCTGCAAGTGTGCACTGTTGGCTCATGTTCATTTTTTCATCCACTAATATCACTAAGTCCTCCTTCACAGAACTTCTCAATTTATTCATCTTTCAATTTGTACTGATGTTTGAGTTTGCCTCAACCCAAGTGCAACACCTTGCACTTGGCTTTTATGAACTTCATTGGGTCCATGTGGGCACTCTGAATGACATCCTGTCCTTCTATCTGATCAACAGCACCATTCAGCTCGATGTTACTCATAAACCTGATGTGAGTGCACTCACCCCTGAGGTGTTTAAGGGGGTTTGTATCCAATTAAGTAAATTAGAGATATATCTGTGCAGTCTTTCTCTACAGACAAAGGCGTTAGATAAATATTTACTAATAACATAGGTGTGACTTGTCCTGAAAGATTTTAAGTCTCAGCTAGGTTTCTTCAATAAAGTAAGGACAATCAAAAGCACAGCTTCTTCTGTTGAGAGTTCATTATTCCTGGCTGCAGTTATTTTATCTTAACACACTGTTACCTTCTGCATGAATTCAGTGCACTCAAGCATTCTTTTGATGTTCATAACTGCTGCTGCCTACTATTCAGATATCTTTATCAATCTCTTGATGATTTTTCCCAAGGATTTATTTACTTATTTTTCAGAACATCCGGCCTGTTCAAAGCCCATTAGTGTATTAAAAGTCTGATTAAATCTTCAGTATATCTGACAGGACCTGCTGTGGGGATTCCATGTTATCCATCTGGAATCATTTGATCTTAAACTGCATTGAAATAATGTTTCTATAAACACATGTTTGAATGCTACCATATTTATAATCCAATAAATGCTATCTCAGTATCAACTTTTATTCACAGGAGAAATTAATTCACTCTCAGCTGCTTCAACCACAGTACCTAGTCAGGTTTTCTTTTAAGGTTTTGCAGATTTACCTTAGCAGGATTGAATATTTGCTCTATAGAACAGTGTGCCATATTTTTACTGAGTGCAGGTTTAGAATATACTAAAAGACTGACAGTTCAAAGAGGTTTTTTTAGGTCCTTGTAAATCCTCTCCACATTGCTTTAGGAAATGAAAAAATTCTGTTGTACAACATAGAAAAAGTTTCTACAACCATATATTCTTCAGTTACTGACTCAATTACTAGGACAATATGATTGGATTTGGATTGAGTTGTTCTTCTCTAAAGGGCCAAGCGGTCTCAGCAATGTTTCTCCAAAGGTCTGCAACATGGTTCATTGGAAGTGTTGGACCATTTATTGAAATTTCTTTCCATAAGTGTTTTTCTTTGAACTTAGCTGAGCTTTGACTGCAGGAAGAGTATAAATATATAAATCCTAATAGCCAAGTTATTTCTTTTCTTGATCTTGACTCACTGCTCTGATGTCATATCAGCTTCATGAAAGCCAACATGACAGAACTCTGCAACTGGAGCCACTCAATATAGTATCCAAAGCATGCAATCTTTATGCAATATAAATAAATAACTTTCCAGTAGATTCTTCTTTGAAGGGAAAAAAAGGCAAAGCAATAGTATTAGAAAAAGCAGTTAGTTTGAAATCCTCACTAAACTGCAGATTATACACAGCTATTTCAATAGCCTTTGCAGTGTCAGCTGCCCTGCTGCAAACAAGGAATGAGAAAATACACTCACAAGAAAGGACTATGTCCTCGTTCAGCTAGTCCTCTCCAGCACAACTTCTAGTCCACCTTTAATATCTCTCCTCCATTCCTCTTACCCTTCTTTCTGTGAATTTTTGTCATGCACACAACAAAAATGTAGGAAGCAAGATAAGACATACGCCTTGTCAATGCCTATTGCATTTTATTAATCATTCACACTAGCTAAACTGAGGAGAAGACAAAACTTCAGTTGTATACCTGCAAGATAAAGTACTCTTATGCATTGCAGCAACTGGAAGATTTATTTTTGCTATTTGATTAATTTACAAAGGTGGATTTTTTAAATATGTGGAACTGAGTCTATAAAACATTTTATCTAGACAAAGAATACGTTATACTAATAAGATATTTAAAATATGGAAAGGCATGTAAAAAGAGTTTTTACACCTATATCTCAATAGCGTTATTTTTTTCTGACTGTAAGTCAGTACCTAAAACGACATTCAAACACACTAAGACTTTCTTCATATTATATTCCACAGTTAGGAATTATTCTGTATTAGAGAGTAATTTTATGTACCTTTGCTTAATATTCATTTTCTTCTGGATAACTCATCTGAGTCATCTTATCAAATTTCAAATGAAGTAAAAAAATATATTTGAGGTGTACATTATATATACAAGCATGGTTATGTGTGAGGGCTACTCTGGAAGCAATGCTTCCTATTTTGTTATGCTGGTCCATGACATCAGAAGCAAATGTAGATGGTATGGCAGTAGAGGTTGAATCTTCTACCAATATTCCATTATGTTTTGCTGCCATGTGACAGATGGCAGCATTGAATTCCTCCATGCAGAAAGAATTGGCACCTGTTGATATTCATCAACACTTGCTGAATATTTATGGAGACCAAACAGTGGATGTGAGCACAGTGAGGTGGTGGGTGGTGTGTTTCAGAAGTAGGGATGGTGACAGTGGGTTACCTCAGCTGGTACAAGTTTTTATGAGCACAGCATGCTGGCTTTTATTCATCATTGGTGAAAATACATAACTGATGATGGCGTGACTGTGTTGAAAAATGTCATTTTGCAGCTGAGAATTTACTCTATGTAGCAGTGTTATTGTGCTCTTTTTATCTGTTGTAGTTTCCATGGAAATAAATAGGAATCAATATTTTTGGAGTGACCTATATGAATAGCAGCAACATCAAGCAAGTATTTTTTACAGCATAGCTGAATAAAACCTACTCATATTTATGTTGAATGTAAGTGGGATAAAGTTTAAACAGTGAAGAAAGATGTTCTAGAATACCATTTTCTTATGCTCCACAATTTCAGATATATTTTGTGTCTTCTGAATAAAATAATTCGATGTTAGGAGCTTTAAATTATCCCACCAAATTTCCAGTGGGGCATTTTAAATGTCCACGTCTTGTGCGTACAGTAAGTGAACATTAAATGGAACCAACAAATTATCATTACCTGGAATGGTAATTGAAAACTGGGTACTGGATGATTTTGAAAATGATATTAGATACCAATGTTCAGACATCAGTCCATCTTCTGGATAGCTGTGAACATCTAGATATTTGGTTAGCAATGTCTCAAAGTGGTTTCCTAGAAATAATTGTGGAATTAATCTGATGTACAGAAGAAACTTGTGCTTTATTTAATATTGGCTAACATCTACTATTTCATGGTGATGATTAGTTTAGCCTGTCAGGAAGATACCTGATCTTAAATAGTCTCTTTTCAACATCACTGAATACTCTTTTTGCCTTGCAACAGTTTTCAGCTTTCAGTATATTTCCCATGTGGCTTTTTTTTTTCATAACAGTTGAATCTTGACAAACTAGTGTCCTGCACATAACCTGAAGGGATCAGATTCTGCTTTGCATTTCATCTGCTCTTGTTTATAGAGCATATTATATCAGTATATTTGTCTATCAGACAAAGTTATGTCCTGACTAGTTTCATAACAACTTTAATGATGTTTTTCATTTATTGGTCTGAAAAGAGATGATTTGACTCTCTTAAGATTTTCCCCTTACAGTGCGGATTCAACAAGAAGTACAAATCACTACTGACACATTCAAAATAATCTGTCATAGTGCCTTAAAATAATAATGAGAAAATCCATGAGTCCTTTGATATTAGTTGTTGTTTCATGTTGTAATTGAATTTGAAAAGCTGTGTTAAGATTTTTATCTTCTGGCAGTAAATTATTACGTATAGAATGAAATTGTTTGATGGCAGCAGTCTGAAAAGGCCCTATGCACTTAATCTCTATGTGAACAATGTGAGTTAACCATATACTGTACATTTTTCCTGATTCAGAAGTTTTAAAGGAGAGTGTAATTTAGCTTTCCTCAGAGGTCAGGTTTTCAAGACGTTTGATCATCCTTATAATTCTCATTTGGACTTTTTCTAATTGATTCACATCTGTACTGAAGAGAAGTCTCCAAAATTGTATGCCCAGTCTGTGAGCTGATGCATTGCTAGTGCTGCATACATGCTGCACTGCTGATTCATTTTGAAATTCAGTTTTGCAAACCACCATGTCTTCTGATTATTTTCACAACAATATGCAATTATCAAGCTATATTTGTTGCGTGATCTATTATTTTGTAGAACTGCTATGTAGCCTGTTGATCTGTCTCTGTGCACTTAATTAGTCCTTCTCAAGTACAGTAATTTACAGCTGGCGTCACTGAATTGCATCATACTTTTTTCCAGACCTTTGTCAGACTGTCAAGATTATTTTAATACTAATCTTGCCCTGCATGGTTCTTGAAGTCCCTACTGCATGTATCTTCCAATTCCTGCTGTCTTGTTTCTAGCTGGAAGCATAAATGTCATAATTTCTATTCAGATAACAAACTGACTATGAAATTACTGGATAATTCTGGATATATAGAAGGTTCTACAGAGCCCCAATGGTTACCAACACCTAATTTGATAGAGAACAGTGGGTAGATATTTATGAGTGCAATTTTCAATATAATTGTTCTGTCTGTATAGCAATATTTTCATTATTTGCTTGTAAGAATGTCAAGCATTTCCAAAATGCTTTCTAAAATCAAGATATATCACGCTTGTTGCTTCTTCCCTAGCTAGAAAGCCCTTTTCTAAAAAAGCACATACTTGATTTAACATGAGTCATTTTCTAAGAAATCCATATTGCTTATTACTTATCACCTTATCTTCTTAGTAGAATGCTTATTTCCTCATTACTAGTTTGGTTCCTTGTTTAAATAATTTTTATGGTAAATGAAATTAGGAAACTGGGTCATCCTTCCCCACTTTTTACTTGCCTTTGTCTGAAAATAAATAGAGACAACCTTTGGCTTTTTGGTCTTCTTCAGCCTCTTCCTGTTATAATCAAATTCTTATCTGTTTTGTACTAGCATCTTTGAGATTGCTTTACCCAGACCCTTACATGTTTTCAGGTGAATTCACTAAGGTGCATGAATTTCTTCAGATTTCCAATTTATCTAAATAATCTAAAAAACAGTCTTTCATTATTCTCAGTTGAGTCCTTCATCACTTGTGTCAGTGGCGGTATTTCACTGACTACATTTAATCTTACTTCTGAAGATGAAAATGAAATCATATTGTGTTTTCTGGTCCATGACAATATTTATGTATTAATTATTTGCTGGCAGTACTCAGCCAAACTTTATTCACGCCTGCCCAAACCCATGCCTCTGGTCAGCTGGACGAGCTATTTGTGTAGCTGAAATGGGCTGGAGAGTTATCTGATAGGTGAGCTACCCATGCTGGAAAACAATTACTGCTGCCACATGTACCTGTGGCCTTACAGTCACGTCAGAGTAGCAACAGTTCAGTGCTTGAGCTTACCCTTTGTCAGTAATATGCCACTACATATTGTTTATTATGCTTTACTTTCTTTTATTTGTTTCTTGTGTCTTGACCTTTCTGTGTTTATTACTATACATTTGTTTTTATTATTTATTTGTCTCTGGTAATCTGTGTGTAGGTCATCCAAGAGATCATTACCAAGGCAATACTTTCTGTGTTTCTGCTTCAAAAACTTCATGCATTTTTAGTGTTTGTTCTTCCAGGCAGTCTGACTGCTTTCTTGATCATTTTTTTTTTCAGAAAGACCTGTTTCTTAGCAAAAGCCATCTTGGGTAGCCAAAAACTGTTTCCCAAATGTTTACTGACTTTGTTTCAGTATTCTCCTCCTAAAATCACCATCTGTAATACTTCAGTTTCTCTAATGCATATTTTCCTCCTGTTCAATGCTATTTATTATAAATGTTAGCAACTGTATTTAACTTAATTTACTATGATATCAACAGGAAATTTAAACACTTTCACAAGACTTTCTGTGTGAAAATGAGCAAGATCACTAAGATTTTAAAGTTTTCTTATTATCAGTATTTTTGAATTCGTTAAAATATTTAGCAAACAAATAGAAACTTAAAGAAGCAAATTATAAAGATAATTTACTTCCATTCAGCTAATGGAAAGGACCAAATATATGATCAAATCAAGACAAAAATTAAGACTGAGTCAATGAACCACTGAGTCCAATTTCTCACATCATCCAGCTAATATATTACCAGATAATCTGATTTAATTGTAATAATGCCATTGGAAATATGAAGTCTGCTCTGAAAGCAATCCCTCCTATATTACAATGTTGGCCCACTACATCAGAGGCAGGTATTGGTGGTATAGCAGTAGAGACTGAACCTTCTTGTCAACATTCCATTACATTTTGTTGCCGTGTGACAGATGGCAGTAGAGAGGCAGTCAAACAAACTGGAGTCTGATGTGGAAGACTGGATGAAGCAAAGGTCTATGACTGAATCCCTCCATGCAAAAAAATGGCATCCACTGACATTCATCAATGCTTGCTGAATGTTTCTAGAGGCCAAACAGTGCATATGACTACATTAAGGTGGTGTGTAGTTCTGTCATGATGCTTCAGTGTCCTCTCACAGACCAGTTGGACTATGGTGACAGGGGAAAACTGCTTCAGCTTTTAATTTCAGCATATTTGCTAAGTTGACCCTGCATAGTTTCATGGATTTATTTTCTAAAATATTGACAAGTATAAGGAGGTTGTAGATGTGACACTACTTGGAAGATGGATGTTTTTGGAGATAAACTAAATAGTATAATAGAAATGTAAAGATTGATGTACACAGCCTTTCTTTGATTTAAGAAGTTTGTGGGTTTTTTTTTTTCCAGGTAGTTGTTTCACTTCATAATTATTAATGATTTTATACCAACTGGAAGCTTTTAGTGTCTTTGTGACTTTTTAAAGAATTTAGAAACAAATCCATATAGTATTTTGGTATTTCATTGTATGAAATTTACTCATAATTAAACAGCAAAAAATTTCTTTGCCCTTGCTAAAATCATAATCCAGATTCCATGTAAGGTCAAAAGTTACAGAGAAAGCGTGGATTATGATCTTCGGAAAGTAATCCTTGGAATCTAGCATGAGATCTAGACATAATTCATATCTATTCTCAGTGAATCATATATTAAAATCTAATGTCTTCCTTCTAATCTGTAATGAGAAACATACCTAACTGGACCATTTCATCAAATTTCAAATCCTGAAAGCAACCAAAACACAATTAATACACTTGTATTCAGCAAATAGTGGGTTGAAGTTACAATGCATACATGATGCATAGAGCTAACATTTTAATGTTTTTCCCTTTGTGTAAGTTAGATTTCTACACTTCTTTTCCAGCTATTCACTGCTTAATTTAGCAATTGTAAATGATAAGAAATTGAGAAGTTTAATGCATTAAACACAAGTGCTTAAGAACTCCTAGCAATACTGCCTGGGACTTCCTGGAACAAGTGTGCTGTATCTGCAGTCATGTTTTTCACAGCCTTTTATGAACTTTTTTTTTTCCTTGAAAGTGCCTAATCAGCTTTTAAACAGTGTACACATCTCATCTCTCTACCATTCTCTGGAAAGTGACTTCCTATTTACAGTTTAATTATGATTTGTGTGGAAAATATCCTTAGGTTTGTGATCAAAAGTGCCCCTCTTTGTCTGTGATCTGATAATTTGTTCTAATTTTCCAATCTTCTTACATAATGACAAGTGAGATTAATTGTTTTGTATTCAGATTTCCCAAGACATTCATACTTATTTGTTTGTTTTTAATTCTTTCATTAGTTGTCTTCTTTTCAAGGGAGTTTTTGTTTAATTGCTCCTTATTCTAAGCCACATACATTTTTGGATATTTCTCACACTATTCTGTGTACTGATTCAATTAATTCATTTAGAGATGAGGAGAAAAAAGAGCTATATGTATCACTGAAGGTGATTTACACAGTGGTATAGTAATAAATTTCACTTTTCTTACTATCACTCTACTATTTGATTCTCCTTTCTTATTGCCAGTGAACATTGATCTGATGATTACAGTGAACTATTTGCAAGTTTTCTATGAAGTAATAAGAAGTTTAGAGCCTTTACTATATGTGTTTAGTTATTGTGGGGTTTTTTGTATTGTGTGTGCTTATTGATTCTGAATCACAGAATCATAGAATGATTTGGGTTGGAAGGGTCCTTTAATATCATTTTAAGGACCTTCCAGAGATGGGCCACGAAGATGATAAAGGGCCTAGAGTGCCTCTTTTATGAGGAAAGGCTGAGCAACCTGGGTCTCTTTAGCCATGAGAAAAGAAGACTGAGAGGGGATCCAATCAATGTCTACTTCTAAGGTGCAGGAGGCACAGGGATGAGGCCAGACTCTTTTCAACCATGTGTGGCAATAGTACAAGGGGAAATGGCCACGAACTGAAGCATAGGAAGTTACACACAAATATGTGTAAGAACTTCTTCATGGTAAGGGTGATGGAGCACAGTCACAGGCTGCCCAGAGAGGCGGTGGAGTCTCCTTCTCTGGAGACATTGAAGACCCGCCTGGACGCCTACCTGTGCAACCTGGGTTAGGGAGCTGCTTTGGCAGGGGGGTTGGACTAGGTGGTCTCTAGAGGTTCCTCCCAACCCCTATGATTCTGCGATTCTGTGATTCTGTAATCATCTAGTTCTCATGCCCCTGCTATAGGCAGGGCCACCTCCCTCTAGAATAGTCTGCTCAAGGCCCCATCCAGCCTGGCCTTGATTGTTTCCAGGGTATGGGGGGTGTCCACAACCTCACTGGGCAATCTACTCCAGTGTCTCACTGCCCTCACATTAAAGAATCTCTTTCTAATATCTAGTCTAAATCAACCCTTTTCCAGCTTAAAGCCATTTTCCCTCATCCTGTTCCTACAAGCCCTTATAAGAAGTCCCTTCATAGCTTTCCTGTAGGCTCACTTCAGGTACTGGAAGGTTGCTGTAAGGTCTCTTTGATGCTTTCTCTTCTCCAAGGCTGAGTAACCCCAACACTCTCCCCACAAGGGAGGTCCTCAAGCACTCAGTTGAGGGCTAATTAAATTTTAATTCTAATTTTATCACTGTTTTTTGGTACCATAAAATCCATCTCCTAACTTTTGTAGTCAATTTTCAGTTGGTGTTGTCAAAAAACTCAGCTGAATTTCTTATCCTGTTATCCAATTACTCAGGTATACTTTAAATGCATAGGCTGAGACAAGGCATTGCAGATAATGTCCCTCTCCCTCTTATGGACACGGATCTACTCATACACAGTTTGTATGTCTTACAATTTGGCTTTTTACTAATGTAAGAAATTAAGAGATTAAATTTTTAATTCCATTACAGCATAGAGTTATGGAATAAAAGTCACAAATGAAATTTACAGAAGGTGTGGGTAGGGGTCTGGTGTACAAATTTTTGGAGGTACAGGAACGCTTTATTGCTTGGATCTTTTATTCTTAAGGGCTTCAATACAGCGCAGCTTTCCCCTTCATTCATTCATCACTATTCTACCATGTTGCTCCCTATATTCTCACGCTGAGTAATCAGTCACCATTTTTCCCAGTCTCCTTACTACATATGTCAGATTGCCTCTCCTTTGTTTTCTTTTTAATGAAAATTGGCTTTTGCAAAAGATGACATTTCAAAGAACTGTGAAAGATGTCTATAAACTAGGCTGACTTGAGTTTCCTTTAAATGAGCTGGGAACTCTAACAGAAAGGTAAAAAGTGTCATAAATTTTAACCTCTCTGATGTTTATTCAGGTATTCTGTATAGTATCACATGGTTTAATAGGTTTAAACTAGCTTGTTCCTACAAAGAATCAAGAGAATATGGTTGAAACAAAGCACCAATCTAATGGAAGCACAAGAACAGTAAAATAGCTCTCCAGATGTCCACTACAGACTGTATCGGTGATGCCTTCAGCCTCCCCCTTTTATGTTTGTTTCCTCCAATGCTTCCTCCAGTGGTTGAAAGCATTCTGTTAAGATCCTGGTGTCCCTTGGAAGGAGAGCTTCTTGAAAATGTTCTTTCCTAGCTCTGATGCAGGGAGAAGTGGGCTTAAAATTCTCTGTTTGATTTCTTCTTCTTCAGGCTGTGTAACTCAGTCTGGTTTCCAGTCAGGACATGACCAGAATAAGCACCATCACCCGTGTCTTAGAAAAAAGTCTGGGTTTGTTTTCCACAAAGAAGCTGTATGTGCTGTAGCCAGCAGTTCAGGCTGGGTGATCGGTATAGAATTGCAAAGTTGCTTCCATAATGCCCACCTCTGGTCTAGATGTTTTTGCTGATTTTGTGTGGATATTCAGAGACAATGTCCTTCCTAGTATGTTCCCATTGTTCCTGTTATCTTGGCAAACTGCCTGATTACAAGTTGAGCTTTTCTCCTTGGAAAACAAATGCTGATTTGGTGTGCATCCTGGGCTTTGAGCTCCACAATCAGACTCAGATAAAAGTAAAGAGAGTAGTGGGATACAATGAGAGCTGTTGGTAAGAGCCACAACTCACATATGGGGTCCATATACCGCAAACAACTGAATTGCCAGAAAGAGATGGTAAAGGTGACTGCAACAGGTCAGGGATAGCTGGAGAAGCCGCTTCTGAAATTCATTAGGTACTGATAGAAAGCAAAGCTTCATTGCAATTCTTGATTGCTTTCCTGCCCAGTGGGAATCCAGCACAAAAACATTTTAACACACAGTTTTACTGGAAATACCTGAGCAGAATGTTAACATTGCTGCTTTTATGGTAGTCTTGTTTCCAATATATCATAGCAGGTCACTTCACGAAGCATTAAAGAGGCATGTGTGTTTGTGTTTGTATACCTCCATCTGTGCATTCAGATAGCTCCTTGAAGGAATTAAACAATATCATCAATAGTAAGAATACAGTGGGAAAGGTAGACATAAAAAGAAACAAAATACCGTAAAAAGATCCCTCATTACACTTATTGCAGAAGTGTAGATGTTACTGGTGAGAGAAGATGATGCTGTTAGCTGCCAAGCACATAAATCTAAACATGTTTCCAATGATAATACTGCTTGTTCCAAAGAGCAAAAGCAGGTCAAACTGTGTCTCAAAATCGAGTAATTTATTCTTTGGTTTGAATATGGCAGATTGATGTACAAGTGAAAGCGTTCATGTGGTAAATCATTTGCTAAACATGATAGTAGATGGAAACTGACTAGGAAGAAGAGAACAATGATCAGCATGGCATTCCTCAGCTTCACTGGTTTTGTTAAGTACTGTCCATCACTGGCATTTCAGTGAATACACAGAGAAAAATGGCTAAACAATACCAGTTTCTGGTGGACATAGAAGTGATTCTTTAAAATTTTCATTTTGAAGAATCACCATTAATTATATCCTTGTTTGTTTTGTCTTTTATTTCCTTTTCATCTTAAAGATGCAGGTTAATTTTTTGAAGAAAAAACAAAAACCAAAAACAATAACAAACTGGTTTATCATTTGTGATCCTCTAATGAAGATAAGATTTTAAGAATTTCAAGTATATATTTACACTGTGAAGAAAAAAATAACAAAACTAATATTTGTGTGTGATTTTCCTTGCCTATATTGAACAAAATCTTACTGGAAAAAGAAAATTGAACCATGTAATATATTAGAAAAAATTGGAACTGAGATTCACAGAAATAGTATATGTTGCTTTCTCAGCTCCCTCCACAATTATTACAAAAAAAAAAAAATCAGACATCTATATTCCTCTGTGATGCCTTATATGAATTTCTGCACTGTGCATTTTAACCAGCTCTTCATCAAAGAAATTCAAGCCTATTTTTTTTCTGTGATTCAGTTAGTCCTTGATCTAAGCAAATGCATATTTTTCAGGTTCTGGAGCTTACTTCTGAGGTACATTTCTGTGTCTGCTACTCCTGAATATCTCCTTTGAGTGTTCAGTAGCGGGCTAACGTGGGCAGTATTACTTTACAGTTCATTAGATCATAGAATATGTCCTAAAGTGAGTTAATATGATGGATTAGCTTTTATCTGTGAGTTGTTTTTTATTGTTTTACTTTTCCTGAAACATGCTCTGATAATTGTTAGTGAAAGCCTAATTTTTTTCTTACGGTTTTCAAGCTATGTTTACAGAATAACGAGCTAAAATAATAATATGTTCAATATTATCTACTTCTACCTAGGCACTTAAGAATTATCTATAAAGGAGTTAGAGAACTGTGAGGATCAGGCTGCATTAAGTCTATTCTTACACTCATTGTCACTTCACTGAAATCTTGACCTTCTCATTTTTATTTCCATGCTGCAGCTTGTCTGTCTTTCAGTGATGGAAGTCCCTCATGGTGATATAATAGTTTCATCCATGTGTTGTTGACATGGTGCATGAAGGGAAAAAATGATTCAGTAGAAAATAAATAATTCTTACAGGTAACAATGCATTAGAATTAAAATGTATCATTTGTGCCTGCTGCCACAAACTAGTGGAAATAATACTCTCATTATGTGCCTTTTGATCTAATAAGAAAGGCAAAAAAATATCTTTTGCTATTCTAGCACCAAAGAATATCTTTCTTAATTTCTGAAGTATAAGCAGCAGCAGAACTTCAGAAAGAGTATTAACATAAAAGACAAACCAGATTTTCAGTACTTTACTCTTCTCAAAGCAGTTTACTTTGGTAACTCTAACATGCATAATTTCATTACCAGCTTCCAAAGCTCAGAGGTGAAATCCTATGGATATCTTGAAGAATCACTTTGGGTTACAAGACACCATCAAACCTGAATTCAAGTGCGCTTTATTAAAAAATATGAAATGTTGTGCCATCTGGAAGTAGCTCTGAAATTATTCTTGACACTGGCAAGCTAAAGCAATAGCAAAAAAATACATACTTATTTATAAAAATATACAAACAAATAACACAAAGCCAGGTTTACAGAAATAAAGAGAAGCCAGCTTTCTGTCTCCTTGTTGCAAAATCACATGAAAAGTGTTTTCTCACGTCCTGTTATTCAGCTGAAGAGCTGATTATGTATTAACCTTAGTGTCACTGAAATCCAGGAATGAAACTTGCCAACCAAAACGATGGGTTAAAAAGTCAGCCTTATTTTATTGCAGTTCTGAGTGTGTGGGGGATTTCTGTCATGTGAAAGCATGAATATTCACACAATTTCTGTGAAGTGTACGCCTATTCCGAGAATTGCTATGCATATTAAATTCTAGCACACTGTGTTAATAAGGGATTCTTGCAAGGGCTCTTTGGTAGTAGTGAGGTTCCAGTAGAAGTTGTTATCTGGCCAAAGGGTTATGTGCTGAGTAGGCTTGGTCCTCTATTTGCTCAAGAAATTACTTACAGAAATCAGCTGTGATATAATTATCACATCAACCTTTTTTTATGATGCCTAACATTATTAATCCTAGTGGAGTATAGTGTACCTCCTTGCAGCTTGTGGAATATTGAGGCTCGATGTCCTGCTTATCTAGGAAAAGCAACATTCCCTAGACAGAAAGTCAGTTTGCTGAAGACTGAATTAATTGCCAGGTATCTTAAGCATAAGAGTTTTGATCCCATTCTGAGCAGAACTTTCATTTCCCGTAAGATCTACAGGAAAACTAGATCTAGAGGAAAGGTCTTACTTGTTTATCCAACTCTTATTTGGTACTTTTGTAAGAGTCCATTCAGATGTAGATCTCTGTCCTATCTTTCTTTCTTACTAACTTCATCTTCTTTCCATTGTCTTGTTCAAGGTTTAAAGTTGACTCCATTTTACACTACTGACCTCCAATTTATTCAGTCATATCATTAACAAGTGATTAATATCTTGAAAGATAAAACAGTGTATTCTAGCTGGTCATAATTATTTTTAATTTCTGTGTTTAAATGTTGTGTTTAGTATTTTTACATATTGAGGCTTTCATTTCATTCAAAATCTTAAATTTACCGATCAAATAATGGAAACCAGATTAACACAATTAATGTTAGGGGCTTGTTTCTGTCTTGTGTGAGTCAAGGATAAAGGTTCCCAGATTACTCTTGGGTGTAAGTAGTATGAGCAGCTTCTTCCCTAGCCTCATCTGCAGTCTGATCTGAATCCTACAGCTTTCTATTGTAAGAACACGATAATTTTTTCTAAAGGTCCTGTAATGAAAAGAAAAGATGCAGAATAAGCCCTAAGTAAACTAAACATTTGAGGGAGAGAGACAGAAGGAATAGTAATGTTCTCACTTGTTTTGCTCAACCCTAGCCAAACTGAGACCTTGGCAGCATAACTCTACTCCCTTTTATCTGGTAATGTCTTCTCACCAGCTGGGCAATAGGGATAATTTTCTGTTTAAACTGATGGAGAAATTGCAGGTAATAATGCTTCTGATTTTTACTCAGGAGGATAGATTGTCAAATACAATTTTTAATTTAAAGTTGAGATGACAATGTTGTTATCAAGTTTTGAGAAGAGCAGACAATGTACAAGACTTCAGAAAGCACAGTAGATAACTGGTGCAATCTTTTCCAAAATGTGTTCTTCTCTAGCTCTCTACAAGGTAGATGGCATTCGAAGGGAGTTACCTCCTGCAGTATTAGCCAACAGCAACCTTTACATACATTTTAAGAACAGACATTTATCTTAGCAAATCTATTCACTTGTTCCTCCCCTATCAGTGTAAAGCAAAAGTATCCATCAGCTCTTGTCAGCAATTTTTAGAGTCTTTAATTCATTTTAAGGCCTATCTGAGTTGTAGCCTGTGGGAAAGCTCTTAACCAGTGCTGTAAATGAAACAGCTGGACCAGACTGGCTCCAGGTTATGCACTTTAAATTGATAGATAATCTCCCTAACACCTGAATTTCATTCAAGTCAAACCCAGTAGATTTTAAGTAGAAAGGAAAAAAATATTTAGCATAGTATACTTCACAAAGTGATACTACCATATATTGCAGTGTATCCTGAACACAGAACTTGAAACAGAGTTATCATACCTTTTTGATTGGAAAAATCTTCCAAATCTAGTTTACCTGTGTTACATGCATCCTTCAACAGACAGCCCTACAGGATGCTGACTTAGTTTATTTGGTTGATCCTATGAAATCTCTATGAAACATTGTGTAGTAGCTTAGTAGTGGTAAGTATCCTAATGTACACCTGATTTTGAAGAACAACCTGATAGCCTTGGGCAATGCTTCTTGTAGTCTTAAATCCCCAGTATGCAGTTTTGGTCTAGATGAAATACAGTATGTGCAAGAGATGGGAGGGTAATCACATAATGTGGAAGTGGATTTTAAGGCCACAGCTGATGACAACAAAGCCAAGTAGAATGATTTAAATCAAAATTACTTAAATCATCAATTATAATAAATATTCTACTCTGAAGACAATAACCTTGATTTAAATAAACAGTATTAATTTTCCATTTGTCCTTGCTTTCCTAAAGAAAAGTTAATCCACATTAAATTGTAACTATTAAAATAAATTAATTTGCAAGTAAATATGCATTTTACACTCAATTTGGTTGTTCTCTTTAATAGGATATGTTATAGTAATATTCATTTATAAAGCAATTATAGCACAGCATGTATTTGCTCAAATGATTAGCTTTTTTAAAATGTCTTTCATGTTTTCATAGTTTCTTGCAGCTTAATGATAGAAAATTATAAAATCTAATTTCACTTCTATTAATTTAGGCACTTATATTTCATGCAGCTGTCCATATCTTGAGCTTAGAGATTTTAGTTAGACTAAAACATTTATGTCCACTAGAGGGAAAAAAATAAGAGACTAGTATTTCATTTTAATCTAAGGCTATTGAGAAAAGTCCTGATAATAATGTTATTTAAATGTATCTATGTTCCACTAATAGGAAATCCTTTTGTATACAACACATCAAAGTCCCTGCCAGCTTAAACAAGGCAACAGTTGTTTCCCACACCCTGAGTCTGCTCATCACTGTGATTTGGGGAATGTGATTGATGTTTAACAGCTGGTCATCAAAGAAATAAGACATTCTGTAAAGAAAGATGTGGAGACATTGGAGCAGAGAAGGGCCAAAAAGATGATCAGAGAGCTGGAGCACTTCTACAAAGATAGGCTGGGGGAGCTGTTCTTGCTCAACCTGGAGAAGAGAAGGCCACCTCACTGAGCCTTTCTTGTACCCTAGAGCTTATAAACAAAAAGGTGACTGACTTTTTTCATGGTCTAACAGTGATAGGACAGAGGGGAGTGGTTTTAAAGTAAAAGAAGAGAGATTTAGGTCAGATGTTTGGAGGAAATTTTTCTCTCAAAGGGTGCTGAGGCACTGGCACAGGATGCACAAAGTGGTTGTTGATGCCTCATCCCTGGAGGTAGTCAAGGTCAAGTTGAATGGCGCACTGGGCAGCCTGATTTAGTGGGTGGCAGCCCTGCTTACAGCAGAGAGGTCGGAACTAGATGAACTTTAAATTTCCTTCCAACTCAAGCCATTCTGTGATTTCAACCAAGGTCAATATCTGACTCTTCTGAGAGTGATTTAATTTTTTTGAAAGATGGACTAGATGCTACTGGGGGTCTCAGTACCTACTGTGACAAATATCTGAGTATTTTATGTATTATTTATTCTCACCAGAGCAGGATGTTGGCTCTAAGAATTGTGCAGCTGAGTGAAAGCAGAGGAAACTAGCCTCTTCCACTTCATTTTCTGCCAAATGACGTGGACAAATGACTTCTGAGACAGTTCAGTAGACTGGGTTTTGTGGACAAAGCAGTCAGTGCAGGGATCTCAAAAGGTTCCCATGTTTATAAACATTGTCAAGACCACTTGGCCTCTAAATCGCTCTCTCTGTCAAGCCCTCAGTTCCCATTTATACCTCTAATTACTAACAACATTTGATATCTTGGACATCCTGCTCTGACTACTTCATCATTCCCTTTGAATGATTACTGAAATCCAAAATGAGCAAATTAAATATCTTCCAGGTCATTTGCATCATGGCTTCTTTAGTTATCAGGGGACACACATTTATGCCTATCACTTGGTGCCAGGCCAATAGCCAGCATTTCCAATAACGACGAATCAGGCAATACACATCAGTCACCTCACTGCAAATTGGCAATTAACATGATGGCTGGTTGGGTTCACATGAGCATAACATTATTAATTAAACAGCAGCTGGGTTAATCAAGATAGTAAAAGTAATTTGTTGGAATAAATATTTAATTCAATGTGTCCATCAATAAAGCAAAAGAAGAGATTTTAATTAATACATTTATAAAAATATTCCAATGTGCTGACTGTACTCTGTTTAAGGATCTCAGAACAGGTCTAATCTGTTCCCACTTCATCATTTCCTGTTAACTACAGGATAGTAGAAATCATTTACCAAATATAATTGCAAGTATACTGGTTACAAGCCAAATATTGTTGTCCACCATAGAGCATGTATACTGGACAACTGTTGTCAAAGAGCTATGTTTGCTCTTTGTTGCCATATTCTTTCAGGAATGAGCATTCTCCCATTAAATTACAGAAAGTTGTTCTTGATACATGTTGTATTATTATACTTCCCAATGTGATTAAAGACCTGATTTTTCCTTCTCTCCAGAATTAACTGAGTGGGTAAATACATCTTTAATGTGTTTTAAAGAAGTATGAAGGATAAACATGATATGCAGGTTTGATTTCTGTCTAATTAAGGAATATTGATCTACTAATTAAAAGAAATACAAAAAAAAACACTGGGAAGCAGTGAAAGGCTGCTGATTTTATAACAGATAAGGCAAAAACATTACAACAGCATTCCAAGCAGTAACATTAGTAGGAAAAGGTTTACTTTAAGGAGAAGATCTACTGAAAGAGGAAGATATAAGCTGTCATGGCCTTTAAAACAATCGGGTTACGAATGCCCCCCCACTGTTTGGATAGTGAACCTCTTATTTTTCCCTCATGCTTGTTTGCTTGTTGCTTTCCTCTTTTGGTCAAGTAGATTATTATATATGAGAATAGAAATCTCATTCTATGCTGGGAAAGTGAGAGGTGAAGCTAGCATTCTCTCTGACTTTGAAGTACAGCAATGGCAAATGTTAAGAAAGTAGCTGAACTGCCTTCAAAAACATTTAACCTATGAAGATTATGTGCTGAACTGTCATGCCTGCTTCCAAACTTTTCAGTCACATACTTAAGGAGAAGAAACAAACCCAAGTGACTTACGTGGTCAGATCACACACTGCCAACGCAAATGGAAGTAGTGTAAATAAGTGGGTGCTATTCCTTCATGAAAAGACACCTATTTTCTGGTATTTGTATAGTACTTAATGCAATAGCAATTTAATCTATGTGTGATGTTCAGCTAGCATAAGCAATATACCTCAAGTATGATTGCTTCTTTCAATTCCTTGGAATCCTTTATGTAACACTGCTTGAGTTTACACAAATGAAAGACTCTTCCACCCAGTGTCCACCTGATAAAAGTTGTGGCAATTTTTCCCTAGTAAATATGACCTCACCCCCCCCCCAAAAAAAAAAAGACAGGGATGCTGCCAGTGCTGGAGCCTGCTCAAAACCAGAAGCTGGATTAAACTCAATAGTTCGTTTGCCAAAACCCCAGCAAAGCAAATGGCCAAGGCAGGAGGCTCTGGCAAGACTAGGCCGGAGCACTGTGGCTGCTCTCATTCACAGGAAACTCAGCCTGGGTGTGCCATAGCTTAATCCACGGAGAGGATTAATCCCTTGGAGGAGGATTAAGCTGCAGAGAGACGAGGCCACTTTATTTCTGAATGGGAAAGGCCACACAGGGATTTAATGTACTTTATCTTCTGTGCATTGATTTCACAGCTTTAGTTAATTCATCTTAACTTCCCCGAATTCCCTTGTGTGGACAAGCTTTTTGTCTGCAGAAACTCTTGGAGCTGCTTGTAAAGCTCTTGGTGTAGCCCAATGAGAAAGCATGTTGGAGTGATTTCTGTGCCACTGAAGGGGCTTATACCTGTCTGGGTGCTATTAAATTACCTCCTTCTCAAATGCTTGATCCATGACACTCTTAAAAGAACTATTTTAATTAGTTTTTTTTCTTTGTGTTGAACAGATAAAAAAAGGGTCTTTTGAAAACTAATCTCTGTGTTATTTTAGAAATCTCTCATGAACAGCCTCTTCGAGGCTTTCAGATAGCACGAATTGTGTACAGCTGCACAAACAGTATTTTCTCAAGCATGGGCATGTCTGGACAGTGCAGTTTAATAGATTTCCTTTCCCAGTGGTATTTTCTTCCTTTTGATGATTGTCATAAGAGAAGATTTTGTCTATATGAAATGCAAACAAGCAAAGTTTCTATTCTCTGATCCTAAAAATGTTAATGCCTTCCTCTCAGTGGCACAAGTGACACAGACCCATGATGAGGCAAATGTTTTTGTGGATGCTGATGTTAATGGCATGATTTTGCTGGTGTTGTCCTTTGGGGAAATTAGTCTGCTTTTTTCTTGTCTAGTGATTGTGATTCACAGATAGGCCCTTCTGATAAGGTGTATCCTGATGCTGATGAGTCATATACCAACTTTACTGTTTAACAACAGCATGACATTTCACATATCAAATTAAACCTTTGCCAAGCAGTTCACTGGGTCACTTTCTGCAAGACAAAGTGACATCTCTCATGGATTCTGTAATAACTTTACTATAACTTAATAGCTATAGCAATCATTATTTTTTTCTTTTTAATATGTAAATTAGGAAAATATATAAATAGGTAAATATGTAAAATAGGGGGCTATCTATACACACACTTAGTTAGCAAATGTTTGAACCATAGAATCACAGAATTGCAGGTGTTGGAAGGGACCTTTAGAGATCATCAAGTTCAACCCCCTGCCAAAGCAGGCTTCCTAATGGAGGTCACACAGCTAGCTGTCCAGATTGGTCTTGAATATCTCTAGAGAAAAAAACTGTAGTTTACAATCAAAATCTAAGTGCTTTCTGACACAATGTTCATACCTAGTGTTTTGGAGTATCATTCATCAGTGCTGATCTCAGTGAGGCTGGAAAGCAGGAAATGTTTATAAAATACAATGCATCATGAAGAAAAGAAAGTATCTTTAATTTAGCTGTGTGTGACCACTTGCACTGAAATTTACGAATAAATTCAGGAAATAGGAGGAATTATTTTCTAAATATAGCTGTCATAGGTGTATTTATATGGTACTATATAAAAAGCTTATTAAGCGTTGAGTGTGTTCTTATGATTACTTTTCCTCTTCTTTCATGCAGCTGATTGGATTTGTGTATGCCTGTTACGTGATCAGTATTTTCATGGAGGAAGAGGACAGCTGTAAGTACTGATACTCACCTGTTCATCTCTGGAGTCACAGTACCTGGAGCGAGACTTGGTCTTGCATTAACTACCAAGAAGAAAGCTTGAAAAATGTCGGAATCTGACTTTCATGTACACAACCAATGTTATCAAACACGTATTTACTTAGGTACTATGAGTGCCTGGATTGTACTTTCTGAACTTATGTGTAGGGATCTGTGAACCACTTTACATGAACCATGTGTCGTGCTGAAAAGCTTGTCATTCATGTTGCACATACACTTTGTTTTTTATTTGTACATTCAAACTTTAATCAAAGCTCCTAAAGATATTTAGTTTCCTTTTCCTAAGAAGTTTTTCTCAGCAGTAGAGTTAATGCAGATGACATATCAAGCCATTTAAAAGGTACTGTATCACTCTCATTAACAATTAGATAGACATATAAAACACCTAGAAGTAATTAGATTGTGCATCTGAAATGCTGACCTCATGTTCTTAATCTATCTTTATCAAGAAAACACTTATATACCCATTTTGTTCATAAAGCTTAAAAATGTGAACATTACTCACAAAGCATTTATTTGAAGTCATTGAATGGTCATTGGAAAAACATGAATATGTTGAATGCTTTGGTAGGAAGCTCTATGAAAATAGGTTGAGAATTGCCTAACTCATCATTAAGCACATGACTATCATAGGTGTTGTTAAAACCAGAAGTGAGACTGGAATTATATTGGATGAGCAAAGAGAAGCAAACTGAAGAAGCCTGTTTAAAATACGGAAGATGTGTCTGTCAATTACTTCTCATATAAGGAGTTAAGCAGTATATCTGCCTCTAGCAAAATATTGAACATATGCCAAGAAAAGCATCACATTATGGCTGTAGAATAAGTAATATACAAGCAAATATTTATTCATAAAATTTTATTCATAAATCTTAACGTAATTGTTTTGTTTCTGCACAGAATGGCACCAGTGGGTGAGATAAATATAGTAGGAAAAATGTAAAAAATAAGATCTCAAGACAGTATTTGGTAACATCTTTAAAATATACTGAAAACATAATTCAAGTAACTCATGACTATGATGAAAACAGAGACTTTTTGATTAAAACAGTGTGAAGAGACAAGTACTTTTTCATTGTTACAAACAGTACTCTGTTCAGTTCTCCATCACAATGCAACAGATATTAGTGTCAAATCTACTTTAATGCTTTCATTTAGGTTTCTAATTGGAAGAAAATATATCAAGGAAATTCTCAGATGATACTGTGTAGGAAGAAATTGTAAATATGCTGTATACACAGTACACTATGAAAAAGGCTAAAGTAACCTGGACAAAGACTGGTACAGTAAATGGGAAACAGTAAATAAGAAACTTGGAGATGCATCATAAAATGTTAAGAGTTAAGGAGGAGGAAGAGCCTAGACAAGTTCCCTTTGAAAGAAAGGAATTGCTGATTACTTGGGAACTGGTAGCACAAGATAAATCTGAAGGATAATGCGGCCGCAAGTCATACATATATCTTGACACATGAATCAAAGACTATGAAGATATCAAGAGATAATTGTCCGTATCATACAGCTGTAATGAGTTGTTATTACACAGGGCTTCATCCTGATGTCTGGAAACTTTGTGAGACAATTGCTAACAAAATTCCTGAAAGTGTTAGACTTCGTGAAATGATCAGGAAGGCTGGCAGATTGATGAGCAAGAGAAACCACAGTAACTCTATAAAAATGATGTGGGTACATTCACACACATACAGACACAGATATATCTGTACCTGAGAAGACAGACTCTTTACATTTTACATAAGTATTTTAAATTATTTGAGTTTGTTTGGTTGGTTGGTTAGTTGGTTGGTCCTTCATCCTGTGCTTCACACATCAGTGTTTTAGGCATGTATTAAAGTAATACAAAAATCGCATCCAAAAATATAACATATTGTTGGAAAACATTGTCACTTGCTGAAGAGTATATAGAGTTTATATTCAGGGCCTTACAAGAGGTTTGTCAAGTTAATGGCAATTTTACTTGAAAATATATTTATTCTGGAAGTGTCAGGGCAAGGTCTGTCTTTGACATCTCTGACCCTGTCCACTCTGACCGCCAGCCATTGTCTTTTGAGCGTTTCATGCTCTTTGATACCAAGAAAATATTAAATCACTGGGAATGAATACCTGTTGACGTTAATTAAAAAATAAAACACATCAAAGTCTATGATGATCCAGTACTTAAAATCTACACAGTGCCAATTCTTCATAATTTCTGCTTGTATTCCAGAACTACCAATTGCAATTTGGTGTTTTGTTATGTACAAGTAAAAATCATGTTACTAATCTTGGAACATGTGGTATAATTTAGCTCTACGTCCTTCATTAGGATTGTGCCAATTTACTATTTTCACATATACCTTTCTAATCTTCCAGATTCTTGTGCATATAAATTTGTTTTATTTAGTGGAGGATCAGCAAGGGGAAGGGGGAAAAGCAATGTGTTGGAAGTGGAGCAGAGATACAGAAGTGGCATGTCTAGAAGGTTACACAACAAGTGGAGTAACATAATTTCTATTTTGATGTTTTTTCCTATTTTTTTTCTAAAATCCTGAATCCAATCAAAAGCAGCTAAATATCCTTTTAGTATCTCAGCTGGGGATAATTTGTTTCTTAATGCCCATTTGTGTTTTAGAGTCCTCCATTTCTGTAGATAAATTTATTAAAGACAAATGTTAACTCATTTGTATCAATTCCTCAGATATGTTTTAAATGGAGAAATGTCTATGTAAGCCACAGTGGGAAAATGATTTGGTTTGGTAATTAGCCAAGAATAGCAGGACTTATTCTGGAAACTTGCAGCATAATTAATAAAAAAAAATATGTAAAAGGGAAGCACAGTGGTGCCTGTAAATAGTCACGTTAAAAGTATAAAGTGATTACATTGCGATAGAAGTCCAAGAAGCTGCAATGAAAGAGCAATTTTATTAATTTTAATATTATGCAGCAGGTTATTTTCTTAGGTAAGTGCATTCATTCTTTCATATTTTTGCAGTAGTTTGCACAGAATAAATCCTCAGCCTCCTGAGAGTCAAAGCCTTCCTAATTACATTCTGCAATTCTCAGTGCATCAAGTTAACCTCAGTTCTTGATCTGAAACCTGTCAAGCAGACTTAAAAATTAATAATAGCTGCCTGTTTAGCCTCTGTGCAGTCCTTAAATGGATTTTGAGGCTGACATTTTGGCTGATGGACACTTTTCTGAACAGTAGTAATGCTTGAGGAAACATTTATTTCCAGCTATTGCTCACCTTACCTACATTTCAGACTGTAGTTAACTTTTACTTAGAAGGAAGATGATAGCAGGTCAAAAGGAATGAAAAAAAGACATGTAAAAGTCACACTGCTGTAGAGGAGTTAATACCTTCCATCATTCATCCTAATGAAAAAGTCTATTTATATCTCTTCCCTTCATTTTTTCATTTCTATCTTTGTAGGTCTATCAATCTATATAAGCCCTTGTGAAGGAACAGAATAAGTGAAATCCGTAATCATAAAAGCCTGTCACTATCCTGTTTGTGAATCATTTTCTACTAAAAATGAACTCGGAAGCTTGTTACTGTCCTGTCAGAGTTACAGAATGGGTTTAATAAAGTGAAGTTTGGAGACTCGGCAAAATACGTTGTTACAAAATTATTAAATTTATAAATATTTTTTTTACTTCCTTTGAGAAATAGTAGCACCATATCATAAATATGTCACCAACGCTTCTCTAAAGGGATAGTTCTGAACTGTGTGTTAATTTATGAAGTGGAAGCTGAGTTATATATAAAATGAGTAAGAAAAAAGATGTGACAGCAGAGGGGAAGTTTTGTCAAAAACCTACAACTGTAATTTCAACATCTATTACAAAAGTAAGAGTGAAAAATCAAAAGGTCAGTCCAAGGAAACTCAATCCTGTTACAAATGAGAAAAAAAAATTTAAAAAAATGAAATCACAAGAACAAAATTAATTAACAGGTTTTTGTCTCTCCCATTCCCTGGCTGAATTCAGAGTTCAGCTGTATTTTCAGAACAGGAAGATTAATCTGTTTTTTTAAAAAGGAATTTTCTTCAAAAACTGTGGTATCTGTAGGAACTTCCATATGGTGTCTTTATATAAATATTAAGTAAACCAAAATATGTTATTTCCAACATTGAATAACTACTATATTGCCTTATCTGACATATGGCTTTGTATTTATACATACCATTGAACATCTGTTGTCAGTAATCTAATGAGAGAGAAAAAAAATTTCTTCATATTTAATTTTTGTAGCTACACAGTATGTCCAGAAATGATACTGTTCTTATAAATACATTATGTTTTGCAAAAGGAATGAAGAACTGGCTCAGCTATTAGTAGCAACAGACTCATACATGTCCGTATGATTACCTTTACATATAAGCCCATGTTTCATTAACTAGGTAGTTTTTGGGAACACACTATTAATATATTTACATCAATTGCAATTTCCTATATACTTGAGTCTGCTTACCTCATGGAATAGACTGTTTCTATAATAAAACATTTAATATGAATGACAACCAGGATGGAGGATACTTCTCCAAACTAAAGGGCCTTAGTAGAATCCAACATACCCAGAAAATGGCTGTCCTAAATTTTCTTACTGAAAACAAGGACTCAGGAAACTTTCCAAACAGTAGCCAGAAGCAAATATCATCACTGGGCTTTAGCACTTACTGCTCTCACCTTTAGGTCATAATGACTTCAGATATTAAACAGATATTAAAACAAAATGTACTGTTACTGACCACCAAATGAGTTTGCTTGATATAGATTATAAACGCTCATAAGTTTTTCTGCCCAGAACTAAAACAACAGTATAGCTACCAGACTGGCTGTGATAATTCTACAAAATGATAGTGACCATCAGTATTTTTGAAAGGCTTGAAAATTTTGAATCTTTCTGTTCATCTGGAAGAGCAACCCAAAATCTCAGAATTCTGAGATATCAGTTTTGGTAAAACAGCTGCTGTCATTGCCTTGCAGACATCCACTGTGAAGCAGAAAAGAGGTTAAAGTGCAAACAGAAATAGCACCAGGAGGATCCAGGAGGGTCCCTCAGTCCAACCCAGGCCAATCCCATCAAACATTTAGTAGAGTGGAATGTTAGCTTCCATAGACTGAAGAGATCTGCCCCTTTGGGAGTTTACTGACTAGATGCAGGCTCACCAGTTTGCTCATCTACTTACATCAGATACAGCTTTCTTCCGTACTGTAAATACAAAGGATAAACCTATTATTCTATCACTATTGCATGATGTTACAGTCCTCCAGCCTATAATTACCCTTAATGTGTGAATTAAGTGAAAATGCATTCTCACTCCTACATTGACAGAATGAATTCTGATTCATATAACAAAGAAGTAAATACACGAGACATCATACTATTTAGATTAACACTACATTTCACATTCACATATCTCAAATATTCTTTTTTTTAACATTATACAATTGCTTGAAGAAGAATTTGATCTCATTCCTATGGAAACACTTGCATATATATATAGCTCAAAATAAATAAATAAATAGATAAATAGATAAATAGATAAATAGATAAATAGATAAATGAAAGGTAGTGTAAAATAAAGCTGTTAAACAATATAAACACTGTAATATATATATACACTGTTGTACAATATTAATTACATTGTATTAATCCTAGTCAATTGTAAAAGTCAGTCATAAGAAAAGAAAAAGCAGCTGAAGAATGATTCTCTCTTTATTATTCTGCTTTAAAATCATAGATGATTAATATGTTTCAGAAAAACAACTTAGAACAAAATACCCATTCAATTTTCATTCTCCTAGAAAAGTGTACAAAATAGTCTTTTGTCTCCAGTTGTAATCTCCATGGTCTGTTACAGAGCACCTCATTCTAGCTGAGAGATTGTCTTTAAATAATAGATAATGCACAATATATAAAAGGATAGGTCTTGATCCTAGAATATTTCTCACAGCAGCAGAGGCTATCTACCTGAAAGTACCATACATTTAGTGTGGAATGCAACATGTAAGATTTATCCAAGTATGGTGTAGATGAAGCATGAGAGAGTAGCATTATCTAGAAGACATGTAAACTAGCTCAGTTTTTCATGGATAGAGCTTAGTTTACTATAAGGTGTGACCCAAAGAACTTGAAGAAACCTTCCTTGAGTTTACATACAACTTGGAGAAAATATTTTCAATAAAGAATTCATTTTTTTACTGCCTCTGATTTCCTCTATCTATACCATGTTTAGCTATGTATTAAATGCAAGCTATCTTTCCTGGCATATGTATGACAGTGAGGATGCTATTTTCACGCTAACCAACTGCTTATTTACTTTTCATTAAAGGAAAAGAGGAAATTGTGCATTCTAAGAGTCCTTCATTGCCTTTCCACAGTTCCTCCTATAAGCGCAAGATGAAGTTTTTCCTGAAGTTCAGTGAAAAAGTATCACCTCAGACACTTTACCACAAATAATTTTAATTGGATATTCCCTGGAATACTAGTAGATGAGAACAGAAGCACATCGATAATGGTTTAAATTGGACTCCATTTAAAACATTTAGAAATACCTGCATGGAAAACAAAAATATTTTTTATTTAGAATTTGCAGAAAGAACTAATATATTTGTCTGAAAAGAAAAATGTATCAGAACAGTATTATAGCATACATTGGCCAATTTTAAACTGTGTGGATAAATACCTGCATAGACATATGTATACATATAGACATGGATGTGTACATGTATAGTGGTGTGTGTGTGTGTGTGTGTGTGTGTATACACGTATACATATTTTGTGTCAAACATAGGTATATATAAACTGCCCTCTGCCTTAAGTTGTTTTCCAAACTGATAATGAGAAAGGAGGATTTTTAAAGACAAGTTCATTACTACCTCATAAATTTCAGTTTAGCAATTGTAATTCATATAAATCATTTGTGGTATTGATTCTAAATAGTACATACTATACCCCACTTTTAAGTACTAATTTATACATAAAAGACTATTCACGTAACATAGGAATATAATTTTGTAATTTTCCTTTAACTGGATATCACACCTTTCTTTAACATTCCTTGGTTTACTACTGTGGTAAATAATATTCTTACTAAAATGGAAACATGATTCAAATTTGAAGGAATGTATTTCCCATTGGCAGCTTCTTGACACTTCTTAGGTCCATGCATTGCTCACCTACTCCCAGATACTCACTACATGCCATTCTGTTAAACTAGCTGATTTGGTTCAAGCTTCTACTTAGCTAATTTAATATTGATTTCATTTTAGTCTCCACCTTCCACCTCCTTGGCCTTTCTGTTTAAATTAAATCTGCTTTTAAGTTGATGCCATCTCAACTCCCTGCTGCCAACACCATAGCCTTTTCACTTAAATTCAATCTATTGTTAAATCAATCTTACTCCACTACCCAGCATCCATCTCGTGAGCTTACCACTTGACATCACATACAGGTCTAAGTAGTATCTGTTTCTGTCCCTAGGTTTCACCCAGCTTCTTCATTAAAATTAAATCTCTTTTCAAATCTATTTTCCACTTCTAATTCCAATCTTCTTACTTTTTCATTTCTAAACAGTAACAGTTTCGTGTCTGCTTTAATTTGTGGAGCTTGAAAGGAAACTTTTCAGACTTCCACTCTTCTGTATAAATACCACAGGTCTTGTTACATGTAATTGGGTTCTTCCAGTTTCTGGGCCTGAGCTTACCTAAGATCTGTGTCATTGCTTTTGTTGTCTGAGTGATAATTTCCCTTAGCCCAGTTAGCACATCACCACTAAGAACTCTTTATTGCAACATTTAAGTGCTGCTTTTGGTGTGAGACACATAAGTCTAGACCAAGGTGAGCTCATGTTGTGGAGAGGGCTTACCAAGCCGAAGCGGGTACAGATTTAATGGGGATCTTCACCAGCAGCAAGCTGGACATAAATTATCATGATAATATCGTAACTTAGTAAAGTACATTGAATCAAGCACCGAATTTCATGCCATGGGTAATTTTGGAAGATTTTATTTAGTAATGTAATAGTTCAAAGTATGAAGATGTCAAATAAATAAGAATTAACCATCAATAGTTTAGCAATGTTTTTAAATCTCAGTTCTGAATATCATAACCTAAAGGAAACCAGCATGTGTTACAAAGCAAAACTGGCAGTATCCTGTTTGGAAATCAAGGCTTGACAGTGTTGTTTACTGTTAAAATTAAAGCTAGGGAAAAAAATAAAAAGAAATAGAAAGCCAATTAACACAGTGATTTTCTAGAAGAACAGACAAAGAAAAAGAAAGAAGATATTAAAATATTTTAAATGATTCTTTTTGCTAATCACTTTCATTTATCCTGTTGATTTTTACTGTAATTTATTCTCTAGTTCTTTATACTGTGTATCTGATGTCATCATCTTTTCAACTCTTCATAAAATTATCTTTCTAAATTCCTCCTATCTGTAAGCTGTGTACTCAGGTTTTGTTGTTTGTAGCATTTTAATAGCCCTAATGAATATATATAAGAGAAGCAAGATTTATAGCAAGAGGTATTGTCTTACTAGATCAGTTGATATAGGCAGTACAGTTTTCTTGCTAGGCCAGTTGGTCAAATAAAATATATCACCTCTTGCTAGAAAACTTATTTTCAAAGAATAGAATAGAACAGAATAAAACTGTTGGAAAGAACCTAGAAATACCAACTGCCTGACCCCTCCAGGGCTAACCAAAATTTAAGTAGATTATTGTTGGAATTATCCAAATACTTCTTGAATGCTTACAGGCATGGGGCATTAGTCACCTCTCCAGAAAGCTTGTTCTGGAGTTTGACCACCCTTATGGTAAATAAATGTTTCCTAATGCTCAGACTGAACCTCC
This sequence comes from Cyrtonyx montezumae, assembly GCF_038088225.1. Lineage (NCBI taxonomy): Eukaryota > Metazoa > Chordata > Aves > Galliformes > Odontophoridae > Cyrtonyx > Cyrtonyx montezumae. The sequence continues at coordinate 33,537,799 of NW_027072089.1, read as the reverse complement.
CCTGGCACATCTCTTTGCCATTCCTGTCATTGGATCCCAGGGAGAAGAGATGTGCACCTCCATCTGCACTCCACTTCCTTCTTAAGGAAGTTTTAGAGAGCACTGAGGCTACCCTTTAGCTTTCTCTTCTCCAGACTGGACAACCTAGTTATTGTCAGCCTCTCCTCACAGGACAGGTCTTCAGTCCTTTTACCAGTTTTGTTGCCTTCCTCTGGATGCATTCAAGTGCCTTAATACCCTTTTTATACTGTAGAGCCCAGAACTGCACACAATATTCAAGAAGAGGCTGATCCAACCCATAGTGAGGGAATTACCTCTTTTGGCTGGCTGGCTATGCTGTGTTCAATGCACCCCAAAAAGCAGTTAGCCCTTTTGGCTGCTAGGGCCCACTACTGTGTCATTATGAACCTTCTGTCAACTGTATTATTGTATTTAGTATGTTTCTTGTGTGCTTTATTAGCTCTTTCTCATTACAAGACTTTCTCTTCCAAGTCCTCTGTAATGTAGGACATAGCCAGACTCACTTCAGTCTTCATTTAAATAGTTTTGTCCTGAAATAGTCAATATTGACTGTTTCAATGCTGTTGGTTTTGTTAGCTGAAATTTAATCTCAGTGCATCTGTGTTTTTCACAATATTGCAGTTTAGATGCAGCAAAACCATATAATGCTGTGTTACTTCCATCATTAATATGATGACTCTTATTCCTTGGCATTGATTTCTCTGTATTTTCTTTTCCTTCTTAATCATTATAGTTAATCAGGACATTTTATATTTTATAGCGCCATAATTCAAGACTTACAAAGATTTCATAAAAAATGCATTTTTTACTTCATCTTCCTTTAGTGAGAGAACTTTTTGTTGATGAAGTCAATATAGCATTGTCTTTCTTTATCAGTAGCATGCACGAGTGGCTTCAGAATGAGTGCTAATCCTGTTACATACTTTATTCCCTTTTCATACATTCATCTTTCTCCTAATGTGAAATAACACCAACTTTCTAACAATGAGAACACCATTTTCCTAGATACATGTTTCCTGACACACAAAATATTCATTTTTTTCTTCTTCGTCTTACATAAGGCCACTGGCCAGTGCAAGCTCCAGTCCCTTTCTTAATGCTCTACTTAGTTTTTTTTTCATAACTGAGAACATAGCCATATTACGTTTGGGATTTTTAAGACCTAATTTGGGTAAGAAGAGATTAATTAGTGAGAGTGTTGGTAACAATAAAATAAATATTAATAGATCATCAAGACAACTTGAAGAGCAAGACAAAAGCATTAACATGAGGTACAGTAAGTTTCCCCATTAGCAGAAAAGCACTTACAAACTAGTGCTTACTGCTACATTTGGGTTTGATTAAATAGCAGACTTAGCAGGTGCATCTACAACAGCTCTGAAACAAAAAAAATCTCATATTCTTGGGAAAACTGAGAGTATCACAGAAGGACTCAATATATTTAGAAGGATTGTTGTATTCTAGTTTGATAAAATCAACAGAAGGGTTATTCTGCTGGTTTCTCCATCTGAAAAAAAAAAATAAGGGCAAGAACAAAGGAAGATCAGAACTCACTGATTTGTGCTTATCCAGAAAGATAAAAGATTGAAAAGAGAAATTTGATAATCTGGAGATCACAGAGTTTGTCCAGTTCTATTTTTGATCTGTAAACTTGAATTCAAAGAAGGCACAGTAGGACCACAAACTTATCTGCTGTCTGGTGAAAGGGAGTTTGTGCTGGGATGAGGAGTGGAAGGTTCCAGCAAGTGCTGGAGAAAGCATTGTCTGCTTAGCAAAAAAAAAAAAAAGCATAGTTTGAAGTTTACTGATGCTGAAACCCTGGAAAGTGTGTGGTAGAAAGCATTGGGATCTATCTTCTCAAGGGCTGAGGCAGACCATCACTATGCATGATGTAGCTGTGAGCAGGATTTTCAAAAGAGGTGATGCATGCAATGCTCCACAGCAAGAGGCAAATGGCATGTGGTGAAGCAGAGTTTCTATGCAAAGCCTCAGAGATGGTCAATAGAAGCAAAGGAAATGGAAATTGCCTCATATGAAATGTAAAACTATGTTACACAGCATCAGTGTGCTTGATACTATAGAGTGGAAAATCAATAGGAGCCCAGATCAGCATTCTTCTGCAAAAGCTCATACTTGAACTCTCAGGCTACCAGTAGTAAATTTTTTATCATGTTATCAAGTTAAAAATGTTGTGTCTGTCAAATTAAAGATGATAGCCTATACCTGGACCAAAGTCAGCTAGTAAAAATGAGAGGTCAGGGAAGGAGACTTTCCTGAGTGATTACAAAAGATGTTAACAGGCAGAGATATTAAGCAGATATTAAAGACTTGAAAATAAGGCTATGAAAAAAAGGACAAGAGACTGTAACATGAGTTAAATGTGACAGAGCTGTAGTCACCCAGAGCTTTAGATTTGTAGAGACTAATTTATCAAGAACTCCCAAAGAAAACCACAACACTAAACTTAAAAAAGGCAGAATGTATTAGATTATAAGCTAGCACACTTCTTAAATAGCAAATTCAAAAGTTTGCTTATAGAAGAAATGAGTGGTTTATAACATTTCTTCTCTTGTTGTCTGTCTGTGTGGTTGGAGAACTGTAATTCCCTCTTGAGTCCCAGCCAAGTCTCTGGTTTCTTAACTTGCAGGAAATTCAGCTCAGCCTTCCTGGTCCTTAGCAGGCAGCCTATCATTTAATTGCAATATTAGGATGATATGGCTGTAAATAGCTTTCAAAGACATGGTAAAGTGAACATTTTAGAAAGTTTGTTCAGATTCAGAATAACTGAATGATTTAAGGATCTGAGATGAGAAAGTTTGAGCCACCCTCATTTTCTAACATCCCTGATATTCATCAGATTTCCTTCATCTTCCTGGGTAGCTTCAGTCTTAGAAAATAAAAATTCTCTGAATATCTGATGCTAGCATCTTGAATATCACAACACTGATAAAATGAGGAGAGAATTGAGTAGCAAAAATCTTAGTTAAGATTTCCACACCAGGCAGCTTGTGAGAGGACACTTCCCTCAGCACGGTCCTGTAGAGAAGCATAGTGATCAGAGTAGGACTCACCTGTTAAAATGTGAGGCTGTTTTTGAAACGACAGTCTCACTAAGTGAAGGCTGAAAAGAAAATCTAGTGCCAAAACATAATGATTAGTGTGGAACCATGAAATGTTTCCCTTCCTTCTGGTGACAAAGGTTATGTAAAATGTTGACTATCAGTAGTTTTCTACTATTTCTTTCTGTCTTCACCCGATTACTGTTTTCTAGTACCTGATAGAAACGGAAAAACAATCACAGTTCCACATGTTACTACTAATGTCTCTTCTTCTTTTCCTAATTGTTTTGCATATATTTTCCCTCCTTTAGTCGTCTACATAAGTAAGAACCCATTCCTGGTATCTTGCAATAGAACGTGTAGGTCTTCTGCTTCATGACTAGAGAAGCTCAGCTACTCAGACTTATTGTGAAGTCTGATAGTACTGGCACCAAATAGCTGGAACTATATGAACAGTTCAGAGAATTATATAAGAGAAGTGTATTTCTTGATGCTGGAAGACAACTGAAAAAGTAGAGACCTTAGGAAGAATCACAGAATCACCAAGGTTGGTAAAGACCTCCAACATCATACAGTCCAACCATCCACCTACCACCAATATATTCCCACCAAACCATCTCTTAGTCCAGCATCTGAATGATTCTTGAACACCTCCAAGGACAGTGACTCCACCACCTCCCTGGGCAGCTCATTCCAGCACCTGGCCACTCTTTCAGAGAAGAAATTCTTCCCAGTATCCAACCTGAACCTCCCCTGGTGTAACTTGAGTTCATTCCATCTAGTCCTGTCTCTAGTTATGTGGGAGAAGAAACACTAACTGCTAATCTATAACGTTTATATAAGCTACAAGTGCAAATATTGGCAAGTCCAAAATAATTTTGAACTTCACACATCTAGCCCTGACAGTTCCCCATTTTTGCTTCCTCTTTCTTGTTGAGTTTGGCTTCCTGTTTCGCTATCCATCACATACTCTTAACTAATTACATCTGTTCCTTTCCTTAAAGACCATGATTACATTACTATATTGCCATTCAATAAAATCTTGGCAAGTGGGAAAAATGCAGTGCAAAATAGAATTTGGAAACCCATTGATTAAGATAATCTTCTGTACATAAAAACAACCATGCAAGCAGCTGCTAGCGTTCCCCTGTCCTGGACAGGATATAGCTGGAAGTACCATCAATTCTAGCCATCATTTTGAAGGCTTACCCTCATTTATAAAAAGGAGCAAACACCAAGAGGATCGGATCCACATCTATAAATATCTAAAGAGTGGGAGGCAAAGGGATGAGGCTGGACTCTTTTCAGTGGTACATGAAGAGAGGACAAGGAGAAATGGCCACAAATTGATAGACAGGAAGTTCCACACAAATGTACATGGGAATTTCTTCACAGTGAGGATGACAGAGCACTGGCACAGCTGCACAGAGAGGTGGTGGAGTCTCCTTCTCTGGAGACGTTCAAGACCCACCTGGATGCCTACCGGTGCAACCTGGGCTAGGGAGCTGCTTTGGCAGGGGGTTGGACCCAATAACCTTTAGAGATCCCTTCCAACCCCTATGATTCTGTGGTTCTGTGGTCTAAGCTGTTCTAGGACAAGAGACTACAGGGTTTGTTAGGCATTGTATTATGAGTATACTCAAGCTCTGCACCTCCCCTCAGACACACTTAGAATGTAACTTCTTTGAAATGAGAAATTAATAATATACCAATGGGCTAACAAGCTCTGGCAGCTGTTTGCACATGGCCTGCAAGAAGGTCAGAGGAATATTGCCAGAGAAGCTGAAATCTAGGTGAGAGGTTGGGAAAGAAGAAAGGAATTTTTCAGATCTCTGATTCTTCTGTGCAACCTTCAAAAAGAAAGGAAATTACATCTGGCATATGGGTGAATGCACTGCATTAATAGTAGTGAGCCAAACCTAAATGTCATCTGTCTACAAAAGAATAACCCTCAAAGTTATTGATGATAGTGGATACACCTTCTTCAGCTAGCAGCGTGTTGCACTTTTCTCAGGCAGATTATGACAACTGCTCCTCTGATACGTCCCACAAGTGAATGAACACCATTTTAATGGACTACCTGTGGTGGGCAACCGGCACAAATTTGCACTTCCAAGCCCAGCAGGTAGTGAACTCTAAAAATACATTTCATACTGGCCACGAAGCATCCAGCACAACTGCAAAACTGAGGTGACACAGAGAGAGAAAAATTCCCAGGGAATACAGATCATGTTTTGCAGACAACTGCTGATAAAATAACTGGTTTCTGCTGTAAGCTACTATTATCTGTGGGGTGCTAAAAAATCCTCCCCTCAGGATTTTAAGTTTCTCTCTGCATGACTCTAGTTAATGACTGGACTCAATGGGTGTTCCATGCTTAGTGACTGAATATCCCTGCTGATAACATGTTGGTCTTCTAATAAATAAATAAATAAAGGCGTAGGATTATAGAAGTGTATGGGAAAAAATGTAGTTTCTTTTTTTAAATAGAACTTACAGGCAGCTTTCTTAAATTAATGGTTGTAATCCTATGACTGTACAGCAAGTATTATTCTTAATCCAGTAGTCAGAAATGAACAAAATCAATTATTCAATATCATCCTTAAAGTAATGTTTTCCCCTTGGGAAACACATACAAACATTGCTGCAAATTTTTGCACAATTAAACAGAGAGATGTATACGTCCTAAAAATTCAGTCAACATGAAGTTTTATTTAATATTCTTTTGTGGCATTAATTCTAGGATTCTGCTAGACATAAATGCTTAAAATATCTGGTAAAATCTGTCTGAAGGGATGAGATTGGGCACTTTTCAGTGGTGCGTGATGATAGGATGTGGGGAAATGGACACAAACTGATACATAGGAAGTTCTGCACAAATATGCAAGGGGACTTCTTCACAGAGAGGGTGATGTAGCACTGGCACAGCTGCACAGAGAGGTGGTGGACTCTCCTTCTCTGGAGACGTTCAAGACCCACCTGGACATCTACCTGTGCAACCTGGGCTAGGGAGCTGCTTTGGCAGGGGGGCAGGACTCAATAATCTCTAGAGGTCCCTTCCAACGCCTACGATTTTGTGATTCTTTGATTCTTAAAATGAAAAGTAGCATACAATTCAAATAACCAGTGATTAATCTTTGTATTAAAGACCTATCAGCCATAAAATAAAATGCATAATGGAAAACATCACATTCCATTCTCTTGCGTGACAGAGCAGCTCCTTGACTTGAGGATTATCTTCACATGAATTTCAAGTCATACTTCAGCTTTACTACTGTATTTGGATTGGAAAAGAGAAAGTCTCAGCTAAATAAATTTGAACATCTAATTTCCAAACTTTTCTGATGGAGCTATTAAATGTTTTCTTTGTCAAATATACATCCATATTGCCAATCATAAATACATACAGACTTCATTTATTTCTCTAGGAGGTCTGTTGGTACAAGAACCAGTTGCTTTAAATTCTCTCCGTGCTTACAGTTGTGGTTTATCCTGGTGATTGCTAAGAGGAGTGATGTGTGATTCTGAAGTGGTGAATTATTTCAAAAACATACTTGCCAACTCCTTCTATCACTTACATAGAAAAAATATTAATCCTCATTAGAAAACTCAGAAAACTAAAGAATCTAAAAAAGAAAAAAAAACGAACAGCAGATTCTGTTGCTGTGAAGGTATGATTCTTTCCAAATATTAATAATTGGCTATGGTTTATGTTATACACATTGATATTTTATAAATCAGCTTTTGCGAGAATGTATCTGCAAATGTATCTCTTAATTCCATTAGTACTTAAGTCATTTTTGATGCTTGGTGTTTTATTTTGTTATGGCATTCTGAAGGAGGGTTACAACGAGTAAGAAATGCAGTTGAAGAGGGGGATGCAGAGTCTAGGGCTGCCACTCACCTAGGCTGACCCCTCCTGGACTGACACTCAACTGGGCTGGCTGCTCAGCTTTACATACTGCTCAGGCAGTTTTAAGAAAATACTCTTGCATTCAAGTTGATGCTGCATGATTGAAGTGCATCAAGTTAAGTTCTCAGCTAAGCTTTTTCTCTCCTAGATGCAAGAGAGGCAATTAAAATCAACAGGAGGAGCATTTTACAGATTTTAGAGGGTATTCCATCAGTCCTTATGTCTCAAAGACAAATTTCTCTGTGCCCTCACTCTGGATGAATTTTCTTTTTTTTTTGTTTTTTTTTTTTTGTTTACCTTATACAGATAATGCTCAGGAAGAGGCCACTGATTAGGTGCTCAATGCAGTGATTAGCCCAGTGACGAGCTACTTAGGACTTTTACACGTGTGCCTGTATGTAAACAAGTAAAGGGAGTTGCCTTCCATGTGAACAAAGAATCCTAATGTGCTGTGAACTTGCCAGCTCTAAATTGTTTCTGTAAGAAGCTATTCTAAATCAAAGATAATCTTCTCCCTGAACTTGATTTTAGACTTCTGGGGTAGCTTGAAAGTGTGGCTTCTGGAAGCTGTTGGAAATCTTATAAAAAATATCAAGATACAAATCTTAGACTAAAATGTCATTATTTTAAAATCATTCTGACCACAAAAGAAACTAAAAACTCCTCAAGAGCAGGCATCCCAGAAATCTTGAGATAAACTGGAAGAATTCTGAAAGGACTCACTTCCCCTAGACTTTCATCCTTTTCCTCATCCAGCTGCCACCTGTTTATTCTCAACTGGTTTTTATTTTGTCCTTACATTCCTGCTAGTCCTTTGGTTTGTAAACGTTGAGAAGAAATAAAGTTCGCGGGCTCACCTCTTTCCAGTGGCTACAAGTCTCAATACTTCAAAGGGAGTAGAATCTGAATTATGAAATGTATATGAGATTGCCCTAAAACCAAACTACATTATCCCATGGCAGCTGTGAATTAGCATGCATACTGATAGGAGCATTCATGTCCGGTCAGCCAGCTGCTTCCTTGTCTGGTCAGGCACTGTGCTACCTGGATCTCAAAGACAACAGAGCACAGAGCCTTCTGGAAGCCACAGCATTTTTACCTACTTCTGGTATTGCAAACCTGTGCATGCGCTTACTTTTATTTATTTTTTCAAATATTTTTTCCATACTTACTTTTCAGTTGACGTATTTTCATTTCCATTTGTTCATTTCTGGCACTGTTGTGTTTTCAGTTGATTTTATAGGCGGACTTGACACATACTCCTACCGACAGCCCCCCCAGGAACATGTTGAGTTAAAGCCTGTAAAGCCTGTAGGTAAGGTTCTGGTCCTGTGGACCACATTAATCCTTCTAACTGGACTGAAAGCTAACCTTCTCCTGTCATAATTTTGGCATGAGGTTACTAATAATTTAATTATACTCCAATTAGAACTTAATTAAAAATTAATCCACATAAAACATGCTAGTAAGGTCACTATGTCATTGATGACATATCTGCTAAGGCAAGATAAGAGACAGCACCATGCTTGCCATGTTGTGCCTTGGCTTAACACAAGGAGAGGCTCACAACAAAGGATGGCAATGCTTCCCTGCTGTCTTTTTAGCAAGAAGAGAGCTGATTTATTGTTGATGCTTCATAAATCTTAATGAGATCAACCCATTTATGCAAAAACAGAAGCTTTAACATTTGGCCTGTTACTGAAAGGAAAATGTTTGCAGAATAACTACTTCAGCCTAACAGAGATTCACAGCAACTTCAGTATCTTTTTGTTGTCAGTTCTTTGCTCCCATCATCAAAATCACAGTTTTCATAGGCATGTCCTACAAAATACTCTCTGCTATCTGATAACAATTTTTGATACACATATTTTATACATTTTAGTTGGAGTACATTAAAGTACAGGGAGATGTTCTCAGTATGTACATTTTGGAAGAAGATCCGATTACCTCAAGTATGTTTCATTGTATTATTGGTAAAATAGAAGATATTTGTTTAGAAATTCTTCAATGTGTGTGTTACCTTGATGTCTTCTATCTTTCAATTTACCTTTGGGCCTTTCAAGCTTCTTGAGAGTAACACCAAATGATTGCAGAAAAATGAGTGAACTTGATTTAATGACTTAATGTATTTTATTTACCAATCAAAATAATTAAAAAGAGTATGAAGCTTTTCCCAAGTGTATGCAAATGTGCATGTACTGGGAGTCAATTTAAAGAGGCCAATTTCTAACAAAGTGTTAGAGCAACCACTTGAACTTTGCTGGAGACTTCACCAATATTTGCATGCTTTTAAAATACATTTTATTCCTGCTGTAGTTTTCAGTTTGTAGGAATAAACGTGGACAAAATTTAGTAAAATTGAGTGGATAAATATTGTAGGATTATGAAAGCTTCAAAATGAGAGAACCTTATCTCAATGTAACAGTGCATGTTACAACAGTAAGAAATATCACATTAAGACATGAAGACAAAATCAAATAACAAGCTGTTTGATGTGGCATTAAATATACCACTATGTTGGAATCTGAATTTTCGTAATATTTAATTAGACGCTGATTTTAATGCATTTTCTTTGGGAAAGGTGACAGCAGAAAGGAGTTTTAACCATTTTTAATCAGATGTTTGAAGCTGAAAAGGCTAATTGGTATCTCTGAAGAAGAAAGGCACAGACAGTATTTACACCCCTCCATAAACAATTTTAATCTCTTTAATTTTAAAGATGATGTGAGGTTAGGTATAAAGCAGTATATAAGCGAAATTACTGTTATTAATGGAGAGAAAAAATATTTTGAGGAAATATTTATATATACATTCCTTTAAAAGCTGTTCATTTTTGTACAAAAGTCAAAGAATATGAGAATTTGTCCTTTGATAGCAGATTTAAGTTAAGTAGCTCAACAGATCTAAGGGATGTTGATGAGCTTGCAAAGCTGGAAAATAATTGGCATCTTCCCATTTTCCACATATGGGACAGACAGAAGCAGAATCTTTTCCCCAGACCATGCAGTTTCAATTAAAATATGTAGAAGGCAGAAGGGTCAACAAAGGGGGTGGGAAAAAATGTGTTCTTTTTGAGACACATGACATATAGGCTATAAGGAAGATTGTTGTGTCTTAATTTTTTTTGTTTCTTCAAACACAGTATCAACAACCAGGTCATTTGTTATTAATTAAAGGTGCTCCTGTTAATGCTAGATGGAAAATGGAGAAGCATGTGAACAAAAAAAAAAAAAAAAAGAAACCAGAACATTGCATTTTAATTTTGTTTGAGTTTCTTCGTTGTTTCTATAATATTTTGAAGAAGTTAAAAATCATAGAATCATAGAATTACCAAGGTTGGAAAAGACTTACAAGATCATCCAGTCCAACTGATGATGCATTTGGGATTCAGTTGAGGCTCTAAGAGGCTTCACACAGCCTCTTAGGAAGGTAGTGAAAATGTTGCTTTTTGCCTTTCACTTATTATTATTTTTTTTAATTATTATTATTACTAGTTAGTTTCCAAAGTTGCATTTTGCATGCACATCATTTTTTTCTTGGGTGAGTAGGTCTGATCCTTTGCTATTCTAGTTGTAGGCAACCCTGTCTGGACATACACTGAGTCCCTAATTCCAAAGGAGAAACTGTATTACTAGAACTGTTGCCAGCTTCTGATTGTGAGATTCGTGAAGTGCCTGATAAACTGTCAATTGAGGGATTACCACTCTGTGGCAGTTCAGTGTCCTCGTTTATATCTTCTCTTGAGAGTCTACCCACCATGAAATCACTGTGAAAGGACATCACAGATTTTCCAAGCTTGCACAAGCAAACATGGCTTACTGGCATATGTGAGAATACATAGATTCAGCAGCCATGTGAATGTGTGAGTCCAGCTCTAAAGAACATTTGTCATCAGATGAAAATCTGTCCTAGTGAACATATATATCTTACACCGCTAAAATATATTATACTGAAATGAGTCTATGATGATGTGCACTTCCAGCATTTTTCATCACCAGCAATATTGTGCCCTAAATTTTTGGCTTTTCTTTGGTATGCATAATGCAAAGCTACCACTTTGTATCCAGCTAGTTGACCTTGTATGTCTTACAGCTGAGGAAATTTGTGCCTGGACTTTTTGGTTCGTTAGTTAATAACCTGTCAGCTGTAGTGAATTTAAATCTCAAAAATCAGAAGAGGTATAGAACAGATTTTCATTTGTAAATAACTCATATATTCTGTTTTCTTAGGTCGAACTAAGTAATGAACGTTCACTCAAGACTTCTGCTGTTATAGCTGAAGAAACAGATATTAGAAGAAAAAACCAACCTTGTGACTCATCATTCTGAAAGAAACGCATCGTCCGTTTCTCACGGCGTGTGGATTGTTCTTCCCACAGGCTCAGTGTCATTATCAGCGTTGTTATTTGGTAGAACCTTGTAGATGATCTTGAATTTTTGAATGATTTACTTATATGGACACTTGTAAATTGTACAATTCTTCTTTTTTAATTTTAATATTTTTACAGCATTTAATGTTAAGGCATGAAAACAAAACCTGTGAAAACCATGAGAAGGACACACCTCTCTCAAGGAAGTCAATACTTTTTAATGGATAGAATTATACTGTGCCTGGTAAAAAATTGTGTCAATAAACAGTGCTTTGGACTCCAAGAAAATACAGCAGGCATTAAATCCTAATGGTGCAAAAGAATTCATTTCAGTGCTGTATTTTGAAATTTACAATGTCCACCCCTTGTTTTTTTTAACTGCTGTATGCAGTAGGAATAGATCTGTGACTCTGCTTGACCAGATGTTCCAGTAGTAATGTACTAGTCTAATTATTGCAATTCATATATGGCTCCTTCTCCCTCCCTAATCTCTTTTGCTCTGAACCCATCAACAATAGCTGTCTCTGATTTAAAGAGAAATTGAATGACCACACAATCTGTGGATGTCAGTTACCTGTAATTCCAGGGTTCTTTAGGTGTCTGTGATTTGCACATTTTAAAACTTTTTTCCTCCCTCCTCCCAGGAAGAAGCCAAGCATGAATGTACAGTATAAGGCACCACCTGCAGCCTTAGAAGCCTCTGGGAAGTAATTTTGCTCCTTATTTAAAAGTAATCAAGCAAATCTGAATATGTGTACAAAAATTTGTAAAGTTATTTGTAAATACTTCTAGACAAAAAACATGTATGTAACTGTAGTATTTTGTTTTCTATTCTGTCACCCCTAGCATAAAGTGCTACACAAAAGCTACTTTCTTTGGGAAACTGGCAGTCTTTTCACCAAAACTCTGTGTTTCTTTCTTCTTGATTACTATTTAAAACACTGTGCACAGTTGTACACACCAGAGTTACATCTCTCCACGTAATGTGCCTCAGCATCACTATAAATTTCATCAGGGTTTGGGGGCTATTTCCTTTTTTGTGGTTTCTCATTTTGTGGTTTCTCTTATGGGATTGTCATGAACAACATTCCTTCTGATATGTATATCTCTTTCTCTCCACTGGAAGCTGAACTAATGTCCACTAAGTTCTTTCATAAATATCCCAAATTTTCTTCATCTAGTAAACTGCGCTCCAAAAGCTTTCAGTTTCTCAGTTTGCAGTCTTCTCTTGAAGCTTGTCTATCCTGTCTTTTCCAGCCTGAACAGATGTGAAATAGGCGAAGACTTGCCTTGATTCTTTCCCTCATAAAGTCTATTTGTGTTATTTAATGGTATGAACCTAATGAGACTGTTAATACAGTCTATCATTTTTAGGTAGCAAGGCTTTTGTAATTCATCCACCTGTTTCCCAGTTAGTTGAACCAAAGGCCTCACGATCATGTTAGAATACATCAGCTAAACGTGTGTTAACCTTCCCTTCCAGTATGAAGTATTAAGACAAAGTCAGTAGAAACAACTGAATATAACTCTTTCTTAGTATTCTTAGGGCTCAATATACCTCAAAAAGTACATGCTTTTGTGTAAGGTCAGACTGTGCCAAAACCAGGAATGCTGTACGTGAAAATAATGCCATCTGTCATCATGTATTTGAATGTCTCTCATATGCTATATTCTCATATTTTCTAGAATATTGCAACCAGGTTTGTCCTGTCTTGAAGACTTTGTCTATGTGAAGAAAAAAAAAAAAGCATTGTCACAAAACTAATATAAATAATATCATTTTTGAGGCTTCATCAAGAAGATACAATGTGAATTTCTTTGTAGTTGCAGTATTCTAATAAGGCAAAAAACATTTTTTGTCTATTTGTGTAATATTTTACTTTTGCTTAGCAGAAAAGATTATTTCATTTCTTTCTGTGATACCTTAAACAATGACAATGTCTGTTCAGCCAGTCTCTGCAGCCTTCTGTGTTTCAGATGGCTCCAGAATTCTGGAGACTGGCAAATCTGAGTGCTGTTCAGAGCCAAATGACTTTCAGAAGCTGCCTTGTTTCATCTTTCTCAGTTTCAGAGAATTCACAATGTGGGCATCTAGTACTGATTCCAGTGATCAAAGCAATTCACATATGGGCTTTGCATTTCAGCATTAATTTCATGGCATTAATTGTTACAGGCTGGTAGATAAGAGGCTTCCAGCTGAACCCAGTTCTACCATGAGGACCAGAGAGGAGAAAAGGGAAGGATCTCTACATCCCCATCATCTGCACACATTCTCCTTCAGAGCAGAATGCACCCTGTTCTGGCAGAGCTCTGGAAGCATATATTTAATTTTCTACCAAGACATATCTGCTGGATGATGTGTTATAAATTTGTCTGGATATACCTCTTTCTTGCCTTTCTGTGGAACCTTCAGATTTTTATGTTATTAATGAAGAACCGTGGGCACAACACACAAATTCTGCAAAGACAGAACCTGACTGATCTTCTTTCAATCTGATGTACTGATCACTTTTTAGCTGGAGAACACTAACTAGCATATTAGAAGTAAGCTTAAAATCTTGGAATCCTTACCAATACAGCAAGTTTCCCATCTGTCTCACTTAATGAACAGAACAACCCTAATTGAAAGGAGGAATTTATCTTCATTAGAACAAGCAAAAATGGACACTGCAATGCCAAGGAAAACTGTCTTTCTTTTCTAAATTGAGACACACACAAAAAAAATAGTACCTAGAAATCTGTAAGTGTTGGGAAAAAAAATCTTGGAATAATAAATGGATTTGAGTGTTAATTGTTGTGTCATCCAATGCAGTATGCATACTGGCTAATGTTTTGAAAGTCTTGAGAAATAATACTTTTCTAAAACATAAGCTTTCAATAAGGTCTTAGGTGACTCCCAGGTCAGCCAGCAACATAAGAATTAAGTGTTGGCTTTCAAAATAAGCTTGGATAGTTTTTTAAAACTTAACTGTAACATGCAATTCAAGAAATGGCTGCAATTTTACTGCAAAAGAGAATTTGGTCCTAAAATTACAGAGCAGATCATCAGTTGGCATAAACTATCCCTTGGTGGAATTGGTATACCATACTATAACAATTTATAACAGCTGGAAGATTTGTCCTCCAGGCTTTTAGATCTTTTCCCTTCCTGCAAATCTCTAATTCAAGTTTACAGATAATCAGATTTGCAATGGTACTTTTTCTGATAACAAAACTGGACGTGTGACTGTAAAAAGATGGTGCTACATGCTCAGTAAGGACTGAGCTGGGTACCACCAGTCTTTTAAAAAAGTGGTTGATGTTTTTAGGACCTGAAAACAGGAAATGTAAGAAGAAATGTTTATGAAAATATTTTTATGACTGATAAGCAAGAATGCCAACAGTTTCCTTGGCTGCATCAAAAGAGGGGTGGTCAGAAGTGTGAGGTATGTGATTGATCCCCTCTACTCAGCCCTTGTGATGCCCCATCTGGAGTACCATGTCCAGGCCTGGGGCTGCCGCAACACCAAAAAGATGCAAAGCTGTTGGAGTGGGTCCAGAGGAGGGCCACAAAGATTGTCAGAGGGCTGGAGCACCTCTCCTTTGAAGAAAGGCTGAGGGAGCTGGGCACATTCAGCCTGGAGAAGAGAAGGCTGCAGGGAAACGTCATTGTGGCCTTCCAGTACTTGAAGAGAGCTTATTAACAGGAGTGTGACTGACTTTTTACATGATGCGATTGTGATAGGACAAGGGGGAATGGCTTTAATCTAAAAGAGGGGAAATTTAGCATAGAAGTTAGGCTGAAAGATTCTGAAAGATGTTACCCAGAGAAGTTGTGGATGCCCTATCCCTAGAGGTACTCAAGGCCAGGTTGGAAGAACCCTGTGCAACCTGATCTGATGTGTGACAACCTTGACCACTGCAGGGGGATTGAACTGGTTCATTTTTGATAGTTCTTCCAACAGAAGCCATTCTGTGATTATATGATAGATTGATGATATATTAAAATTGCTGATGTTGCTGATGACAACAAGGTTGGGCTGTTGTCCACATCTCTTTCCTGTCCATGGAGACTTTTGACTCAAAACAAACCCTGAAATTACTACAACTTTTGAAGATCAATCATGATCTTAAGTTGCTGTCTAAAAATAGAATGGCTTTTTGCCTATATTTGATAAAGGGTCCTTATAGTGTTAGAATATGATACTAACTACTCTAGATAATATCCTGTAGAGCTGTATCAGTTAAAATCACAGGAATTTTACCTGGTTTTATTTCACATCTTTCTTTCAGTAGAGCAGCCAAATATTACAGTTTGAAGCTAGAGGTATTGGACTGTGTTAGCATGTCACAAAAATAACTTTTCCATAATAAAACCCTGGGGCAATGCATTTGGGCCACAGAAAAGGATTTAATCCTACCCCAGGAATGGCACATTTTCCTAAAACTATTAGGGGCTTCTTGTTTTTTTTTCTCTGAAACAGATTTTAGTGCAAGCATTTTTTTTTTTTCTGCAGCTGCCATGCAGGGATTTGCTCTATGTATGGGTCTCAGTTTCCTCTCTCCATCCCATTGTCAACTTGAGCATAGCAAAACCTCCACCACCTCCACACCCCACATGGCTAGGGTGGCCTTTTTCATACTGGCAACTGCTCTATGCACCCAGCTGTCTGACTGCCTTTCGTGAGGGGATTATCTGATTTTAAAAAAGCCAGCCCAGCAATCTATCAAGTTTCCCTAACAGACTTTGACAGCGGCAAACAAAAATTGACATCCCAAACTAATTGGCCTGCCTCCTTGTAGAATCAGTCTCATCTAGTTTAATTATAACAAATTACAACTTAGGAACTCTTTTGTACACTGAAGAGGTTTCTTTTTAAGTTGGTAAAAAGTTCCTTCCTTCCAAAACTTCCACATCTGCAAGCTGCTTTTTTTTAATTTTATTTTTTTATTTTTCTCAAATAAATTCAGCTCTTACGCACTGTGCTAAACATCTTAATAGGATCTGGTTCTTTAGTGCCTGAAATGGTGATTTCTGGTCATTTCTGGTCAGAACAGTGGTTTTTACATCAGAATGGCTGCACTGTACCCTGAGGTACCTTTGGAGGAATAGTGGGGGGTATCACTGCATAGAATAGAGGATGCCCGCATCCATACAGCTTTGAAGGAGTGCTCTCTGTCCTGTCTATTTGGGAAACCAACTATCTCTACAGCATAACTGGGGATAAGCCTGAAATATTAGTTAATTTAAACCAAAAGAAGATTACAAATTTTATGAACAATCAAGGGATTCAGATCTGTGCTGTTTCCTACCAAGTTCTCTGCTGCAGGATTTGCCCCTTAGAAGTGTGCTTGCATTGTATTCTGGTGATCTGCTTGCAGCATTCTGGAGCATCAATGATCATCCTTGTGTACCAGTAACACTCTCCTTCACTGTAATGGGTCGCAAGGCTTTCCAGGCCCCTAAATATTTGCCTAGCAGCTAAGAACACAAATCTAGCTTGTACTGCTTGTTTTTCAGCATTTATGCGTAAGAGGTACTTTTTTTTTCCCCAGATCGATATGTAACAGCTGAAAAATCACAGAATCAGAGAATCCCAGAATCATAGGCGTTGGAAGGTTGGAATCTCTAGAGATCATCGAGTCCAACCCCTCTGCCAAAGCAGGTTCCCTACACCAGGTCACAAAAAATGATGGTTTCTTGCCATAATTTCAATTTCTTTCAGCCAAGTCATAATCTGAATGTTTTTCTTCAGTTTTAAAGAAATTAAGCATCTGAATTTATTCCTGTCTTTCCGTGAGTGCTTGATTATTAGCCATGCTACTCAGTCTCCTACGTGATAGCATTATGGCATAGCTGCTATGTCATGCTCTATTGCCTTTCAAAACCAGCAGCAGACTCTGATGATAGTCTCACTAAACTGCATCCATGCATAAACAATACTGGAAAAGCAAAAAGAATTCTCCTTGTTTGGCTTATTCCCTTGGAACCAAATATCATGGATTTAAACTTTGTTTTATTTTTTTTTCCTATTTATTTCACACCAGCCTTGTGCAAACATTATCAAAATACTCGGGTGAGTCCATGTCAAGCAGACTCACTGAGGTTGGATTATAAGTTGACTGAACATGACTCCAAGAGTAATCAAAATTCTCTTTTTTCCACAGTACTGTGTATCTGCCCAAATAGTAGAGGAACATATTCAAGGAAGGATTACAGCATTTCCTAACACATCACATAATTGGAATGAGAACAGTACTACATGTGAGCAAATAAATCTGCTCCCTGCATTGGCCCATATTGTTCAATACAATGTCACTAGGGTGTATTTATCCTGCTTTATCTGTACAGCCATAAACAAAACAGCAAGCATGTGTAAAGACCCAAGTGCTGGGGCAGATGAAAGCCAAGAACTTTGTCTAAACAACCTTGGTCTGATATTCATAATCCACACATCAATATGTTGTTTCTTCTTAGCAAGTAAAGCTGTCTGGCTTAAAGGTTGCAGAGGGATGCTCAGGTGCGTGACAACCAATAATTCTGTACCAGTCTTACACATACATATTCACACTTGTGTTTTGGTTTATGAAGGCTGCACAATCATTATGTCTGTTTGATCTGAAGTTTTCACGAGCAGTTGTATCTACACTGCTTTAGGGAGTGTTCCTCTGAGAGACCACAATAACTCCTACAGAAACCGTTGTCTGCCCAAACCTAGGACTCATTCTGATTGGCAACACTGGAGGGAGCCCACAGGAATCCAGAGCTATGAGAGGGAGGAGCAATCAGTCCTGTCAACCACAGCCAGATCCTAGCCCTATATGGCCTGCACCAGCCTGCTGGAAAACAGCGCTGGGAGCTCCACTGGAGTCCTCTCGTTCTCTGCTGGGCGCTACATTTAACTGCATATAAACCCAGTCCCTGGGCTGCATTGTCCTTGTCTCTGGCCCAGGGACCTGGCTGATCCTTACTGCTTCCTGGAGTGCTGTGTCTAGCCCTGAGCTCCCCAGTACTAGAGGCATGGAGCTATTGGAGAGAGAAAGTGAAAGGCCATGAAGACGATGAAGGGAATGGAGCATCTCTCCTGTGAGAAAAGGCTGAGGGAACTGGAACTGCTTGGCCTGTAGCAGAGGATGTCTTTAAGTACCTGAGGGGAGGGTGCAAAGAGGACTTCTCTTAGCGGTGCCCAGTGCCAGACAAGGGACAATGGGCACAGACTGCAACACAGAAGGTTCCCTCAGAACACCAGGCAGCACTATTTTGCTGTGGATGATGTAGCCATGGCACAGGTTGCCCAGAGACTGTGGAGTCTTCTCTTTTGAGGTCTTCAAAGCCACCTGTATGTGGGACTGGGCACCCTGTTCTGGTGATTCTGTGATCCAAATCACTAACACCAGCTCCTGGCTCTGAGTCAGACCTGCCTCATCATAAATATCTTTTCTGGTGCTCTCTGAGTCATGCCACTGTTTTCATTGGGCAGAAGGGGTCAAGGCCCACCACCTGCAGCTTCTGGTTTGCCTCTCCTCACACTCCTCCCACTTTCCCTAACAGAGAATGTCACAGCTTTATTCTGGCCCCAACTCTTCCATCCTTTACCTCTTCATTCTGTGAGTCAGGAATGGGATCTTTGGGATTTGACTATGTAAAGTATCCTCCACTGACACCATGAGGTGCTCCAGTAATGAAAATGAGGCAGATAGACTGAGTTTGCTGGGGATGCAAGACCTTGGCATGTAGTCCATTTGTTGATTTGTGATTTGCCAGGAGTTTCCCAAATCTGCCAGAAGCCTTCGTGTGATGGATTTTATTTAGGATTAGAAAATATTTGGCCTTCTTTCCTCAGACAAGCAAATATGCAAAGCTGTGTTCAAGAAATGAGTTTATGATGCACGTTTGATGACAGACGCTAAACGTATGTGCAAGTACACATAAAGATATTATCTTTATGACAGATTAATATATTATTTTTATGAGCTCCTGTAAAGATATTATCACCCTAATTTAGATTTCATCTTGTTAAGGGTACCATGTGTTGGGAAAGTATTTGACTCAGAAGCATGATTAACAGATGTGTGGAAAGTATCTGACTTAAAAGATATTCCCATTACTCTGTCCAGACAGTTAGTACTGAATGTTCTTCACCTACTAAATCTTTTTCTTATTGCAGTGGTCTGAAAGGAAAATCAAAAATAGAGAGAGAGCCCTGTGGAGGAAGAGAGATCTGGGAAAATAAATAAATCAGTCTTAGGGAGCTTGCTAAAAGCAAACTAGGTAGTCAAAGTAGGAGGAAAAAAAAATAATAATTGTGTGTGCTTTTTTTAACATCACCAGGACTATTTGCTAGAATGAAAATCCCCACAGCTCATATGCACACAAATGGGTACCTTTGCCATTGCTTTTATCATACTGCAGGGTTTCAAAAACCCTGACTGGCTTTACAGTCTTCCATCATTAAAATTTAATATGCCAAGGTCTATGGATTCAAAGGAGTATTAAAAGTTATAACAGTTCTTCTGCTGTGCACATCATGCCACCTCATGGTTAGTGGTAGAAATACCATGCTTAGGATTGCTATTTCAAAGATGTTGCAGAAGAGGAAAAATTATAGTGCATCTATTTTATTGTTGAATTCACAAGTCCCACTTGAATCACTAAATGCAAAGTGCAAATATGCAAATGGTGAACTATATATTATATGCAAGGACAAAACACCATAAAACACACCTCCTTTAAACAGCTGAATTTGCTGTTTTATTGCAAACATACTGCTAACATAACATTTAACCCAAATCTGGCTTGATAGTGCCCCAAAGACAATTTCTTCTGTGAAACAGCATTCCTATATTTGCCTACTTCTGGTAGCTTAGCTGGAAGCACACAGTGTCATAATCTCCAGAAAGTATCATTTCTTTGCTTCTGCCACTCCAGTAACAGGCAATATTACTCACTTACAGTTGGACTCAGGCAGCTCTGTATGTGCAGAAGTAGATTCATTTCACTTAAGTTTATGGATTTTTATGAGAAACTTCAGAATTTAGAAATCCAGCCACATAACATAGTAATCAAGATCTTCATTTGGGTATTCCAGTCCCATACAGGAACAAGCCTAAGTAAATGTGAAACAAATGTACTTCCAAATCCTTCCTTTTTTCTTTTGCAATTGAAGCATGCTCAGCTTCAGACAGTTCAGAGAATGATCAACTGCTGAATACCTGAGGAAATCTAAATAGACCAAAAACATATTTAAATGAAAACATTTATTAGTCAGGCATGCATGTTCCTCCTTGATAACTGGAAATAAGGTGTCAAAAATATAAATATCTTTTCTATGGTCTGGTTAAGTTAAAAACAGATACCCAGTCCAGGACACAAGAGAAACAACTATGTGTAGCTGAAAATAATTATGCCTTTTTCCATCCTGTACAGGGTAAAGAAACCTAACTTGGTTTTATCTCTTTTTAAAAAAAGACTCGTAGGTTAACTTTGCAAAAGTGAATGTGGGAGTGAGGAACTTTTTTCACTTTGAAATTCAGCTTTTGGCCTTAGCTGTTTGGAAAAGGGTGTGTGCCTTACTTTTGATTCAATTTGATTCAGAGATAATGAAAACCTATCATTTTTGTTTACATCTGGAAAGCCTATGGATGGGTTCATTCTCTGTTTTGCAGTGAAAGCACTTGTTAGAGCAGCAAACAGCTGTACAAAATTAGTGATGTATTTATAGATTGCCTCAATTTTTCTGGCTTGCCAAATTTTATATTCCTAAAAGATTACTTAATATTCAAATAAATTAAAACATTAGCATCATCAGAAAAAAAAGAAAAAGCTGTTAATACTTAACTGGTAAACAAAATACAGAAAGGCAATTGTACTAGTTTTTATATTTGCAATGTAAAAACATCTAACCACCGTTAAAGCTCTTTCTGGAAATGTTTTAAGAAAAGAGAAAATGAGACATTGGAGTCACAGTCGGGGGGGGGAAGAGAAAAGCTGTAAGCTGTGTGCTTTTCCTCTACTTCCAGTTTCTGAGATAAATTTGTCCATCTATGGATAATGCACTGCAATAACTGCTCCCTACCTTTGAGATTCTTTCTTTCCAACCATCAGAACTATTGCAACTCTGTTCTGTGTGATGGATAATTATACATACAATTAGTCAGAAAGTTGAATGTGAGGGATCCTTAGTAAACAGAGTTTCTGCTTCCAAAATTGCATATAGATGACTTCCTGGCACTGGCTGAGATATCCACTCAAAGGCTGTCTTCTGATAACACTCACCTGCTCTATAATGATCTTCAGAATGACTAATTAAAACTTGCCTGGACCAACATATTAGTAAATAATGGTGTATATATATATATATGTGTGTATATGTATATATATCTTTGTCTTCTTGGAGGAGAATGAAGACTCTGCTTCCTCAGTGGACGTGGCTGCTTACTGTAATTTAGTTCAAGTGTTAATTCGGGTCCAAGCTTTACCAGGAAAAGAAGAAAATGCAGCCCTTCTCTCTTAATGCTAGAAAATGTGAAGCAAGAGGGCTGTGTTTGCAACAGAACCTTCAAGAAAACAGAGGACTCTCTGGGTCTTTCTGAAGAACAATACCTGCTGGTGAGACCTCAGCCTAATGTCTCATACTGTAGTAGTGGCTGTGACACGGAGTCTTGCTCTGAGGCTTGGACTGTCACAGTTAAACTCCTCTTACAACATTCTTCTACTAAACGAGAATAGCAACAGTTATGTAGCACTTGTCAACAGAAACTATATTTTATTCATATTGGACTGATTTAATGTAGTGGAGTCACTGAGTACAAAATACTATGTTTGTATGAAAGCTTTACCAATAGCTTTCAGGTCATCTTCTGAGATTCAATTTCCATTGACTCCAGGTTGGAACTGCTATGTAATTGCAAAGAGAAAGCGAAGGCCCAAGCCTGAACCTTGTTTACAAAGACAACCTGTGCAGCACGTCTCTTCCCTTTGCTTCTACTTCTATGAAGCCAATCTGATAAGGGAATGCCTGAGGTCTACCTATTGTTATGTTTAGGTATAAAGACACAGCAGCTGCCTTGACCTTGTATTACGTCATGTAAGATGAACTTACATAGGATTTTGGGACTCAAGTGTTGGACAAACCAACACTGTTGTGTAATTGACATTGACTCCTTGGCAAGGTTTTGAGCCAGTCAGCTGGTACTGCAGTCAGTGACTGTCCTGGACTGGGAGAAAACACAGGCCACAGACTGTTCCCAGTAATGAGTATGAATGGATACACCCAAGTTTTAGCAGCCTTTGGATTAGCTGTGTTGGGACATTTGAAAAAAAAAAAGTAATGCATTTTATCTTCCATACATGTGTGAAAATACCATACCATGTAGCAAAGCTTCTGTGCCTGGAGCATACACAAGTTCTCACCACCAGAACCCATGGCAGGAGCAGAAGGATCACAACATCCACAGTACTCCTATCCCTTCAGTCAGAATGGACATGACTCAGGGAGAGTCTTGGCATGTGACAACAGGTGTTGAATTTTGGCTGCATTTGAGCTCAGTATGGGTGGAAGGCTCACAGGCCACAAGGTCTCCTTTGCCTTTTCTTGAAGACTTTTTCTTCTCTTTTGCATACATGAATTCTGAAGAGTACATCAAAGAAGAATGTATAAGAATTCCTCCCTCCATATTCAGTGTGGAAGCAATTTAGAATAAAGTCATCAAAATATCAACTTTAAGGGCTGTGCAAGGAGAATAACCCAACAGAAGAGAAAGCACTAGCAGGAAACTAATGGAGAGAGAGGGATTTCTAACATATTTAGGTTTTGGATGCCTATGTTTCAAGGTGTATTGTGAGGGCCCACAGTCTGATAGTGATGTTGGCTGCTTTTATATAAAAGAGGAAGGTATTTGTCCTTTATTAAATATGAGGACTGTATATAAAGGATTGTGCCACTTTCTTCACACACAACTTTAATGATTGTTCTTTACAGGCAGATTGAAGGACTTTAGATGTCAGAAGCTACATGTGAAAGCGTATTACTGTAGAGCATGGGGTTTTCTTTTTCATTTTCATCTGGATAAGTTAATCAAGCATAGCTAAATTCAGGAACTAAGAAAAATACATTGTCATTTACAGTATCTTATGTCTCCTTTTCCCACAAGGGAAAAGAGAGAATTAAAAAAACAACAATGAAACCACTTCTGTGGAATGCATTGAGAGACACAAAGAGAAATGTGATATTCTTTGTAAGTGCTACTGAACACTTTCAAAAAAATCATAAGAATATAACCAGGAAATCTGAAAATCTTCGGATGCTGCCTCCACTTCGGTACTCATTTAAAAAGTAACTGAGCCACAATAGTCCATGTTGCTGTTGACACAACATGAGATCCTGCTGCCTGCTACAAAACTCACTGTTGTGTTGGTCTACTGCTCTTGTTTTTGCAAGAGATCCTTTGTGTAGGGTTGCAGCCATTACTCTTTAACGTGTCCTTCCTCACCATTCAGAAATTACCTCTGTTGGGCGCAATCTGGAATCATCATCTGAGGACTCATGATCCATATTTCTAATAATCTCATAATCTTTTGGGGATTATGAGCTATCACTTGTAGTGAGTGATAGCTTTGATCAGGCTATCAGGTTAAGGCTATTTACTGTGAATACACAGGCTGTTAATACAGTAAATCTTAAATCCAGCATCGCTAGGTACATACACTTCAGACATGGCACGCTTTATGCTTCACAGCATGCACTTATTTCAGTGACCCTGGAGACAGCTCTCAGTCTTTGGAGCTGGCCCCAGTGACAGTAATAAAGATCATTACCAGTGATTGCAGCCATAGCAATAGCTGAGTTAGTGCTTGCTGAAATGACAGTAGCCTGTTCCTTTAGTACACTCAGCGCTTTGCATCACAGTCCTCTTGGTTTAGTGTCTGCATTCTGTACATTAAATGGATAAGATGTGGCTTCAGTTATTTGACATTTAACCTACTTCTCATTCTCTGCTGCATAGAAAACTAAAGAATTATTAGGAGCAAAGAGACAGAAAATAAAATGAAATGAATTGAACTTAACGTTTTCCTGTTGACTCCTTCTCATTGTTAATGGGCTGCGGTGCTGCATTCCATGCAAATACTAGGACCCAAAGAGTGAGGCTGCTGTGTGACTAGTAACACACCGTGTTAACATCACCACACTCCTCTGCTGTGTCCCTGCGAGGAGCAAGGAGGAGGGAGAGATGTACAAGGCTCAGGGGTCAAAAGGAAAAAATACAGGGAAAATATGAGCACTCAAACCCAGCGAGACACTTGGATAGTTTCCACAGATGTTCTTTTCCATCCAGCAGCTTCAATGGCTGCCCACACATTCTTTCACCTCTTCATATATGTCCAGCTCACTCCACATCAGTTTTTGGACACTCCTTCTGAGAGAATGGGAAATGCTGGTGAAGGTAAAGAGCAGCTCAAGTCACGCCAGGATTGAGCTGAAAGTTGGCTGCATGCTTCACAGCTGAGAAGCTGCACATTTCCTGAGAGATATGAAAAGTGTTCTGTTTGGCAGCAGAACTGTCCCTCTGGTGCAGCTGAGAGTGCTGACTGAGGTTGGGCCCCATCGGAGCTATATTTGCAGGCCTTCTACAGAAGGTCAGCTGCCACTTTTCTTCTGATGAAGACATTTCCAATGCATGATGGGGCCTGGCCCAGTGAAATACTGCCTCGCCTGTCAGAGTGGTAATTCCATCATGTTTTTTTTTCTCACAGGGATCTTGGAGAGGCCATGGAAATGGTGTTCTCTTCAGTAGGTAGTGTAGGAATTATTCCACTTGGGTTTGGCCTTCTCACAGTGTTTTGCTAGTAGAAGAGGATTATCAGTACTGATGGTCAAATGTCAGTTACCTACAAAATACAGGAGTTTCATCCTGTCCTGATTTGTTAGGCTGAGAAGAAATTGCCAGCAAAGATCTTCATCCTTCAGATTTTGCAGTCCAGTGACTGAAGTCTGCAGGTATTTGTTTGAATCAACAATAAGCGTCAACCAGTAAGTCAAATTTCTGAAGTAACTCATGTTAACTGACTGCAACTGCTATGTCTTGCTTCTACTTGCATCTAGGACCAGAGGGCTAGTTTCTTTGATGGCACTGATGTATTCCTTCTCATTTCCATATGTTTGCTGTATTACAGCAGTTGCCTTAGCAAATCCCAGCATGCTTGTTACTATACAAATGTGCAATGGCTTCCAGCAGGCAGAGGGCACAGAAGGAAGAAAAGGAAAATGCAGCAGGGGAAGAGAGGCAGCTCACCATCAGCCATGTGGCAGGTCTGGCCAAAGCCAGCTCAGGTTGGTCATATTCCCATATCTCCTTACAAGTCTTATTCTTCCTGGGAAGAGATTTTTGGCCCTGCTTGTCCTTACAGGAGAGAAACGGGCTGTTCTCAGATGTGGTACTGGGGAGTGTGATGGCAGGCGGAGAACATGCAGTCAAAGTGACCAGCTTGGATGCTTGCTGAAGTGAAGCCTTCCCTGGGCTGCCTAGATTGCTAGTCAGCAGGCAGGGCTGTATCTTTCTTCTCAAACACTCCATATGCCATCACACTCTCGCACTTACTATGGCAATGCTGGACAGTAGCATTCAGCATCCAACAATTTTGGGTAGCTCTATAGTCTATTGGCTGAGCAAGGGCCTCGTCTCCAGGTGGAGATATCTGCAATTCACTGAGGAAATAATATCAACATGAAGGACCCAGCCTGGTAGCAGGGCCTAGTCAGGTTTATTTAGTACGAAAGCATTCTGCAGCTTAAATGATCAAAATAGAGCTGCTGCAGACAAAAGAGAAAACAAGATTGGTCCATAATCAGAAGTGTCTACAAAGCATGAGGTTTTTCTACTAGAAAATTTCGTGAGCAAATTTCCATAGTTAATGGCATCAAATGAGAATGTTTTGCAGATGCATATTATAGCAAGGCTCAGTAAATGTGAGAACAGCAGATGGCTTATATACATCTGAGGAGTTTTTTAATATTAAACAAATAAATGAAGATTGGAGAGGAGTGTCAGTCACACATCTTGTTGCATGTTTAATCAGGCAGCTGAGACATCAGAAATTTTAATTGTCTCAATTTTTTAGTACTCCAAACTAATTTCAAATTGCATAAATGAAGCTCTTTAATTTTTCTTGACTGGTTTGAAGTATTATCTGGATTATAATTTATTGGTAAGTTCTACAGGACACAGAGAACAAGATAACTACCAAAAATTCTGCTACTCATTAAAGTATGAGATCATGTTTCTTTTTAATTACTTCTCATGTAATTAATCATCCGTTTGGATTATATTCTTCAGTGCTACAGTCATGAGTTTAAAAACACGCAATGAATTCATGGCAAGTTTAGCAGGAAGCTGTGTTAGAAGAATAAAAATGATGTTCAGTACTGATTTAGAGGCTGCAGCACAGTCCATAAGAAAAATGACCATTTATCCCTTCATTTACCATCTGGGGTCATCCATCTTTTAACTAAGGGCTGAACCATAAAGTTCAACCATAAAGTTCTGTTCTTTTTTCTCCTTTTCTTTTTTTCTTGCAGTAATAGCACTGTATAAAAGTGCCCTCCCTCTTCAGCCTGGGGACAGCTGACGTTTACTTTGTGGCATCCATAGCAGAAAGTAGGTTTGTTAGAAACACCAAATATCCACAAGTTTTATTAGCAAAGTCACTGCAGGGATGAGTACTCAGCTTTATAGAGGTGCCCAAGTGGTTTATTGTGACCACCACCATCCTTCTTTGGACAAACAGCCATACGGCAGCAGTAGGAAAGCTTGGCTGCTCCTAGGAGGGAAATCCATGCAGGGGAGGATGGGGAGGTTGCTATGACTGCAAACCTGGCTGTTCACCTCTTCATAGATCACAGGAAAGTCAGCAAACTGAAATAGAGAGCAGGAGGGTGCTAAAAGCCTCAGAGGAATCACTAGTAAGAACTGCTACCTTGTGAAAGTCCAAACAGCAGCAGAGAAAAAAATTCCCATCTATTTGGGCAACACAACATATTTCTGACTATATAAGTCTTTGATCTTTGATCTTTGAATCACAGATGTGGTCTGTGAAACTTGACACACTTGTGACTTGTCATGTCTATTTTTCACCTGCATAATCCTGCGGTCAGACTGACACAGGCAATCAAATGGCAGAATAAAGCATCACTGGATTTGGGCGCAAGTCAGTCCAGGATTGTGACCATACAACTGAAGTGCACTGAACACTTGGCAGGGCAAGGAGGGACCCCTCATGTAACCATCACAATCTGCACTGAGCCTTTGCAGCCTGGGCTGCCTTCAGTGAGACATCTGGGGACTCCCAGTAAGCCTTGATGTTCAAACAAGTATTACTGTTCAATTTACTGTCTCTGATATGATAAAATTCAGCTTTTTTCTTTTTTTTCCAAGTTAAATCATTGTATAAATATATATTTTCTTTTGCATAATTATTCCTCGCTGCCCCAAGGTGTGGCTAAAAGCCACAGTAAAACCACAGTACAAGTTTCACTACTTTTTCAGCTAAAACAGTTGGAAATCAGTATACATTCATTCATTTCACTTGTCTTAGACCCCCTGGATGTGGAAAATGAAGAAGGAACTGCTGATTCTGAGTGGATTTCTTAGGAAAGCCTTGTAACTAAAAGAGGGTAAGAGTATTGATAGCTAAGACTGAAATTGCATGAGTATGAATGAGTACAAATTTCTTATTTTAAAGTAAAGCAGACAATGAGGTTCTTCAGATTATACCCTTTTCATCTGTGAGTACAAAATATTGTGGTTAGATTTGTCTGGGAGGCGGCAGGTGGTTCCAAATATAGCTGTGAATGCAGTGGAACTTTGAAGTATCAAAAGGACGGATTCCATCCAAGACCAAAATGAGTCTGACCAAACTGTTCGGAGTACATTCTACACTTTGAAAGGGAAGACCTGTGTATCCTTGTAGACAAAAGGTTGGCCATGAGCTAGCAGTGTGTCCCTGTGGCCAAAAAATCAGTGATATCCTGGAGTGTATTAAAAAGACCATGGCCAGCAGGTCAAGGGAGGTGATCCTTCCCCTTTACTTAGACCCAGTGAGTCCACATCTGGAGTTCTGTGTCCAGTTCTGGGCTCCCCAGTTAAGGAAAGACAGCGAGTTTCTAGAGAGAGTTAGAGAGGCCTACAAGGATGGCAGGCCCAGAGCATCTTTCTTGTGAGAAAAAGCTGAGACCTTCAGCCTGGAGAAGACTGAGGGGGGATTTAATCAATGCTTATAAATATTTAAAGGGTGGGAATCAAGTGGTTGGGGCCAGGCTCTTTTCAGCGGTGCTCAGAAACAGGACAAGGGGCAATGGGCGCAGACTGGAACACAAAAGTTACGTCTCTGTGATTCTACCAGGGACTCTTTGAAAAATCTCAGAAATTGTCTGTAAACTATTAACTGCACTTTGTGTTTCTTCTGTAGTATTTTTGTTCTGAATAAGACTCAGTGTCTTTTGAAAAAGTATATCCTTAGGGGTTACCTCACTGCCAAAACTGCTGAGTAAATCCCCGGGAAGTATAGATATGTAAAGTTGAAATTTCACAGTCAGAAGTTAAATTCTAGGGCTGAGGAAGGTGATTACAACCTGTTTACAGTCATGCCCCAAGAAAGCCATAGAGAGAAACCTACTTCCTAATGTGCTCCTAGCTATAAAATTATCATTTTGGTCTTTCTCTCATTGTCAATCTCTTCAGGAAAATTATAAGAAATTACACATTTATAAAATCAGCTTTTACTACTGCAATGTCAAAAACACCATGAAGTACCTTACAGCCTAAATAATCGAAGGAAACTTCTGTTGTTCTTGCGAGGTACGTATTCACAGGTTAATAGTACTCAGTCCAATTACTTTCATGATCTAAAGCTACAATTCCTAGAATTTACTCATTTCAGTCTATTGTTCTGTTAGCTTTTCTCATATACAGAAAGCTCACTTGCAAGGGATCTTTGTTTCACTGTTTTCCTGAAAATTGCAAAGAAGGAAATGTGAGTTCTTTAGCTTAAGTTTGGAACAAATTCTTTGTTGAAGAGCTCTTTCAAGTAGTGACAGAGTTTTTTTCATATGGTTTGGACTTCTTGGGTGAAAGGTTCTTCAAAATTTTTGGTTATGTAAGAACGTATAGGGAAAGCTGGCTCTTAAAACATACTGTCTCTATTATGAAACTGTTGTAAACATTATGAGGAAGTGATGAAACCTACAACAGTATCCTGATCAACAGATGGCTCTGAGTAGGATATTCTTCACTATTTATCCTATAAATAAGCACTGCTGTGGGAAAAAGACCTGCGCTGGGGAAAGACATAAGGCTAACGAGGGAAAGTAATCAATCACTGTATAGTATCTGTCAATCTGTCTTCATGTAAGTGCTCAAACCAAAATAATCTGAACAGACGCTTAGAAACCTTAATGGGATTTGAAAGCTAGCCAAGTCACATTGCTTCTCCAATAGCACCACCAGTAGATACATGTAAGTAAACTCCACAGAAGAAAAAAAACACAGATAAATTTAAACAAATCCATTAATCTCCATGATAAAACTAACTGTGAGAACTTTTTGTGTATATTCTCCCACCTCAAACACAA
This sequence comes from Cyrtonyx montezumae, assembly GCF_038088225.1. Classification (NCBI taxonomy): domain Eukaryota; kingdom Metazoa; phylum Chordata; class Aves; order Galliformes; family Odontophoridae; genus Cyrtonyx; species Cyrtonyx montezumae. The sequence continues at coordinate 33,507,832 of NW_027072089.1, read as the reverse complement.
ACATTATCAAGCATGCAATTGAATGTAATTTCAGCTGTCTGATTACACATTGTTTCTCTCCCCAGGACTCTCATTTCATGAAAGGGTGATGTAGAGATAACACACAACTAGGAAGCCATTCGTTTCCATTTTACCTGCTTTTTCAAAATGTCCCCATATTTTTCTCATTGTTTCAAGCAAAAAACAAACAAACAACACAATAACATCTCAAGCAGGTACTAATTTTTATGAAAATCTGCACAGAAACAGTACAGTCTATCATTCAGTATCTTTTTGCTGAGTGGCATCTGCAGCAATGAATAAGGCTGAACTAAGGATGAATCGAAAAGCTAAAAATTAGCCCAAAAATAAACTAGTCAGCATTAAAGTGGAAATAAGGTCATGGACAGCTCCTCGGGGTCTTGGACACTAATCTCAGTTTAGGATTCGTGGTCTTGATGGGGAATTTCACACAGCCAGCCAGCTCAAATTTTGTTTGTTTTGGTTGCATTTTTATTTGGGGTGCTTATCTTTCTCCCAGAAAGCAATCTATGGGTTAGGATCTTCTTACTCTTTTATCTGTACTTAGATTATCTACCCTGGATGTTTCTTCCCTGTAATATCTTCCTTGCCTGAAGGAATCCAAACTGGTCTTTCCTACCTCCCCCAGGCAAATGTTTTCTGAGCTCATATTCTCAGAGATTTCTGTTTAAACTCTTACAGTTTGCATGAGTTCATTTCTTATTCATAGAAAAGAAAGAACCAAGACAGACTGGTGACTGGAAAAAGGGAAACATTACTCCTATTGGTAAGGAAGGGAGAAAGGATGACTTGGGGAACTATAGGCCAGTGAGCCTCACCTCTGTGTCTGGGAAGATCATGGAACAGATCCTCCTGGGTAAAGCATTTATGAGACCATTTAAAGTATGTATGAGACAAAGGGGTAATCCAACACAGCCAGCATGGCTTTACCAAGGGCAGATCTTGCCTGACCAATCTGGTGGCTTTCTATGATGCAGTGATGGCATCAGTGGACAGGAGAAGAGTGATGGATGGATGTCATCTACCTTGACTTCTGCGAAGTCTTTAACATGGTCAGAAGTTTGAATACGACACCAAGCTAAGCAGTGCAGTCTATACTGGAGGGAAGGGAAGCCTTTCAGAGGGGCTTGGACAGGCTTTACAAGTGGGCCCATGTGAACCTAAGGTTCAACAGGGCCAAATGCAAGGTGCTGCACTTGGGCTGGGGCAATCCCAGGTATTTATACAGACTAGGGGAAGAACTCTTGGAGAGCAGCTTTGTGGAGAAGGACTTGGGGGTCCGTGTGGATGAGAAGATGGACATGAGTCAGTAGTGCATGCTTGCAGCCTGGAGGGCCAGCTTTATCCTGGGCTGCGTTAAAAAAGAGGCAATTGTCCCTCTCTATTCAGCTCTTGTGAGGCCCCATCTGGAGTACTGCATCCAGGCCTGGGGACCCCAGCACAAGAAAGATGCAGAGCTCCTGGAACAGGTCCAGAGGAGGGTCACTAAAATGATCAGAGGGCTGGAGCACCTCTCCTATGAGGAGAGGTTGAGGGAACTGGGCTTGTTCAGCTTGCAGAAGAGAAGGCTGCAGGGAGACCTTATTGTGGCCTTCCAATACTTGAACAAAGCATATAAATTCTTTACACAGTTTGATAGTGATAGGACAAGGGGGGATGGTTTTAAACTAAGACAGGAAAGATTTAGGTTGGATGTTAGGAGGAAGTTTTTCTCTCAGAAGGTGGTAAAACACTGGACCAGGTTGCCCAGAGAGGTTGTGGATGCCACATCCCTGGAGGCATTCAAGGCAAGGCTGGATGTGGCTCTGAGCAGCCTGCTCTAGTGGTTGGTGACCCTGATTAATGGCAGGGGGGTTGGAACTTGATGATTTTCGAGGTCCTTGTCAACCTAGGCCATTCTATGATTCAATGATGATTCTAAGATTTGGTAGCTATAGGTGAAGAAACATCACCTGAAAATAGGGACCTCACTCCAGTCCCCTCCAGATAATGCTCAAATATTTTCAATATTCACTGGAATTATGATTTAATCCCAGCTCAGTTAATTCTGTGCTCTCCTACTCCCCATTCCTCTTCTCCTGCCCTGCCAATCTGGCCAGTCATGCCTTAAGGCTCCCATCTTATTTTATCTACTCCTGTCTTCCCCCACACAGTCAATATCATGGTGCATATGTAGATGTCACAATAAGTATCCTGTTTAACATAACATGGCTTTTTATGCACCATCACACCTGATTAAGAAATTGCAAATGAACTAGTGGTTTACGTGAGCCATCTCGTGGTAGCAGTGGAATACTACAAAGAAATCTCTTCCAAACTTTTCCTTCTGAGAGATGTTATAATATGATTTGAAGGACATATGGGGTTACTTTGCTGATCAGTGATATTCCCCTACACTGCAGTAAGCAAGATGATTAGGCTCATAAGCCATTTTCTGAATAAGCAGAAAAAAAAGGTCTACTGAAAGGCCATAAGAACAATTTTAAGCCCTCTGTTGGGTAGGCAGCAGCCAATTCTGAGTCCCTACACCTCTACATTTAACTGTAAAACGTATTTTAAGGAACAAACATAAACTCATTTCACTGAGTTCAGCAGACAGCAGCTGCTTTGTTTATAGCTCTGGAGTTTCCGAGCTGCGACAGAATTCCCAGCTCTGTAATCCTCTCTCACTTTCACAGCACCTGGGCTGTCCATTCAAGGCCAGCTCTGACATTGTGTTTCTGGGATGAACCTGCTGCAGAAAGTCTGCAAGAAAGATCTGTCAGCAGCCTTGTGCAAAGCTTCTGCATTTAAGTGTGTCTAAGCTCAGGCCTTGGGCCCTGTCAGAGCTATGCTGTAGGTATGCATGTTCCTTGCCGTAGAACTCACTTGTCTTGACACTGACTTGCTGGCTTGACCTTGAACGTGACTTGTCACTACAGGCTTGTCTAGCAGCCTCCAGACTGAGGCTGACCCTTGTCACTGAGCTTCTTTGGCCTTCCTTACTCATTTTCCTCTTAAGGCAGTCACCATCCTGTGCCAGCCTTTCTGTCAGAAGCTGTCCTGGTAGGACAGCCCCTTTCCTGTCTTTATTCTTAGGCAATGATCTACATCAAGAACACTCAACTCTATCTTGGATGATATGAATAACTGCTTTATCTTCTTCCACTGAAAACTAACCTTCACCATAGTTCCACCACTCACGTTTTCCACTCATAAACCATAGCTCACCCAACTGTTTCAGCACTCCCACATTTGTCTCCAGTCTGATTATCATCCAGTATTCAAGTGTCGGCTGTCACTCTAGCAGCTTTGAGAGTGTGTATACGTAATATACAGCATAGGAGCAGCAGCTTTGCAGAAATTAAGTGATTCTTAGACTAAGTTGCCATAGACAGCTTCCTCACATTCAACATTACAGCAGAGAAATGGTTCCCAAAACCATGCCAAGTGGACACAGGTTAGAGCAGCCTTCTGATTTGTGACTATCACAGAACATTCAGAAGTAGAGAATCATAAAACTTCATTGCTCTGATAATAAACAGATTTGGGGAAAAAGTCAATTAACACTAATGCCTTATCTTCGATACACAGAAAAGAACACAAACACACATCTATTTGAATAAATTTTATTTAGAGCATCATAGGAAAAAAAATCACTGATAGCACCAAAAAAGACTTCACAGGATAAAGGATATAAAGGAAAGACAAATACAAGTTCATAATAAATGCACTGCTGTCTTACCATATCACACACAATATTCCTTGCAGTTGCACACCTAGGAACTAATTACTCTTAAAGCAGCTGGCAGACATTTCACTTGGCAAGTTGGCCCCTATTTTTAAGGCTAAATCCTGCATTTCTTACAAAAGCAAATTCTTAGAGTTATTCTAAAGATCTCTAAATAAGAAAGAGATGGCTAGACCCTGTTTGTATCTCATTCCAGCTGCCACATCTACATGCTATTGCAGAGCAAGATTGTCCTTTTACACTGGATCTACCCAGGAAACAGTTAATATAATAAAGTTATTCACATGAAAAAAAGTTCAATTTACTGCATTTGGCAACGGTAGAAATAATCTGCACTACCACATGTTTCAGCTTGTGGTTACAAAGCAGTGTTCATATAGTAGTCACAGTTAATGTTTCTTTGTATTATTTTAATTAATGTTTTTCACATTCTCTATCTTATGCAGCTGTTTCATCAAAATGAACAAGCTAGAGAGTCTTTTAATTAAAAACCCTGAGAAACATACCAGCTTTATTCAGAGATGGTTGCTCTGAATGTAACGCCTCCTATTTTATTACATGACCCCACAATGTCAGAGGAAGATGGTGGTGGTATGGCAGTAGAAGTTAAGCCTTCCCACCAATATTCCCATATATTTTGTTGCCGTGTGAAACATGGCAGCAGAGGGGCAGTGTGACAAAATGGCATCTGACATGCAACTAGGAAGCAAAGGGGTAGAACTGAATTCCTCTGTGTGGAAAAAATTGCACCCATAGACATTCATCAACTCTTGCCAAAAGTTTATGAGACCAAACAGTGGATGTGAGCACAATGAGGCAGTGGGTGCACCACTGGGTGGTGAAAAACAAATCATGTTCTAGATGGCCATGCACAGCTGTCACAGTATTTTGTAGTTGAGAATTTGCTCTACTAAATAGCGTTATTCTGCTCTTCGTATCTACCTATTGTCATTTCCATGTAAATAAATAGGAGGCATTACTTCTAGAGTGATCTATGCACTGGCGAGTATAAGGTGCTACAAAACAGAGCTGAGGTATAAACCTGTTTTTTTTCCTTAAACTCCAAGTCCCCATTGATGTTAACATGGCTTGGAAACTGTGCAATAAAGTAGAATTATAGTTGATTGTCTTACCTTGGTTAGCTTTTGAACACAGCACAAATTTTCACTATTTGAACCAAATGCAGCATTACGCCAACACTGAAAGTTTTCTAATATACTTTTTTTTTTTTTAATCCAGCTGTATTAACTATCCAACAAAACACAAGCAGACTACTGTTTCCACTGAATTAATGGAAAACCACCTTTAACTACAATGAGAACTCTACTCAGTAACTACAGGAAAAGTCAAAGTGTATATAAAGCAAAAGTTAGGTTTACATTCTTTTACAGACCTCTATTTCTTTGTGTACGTCTCCTATCTGTCTGCTGATTGCAGTTACTCTCAAACAAGTTCTTTGAATACATGTAAAATGGAAAAAGAATAGAAAGTGGAAACAGAACACAACTACGCTCTTCACACTTACCTATTTTATGCAATGCCTAATTTAAAATGCATCTCCATGCCTACATAGACCTCACCAGGTATAAGCTCTCTGAACAAAACTGAGAGTACAACACAAAGTTTCAGAAATGGGGTATAACACATCCTTTCTGTGTCTCTTTGCTACCATGCTTGCTTATGACTTTGAACAATTTTTCAAGTAACAGAATAATACTTTTCAAGAACTTAGTTACAGACACAAATTTACAATAAGCCCAAGATCCAAGGTTTCATTTGTTAAATCATGTGAAGAGGATAGGATTTTACTACACAACATTCCAAAAGTTCTAGTGCTATCACAGAACACAACATTTTACCCCCACGTTTTGAAATAAGAATACCCTTGTACTAAACCTGAAAATGTTCAATTTCATAAGTATAATCAAAAAAACCTTTCCCAGAAGAAAAATGTATTTTTCTGTAGCAGTAGAGTATAACCCAAGACAACTACTATGATCTAGAATGTAAAATTTTAGATTAGTGGTCCAAAAGAAACACAGGACAAGTTATTGTAAAATAAGATAATTGTTCTGTCTTTCTGTCACGTGCACTGCATTATATCAGCTTAATTATGCAATGCAGGCAAATAATTCCTTTTACAAATAGCAATGCTGCACCTCTGACAAGATACTCAATCAAAAAAATAGACTTGCTGAAATGAAGAAAATGTTCCTGTATACATCGGAGTATAATTATAAATTAATTCCTTTGTTTCTTCACCTTCACTGGGGAAACGGTGCAGGCTCTTCCGGGCTGTAAAACATTTTAGAAGTACAGATCACTTTAATGCTATCAGACTTGGCAGTATCTTTGATAGCAAAGTTCTATTGTGTAGCATAACTACAAAATTACAGCAATTAATATAAGAAGAATCATTAAGATACAGTTTCAGAAAGTTTCTTTTATTAATGAGGAGGGAGAAATTCAACTGTTAATTTAAAATCCAGGCTATAGAAAAAGATATATTCATGAGCTATGGGCAGCATCTACTAGAGACAGCAATATTCAACACTGGAAGAAATGCATCAGAGCATCAGCCTATAGAAAGATGAAATGCAAACATAGTCTTTGTTGGTAAGGACAACTAAGGACAACTGCATCCACAATCTCACTGGGCAACCTGTTCCAAAAGTCAAGAAGTCAAACCTAGATTCCAAACACAGTTCAGCTATTGATTATGTTCTTTATATTTACAATCAATCAATTAAGACATCTTCACGAATAGCCTGAAACCAGTATTTCAGCAGAATGGTGTAGAAAGCATTGATAAATGAATAAAGCAAATCTAATCACTTCAAGTACTCCTGTATTTCTAGACTACTGAATTATAGTGAACAGATCACAATGGTAACTCAGTTTAGAACTGAGGAAGTATCCAAAATTACCAATGGATCATTTTTTTCATGTCAAAGTCTTTGTGGAAGGCGAGATATGACATTACAGAGATATTCAAAATGGCAGAAAATCACTGCACAGACAAGACTTTTGGCCCAGTCTACCAAAAAAGGTTGGTCTACATCTGTTACAATGGCCAGCCCTTTGATGCTACTTTTACAAAGCTATTCTACTTCTAGTATCCCTTACTTTTTCTAAGCCTATAAAGGTTGGAGAGTAAGCTTTTCAGAAAGCAGAAAAGGATACTTGACAGCTGAGTCTTTGTTGAATTTTCAGTAGCTCACATTTATAAACAATAAACTTACCTTCATTAACAAAGAAGTCAGCTATGTAATATGCTGCTCTTACAGCTGTTGAGGAATGTGGAATGCCTGATGAGTTTTTCCATTCAAAAGGATTTTTTTCTGGATGCCACTGGACACCATAAATTGGGTATTTGTATGCTGCAACAAACACATTTACCATCAGAACATATAAACAAAATCTATACCTTAAGAGTGATGAGCTTAGTCTTACAGCAAAACAAAGTCAAAGGGCAAGCTACAGAAAAACCTCACTTATCAACCATTTCACAAAAGCTTAAAGAGCAAGCTGAAATGGACTCAAGTCTCAGGATCTCCTGAAGGTTCAGTCAAACCACAGGCAGCTCCCATTTGGTCTGTGTCAGGAGGAAGTCAGTCCTCAACTTTTGCATAAAGAACAGAGGCACAGCAGGTGATGACTGCTCTGTGATAAACTGCTTGCAGGCATAAAGGCATGTAATAATTAGCTTGATTACGTCTTCCAATCAGCTCCTTCTCTTCTTCTGGAGGACTGTCAGCATGCCATACAGAAGAATCCCATGGGCTGACAGCTGGGCTGAAGAGCTGCTAGCCATGCACTAGCCAAAGTAAACCCCTCTCTAATGAGCTAATATGTTTTTTGAGCTGAGCAAAACTGGTAGAAAACATACGTAACACAAGGTAGGGAAAGCAAAAGGATTTTAGAGAAGAACAATTACCAGTGTTGGTGTCAAAGCAGTGAGAGAGAATGCTGTATTTCAAAATTGTGAATTGTTCTCCCTGTTCAGCAGAATGGGTAATAAAGCATCACAGGAAGGCATGCATAAGCAGACAACAAGCAAGATGCAACAGAGGTACACTAGGGGTCAGGCTATTACAAGTGCTATACACTTCGTACCACAGCATTGGAATATTCCAGTGCTAAAGTGTCACAGCATATCTGGAAGGAGAACAGTGAGTGAGAGAAGTAAGTAGTTAAGCTCAAAAATATGTACTCAGAAGAAAAACCTTCTCTGCAAACAGTATGTCCATCACAGCCAGAGCACAGAGAGGGCCAGCACTCACCCTGTTATTCTAACAGTGAGCTTGCACTACAAATCAGCATGAATGCCACCACATCTCTGACACCTCTGAATGAATACTTCATTATCATCATATTTTACAAAGGAAATTAATTTTCCTACCTTCCATGGTAGATATAAATTCCACTTCATCATCAGTGTTAGTGGTAAGAATATTGTAGAAATTATAAAGCTTTTCATTCTTTGTGAAATTCTGCAGTAAGAAGGAAAGAATATAAAGATGTGTTATCTGTTCCTTTATTTCTGGTTTAGACAGAGAGAATGGATTTGTGTTAGTGAGATAAAATGATCAAATACCTCCATGGAGATACTCCACTTATGAAAGTTTGATGTCAATGGCTCATTAGCAAAGGCACGTAACAAATCATTAGGAAGATTCTTGAATAATCGACTGTATTTTGCAGCTGTCACAAAGAAAAAAGGAAAACAGATATTGCCCATTACCCAAGCTACTAAAAGACTGCCTATAACTGAATAGGAAACACATTTAATAAAACACTACTTTAAAACAAACCTTTAGGTTTCTTTGGTAAAACTTTACATTCTAAGAATGTACTGCAAGGAAACAAAAATATCAGGGAAACAAATCCAGAGTTGAAGGCTTTATACTGAACAACATAAGAAAGTACTGAATCATCTGAAACCCCCAAAACATTCAGCCTTGTGCACTTCTCACAAACATAACCACAATACCCTCAGCAAAACTCAGATATGAGATGTAATGGGATTTCTCACCTGATGTAAAGTTAAGAGGGAGTGAAAAGCCATTTGTCTTGGTATTAACAAGTAAATTTTCACCGCTTGTGAGATATGTCAGCAATTCGTGTCCAAGACATGTTCCCCATACTGGGAAATAATCTCCTTTATCATTAGCCTTCAAAATAAACAACAACAAAATAAAGCACTGAAGATTCGCACAAAGAAAATTGAACAGAATTTCCTACTCTTTTAACTTTTGATTTTGTACGTGAGAAAGAAAACTACTACAGCAGTACAAACTGCTACCAAACAGTCTAACAGTTCAATAACTGAAACAACCACACCAAATGCCTTAGTTATTTTTTAGAAAAAGTTAAAATAATAATTAAACAACAACAAACAAAAAAACATCAGTCTGAAAGATAAATGTATATTAAACAACACTGATGTCGTTACATTTTAACAGTCAATTTAAAAACTAGAAAAACTTATTTCGTTTAAGCTTTTGCCTAACTACTAGAATTCTATTGACTTGAATGGGGATTAATGTTTCACTTCTTCTATGCATATTAAAGCATAGTCAGACAAAACCATTGCTCATTTTGGTTATCTGAAAATTAAGAGAAAAGGATCAATCATACCTTTAAAACAAACGAACAAAAAACCCCCCATAACATTCAGCCTATTACATATCTGCCAGTATATTATTGACTATGGTAGCTCACCTTACATTTGTAAAACTGCTAATATTTTACAGTGCTAATCAAGTCTTAAAAGATGAAAATTAAAATACGCAATCATCACTGAAGTCAGTAAAGGAAAAAAAGGTGAGTAAGCAGAAGCGAAAATTATTTTCTGCCTTTCAGTCACCTTAAGTACAAGTATCAACCAGTAAGTCTGCCAGTTTGGTCATAAAATTATGACATACACTCTTTGTTGTGAAACGTCAACAGAATTTTGTAATAGTCCTGCAAACACTAACAGGAAACCTCAAGAAACCACTGCCCCAAGCTGCACTTTACACCATCACCAATTTTGTACAGACAAATGAGTTTACTAATTTTGTAAAACTATAAGACCAAGGTTGAAGGAGACAGATGAGTAATCACCATGAATAAAGACTGAAGCTGATGAAAGAGAAATGACATTAACATCACAGGATTTGAGCAGTAGGAAACTGATGCACTGAGCTGCAGCTGAATGGCCCTGTGGATGTCACAGCCTATACTTTCCCTGTCTGCTGGAAGAAAGTCAGCAGCAAGAGAGGAATTCCTCACTGCCAATGAACGTTTCCTACTGTGTTAACAGTTTAAGCCTTACTAATATGGTTTTACTATACAATTAAGTCTCCATTCCTTTCAACACTGCACTACAAGATAGTAAAGTTTTACTTCAAAATATGTTTATTATCCAGAAAAAAGGAGTATGTTATGCTTTGAGAGAATTAAAGCTTCTACAAGAATTCAAAGCCTTCCTGATGTTCCTCGAAAGAAACAGCTTTCCCAAAACTTTCCTAAAATTTCCTAAAAAAAACCTAATGATTACCAATAAAAAGTAATTATTACCTCCTTTTGCATGTTTTTTTTTCATTTTATAAGTTAAATTAGTGTTAACTTCAAAGCTCTGCTCTATTTACAGATACCAAGACAATGAAAATCAGTAAAATGAGGTAACGTGCTAAAGTAGACATTTCACATGCATCTTCAAATATGTATTTAAATCTACTTACATATAAGAAAAGGGTGCTTCACTAACTGTAAAATATATGTTAGGAGAAGCCTTAATGTTACACAATTCTAAATTGGATTGTTTGAGAGCCTCACTAGAATGCCTCCCGAGTCTAAGCCTTACTTATTAGACTTTTATAAATAATTATATTTAGGTGGATCTTTACTCAACATTTAGTGTCACTAGATACTTTGTGCTTTTGGAAAGCTTTATTGTTACTTTATTGCAGGTTCAGAACAGCAATGAAACCCCTAATTACAATGAATAATTGATAACTGGAATTTAAGACAATGACATCAGACATAACATGGCAGGCTGTCAGGTGTCTGAATCCTTAGCTTTGAAATGACTTCATAAGCAGAAGCTAGCAATGAGATACTTATTATCAGGCTTATGTTTAACATGTTGGATGCCAGTGGGAAACAGAGAATGTTAGCCTCCTTGACATTTTGATCTTTGAACAGTGACAACAGCAAGAACAGACTGTTCCTTTAGTAATTACCTCTAATGCCTTGTGGTAAAATATCTTAGCGACCTTGGAATATTCTGAAGTCTTAAGATCCACATCACCTCCTGGAAAAAGTACCCTGAAAGGCAACATCCAAGAATATGATTAGCAACAGTGAATAATGGCGATCCAAATAAAACCTGGACAGTGTAAAGAGAGAAAAGTCTCATAGTGGCTTTAAGGGTCTTGATCAGGACACCAAGATTCTAGAAATCTACAGAGGGTTGTCTAAGGTTCCACCAGGAAAAGGAGGGATCTAGTCAGAAAAGTCAAGGGTGATTTTCTAGAGAAGGCACCCAACTGGTTGGGAGGCTGAATAGCCTCGTAAGCTTACTCTACTGATGAGCTTTCCATTAGTTAAGTCAGTTTAAACAGCCATCACATATGTAGTTACATTATCCCAGTCTTTTACTGAATGACATGCTAAAATTTTGTGTTCTTATACTAAGAAATACTTATTAGCATGAAGTCATGTCCAAAAATAGCAGAAAGAGGTGAAAAAAACAGAAAATACATGAAACAGATTTCAGCTGCTACATAAAAGAGTTGCTTGCAATTACTCCATCAGACTCTACCCCCACTCCATGCTGCCTTTTCCTATGACTTTAAAAGCCTAGCCCCATTCTCAATTCATCCTGTTTTGTTTAAGTACAAATTGCAGCCCCTCTTATGGCAGATAATACAGATCAAAAAGTTTCCATTGAAAGGTGAAAAAGTATATTTGGCTGTAACCTTTGTTCACAGAGGAACTAATTTAGCTAAATAAGACAGAGCAATCTCAGAGACAACTTCAAAAAAATAGCATGTAATCTTTTTCCTCCAAAAAAAAAAAATATATACAGCTGTAGCTATTCCCTGTGTGGTTTCCCAACTACAAAAACCACAAAAGCAAAAGAGTCCATAGAATCTAACAGGTTTCAAAAGTGGAAATGATAATATGGGAAGAAATCAAGTACTTTTATCACAGTCTGTAACTTAAAATGAAGTTTCTTCCAGCTAAAATTGGAGTGGTATCCACAAAACAAAAAGAACCAAGTGATCTCTCTCTAACCCTCTCTAAGTGAGACCTCAATCAGATTTACTTGAGCTACTTCCATCAGCCACTGAGTTTTCACCAGAATAGCTGAAGGACTTCCTCAGTGTTTCTGTGCTCTGGAGAAAATAACATGTAACTTGTTCTAGCTACTTGTTAGTATCTTAGTGATATATTTCATATGATCCCAAACATCTATAAAGTGAGTATGCATTTAAACTCTCGGGACTAGGTTTACTTTAAGGTAAGCAATGCATGGGATCCTGCGAAAGCCATCAAATATTTGGTGGAAAAGTAGAGCAGCATTCACAGAATCATAGACTGGCCTGGATTGAAAAAGACCTCAAAGATCATCTAGTTTCAACCCCCCTGCTGTGGAGAGGGTCACCAACCACTAGACCAGGCTGCCCAGAGCCACATTCAGCTTTGCTTTGAATGCCCCCAGGGATGGGGCATCCACAACCTCTCTGGGCAACCTGTTCCAGTGCATCACCACCCTCTGAGTGAAAAACTTCCTCCTAACATTCGACCCATATCTGCTCTGTCTTAGTTTAAAACCATTGCACTTTGTCCTATCATTATCAAACCATGTAAACAATAGTTTCTCCTCCTGTTGACACGCTCCCTTCAAGTACTGGAAGGCCACAATGAGGTCTCCCTGCAGCCTTCTTTTCTCCAAGCTGAACAAGCCCAGCTCCCTCAACCTTTCCTCATAGGAGAGGTGCTCCAGCCCTCTGATCATTTTAGTGGCCCTCCTCTGGACCCATTCCAAGAGCTCCACATCTTGTGCTGGGGGCCCCAGGCCAGTATTAAAAAATAATTATTATTATTCTCTACCACTAATTTTGAAAATGAATATAGAGGAAGATATTCTCAAAACAGGACAAATTTCTACAGAGATTTGTTTCGACAAATACGGTGATCCTCATATGAAAGAGGTGGGAAATTCATTTCACCTATTACTTCTGTTCAAACCATCATAAACTGGCCAACATTAATCAGAGAAACAACTGATATTTCTGCTAGTGCAAGACGGAAGTAACTCATTAAGCAACAATGATAATGGCTTGTTATTGTGATAGGGAGGTCAAAATGCAGCTACCTGTATTCTACAATCTCTCACTGATTACAGCTGATGATGTTCATGAATTTCAAGGCTGTCTCAGAGATACAAATATATGTATATAAAATTTTATCTCTGCTGTAGTAACTTTCACGGTCTTTGCATTTAATAATAAATAATTTCCAACTACAAAGACTGTCAAACTAAGGTCTTACAACATGAAAGATCAATCCATTTCTTTCTAAGTTCCCACACTATAGAGAGTTCTTCCCCCAGCAGATCTCACTTGTTACTTACACACAACTGTATTATTGAAGCCACTAGCTGACAGTAGAGAATAATGAGAGGAAATATAGATTATTCTTACCCACCTACATAGCACAGATCCAAATGCCACCCTCAGCAAAGACAGAAGGATAAGAGAACAAGATCTATTTGTGGGGCATAAAATGGCACAGCTCTCCCCAGACAGACACTGGTCTAAACTTGCAAGATTTAGTCATGTTGATTAATATTGTTATATGCATAAGATTTATGAAAATGTTCACGGTTTTAGCTGTTCATCTCATGACTACAAGTAGAGCAATTACATGCTATGGGGTCGCAATCAATAAAGACACTAAAGTGTAGCACCAGTTGATGTAACTCTTCTAAAGTGTGATTTTAGGACAAGGTAAACATAAAAGGCTTTGCTTTTCCTTAGATCACAATTTAAAAATTGTTAAATTAGATCACGTGGAAAATGTGGAAAGGAGACACAGGGGATGGTTACCAAAAGACAGCTGACGATCTGGAATATGTTTGCCCCAGAATCATGGCAGGCAAGACAGACCATTCAAGACATAAAGAGCCCCAAGAGAAAAGGGTATAAATGAATGGAAGTCATCAGCCTTGATGATGGAGGAACTATGGAAAGGACTGAAGGAGAATGCAAGATGAGAGAAAACAAGGCAGAAGCAGGGAATGCTAAGAGTGATGACACACCCAGAAAGAGTTATTACATTTCAAAATCTACGTAATCGCTCAAAGGAGAATGAGAAAAACAGGAAGTGACTTACTTCACTTGTAAAGAACAAACCAATTGTTAAACTCTATCACTCCACTTCTGGTCGGAGAATGGCAATATGAGCACTGACAGTGTTGCAAATTATGACATGCTCCAAATGGAAGAAAATGGAACACATCTACATGGGATGAAACAGTGCTCTGTCTTAGAACACATTTACATGTCTGCAACACTCAGCACAAGCTTTCAAGGGAGCAGAAAGACAACATCCTTGAGAACACAGCAGATCTCTAAGCAAGAATTATCAGTATTTCAACAGAAAAACAATTCTCAAAACTTACCCATTAATAGAGTGGAATATTTTATCATACTCTTCATCTGAAAGATTTAATCTGAAATACCAAGAAAATAGTTACAAAACACACACTCTATATATATTTAACCATAAAAATATAATAGTTATTGAACTGAAACAAGAGGTATAGAAAATATTAAAAAAACATGGTTTAAACGTTCAGAATGAAAATTGCAAAAACTTGCAATTCAAGTGCAAATGAAACAGGTATGGTCCAGGAGCAGACACTCTGAGACCCCTTTGCAACCGATCATTAAATTTATCATTTACATAAATGGTGTGGCTACTATTTCCTGCAGACTGGCAACTCCGGTTTCTGATTGATCCCAAGATGCACAGAATTGCAAACAGTTGGTCACACCCATTCCTCAGAAAAGACTGACAGGTGGAAAGATCAGTAAACATCAGGAAAACAGTATGATGGTTCTACAGTGAGCAAAATGTGCACACTGTGTATACTCAAAGCGTCCAGTTTTGCAGTATTTTTAAGCTTAAAAAACTGGAAGCTTCCATTCAGTGTGTGATAGGTTAAACTTCTAGTCAGCAACCATTTTGAGAGCTCCAATAGCTACACGGGAAACACTAGCTTACAATTCAGGCTTTTCACCATTACCCTTACTGATATGTGTGGGTACGTCCCACTATGATTTATTTGCAGTTCCACTAGTATCATTTTTAATTTTCTATAATTCTCATTTTAACACCTGACAGTAGTGCATTTACTACCCTGCTGGCTGTGAAGCACATTCAGTTCTACTTACTCTATTACTTTTTACTCAATAAAGAAAATATTACATAGTAGTGTGTTAGTGACGCAGAATTGGACTCTCTTCCATCACAGGACAGTCTTCCTCCATTACCTCAATTCTAGGAGGACAGAATATGACAAGAGAATATCTCTAGATGTGTTTGTTTGGCAATACATATTACAATATAACTAACTTCAAAAAAACACCAGCATGAACCAGGGAGGGTAATTTTATAGATTAGAAAACAAAAGAAGAAGAAATTGAGAGGAAAAAAAAGACTTTTGTAAAAAGATATATTAAATATTACATGCTCCAGCTCACTGGTATTCTGCTTTTTAAAACACCTAGCGAATTGTGGCATCTTTGGATGGCTGTTGATGGGCTGTAAACACTCAGAAATCAGCACGACTGCTGCCTGTGCCTCCAACAGTCTCACGTTAACCGTTACCCGTTTCTAGGGATATAAAAACCCACCTTATCGGCACAATGCGGGCACCAGCAGACTCCAAGAACTTCACGTACGAAGCTGCAATATACGAACTTCCGAATTTGTGGAACTCGTCAAAGTGACATTCCTGGGACAATATCCCTGAGGGGTCCAAGAAACAAAATCAGCATGACAAGAAATGTTTCACGCAACCGTCGGGCACAGAAATATCAGACTCCCATTTCCTACCCCGCACGTTATAGCGTTCCCTGCGCTACCCAGCAACAGATGGCGGGAGAAAGGCTGTCAGTCCTGCTGCCCGGTCTCAAGGCATCAGACAAACGTTTCACCCACCCCGCCGCCCCTTACCGACGATGGGCCGCTCGTTGGGCTCCGGAGCGCGGCCCCACAGGCCGAAGGAAGCGGCGGTGGCACAGCGGAGCAGCAGCAGGAGGACGGCGGCGGCCGGGAGCAGAGCCAGCCCCGCTCCGCGCCCCATGGCTCCTCCACTGCAACGGCGCCGAGCAGTTCCGCGAGGGCCGGCCGGCAGCGGGGCACGCTGGGAAATGGAGTCGCGTCTGGGAGAGAGAAACCGCAAGGCCCTGTGTGGTTTGGGGGCTGACTTCTCAGTGACATCTAACGATTGGACAAGGGGCAGTGGGTGTAAGATGGAACACAGGAGGTTCTACGTAAATTCCAGAAAAAAACTTATCCACCGTTAGGGGTAACAGAGCACTGGCACAGGCTGCCCAGAGAGGTTGTGGGGTGTCCTGGAGACATTCAAAACCCACCTGGATGCATCCCTCTATGACCTAATCTAGGTGTTACTGCTCCAGCAGGGCAACTGGACTAGATGACATTTCCAGGCCCCTTCCAATCCCCAATATTATGTGATGGGCAAGCAGTGTTTACTTGCAACCTGGAAAGCCAATAGTACCCCAGGGTGCTTCAATAAAGGGGTGGCCAGCAAGGAGAGGGATTGTCCTTTCTGTTCTGCCCTCATTAAGTTTTTTTATCCAGACCTGGGGCTCCCAACTAAGGAAAGATGTAGAGATATTGAAGTGAGTCCAGAAACTTATCAGAGGGCTGGAGCACCTCCCCTACAGACAGGCTAAGGGGGCTGGGCTTGCTCAGCCTAGGGAAGAAATGACTGCAGGGAAGATGCCATTGTGGCCTTCCAGTACTTAAAGGGAGCTTCTAAACAGGATAGAGATCAACTTTTCACATGGTTTGATAGTGATAAGACAAGGGAGAAATAGATTTAAAAGAAAAGAGGGAATATTTAGATTGGATATCTGGGGAAAATTCTTTACAGAGGGCAGTGAGGCACTGGCACAGGCCACCCAGAGAAGGTGTGGATGTCCCATCCCTGGAAGCATTCAAGGCCAGGATGGATGGGCCCTGGGCAGCTTGAACTAGGGACAGCAACCCTACTATCCATGACAGGGGGTCTGAACTAGGTGGTCTCTGAGATCTCTTCCAACCCAACGATACTATGGTAGCACCAGCAGAAGTCAGAAACCAGTACCACTTAGTGAAAGTAATTCTTGTGTCACTAAAAAGTAACTAAAGCTCTTCAAAACAGAGGAGACTGGTTGAACTAGAAAATGTTTATTAATATGATGTTAACATGTAAAAAAATTTTTTTTTAAAGTGCATTAAATCACACTTAGGGTAGCAGCAGCATTTAACAGCAAGTTTATTTTTTAAAGGCACTCCTTGTCATGTAAGAGAAGAATAAGGCACATACAAATTTTTGTTTATTTCCTTTGCAGCTAGGATGACCTACCTCCACGCATCAAACTTTCACTTTCGTTATGCAAATGTCCTGATTATTTTACATCATTAGCAGCAGTAACAGTTGTTCCTCATCCAGAGTTTCTAAGTTCTACTTAAAATGTAAACATTAAAAATAATTAACAGTCCATGAAAAAACAGCTGTACTCTGTGCTCTATTGCACTACATATTTACGTTACCATTTAATAATAGGTTCAGGATATTTTTGAGAATATTTAGAATTTCACAGAGATAACGTAGCTCAAATGAAAATAAAAGCCACACTTTTTTTCTACATACACAATCAAATGAAGGAATTTGGATGTCTTTGTTAGATAAAACAGCAGCAATTGGGTACTGGTTTCACAGGAACGT
Source organism: Cyrtonyx montezumae (assembly GCF_038088225.1). Taxonomy (NCBI): domain Eukaryota; kingdom Metazoa; phylum Chordata; class Aves; order Galliformes; family Odontophoridae; genus Cyrtonyx; species Cyrtonyx montezumae. Next base: position 33,490,061 of record NW_027072089.1, on the reverse strand, counting down.
GGTTCATTCCTTTACATTTGTGCATTCAAGGATTAAAACAGAGAGTATAATATTAGTGCAAGATTTGGAATTTGAGTTTTATACCTGAAGAACTGCCAAATGATCAACGATTTACTTTATTTTCTTATAACAAATAATCATTTTAACTGAACTATTTAAAAAGCTTTTCCATATCACAAAGTAGTTCATATCCTTATTTTTATCTGATTGAACTATATGAATATATGAAAAATATTTATTTAAATTTAGGTTCTGCATCAAAGATACCCTGAAAGAAAAGAATAAGAATGCATTTGAGGAAATGAGAGAACTGAAAAAGGAAAATCCTTGTCAGTTGTGAAGGAATTTTATATTTGACATCAAGCTCAGACAGTAAAGACAAGTACATACCGTGTGGGCCTTTCACAGACGTTCCATGTGCTAATAAAGAATAGTTTATACTTCATTATTGCAAAAGCCAGTATCAATGATATAGTAAAATGTTTCTGATTTCATAGGATATTCTCTTTTCTCTCTCTTAAACGTATATTAATACAATATCCAAATGTCCTACAGATTTTAAAATAACAGAAGTTACCATTTCTAGCTACCTAAGAAATTCAGCATTATGGCAAACATTCATATGGAATGCTAAATGTTTAATGCTTATGTGAACACCCTCTGGCTTGTTATAAAACTGATAAAAACTGAGTATACAAACTCCAGCAGTTGGTATATTAACAGAAATTTTAACAACAAAAAAGATAAATTAAAAAAAGTGAAAAATAAATTACAATTTTAGATTATTAGATCTTGAGGAATGTAGTATGATACTGCTGTGTAATATATGCAAGAGCTTATATACATATAGGATTCATACATGAATCATGTCCCTTTAAAAATCTACTTTCCTTTAAGTATAGGCAGATTTTTTTCATTACAGAAATACGGAAGAGGACTCAATAAAAATTAGTAACAAATTCTTCCAGTGCCCAACACTACATAGGCTGGCACACTGTCAATCACTTTTCAGAAAATAAGAATGAAGATACCCAGCATCTCCTACACTAAGGTCCAAAGCACCCTTAAACCATACAGCAGTTACTTTTAAGTTTCTGATCTACAAATAATAATATACTTTACCCTGCAAGACAGATACTGCAGACAGCAAAGAGGTGTTGACCTTTGTAGTAACCTACAGCAGGAATTAAGTGTTCACATTACTGAATTACTTATAGCTTATCGACAGACAGTATCTCTTTGTAAAAATAAAATCAGTATTTTTTTTTTTTTTACTCTTACCAGTTCCTCCTGATTCACACTCTCCTTTGAAAAATGAAAAATGTGCATGACATTTTCCTCATCTTTCCCATGAAGCTACCAGATTACTGTGTCAGCTAGCACAAAAAGTGAAGCAGCACAAAGACAACAAATGTTTCAGTATTGATGACCAATTCATAATTTGACCGTGTAATCTTAGCAGCACAAACTAACAAAACAGCCATTTCCCTGAGAATCAAAGCAGCCCCCTACTTGTAAATTATACCTGAATTCATACTTCTGCATCTAGTCTATCTAGTCTACTCCATTTGTGTTTTGTTCTACTTTACTTACCTGGCTTTGTATCTTATCATCTTGACAAGCTGAAATAGAAGAACTAAGCATAAGTTTCTGGACTGCATTATTACAGATGAGTTGTCTTCGAGGACTTAACAGGAGCAATATGAATATCTGATATTTAACATACAACTACTGGCATGCAACTTTATCTGTTACAAGGATGCAGAAATCATTAGTCTCCTCAGACATACATATTGATATACTCCAGTTAGTATAAAAGTGCAGTCAATGTAATTCTGCTCTGCAAAGACATTCTGCTTTCAATTAGTATAATCATAAGTTTACAAGAAAGATTCCATATTGAACTTAATTCCATTTCCAGTCTTCAGGAATTTATATAATACTCTCAGAAAGTTATTCATGGGCAACCAGAGAAATGCTCTGGAGATAATCTGCAGATGCCTTTATGAAGTCAGTCCATTCCTTGGCCAACTCATCAAAGGAGACTCCTTCCCCTCCATATTCCTCTGGGAGAATGCTGACTGGAAAGTGTTCAGTCAGACTCTGCATGTAGTTACTTCCATGCATATACACCTAAAACAAAACAGAGAAGCATTTACACAATACAAGCACTTAAGTTTCCAGATTTGTTCCACTAAACAAGTGTTTGCAATGAACTCCTTCAGTGAAGAAGGAAGTAAAACTTAAGTCCAAAATCCACTACACCCATACAGCTAAAATGATGTGTACCAGGGGAAGACTGGGGTTTAGTCTTGTCATGACGTGTGTCATGTAGTTGCTTTTCATCCATTTCAGGGGGGAAAAAAAAAAAGTGTTCAGCACCCAGCCACTACTATCTGGTCCTGCTACACACATCTGAAGAAAAAAATTGTGTACAAGGTATGTAGATTCAAACAGGTCCCAAGGAGGATATTTAGAAGAATATTCTCTTACATTACAGTCCACGTAAGTCAGTTCAAATTAAATTAGATCCTACACTGCTCTCCTCTAGTTTATCCTTTTAATGCTGTAGTTTTGATTGCTAGTTCCCTGCAAACTTAAAGCCTTTTTCATTACTTTTGGTCAAAAACTTTTATAGGCTTCTTAACCGTTGACAAGAATTTTCTGATTATTATCACCACTTGTTGACAGTTTCTTACTGTCATTTGTAGACAGATTGCTAGTGAACTCGGACCTATTTCTTGCTAATTCTGCAGTAGATATGCTGTGTGATCTTAAGCAAGTTATTTAACCCCTCTGTTACCGTACATTTTGCCAGTATGGTAGGTACTAAAACCAGGATTTATCCTCTTAAAAGTTCAGGTCCTAAGGGAAATATTGCAGACTGTTGTATAGGGGGTTGGAAGATGGAATAAATGTTTGCGTGCACTCACCCGTTGCTTTATTTTTTCAGTGAGAAAAGGCTTAATTAGAGCGAAGACTGGGTGGAAGAATAAAGGCTCATTAATCAAGTGGATACCTCGAACTTTTAGTGGAAAGGAATCCTGTCAAGATACATGAAAAACAGCATGAGAAAAAGGAATTTTTGTAAAGATTTTCTTATGAAGGACAAGTCTGAAAACTATCTAGTCCACAGGTATTCCTCCTGACCTTGCTAGTTCATGCACTGTGGAGTGCTCTTAGTTTACACTGATTAGGAAAACATATTTTGTTCCTCTCACTAAAAAGAAAACAAACAAGGAGAGGCTGACTATAAAAAACAAACAAATTTCACTCAAATAATACACACAAAGCTTAGGCTCAGCTTTTCTTCTGAGATACAGTTCTCCCCAGCAAATATCCTAATGCTCCTTTACCTAAAAACAGTCCAGCCATGTGTTTTCACTGGCAACTCTCACAGTCTAGAGAAGAATATATAGATATAACAATAGCAATAAGTGGTTTATATTTAAATAAGTTAAATCATATTTATAATTCAGAGGGGAGTATTGAAATTAGTGAATTTGCCCAAGCCTGAAATTCAGCTTTCCAGCAAAAAAAAAATCTATGATTGTGATAATCATAGAATGGTTTGGGTTATAAGGGACTTTAAAGGTCATCTAGTTACAACCCCCTGCTATATGCAGGGACAACCCCCATAATAAAAGTTATATCTTCTATTCGCCTTTATAATTTCAAATGCTAATAGCTGGGTTCAACTGAAGTTGAAAGGAAATACAGCAGTGTGCAAAGACAGTACTATACAACAGGGAATTAACAGTTCCTGCAAAATCCCACCTGATACTACTGTGCTGCAACTGGTGCTTATAAAAATGGCACTTCCCACTAGTACAATGGTCTATTTCTCATTATTGTACACTCTTCTATGGATAAGAATCATGTGTAGGTTATTTTTCTTAAGTGCAAATCTTACTAGATATCAGTGTGTGATAAAGTCCTTAAATCTGACAGATTTTAGGTTTACTGCACATTATTATCATTTGTTTAAAGTCCACTGTTCACAAAATAATTCATTTTTGCCTCAAGGTAGCTGATATTCAAGATGATATTGTCTACTGATGTTACTATACTTTCTATTCTGTATTACAATTATTTCCTTTCTATTAATGTGTTTCTCCACACAAGACAGCAACTTGCAAGAAAGACACATTTCACAAGAAAAACATAGGGTTAAAACCAAGGTTCCTAAATTTTTTACTTAACAGGATACTGATTGTCACTAACAACAACCTCGAAATGAAATATACAAACCCACCTACAATGATGAAAAAGGATACAAAAAGAAAAAAAAAAAATCAATCCATCTTATTACTCTTCTAAGAAAACAGAACTGGAAATGCAATCTTTTTTGCAGTCTTTTTTCAATGGTTACAAGAAATATTTAGAAGCTTGGAAAGCATACAACAAACCTGTAGTAAGATGGAATGGTTCCAGTCAAAACATATCCTCATTTGAAGTAATGGATTGAAACCTTCAGGTTTAATCACAAATCCTATTCTATATACTTTCTGCTCTCAATTTCAAGGTTATAAAATCACTAGCAACTTGTTTACTACCTCAGAAATCAGCTCTCTAACTGCTGTTCCCACGGAATTGGCCCAGAATCATATAAACATCAAGATTTACCTTATTCTACCTTATGCTATATGCTGCTGGGAGCAGATGTGCTTGTAGTATCATCCATACTTGCCAACAAGTAGGACTCACTTGGTCTGAACCGCACATGGTGCATCCTATTTCTCATCTTCTCTAAGTCTCAAGGAAAAAAGAAAAAGGCTTCGAACAGATCCTTACAAAAGTTGGCTTTATCTGATCAAGAAATTCTTGTATTGTAACAGGTCAGTGGAATTTTAATAAGACATCAGTGGTTAAAGGGCATTTGCTCCTATACAAGAATGTATTAAGTCAAAATGAGCACAGCATATGCCTGAGTTATCTGAGTTTTCAGGGATAGAAGATTTTGTTCCTTCAAACTGCATGACCTCTAAAAAGATCTACAGAAGGAAAAACTACCATAACTTAAGATGGAAGTAAAATTGAGAGTTATAGCAGTGAAGCAGCATTAAGCAGCATGTCATGCTTACCGTGAGTACAGCAGCAATTTTCTTGGCCACTGCTGGACTGATTTGAAATGCATGAGCAAATCGCCACCCTTGAAGATCAAAAATAACCTTGACTCCATTCCTCTGAGTCTCAGTCTCCTTTACAATGAGTTCAGATGTGATCAAACTTACACGAAACACATCATATGCTGTAAATAACGTGGGATCCCACTGTCCTGAGGAATAAGTAGGTTGCACTGCATTAGTACAAGCATACAACATATATACCTGTACTTTCACTGCCTTCTGGTTCTCATGTGCTTCTCAGGAAGAAGTAAGCATTCAACATCCAAGATTCTAAAATAAAGAGATTTGCCAGTGCATAAATTTTGTTCTGTGCTTGCTCTGTCACTCATCTTTCAAACAAATTTTGTAAATGGTACCAGACTGGAGTATGTTCTTCCTACAACTGTAGCCTCCAGTACAAGGTTTTGCCACTAACAGTTTGAGACAATTACAATCCTATCAGCAGAAACCGAAGGGAAGGATGGTATACCTTCAAGGGGCTAATCATTAGCTATGGGCTTCATGAACTCCAGAAAGAAGCCACAGATCATCAGTCCACATAATTCTACTTCAGTACAGTAATACTGCCAGCCCTCAGTGAATTCCATTTGCTTTCTTGAGACCTGAGCAAATAATTGTGTGGGATGAGCCTTCACCCCGGGCACAAACTTCAGAGAGCACAACTTCGCAAAGAAAAGCATTTCATTCTACTAGATCAGCCAATATTAAAATAATCATTTGAAAGCTGGGAAAAATCATTTCTCTGTCCAAAACAACCACAAAGAAATATGGCAACATGTTTTTTGTTTGTTTGGTTTGGTTTTTTTAATTTTCTTTTTATTTTTTTAAGGCTTTAACTAGTACATCAAAAAAACCTGAAGATAGTCAGGGTATAATTTATACTGGGTTCTTCAGCTACATTCCAACAGTGAAAAGTCAGTGAACGTATCTGCATCTAAGCTAAATGTTCATACATGACAAGAAGTACATCTTTTTGCCATTTTTTCACTTCCCTCTGTGCTGCATCTCCATCACACTCAGAGCACAGATTTTAGAATTCCCATGGAAACGAAATTACGGTTTGGAAATGCGAGACCAAATAACTACACATCCTTATAAGTTCTAGGCTTTTAACCTCAGAGGTTGGTTTTTTTTTGATACAAACAAGAACTCTACTAAACAGAAAATTAGTCCATCATAAAAGAAAGCATAACTTTAGCCATACTGGTTACAAATAAAATGATGTAACTATTACTGCTCATTAAACTATTACTGCTCAATAAAGCCATCTTTATGTTAACCTAGAAGTATTTTGAACACTGGAAAATAATTACTACCACTCTAGTCAAGAGATTCTTATATTATCTTTCAATTGATCAACTCCTGGTTTAACACCCAGTAGATACTTCTGTTTTGCTGCTGAAATTGTGGTAACTTACAAAGTTAGTACAAGAGTCATGTATGAAATAGATCAAAAAAATATTGTCACTCACCAATTCTGTATATTAGAACCTTGCTTCCAGATGGATCTCTTGATCTCAGGACTCCATGATACCCAGCATGCAACAGACCAAGGACAGAAGATGGCTGCAAATCTGCACTTATTTCTGGGCATTCAATTCTCCACTTCTGGTAATTCTTTAGTAACTGAAAAAATAAATGTGTGTCACATACCCATAAGATATCACACAAAAAGAGCAGTTAAAACCGTATTATCAATACGTGGCCACAGCCAAAAGTTAATTAAATTAACCATCATTTTGTTGTGTATTCAAAGCAAATTCCTCAGAGAAGCAGAAGGCTGTTATACTTGATCAAATCAGTGAGATGTTATATATTTAGAATCTCGTCAACTCATTAACAGAATACAGTTACTACTTCGTGTCAGAAGAGAAAATTGGGCTGCACAGAAATCACCAGTAGTTTCTACTTAAAATGCATTAAAAATAATAACAGGAAACAGTTCTCAGGTTACATTTAGTATTATTTTAGTTTGTTAACACATCAGATTCATTCAGGTTCTGTTGAACTTGAAAAAGATGTACAAAGTAGGTGCATACATATAAAATAATTTTGTTTTACAGTCTGACATACATACGGTCACCAGCATATCTAAAGCACACATTCAAAGCTCCTCCTACTCCTTTGATAAGGCAACACATAACAGCGTAGTGGATCCTTCACTCCCACTGTCTGTCAGACAATTTTCCTCCCTCAGAATAGAGATAATGTAAATCTGTTTTACTAAAAGAGAGATCCTGTTCATTGTCAGAAACATAACTGCCCTTGATCCTAAGGCTGGAAGGAAAATATGCTAGCACTACTGAAGGATCAAAAGATTTGCGTGTTGAAATGGAACAGTCTAACTCTTAAGGAGTAGCTAAAGGACTTTCTTTCTGAGGAATCATTTAGCTAGCAGAATTACAGATAATATTGTGAGAAGATACTGCAGGTAGAGATGATCATTAGAAGTTAAATTGGTGACATGGTAGCTCCAAAATCTAATTACAGTTTCCCTTTTAAAATGAAGTTAAGTAACGGCAGAGAAAAGGAGCAGTGATGATCTGCAACTGAACTTATTTATGACATTCTGAATAGGAAAGTAGGAGACTATGCAAAATTGTCTTCTATTCACCAGCAATGAGCCACCTCTGCTATATCACTGTATCACTGCTAAGTTGTCCAGCAGTGAGTTTGGAGGATTAGAGGGATAGCTCTGGCTATCTAAAATTAAATTTTGTATTAAAATGTCCTAGACAACCACAGGTTGGATTCCTAAAATTTTCAAAGGAGCTAAGTCAATCAGAATTTTTCAGTACCTTGTATCACAAGAAAAGAAAACCAAATACAGGTATTAATCTTAAAGGTAGAATAGACAGGCTACTCTTTCAAAATGTTACATCCAACAGCAAAAGTAATCTGATCCTCAGTACTTTTCACAGATTAAATGTGCTCACCAAAACAAAATCATCAACCAACTCTCCTTTATTTCTGTTAATTCATTTGGAAATAAGTAACAATTTTACCATATTCCACAACAGAAGCACTAAAATTAAATGAACTGTCAGTTCCAAGAGGTACTACAATTACCTCACTCAGCTGGAATTTGACTCCTTACAAAGGGCACTGTGGAACAGTCCCAAATATTGTGCCACCCCGACAGCATTGTTTATGTACTGTGTTATTCTCCTTCATCTTTCCAACATAGACAAACAGCAGCAAAAACACATAAACAATCACAAAAATCCAAACATCCGCTGCTTCATAGTTTGCCCCTTCTAACATCAGATGTACCCCATCTTAATAAGCCTACTTAACAATTACATAAATATTTTATGCAGTCCTTTGAAGAGCTGCCTGCCAAAATCAAGATGAATACAGATTCATTCAATCCCCTGAATAATCCCAGCTTTCAGTTTAGTTACTTCTTTTCATGAACACTAACACTTCCCTAGTCAGAAACATCAAGCCTTCAATTTCTGGACCTGAGAACAAAAGCAGTAGTGTTCACATTTTTTGACACAATAAGGATACTTAGAAAAAAAACATAATTTATCTACTGACTGTCCATGATTGAATAAACACACAGAAAACTTATTACACGCTCTGCAGCATGATTATACCGAGCGTTTACACAGTTTGATACTGATAGGACAAGGGGGAATGGGTTTAAACTAAGACAGGGGAGATATAGGTCGGACATTAGGAGGAAGTTTTTCACTCAGAAGGTGGTGACACACTGGAACAGGTTGCCCAGAGAGGTGGTGGATGCCCCATCCCTGGAGGGGTTCAAGGCAAAGCTGGATGTGGCTCTGGCTGCTACGGCAGGGGAGTTGAAACTAGATGATATTTGAGGTCCTTTTCAACCCAGACCATTCTACGATTCTATGGTTCCTCTTTTCTCATAGGCACAGCTAAGCTCCAAACATTCTTCCCTAGTCCAGAAAGCCAGAAAGTGCTCAAGTGAATAGTTGTGATTTTGAAAACAATCCGATCTATTAGTTGATAACGGGCAAAGCTGGATGAAAAACTCCATTATCTGGAGTTAAAACATCAAGAGATTTCCCCCCAGGTCTTCTGAGGATAGTTCCAGATTTCTTAACACCAGAGATAGTAACGTTACCAATTAACCTGCATTTCACGTGATACAAAACAAAGAAAAGAGAACTTAGTACTTGGAATTGAAACAACTACAAAACAGTGCTTGTTAAAGAAATCGGTGCATTTGTATATGAAAACCAATTAATTTTCATGATGGAGTGATTAACAAAAGTCAAGACAGAATTAAGTTTCTACTGTGGCAGTAGCTATACCACCACACACTATGTTCAGGGAAAAATATTTTTAATTACAGTCTTTGAAGGAGAAACCAACAGTTAAAGCTTTAGGATATAAACATATAAATGCTTATACACACACCTTGATGCTAGTGTCTCAGTGTTGCATTTTCACTGAGTTTTAAGATGTTCATTTTTTTTCCCTATAGTATAATCCACTTCAAGTGCAAGACAGCATCCCAAACTCACTGAGAATTAGCTTAATCCAAGAGCTGCAGGATGTAACACAAGGTAATAAAATGCACTAAGCAAAAGTATGTACTGAGGAGAGAGGATGCTAGTTCTCCTGATTTCACATATTACTACTGAATCTAAGCATCAGCACTTTTGATCACAGCAAGAAAGTCAAACATACCCACGTAGTTGGCACGTTAAAAAGGATTAAAATCATTGCTTTAAGTCAATTAACTGTGACCCATGTTCCTGCTTCTCAGTTTAAATCTTTTGCAGCATTAACATCTGATCCCTACTTTTCCCTCCCACACGGATTACAAAGGCACAAGTGGAAGATGCCACAACAAAACACCATTCCTCCTCAGTGTTATTTTTTGAGGGGATATAAGTGCTGCCCACAAGCCTCAATGGACAGGAAAATGTCTTATTGGCATATTCAAGGCTTCATGAGTTACTATTAGCCCATGTCAAAGGACCTTATGCACACCCTTGGAAACAAATCTCTGACAGGATTTCACAAAGGATGCAAGGATCACACACATCCTCACTGATTACATTCACACATTTGAAATCCTACAGCAGAAAATATTGCTTATTTTCACCTCTTCTTCCGAGTCTGTACTTTAGTAGTTAGGACCCACATACTCTTCTCCAGGCACTTTCAAAGGTAAGAAATCTGGCCAAATCTTTCCTGTGATTCAAAATGCAGGAAAATAATTTTCTTCTATTTCAAGAACAGTCTACTGCCGAGCAGTCTTAAATTTGACTTCAAAACATACACAGTTCTAGTTCTTTGAGTTCTTCTGCTCCAACTAGCTGTTTTGGTAGTGGATTTTTTTTCTAAGATGACATGTACAAATAGTTCAGTACTTTAAAGCAAGTCTGGAACTGCTAGCAGAAAAACGTGCAAGATTTCTGCTCCAATAAATGATTTAGAAATGGAATCACAATCTAACTGATTATTTTCTGGAAGATTTCCAAATGTTGATAAAATGAAACTCCTGAGAGGCCAATAGCCAGATACATAAGTTACACATTAACCTGGCAAGCATCTTGAAACAGTTTGGTCTGTAACCAAACTCATATATAACATATTTAAGGCTAAGTATAAGCCCATAGTAAGAATGGTGGAGAAAAGTTTCCATTCTTTTGGTCAAAAGCACTGGACAGCCACAAACTCTGATCACCCCTTATCTGTTCTGCAAGTACTATGCAGTAGCACCATTTTCCAGGTGGGGAAAATAGGCTGTACCAGCCTGAACTCTGAGCTGAGAGGGGATACCTAACTGGGCAGGGAGGGTCACCCACTGTCCAGACAGATGACAAGAGGGCTCTGTCTAAGATGTGGCACAAACATAACTTCATCACATGAGGTCTCATTTGAATTAGATGAACATTTATCTTACGATCACCACTAACTTTTGCACAATAATCCTCTTGGTCTTTTCAAGAATATACTGACTGAAGATAAACACATTCCTCTGCTTTTATTTTTTACTTTTTGTCCTCTTCCCATACTGTTTCAAAAGAGCCAGAAATCAACATCAGCTGGTATGTGGAACATGAATACACCTGAAGAAAGAAATTCTAGGTGGAAAGATTTAATATGTTGTTTTCTTAAACACGGAAATCTCTTGGAATACAGAAGGATCCAAACAAGAAATTTAGTGTTAGTAATCAAAAGAATCTCTTTGGAATTTCTGGGTCTCTAAAATGGCTTGATTCTTCCACAGCAGGGACCCAGCCCTAGAGAACTGATTCTCAGAGTATTAAAATAAATAAGTAAATAAATCTACTACTCTGTAGATTCCATCTCTGAACCTGGCTTAGATACCACACTCTCGAAGACTAGTCATAGAATCACAGAAGGGACCCACGAAGATCACTGAGTCCAGCTCCTTGATCCACAAAGGACCACACAAAATTAAACCCTATGTCTGTGACCTTTGTCCAAAAGCTCCTCAAACTCCCATCAGCTTGGTGTCATGACCACTTCCCTTAGGAGACCATTCCAGTCCTGACCACACACCGGTGAAGAATCTTTTCCTAACATCCGACTTGACCCTCCCCACACCTTCCCATTTCTCCTACCACACCCCACCTGCAGCACATCTAACAACTAATCCCAAGAAAATACAGAAAACTGTCAGCCAAACTCTTGAGTGCCTTTGCCCTGTCTGCCAGATTTACAGTACTGCAACACAAATAGGAAAGTGCATCATCTTCATTAATCTCTACTTTTTGGAACCTAGCAATACAGAAAGAAAGAAAATAAAAAGTGGGTGCGTGGTGGGGCTTTTGCTGGGGAAAATGAAAAGAAAGGCATAGTCTTAGAATTGCTAATATGTATCTGATATAACCCGTCATATACTTAAAGCAACAATAAGATGCACGCATAGCCAAAGGAATCTGTCCTGACTTGCTCATCCTTCTGCTGACATTTAAAGCCATCACACAAATCTCACAAGTCAAATGAAAAGAACACAAGATACAATTAAAGCTAATTACTAGTTTCATCATTCAATTTCTAATATTCTTTCTACCACCCTGATCATGCAATATATTTACATGTAAACAGTCTTCAGTTACGCTGACACAATGCTTAACCTGGAAGATGGAGAGCATACAGAAGCAGAACATAAAATGAGAGGATTGTTGGGCAATGCTATGTCAGCAACATCAAATTCCATTAAAATGCAGCTTCCAGCTGGCACAAGCTTTTGCCCTAGAAAGATTTGGAAATACTTTCTGTTGAGATGAATTTGTGGCAATCAATCTTCCCATAAAAAGGCAATGATAACAATTTGTACTTTTGACTGCTGAAAACAAGCATGCAATGTCTTTGTGTCAACAAGCTATACGATAGGAACGGAACAAAACTTGCCAAAGCCTAGTCAATGACCAAACTCTTAAGAGAAGGAAAAATTTCACAGACAGAAGTCCATAACAAAACAAAGAGACTTATGAGTTACTAACAGCCTGAGAAGGAAAAGCAAGGCAAGGATACCCCTGGAAGGACGCCGGTAGCTCAGCTGTGACCTTACCGCAGGTACCATTCCATCCTGGCAGCTGAAACAAGCACCCCAGTGTCCCGAGGGCTCCCGCTCCCCCTTACCCTCCAGGCCAGATCCAGGTTGAAGTCTCGGGCTCGCAGAAACCTCACCAGGAAGGCGTCGCTGAGCGGCTGCGGCCAGCGCTGCCCGGGCTCTGCCTCCGCCCGCCGCCGCAGCTCGGCCACGGCCCCGCGGACCTGCGCCGAGTGGTCGAGCAGCTCGCTGAGCCGCTGCGCCATGCCTCTCCTCTGCCCCACCAGGAGGCACCGAGCGGCAAAACCCGGCCCTACCCGGCTGCCTCCGCCCCCGGCGGGGCTTAACCCCTCCTGGGCGGGGATGGGAGAAAACAGACGTACTCGGCTGTTCTCATCCAACCTGACCGTCCTCTGATGCAACGTGAGGCCGCTCCCTTTCATTTTACAGCTTTTACCTGGGAGAGACTGACTCTCACCTCACCACAATCTGCTTTCAGACGGTTGTAGTGAGTGATAAGGTCTCCCCGAGCCTCCTCTTCTCGAAGCTCAACAGCCGCAGCTTCCTCAGCTGTACCTCATAAGACTTGTGCTCCAGACCCTTCACAGACTTGTCCTTCTCCAGACATGTTCCAGGACCTCGATGTCCTCCTTTAGCAAGGGGCTCAAAACTGAACATAGTACTCGAGGTGCAGCCCAATGATGGAAATATATTCCATCTGCATGAGGAAGTTAATTCAACTTTGCTGCCCGACAGTGACCTCCAGTTAATGAAGGTGAAAAGTTCACTGCTCCTAATAGTATTTTTATTATAGCCATTTCCTTTGATAAAGCTTCCTTTGAGATCGCTTGCCCTACTTAGGCTAAAAGCCTCATTCATTTAACATACCATTCATGATGCCTATTAAAAGGCTTACAAAACTTTGTTCTGGATTATCTCCCTCTTCTCTGACAGACTGCAGATACACTTTGTACTTGCTTACTTTGTAATCATACCTGTTTTGATTGTTCCATACTGCTGGAATGCCTGTAGGCATCCCCTTTAGTTTTCTTAATACATACAAAGCTACCTAACAAAATGTAGGTAGTTCAAGAGGACCATGAACAGTCTTTCCAAAGAGAGAATAGAGCAGGAATTCAAGGGGACTTAGCAGGAAATGAGCTTCCAGGGTTGCAGCAAAGGGTACAAGCTGAGAAACTGAACTGAAGGCTGAGTGGAGGTGGGCAGCAAAATGACAGGAAAGTGAAAGGTGCCAGGAAATGTGGAGCCACTCAAAATCAAGAGGGAAAAGCAAGCTGGAAATATCAGAAGAAACAAAGAATGAGAAGAGGTCAGACACTGCTTTTCAATGCCTTTTCCTAAGTTTTGAGTGCTTAATTTTGCCATCACAGTGTTCAGATGTGGCACTGAGGGACATGGTAGAGAGGACATGGTGGTGATGGGCCAACAGTTGGACTACATGATCATAGTGATATTTTCCAACCTTGATGATTCTATGATTCTTTTAACTTAGAGTTTGCCCCATAAAAAGTGAAGGGTGAGAAAATACAGACACCTCTTCCTACACCCTTCAGCTGAGCAACTCATAACTTTTAACTTTTTACAAAGTTCAGATTGCAGTGTTGGGTCTGTGTTTGACCAATGTTTGTTTTACCAGTGCTTTCAGTGATTTCCAGTAAGACTGAGTTGCAAAAATATCTGCAAATTTAATGTTTCTATTAAATCCCATGAGTGAATGTGAGTCTGTAGCACTAGTTACAGCCCCTGCCTCTAACAGTGAATACGTAATATCACATATTGAATACTCACCCTCCACCTGAGTAATTAAGAACTGTTGCAAGAAGAGGTTTGTAGGTTGCTTTTGTTTTGTTTAATTATGCCTGAAAATGAGCTCAAGTGCCTGAAAGCTCTTAGTAAATTAAATGTCCCCATTTGTAAACACTACCTTGTTTGTGTCCTTGGACTCTTATCATTGCAAAGACTTGAAACTGTATCAATATCTCTGAGATGCTGGAATTTGCTATATTCCAGTGGCAAGCAAACTTCTCCAAGATAGCAATGTGTACTCCTTCAGCAGAAAATTTAAATCTGTGTAAAGCCTGCACCATAACTTTCATAGGTCTTCTGTGGCAAGTGTTCAACTGTTGAGCAGCCAACTATCTTAACCAGACTGCAAAACACACAAACAAGTAGATAGATATTTTACATATCTATGTAAAATGTGCCAGAAACACCATCTTTCCGGAGTTTAAAGAATTCACTTCTATTTGCTTAAGCTGATTTTTTTTATCTGTCCTCACATGTGAAGACTTGAGGCATATCCCACAAACTCCCATACAACTGTACAAAAGATCCTGCGAACTTGTCTGGAAAATAGGCAGAGCAGCTCCTGGTGCTGCCACCAAGAACTCTTGGCCCTGAAATGAAGACTTGGGGCACACAGTAGCGCTGTAGGCAGACCTTAGGTTCTTCCAGAGATCTTACAGACGTGATCTCCAAATCAAGAATTGCTTTTGTTGTCAAAGACATATGAAAAGCATCTATATATCACGTCTTTAAGAAATATATATATATATATATATATATATATATATATATTTACATTTAATGAGGCAACTCACTAACTCAAAATCTTCTGAAGGGAGAGAAGACTTAAGATCTGTTTTATAACCCACGTATTGCCCAGTGTCAATTATTTTTCTGAATTACACCAAGATCAGATTTTTACTTGCATTTCAAAAATCCTCATTCCCTTGCATTGTATATAAGAAAATATGCATTAATATAAACTTCATTCTATTATAAAAAGGAATGTTTCTAAGTCTTTAAAGTATATCATTAAGGGTTTTGTTGTTTGTTTGTTTTTTTAAGCCATCTGCTTAAGTAAACTGAGAACAGGGCACAGGTTACAAGAATTCCAGCCTCATAACATACTGCCTGTGTGTGAAATCCTGAAGTTACTGAAAGAAACCTGTTATGTATTTGTGTAGTACTCAGTGCTGGGAATCCTGATAGTGGTCCTGCCTAAAGTTCAGGGTAGTCAGGGACTGGGAGCTGTGAGACTGTAGTAATCTGTAGCAAAACTCCTGAAGCAAATGAGAGAAGAAAGATCAGCGCTGAGCTCTCTTCCTTAAGAAGCTAGAGTCCATGCTCCTTTGTTGGTTTTATTTGTTTGGTTGGTTTTTGTCTGTTTATTTGCAGGACACTATAAAAAAGTGCAAACTTTTTGTTTAAAGAACAGTATGGATAAATAGGAGGAACTTGTCTTCCACAGACATGTTTGAGCTAGCATTAATACACAATTTCAGTATGACTGAGATTATAAATTGAACTTTAAAAGATGCTGAATGTTTAATTTCAGTTAATGTGGATAACAGGTAGTCAGCAACTCTGTAAATTAAGTTCTAGTTGAATTGCTTAAACTTTTGCAGAGAAAGCCATCCTGGAATGTTTAATTTTCAGATCTTTGATTTTTTTTAATGGAGAAATCCCAGAAAAATAAGTGCAGGGGTGTGAGACAGAAAACTGGGACAAGAATTAGGAGAATTGTTTCAGAGAGTTCCAGATGTTTTCCTCTTTCCTCTTGCCTTTTTCCTCAAAAAAAAAATATACACAGATAAGACAGAATATCCATTCTCTTCCAAAAAAAAAAAAAAAAAGACACCAATAAAAAACAACCAAACAAAAAACAACATTATTTCAAGTACTTCTTATAGGGTGGAGGGGTGTTTGAGAATTATTTATTAACTAGACAGACATAAAATTGCACATCACATGGAAAAATATTATTTATTACTCCAGTATTTATCATGTTCAGGTACAAACAAAGCAGTCATATACAAGCAAGCTTCTGTACAAATACAAGCTTTCAGTGACATCCACTGTCAGATCAGTGGGACCACCAGTTTGTCATGAGCCTGTTCACTGACAATACTTTGGAATATTATTGTTTCACTAAGGATGGAAGAAATAAATCTTTCAAGCTAAGCAAAATGGAACTAATGAATCATTACTTTCCCTGAAGGCTGACAGTTTTGTGCAGAAAAACAACAACAACAACAAACGAGTACAATAGATGTCATCCTTTTCTGAATTGATGTAGTAGGAATGCTGCGGCAAGGGGTGGTACTGCAGAGGGTGTCAGCCTCTCCATGCAACTTAAATACAGTGTTTAACAGTTCTGGGTACTGCAGTAATTCCTTTCATATTTTTGCCTGAATTTCTCTATGATACATCTTTCTTGTTGTCTGCATACACACTGTCAGCATTGCTTAGAACTCTGGCAAACTTCATCCTATTGTCATAGACCTTAAATTTGTAGTATACCATGTAGCAGATTTGGTAAGGGGCAGAAGAAAAAAAGAGGAAAAATGTATAGTATAAGCACAACCCAATCAAGTTTCATAATTCTGCTCTGTAAGATGTTGTAATCATTGATATGTGAAAGAGATGATGAAAAACATTCACAGTGAGGAACTGGCAAGGTAACTAAAGGGCTGAGTGTTGATGGGGAGACGCTTTGATCCTACTCCCTTGCTCTATCAAGAGTATGAATCACCTGCACTGAAGCATTTTGCAGAAGAAATGGTTTATGTATATGCCAGATTTTCTGGCATCCCTTCAGAGTCTTTGTGTGTTGAGGAAGCAAGAAGGGCTTATGGCAAGCTGTGCCACATAGCTGGGAGAATGTGCAGCACATCATGTGTTCTTAAAGAAGTGCAAGAAAGAGCTGTGTATGTTCCCTTAACTCTGCTGCCTCTTCCTTTCTTCCACATAAATCTGTGCCTGTACCTGTTGGAAAAGATTTAACCATCAGCTGCATATTCGTTTAAAGACTAAAGGCTTTAATTTCACAGTTTCTACCTATCCTTCATTTTTGGTTGAATTTTGCCTAACTAAATTCAGTGTATTTTCACTGCAGAACTGTAAATTGTTAATGGGGAAGAGACCAAAAAAAAGAAAAGAAAAAAAGACAAACTGGTAAACAGAGCAGCTCTTTAGCAAATTTCTCATTATTCCCTGGTCTGTGCATTTCACAACCTCTGTCTGTGACTGTGTTCAGTCAGTCTGGCTTCAGTGTCCCTGCCTGGAACCTATGCTCATGACTTTTTGCTGCTTCTGCAGCTTGTTGATATTTCCAGTGTATAAGCATAGAAGTGATAAAGATGCAAACTCAGGTTTCTGGAGCTAACAAACACAGAAAAGCGGAGAGCAAAATCAATATGGTATTTGTGCCTCCATATGCCTTGAATTTCTCTCCACATCCATCCTGGGCATATAGTTATTGCCTACAGCAGCCTTTTATGTGTTACAATTTGCTGTAGCAGGTTCTAATTTCTTTTGCCTTTACTGGCAAATACTTCCTACAAGTATGTAGTTTCAAAGTGTGGTTCTCTGCTTCCTCGTACCTGCAACTCTTGCAATGCTTTAGTCTTACTGACTTTTTGATCCTGTTTGTGTTGTGCAGCAGGATATACAGGGTAATAAATACAAACCTTGGCAGAAAGCAGCATCCGCTGCCCTGACTTAGCAGATTTTTTGCCTGAGAAGAGCTAGGTTCTTGAAAATAGAGTTTTTTAGTGGGGAGTTGGACAGCCGACTCCAAGCCCTGAAGGAGTACTTATCTCAGAGTCTGCTCCAATTTCTGTCACCTAAACATAGTTACTGGAGGAGAAGAGAATAAGTTGTTTCATGTTAATGCCCACTTGATGGTTAGAACATTGGCCAGGACTATAAAAATTCCAGGATAGATTCCCTCTGTCCACTTCCAAATGCTTGTGTCCAAAAAAAGTGCTTTAAATGCGGTAAAACAATACTGTGAGAACACACTGTCCCTTAGCTCTAGTACACATCTTTCATGAAGATTATTTGTGTCTCAGTGTGTAGTACGATGAATCTGACTGGGTAATAGAGCAATCAGAGGAACTCTGCTTCAGGATCCAGCTCCAAGATCTGTATACATAAGAAAATATTGAGAAGGAGGGACTGCAGCACAGTTTTCTCATCAGTGTATAAATTTGGCTGTTGTGATGCAAGCTGCTACAGTAGATGAGGAAGCCTACAGGTGGTATGAAAATTTCAAAGGAACAGAAAAGTTATTTTTGCCGTTTAGAAAGAGACATTTGGAGAAAAATAAAACATTTTCAGCAATTGCTGACAAAATGTTATTTTTGAAAAAAGAAAACTTTAAAATATAATGCATTGAAAATACTGTAATGTATGTACTAAGTTTCCCTTTGAGTTAAAACTCTAAATTCTGCATAAAGAGAAAAGTATACCTCTCACAAAGATTTTTGTCTCCAAATAAATAGAAGGAAACCACAGATAGTAATTTAACACTAGAGAAAATGCAGAAATGTTGAGGATATAAATTAAACGTTTTTTCTAGGTTACTCTAGGAAAACACTGAGATATGCATTAAGCTATTGTCTGCTACTCATGATGTTGAAGTTTCACGCAGGGATACTCTTGTACAGAGTAATTATTACAATAAAATTGTAATCTACAATACCGAAAATGCAGTACTGCAATTTCTAGCTTTTCTTCTTCCTTTTTGAAAAACATGTTTGAAGAGTTTTCTCTTGTGGAACCTGGATGTTTAATGCTTGGGTTTTTTTTTTGGTTTTTTTTTTTTTTTTTTTTTTGGGGGGGGGGGGGTTGAATCACAGTGTTAATCAATTCCATTAACAGATATTGTTGGAACAGGCTGCCCAGAGAAGTGGTGCAGTTACCATCCCTGGACGGTAACTCAAAAACCATGTAGATGTGGCTCTGAGGGACATGGCTAGTGGGCATAGTAGAGATGGGCTGACAGTTAGACTAGATGATCTTAGAGGTCTTTTCCAACCTTAATGATTTTATAATTCTCTTTTATCAAGCAGTTCTAAGGTACACCAGGTCAAAAAGTTGTTAATAAACCACCATCCTGTTCTTACCTAGATAAGCTCTGACAAAATGTATGCTATGTCCAGAATCAGGCCACTTTAACAAACTACTATGTGGAATCTATGCCATGTAAATGCTATGTCTCAACTAACTTGAGAAGTCATTAGATCTGGGACCTGTGGGTTGGAGTTCACTGCTTCCTCCTGGCACAGTGCTGGGTCTTCTAGCTGGGCACATGGGATTGAATGAAGTAAACTTGGAAGATAAGAAATGTTACATGAACTATGATGTGACTACATTCCATTTTCTGCTTGTGGCATGTCTCCAGTCTGGATTGGAGTGCTTTGTACAGAGTAGTCAACAAGGACAACTGGGCAGCTCTTCAGTACAGGGACCATGGCTTTTGTTTATTGATTAATTTATTTCTCTTTGCAGAATGGCAAAATTGTGGAGGAACAACTTTTTAAAAATTCTGTTGATGATATTTCCAGAGGAAATGCATGTTTTCCAAATGTTTGTTTTTCCTGCTGTTTTTGTTGTTGTTGCTGTTGTTGTTTGTTTGTTTGTTCAGAAGATATACTGAATGACTACTGTTCAGTAAATGACTTGTTTTAGGTGAAAGTTACAAAGCCTGGTTTCCCTGGATCTCTGTTTCAAGTCTGAACCATCCAGAACAGTGCAGAACACTGCAGGTTTCCAACTGCGTGGAGATGTCTTGTCAACCTAGGCAGACAAGAGAGGATTGAGGACAGCTCAGCTCATGGTCCTTCTCTCAGGTAGAGAGAATGGAATTTATTGCTTTCATAGTTCTTATGATTTGGAAGCACTTAATATCTTTGGGCCTTCTTGTCAAATGTAGTTGTCACTAGTTTTCAGCTTCTGATCAGGAGAGAGAGATAAGAGACTGACAGGCAGGCAATGTGGTCACAGGAAGTGCATTTATTTAAAGAATAAGTAGGCAAGTGGGTGGGATTTTCAAAAGTTCCTAGGGCCCAGAGTGGAAAATTCATTTATGTACCTCAACCAGAATAAAATAACAATTAGGTACCTAAGTTACTTTAAAGTCCTATCATAAATGACATGAATAGGATTTGCTATATCACTTGAATAGTCTTAATCTCACTTTCTGTATTTAGAATGGTAGACAGGGGCAGTTTTAGCACTGTTTTAGTAATATATCTTTCTGTAACGCTTACATAAAACCAAGAATAGCACCTGAAAACCTTGAAAAAGTTAAAACATCAGATGACTTCATTCACATTCAGTGTCTAATGCTAAAATAACATCCAGAAAACAAGGCTTCAAATTAGAGCAAAATATTTAACACTGAGGTGGTATTCCTGAAAGTTTTTCTTCTAATCCAATCAAATAAAATATATGCTTGATAAGGGACCTCTCATTTTCTATGGTCAGTTAAAATACATGAAGGCTGCTCCAAAAATAATGTCTCCTATTTTGCTATATTGGTCCACAACATCAGTGGTAGCTGATGGTAGTATGGCAGCGGAGGTTGAACTTACCATGCCCACCAAACAG
This sequence comes from Cyrtonyx montezumae, assembly GCF_038088225.1. Taxonomy (NCBI): domain Eukaryota; kingdom Metazoa; phylum Chordata; class Aves; order Galliformes; family Odontophoridae; genus Cyrtonyx; species Cyrtonyx montezumae. The sequence goes on along the minus strand of NW_027072089.1, from coordinate 33,468,995 downwards.
TCTGGATTTGATGCCTTCTGATTTATATCTGTTCAGGCCAATGAAAGATGGACTTTCAACACTTGTTGCCCAAGTGTGTGGGCAACATTTTTCCTGCAGCAACGACACCATAGCGACCATGAAATAGTGGATCACCTCTATTGGTATAGATTTTTATGACCATGGCATGCAAGCTTTTGTTCATCCCTGGCAAAAAATGCACAGCTAATGGTGGTTACTAAGTTAAAAAATAATATTTTGTAGCTGAGAATTTGCTCTATCAAATAGCACTGTAGAGCTTTTTACATCTGTTGTAGCTTCCATGGAAATAAATAGGAGGCATCACTTTCAAAGTGACTTTAAAGAAGATGACCAGTGAAATGCTGCAAACACAATCAATCAAGGCAAAATTTCATTTACTTCTACATGAAGTCAGCAGCAAAGAGCCATACGTCTTGTTAGATAAGTTGTACTGACACTGTCAAAACCTGTGAGCAAACTCTGTCTGATAACTGTGTTGCAAAAAGGATTGCAGTGGAAAGTGGATAGAGTGACTATGAGAGTAGATCTGATACCAGATACACAAGATTGATATGCACCTCTAGACAAATTAATTTCTTGTATTCAAATGTAAAGCAAATATGATCAGTAAGTCTGGAATCTCACCCTCAGTATTTTTTTTGCTTTTTTTAATGAATAATAATTAGTTCTAAATTGTTATTTTTTTTTAACTGAGAACAAACAGTTCTTACATGTTTTTTTAAATAACTATTTAAACTGTAGATATAAATAAATCCCTCCAGAGGACAGCCATCCAGTTATTCCATTCCAAGATTACAAAATTCACTTGAATATTACAGTGAAAAGAAAAAAAAAACAAAAAGAAAATAAATAGCAAAAACTATGAGAGCATATTTTGTCAAAATATTTGTGTTTGAATTTAAAATGTCAGATGCATATTTAGATAAAACACTTGTGGTGACTAGACAGCCAACGTTGTACATTTTAAGAACAAACTAAGTTCAAATTGGTACATCCCTGTGAAAGCAGATTGGCACATCTCTGAAAACTTAAGAGTTGAAATAGGATTAACTTCTGGAAAAAAAAACAAAAAAACTTCTGAGCAGTTCTACTGCAAAACATAAATGAATATTCGAAGTGCTTAAGCTGACACAAAGTACTGAAAGAGGATAAAGCACTTCTGAAAACTATAAAGTTTATCAAGAAGCTTATTTCTGGGAACTTACAAAGAAGTTGAACAGAGAGACTAAGAAGTATAGTTTAAATCATTTCATTTCTAAGCATTAGGGCATTATTTACCCATTATCCAGACAGTAAAAATAAAGCTAATAAATAACCAAATTGCATAATCTTTCTTTGTTACCTTCAGGGAAGTCCTGTTTACATAGAATCTTGCCTGACAAGTGAAAAAATATTTGAGTTCTTGAATAACAAATAAACTTTAATCCAGGTTGGCAATCACTAGATATTTACTGACTCAACAAATTTAATAAACAATGTACTTTTATTTTTGATACTCTTTACGTATTTATTCAGTCTTAACCATATTCAAAGTACTTATAGTGTATAGAAATAATAGACCTATTTCTATCTGCTGTCAACATTTTCTTTTGTGTATAAAGGTAGCCAGAGGACAGAACTATTCTTAGGCACTGAAACAGCCTTTCCCTGCAATTTTGTTGCTGCTGTCCAGGAAGGGGAACTTGCTGTGATGTCAATTAAATTAAATGAAAGGCATGAGCACAGAAGAAAAGAGGAGATACCTTCATAGAATCACAGACTGTCTTAGGTTGGAAGGGACATTAAAGATCATCGAGCTCCGACTCCCCTGCTGTAGGCAGGGCTATCACCACCAGATCAGGCTGCCCAGGTCCTCATCCAGCCTAGCCTTGAACATCTCCAGGGGGTATCCACAGCTTCTCTGGGCACCCACAATTTCTTTTTGGCTTAAGCATTTCATGAAGTGGTTCAGACAAAAAGAAGCTTGTGAAAAATACTGGAGATGAATAATATTAGGTATGCAATGATGCTGATACTACTGTTGTCGATGTTCTGCATTACATTCTTCTCTGAGCTTCTGTGTACACAAAGAACATAAAGATGCCCCTGGTCTCTGGCAGCCTGCATCTACATATAAAGAACAATACAGAAAAGACATAGTTGGACAGAGGATAAGAAAACAGTAAGACAACACCAATCAAAACAACAGGCTATTGCATGTCTGCAACCTAGTTCTTGAGAAGCATGGAAATGTCCAAGACAACAGCTTCAAGGAGGAAGTGAAAAGAGAAAAGGAGGATATTTATCCTTACATGGATTTTTTCCCAATAGTGTGCGTAAAGGAGGCTTGCACCTAGTTTTAGCTCACTAGTATACAGAAAACTTGTTGCCATAAGTATGATAACAGTGAAAAAACCTTTGATTTGCAGAAAAGTAATGTAGTTTTGTTGTGAAGAGAGAAACAGGAGCATAGGAATGCACAGAGAGAGAACTTTCAGAGATCCACAGGTAACAGTCTTTACAGCATCCTCATGGAATAGCTGTGATTAGAACAAGGCTGCACTTCACAAGACTAAAGCAGATTCTCAGTAAATGAGACAACCATAATATGAGAACACCAACTTTGTGAACAGACAAAAAAACTATCCTAGACATAGTATGGAGAGAGAAGTAGAGAAAAAGAGGCATGAACTAGGGATGACAGCACAGAGAGGAGCCTGATAGATGTTCAGGTGTACTTGCAATGATAAGCAGAGAAGTGATATTGTCCACTGAAGAGGAAGCGGAGAAAGGCTGGGCAGGAGGGGGAGATTGCTGGCTAATCATTCATGAGACAGGTATTTCTGTTTCAGTTACCAGTGGGAAATGTTTTGGAAGGGAGAATTGACAATCCTAGAAGGGTATGAGCAATTGCATATAAATAGATTATATATATATATATGAGGAGTCAATACAACCACAAAACAGGCACATACTATACTCTATCTCAGAAGAGTTATTAGTCAACTCTATCTTGTTGCAAAGGGGTATCTCATCCTTGACTTCTAACAGTCATTTTCACCTCATATTAGCCTTTTTTTAGAACAAGTGGATTTGCTTCCTAAGAAAAATAATATGGTCTCAGTGCAGATTCCTGGGCTAGCCTGACATTAACCCCCTGCTGTTTTGAGAAACAGCCATTCACTTCAGCTTTTTGTTTTGTTTTGCTTTTTTTTTTTTTCTTATATACTAATGTTTAATTCATAGCAAAACCCATGATTATTTACCATCTTCAATCATCTTTAATATGTGAGAAAGCCTGTGCAAAATCTCTGCTTTAAGGACATCTTGGCATGCTGTCTCACTAGCCAGAGCACTTTTCTTCCCTTTCACAAAAGCTGTGTTCCCTGGATTTCGATCAAGTTACACATCTGCTGTTCTGTCCTCAGCCTGACTTCTCTCTAAGCTTTCCAATGTCTGTCTTACAGATTGCCCAGAGAATGTTTCTAAAACTGTAATGTTGTTCAATTGTGTGAAGCTACACGAAGAATGTTTTTGGCCATAAATAGCAATTTCAGAACATGGAAAACAATCCTTATTTAACCTAAACATTTTTCTAGTTAGTGTGTACTAGAAAATTTACAAACCAACTGAAGAAAGCATCATTTTTTCAACCTTACAATTAAACCATAACCAAGTTACATTTTATCCTTTTAATCTTGAAAGATATATTGCTCCTATTTTTATTTTAGATTTTACAAGCCGTTATGACAAACTAAATAAACTGCCTGTTTAAACAAATGAAAAATGATATAACCCTGGGTCAGTGAGATAGAAACTAACCTCTTTCCCGTGTCTTCAGTGATGTCCTACCAAGGCAAATAAGACCTATTCAATATATTCTCAGCTCTTGAATTTGTATTCTCTTCAACTTATATTACATCTGATAACATTGTGTGCAATGTTAAAGCACAGAGGTCAGAGACCATTCCTTCTGAGTGTGGATTTCAAATTGCTGTGTGCTGAGCTTCCCACAGATAGTCATTCCCTCCTTCCCTCGTATTCTCCCTCCTTCTTCTCTCCATCTTTTAGGACACACGAGACCAAGTGGTTCTCATTTGGCTCCCCACAGAAACAAATACCTGCAGTTCTGGCCCTGCCTACGCAGCACACTCCCATCTACTAGTGGTGATTCTGGTGATTGTGCCGCTGATACAATCTGAACATATATTTTCAACCTTCTCTGTAGCAGTGAAATTGAACCAGAAGATGCAGATAAGAATTAGGTCATTAAAAATAAATTGAATAAGTACATGAACAATAAAATAACACACAACACAAACAGTAATTATGATATTTAAACAGCAAAATCACTTAACACAAATGTCACTTTAAAGAAAGATGAGTTTTTGGCGATGTGCATATTGAAAAACGAAGATACACAGATACAAAACTAAAAGTGATGCTTAGCAGCAACAACAGATGGAAGAAAAAAATGTAGTATACATATAAAACTTGTCTCCTCTTCAGAACTGCAATAAAAAAGAAAATAAAAGGAAGACAAAATCTCATGTACTTCTCCCTAGTTTGTGTGTCTCACTCTGCTCCCCAGCCTGCTGAGAACTGTTGTGCTTTGGCCATGAGCAAACCAGACTTTTCATTATCTCCAAATGTCACATTGTATTTCGCTGCAGTGAATTACCAATAACATCTCAATTCTCTGGATTCATATGTGTACCCTTTAGGGCATTTTATTATGGATTATCTTGAGGCTATTCCACTGTCAAATCCTATATGCTTTTCCTTCACATTCTGTCTTAATGTTAACATCAAACATTTCTGTCCTGTGTCTCTCAGATTGTGCCGCTGTGGTGAATCCCAACTTCCTTCATGCTAATTCTCCACAACTGCTCACGCAACTTCTCTCACTCCTCCTCAGTATAACCTTCAATTTTCCATGGATTCTCCCATTTCATCTCCTCACTTGCCCCTGAATTTCTGAGATACGCTTGGCAAGGCTGAAGGAGTCACACCACAGGGTAACTTATTTCAAGCACCACCTAGTGGATCTATTAAAGATAAAAAGTTACTATTAGAAAATAATTTATTTTTTATATGTAGAAATGGCAGCTCTCAGTTTACTCTCTTTAAATGTTGCTATCTGATAGCTACTGCTTAAAGCAACTCATAACAGCTCTGAAAAAGCAAGAGAGAATGATTGAGATGTTATGATTTTAATAATGAAGAATAACTAACCAAAGAATGGAAGAACTCCGAATGATTTTTCCTGATCAGAAAAATGTGTCTAGAACTGAGGGCAGAAACCAAGGTTGAGATAAAAATCATCTTCTCCCCCTGAAGATAATTTTGAGTGGATTGGAACTAGTGATGCTGGTCCAGCTGTTGATCAGATGTGATTATACAGGTTAATGAAAAGCCTCAGAAAACTGGACAGCTTTTGTGTCTAGAGTGCAATACAAAAGGATGCAGAAAAGACTGCATGTCTCTCTCTGATGAGGCTATTAAAATAAAAATGGATTGCACTGTAGCCAATGGATTGGGTCAGATGTATTTGATATTCATTTATTCTACTAGTCTAAATTCAAAATAAAAAGTTCTTTGCTCTCAGTTTGTGTTGTATGTTTACTTACATGAATACATTCATACTGGGGATGTTGTGCAGCTGTGCTGACAAGATAGGTGTAATGCTTACTTATTTCAAAGAAAGTAAAACATCCCCCTTCTCCTGATTCACAATGAATGTTTTAAAGCCATACAAGCACGAAATATGAAATGTTATGATTCATAGGTCTACTTCTCCCACATATTTTGGTCAATGAAATAAACAAACAGAGAAATTAACCAAGTTCTATTAGCCCTTGGTGATTCACTCTTTTTATTACCACAATTTATTACCCTTTAATTGGGTAGGTGGCTTGATTTTTTGCCTTCTATGGCAAATCATAGTGACTGTTTAGCAATGCAGAACTAATACAAAATATGAATCACAGATCTGTCTTCTGCAGCTTCTGTAGTTTTGATGGGCAAAAGTGGCTTGATGTTAATGGATGCAAGTCCATTGTACACTGATATTGGTGTTGAATTTGACCTCTCACATTACTCACAGGGAATGAATGTACATCTTTTTCTTGTTTTGTTCCGTGAGAGGTCACGACATCTGAAGTGCACCTAAGTATACAGCAGCTCTTCTCTTCAGTAGGAACTGTGCTTTCAAGGACTGAGAAAATGGCTTGTATCTAGTTCAGGATATACTGGCAAGACCTCACTATCCCAGAAGCAAGATGTTTTTAAGGAGGTACACCTCTGAACTCACACAAGGATGAAGAAATTTACCAGAGTTCATTGTAAAAACTGATTATATAAAGGTGATTATGAACATTAAAATGTTTCTTAGAAAAACAAAGATGTCAGTATACTCTACATAACTATGCATAATTTGATGATACAGAGTGATACAAATAAAACTAGGGTATTACCTTAGTTAGCAGAGGAACACCATACAGATGCAAATATACACATGTACACGATTACAGACACTTTTAAGGTAAACCTCTTTCAGGAATACAATTCTTCACTAACTGCACTACTGAACCCTTACTTGGTGGGTTTTGTTGAATTTATCAGGGGGAAAAAAGTGCAGAAATGATACGAAAATATAAGATCTGGCCAGAAAAATGGTGGCTGTGATAGAAAGCATATCATACTGCCTTTAAATTTCAGTATATTTTCTTGAACTCAATGTATTCCTTGGTAGGTGTTGTACATATGAAACACTTGAATAATAATTTTAACATAAGTCTATATAAGTGGTTTAAAAGTATTAATAGAAGACTCATCTTGTATAGATATAACTGTATAGACAGCAAGGTATAGACATGAGTATGGGTTTGGAGAAAGGAATTACTCTGACTTCCTAAGGATCTGTCAGAGCAAACTAACTTGGAGCTAGCATTGGAGAAATTCTTCCAGTTCTTTCTATTCTGGTTAGCAGCTATTATCTCAGGCAACATTATGCTACTTGATTGTCCACCTAACCTCTGGTAAACTATGTAGCAAAAAATACCTAGGTGTTGCAATCTACTCCATCAGGCAGCTCAACACTATGCAGTCCCTCACTCACTCCCCCATCTCCAGTGGGATGGGGGAGGGAATTGGAAAAAAGGTAAAATCTGTGGGTTGATATAGAGACAGTTTAACATGACAGAAAAGGATAATCAATAAGGAGTAAGAACAGAAAATACACAACAACTGATGCACAGTGCAATTGCTCACTATCTGTCAACTGATGCCAAACCAGTCTCTGAGCAGCATTTCTCTCCTTCACCAGCCTCCTCTGTTTAATTGTTCCCCATGACATCACATGGTATGAGACACCCCTTTGGCCAGTTTGGGTTAGCTGTCCTTGCTGTGCTCTGTCACAGTTCCATGTATACTCCCAGCTCCTTGCTGGCAGAGTTGTGTACGAAGCAGAAGAGCGTTTGACTCAGTGCAAGCACTGCTCAGCAACAACTAAAATATTGCTGTTATCAACATTACTCTCATTCTAAATTCAAAACACAGTACCGTACCATCTACTAGGATGAAAATTAACTCTATCTCAGCCCAAATCAGGACACAAGGAAAAAGTGGAAGTATTACCGACAGTGGCATTTTATAAAGTATTGTAAGGTTATAAAACTGATAACAATTTTCCACGTTTAGAAATCAGCTTAGTGGAACTGGATGAGGAATGAAGGGAAGGAATATAGCCAAAGCCATTATCACACCAACAGCAAACTTGCAGGAGTTTTGGGATAAGAATGGAAAAGAATGTCCTCGTGATCAACTGCTTTGAAGTCGGCACAGCCGGAGCTGCAGTGGCTGATTGAGGTACAGGGCGGGTGTTCGGGAGGTTCCAGTCTCTCGGGAACCGAGTGAGAGCAGCTAGTCCCGGCAGACACCGGCAGCTCTCTCTCGCGAGAGGCTGACGTGGCGTAGGCGTTGCCAGGGCAACGGCGGGGGATTTAAAACGATCAGAACCCGGAAGTACCACTCAGTCCTCGTGATCAACTGCTTTGAAGTCGGCACAGCCGGAGCTGCAGTGGCTGATTGAGGTACAGGGCGGGTTTTCGGGAGGTTCCAGTCTCTCGGGAACCGAGTGAGAGCAGCGTCCCAAGGGCTGTTCTCGCGAGAGGTTAACGAAGCGTTAACGAGGCACAGGCGTTATCGAGGCACAGGCGTTGCCAGGGTTTCAGCGCCCTCGCCCACACCCCTCAGCTGAATAGGGCTGAAGGGGTATATCCCTGAAGGGCTCAGGGAGGGCAGCGAAGTATCACATTACAATTCATATCTATATATATATTATTATAAACTATTATTTATTTATTTACTTTCAGTTTTTCATTTCTATGTTTTTATTTTTTTTGTACCATGGTCTCTACTAGACAGAGGGCTTGCCTTAAGAAGGCTGTGGCGACCCAGACAGAAGGTCTGCCTAGAAGCGTGGCTACACAGGTCTCTGGTTGCAAGGAGTGCCAGAGCCTGCTACTACTAGATGAGGGTGCTAAGCAGTTCTCCTGTGCAAGGTGTGAGCAGGTGGAAGATCTGCTTAACATGGTGGTTGAATTGAAGGAGGAGGTTGAGAGACTGAGGGCCATCAGGGACTGTGAGCGGGAGATTGACTGGTGGAGTAACTCCCTAGAGTGCCAGAGAGAAAGGTACCAGGGAGATCCCCCACAGTTGGTGGTGGACTCCCTGACCTGTCCCCGTAGGGCAGAAGGGGGATATCTGAGGGATAGGGAGAGCTGGCAGAGAGTCCCTGCTCGGTACCGTGGGCAATCTCCCCCTCTGCCTCCCCAGTGTCCCCAGATACCCCTAAGCAATAGATTTGCAGCATTGGATGTTGAAGAGGTGATAAGGGGTGAAGTGCAGGAAGATTCCCGCAGGAGGTCACCAATGGCAAGGCAGTCACCTCCGTGCATTGAGACTGCTGCTACTAAGAAAGAAAGGAAGGTGATCGTAGTGGGTGGCTCCCTTCTAAAGGGAACTGAGGGCCCCATTTGCAGACCAGACCCAAACCGCAGGGAAGTGTGCTGTCTCCCTGGGGCTCGGATCAGGGACATTACTAGAAGACTCCCGGACTTGATACGCCCCACCGACTACTACCCATTACTAGTAGTTCAGGCAGACTGCAATGAAATATCTCAGAGAAGTCTGCGAACTATGAAAAGAGATTTCAGGGGATTAGGGCGATTAGTTCAAGGGGTGGGAGCACAAGTGGTGTTCGCTTCCATACCTTCTGGGGCGGTGAAGGACACAGAATGGGCTAGGAAAACACAGGTGATGAATAACTGGCTGAGAGGTTGGTGTAGAGATAGACACTTTGGGTTTTTTGACCATGGGACAGTTTACTCGGCTCCTGGCCTGTTATCTGTTGATGGGACGCACCTATCCCAAAGGGGGAAACGAATCCTAGCACAGGAGCTAGCTGGACTCACTGAGAGAGCTTTAAACTAGCTGTGATGGGGGAAGGGGATAAAACAGGGCTCACCAGTAAAGAGCCTAAGGAGGCTGTGCTGGAGAAAGGGGCGAGGCAGATATCTCAGCTGAAGTGCATCTATACCAATGCACGCAGCATGGGCAACAAACAAGAAGAGCTTGAAGCCATTGTGAGGCAGGCTAACTATGACCTTGTGGCTATTACAGAAACATGGTGGGACCTCTCCCATGACTGGAATACTGGGATTGATGGCTACAAGCTCTTCAGAAGGGATAGACAGGGAAGAAAGGGTGGTGGCATAGCTCTCTATATCAGAGAGTGTTTTGATGTTGAAGAGCTAGTGGTTGGAAATGACAGAGTAGAGTGTCTATGGATAAGGATCAGGGGGATAGTCTTTAGGAGTTACATCGTGGTGGGGGTCTGTTATAGACCACCTAGTCAGGATGAAGAAATAGACGAGGTGTTCTATAAACAACTCGTAGATGTTGCACGATGGCCAGCACTCGTTCTCATGGGGGACTTCAACTTCCCTGATATATGCTGGAAATATAATACTGCGCAGAGGAAGCAGTCCTTGAGATTTCTAGAATGTGTGGATGATTGCTTCGTGACACAGCTGGTGCAAGAGCCTACCAGGGGAGATGCCTTGCTTGACCTACTTTTCACTAACAGGGAAGGACTAGTAGGGGATGTGAGGGTTGGAGATTGTCTTGGCCAGAGTGACCATGAAATGGTGGAGTTTGCTATTCTGGGTGACGTCAAGAGGGTGACTAGCAAAACTATTACCTTGGACTTTCGGAGGGCAGACTTTGGCCTGTTCAGGACACTTGTTGCAAGGGTCCCTTGGGACTTGCTCCTGAGGGGTAAAGGGGTCCAGGAAGCCTGGATGCTCCTCAAGATGGAAATCTTAAAGGCACAGGAGCAGGCAGTCCCGGAGTCCCGTAAGTCAAGCCGGAGGAGCAAAAGACCAGTGTGGATGAACCGGGATCTTTTGTTGAGACTCCGAGAGAAAAAGAGAGTCTATGTCCTCTGGAAGATGGGTCAGGCTACTTGGGGTGACTACAGAGAACTGGCCAAGATCTGCAGGCAGAAAATTAGAAATGCTAAAGCCCAGCTTGAAATTAGGCTGGCTACTGCTGTAAAGGAGAACAGGAAACCCTTTTACAAATATATTAACAGCAGGAGAAAAACTAAGGAAAATTTCCCTCCTTTACTCAACGAGGCAGGCAATGTAACCACAGATGATAAGGAAAAGGCTGAGGTTCTCAATGCCTTCTTCACATCTGTCTTTAATAGACCGAACAGTTGTCCACACGGTACTTGCCCTGACCTGGAAGTCCGGGATGAGGTGCATAATGCACCCCCTGTGATCTAAGCAGAGACGGTCAGAGATCTTCTCCTCCATCTGAACTGCCACAAGTCCATGGGGCCAGATGGGATCCACCCAAGGGTGCTGAGGGAGTTGGCGGAGGTGACTGCCAAGCCGCTTTCTGCCATCTATCAGAATTCCTGGTTATCTGGAGAGGTCCCACAAGATTGGAGGCTTGCCGATGTGACTCCCATCTACAAGAAAGACCGTAAGGAAGACCCGGGGAACTACAGGCCTGTCAGCCTGACCTCGGTATCAGGGAAAGTTATGGAACAGATGATATTGAGGGAGATCACACGACACGTGCATGGCAATAAAGGGATCAGACCCAGCCAGCACGGGTTCACCAGGGGCAGGTCGTGCTTGTCCAACCTCATCTCCTTCTATGACTGGGTGACCAGACAGGTAGATGAGGGGAAGGCTGTTGATGTAGTCTCCCTGGACTTCAGCAAGGCCTTCGACACGGTCTCCCACAGTATTCTCCTAAGGAAACTGGCGGCCCGTGGTGTGGACAGGTTCACTCTTCTCTGGGTGGAGAACTGGCTGGAGGGCCGTGCCCAGAGGGTGGTAGTTAATGGAGTTAAGTCCAGCTGGCGTCCTGTTACGAGTGGTGTCCCCCAGGGGTCAGTTTTGGGGCCCATCTTGTTTAATATCTTTACTGATGACCTAGACGAGGGAATTGAGTGTACCCTCAGTAAGTTTGCAGACAACACCAAGTTGGGAGGATGTGTCAAACTGCCTGAGGGTAGGGAGGCCCTTCAGAGGGATTTGGATAGGCTGAACAGCTGGGCTGAGCTCAATGGGATGAGGTTCAATAAGACCAAGTGCCGGGTCCTGCACTTTGGCCACAATAACCCCATGCAATGCTATAGGCTTGGGGCAGAATGGCTTGAAGAATGTAGAGAGGAAAAGGACCTGGGGGTGTTGGTTGATGCTCGGCTCAACATGAGCCGGCAGTGTGCCCAGGTGGCCAAGAAGGCCAACGGCATCCTGGCCTGTATTAGAAATAGTGTAGCCAGCAGGAGCAGGGAGGTGATCATCCCCCTGTACTCGGCTCTGGTACGGCCGCACCTCGAGTACTGTGTTCAGTTTTGGGCCCCTCACTACAAGAAGGACATTGAGGCCCTGGAGCGTGTTCAGAGAAGGGCAACAAAACTGGTGAGGGGTCTGGAGCACAAGTCTTATGAGGAGCAGCTGAGGGAGCTGGGATTGTTTAGTCTGGAGAAGAGGAGGCTCAGAGGAGACCTTATTGCACTCTACCACTTCCTGAAGGGGGGTTGTGGTGAGGAGGGGTGGGCCTCTTCTCCCTGATAAATAATGACAGGACGAGAGGGAATGGCCACAAGTTGCGCTGGGGAAGATTTAGATTAGACCTGAGGAAACATTTTTTCTCTGAAAGAGTGGTCAGGCACTGGAATGGCCTGCCTAGGGAGGTGGTTGAGGCACCATCCCTAGTGCTGTTCAAGAAGCGTTTAGATGAGGTGCTAAAGGATTTGATTTAGTAGTTGGGTAGGGATGGTGATAGGAGGATGGTTGGACTAGATGATCTTGTAGGTCCTTTCCAACCTTATGAACTTATGAACTTATAAACATAGAAACTTGGGGGGGGGGGTGTGAAGAAAGTAATGAACTTCTCACATTTCAGAAAATAATTAGTAAATTTTTCAAGGAAAACAAACAACAACAACAACAAGAAGGATATTTTTTGACATGAAGAGAGACAGGCAGTAAGAATATTTCATTTATCTCATGAAAGTGTGGGAGTCAAAATTCTATTTTACTTATTTTCTTACTGAACAGAGTAGGAAAGTATTAGAATTGTCTGCCCTTTCCATAATCTGTTTAATTATTTTTTTGAAAGTAAGTGCCAAAGTAAATTTACAGAACAGGTTTCAGCAAATACACATATTTATTTGACAAAGTGAACTTTGATTTAATAAAAATAGTCTTCAATCTAATGTAAGGTGTGAATCACATAGGTGGTGTTTGAAATAATTATGGAATCTAGTTCATTAGAATTTTATGTAAACAACTGAGAAATGATAGAGAATAGCATTATGGTGCATTTCTCAGGCAAGTAGGTTACCATGTAAGGCTCAGTATTTAAAATGCTACGTTTGTGGATGCTTATCTCCAGCTCCTTAAAGCCAAATCTGGAGTCAGAAATGAAAATGTAAGCAGCTGCCCTTGAGTACAAATGTCACAAGCTAAATGGAACTAGAGAAGCTACTTATCTATCTATCTATCTATCTATCTATCTATCTATCTATCTATCTATCATTGCAGGTTATCTTAAAATATTTGGAAAAACAATAAGATATCTGAGCTCTGTCTATACAGTAGTACCATGGTGGAATATAAAATAACTTGGTGGGGATGGGATATGGGCATTCTAAGAGGGCTGCTGCATGAATGCCTGTTTTTGTTAGCCAGCTGGTCTGAAAGGAGATGGTTGTGGGTTTTCTTAGATGTTACATAGGTTGCCACTGAAGTGGTAGAGGAATGGTTTTCAAAGGAAAGTGATGTGGGTAACAAAAACCCTAAGAACTGCCACTATATAGACCATGGCTATTGGTTATCTTTTCTAGCACAGTATTTGGTTGTTATCCTTCCCTTTGGGCTATAGTCAGGCTGCTGGCACAGCCACATTTCAAACATGCAGTTATGATGAGCAGCATTATGCACCAGAAGAGTCATTGCTCTGTGTGATCAGGAGAAAAGAGCAAGAGAAAGCATTCATTTCAGATCAAAAGCAAGCAGATTTAGATTTAAAAGACCGTATTCTGATGGACAGAGAGAATCTCAGGGAATTTAAAAAGCAAAGGTAGTAGGTATATATATTTTTAAATAATTAAAAAAGAAGACTGCATTTCTTAAGAACTAATAAGAGAAGATCTGCCAGCTATTGTCACTGACCCAGCCTATGATATGTGATTTACATGATCACTTAAGCCAAACAGCCAAACATCATACGTTGTTATCAAATATATCAGTGCTTTACATTAGTACATACCTGGAAAAAAGCTTGTCAGTGTGGAAAGATCATGTCTTACCACACACTTCCAGAGTTATTTCTTTCCAGAGCCTGTCAAAACTGACATACTGGATAACAAAGAGAATAAAATCAAAGCTAGGTGGTAGAATTGTTTCAACACTGGAATAAAAAACTGCACTGGAATTCAAAACAGCATACATATTTAGCTGCATAACAGCCACAATGTTACCCACTGCTACTGCAATCTGTTTCATTATCCATCAATTACAGTTTTATAAGTACTACAAGTATTCACAGACCTTTCATACAACCTTTTCCTTTGAACTCTTTCATAAGAGCAAGCCTGTATTTCCTCATTCCCAAGAAAAGGAAATGCACTGTCAACTGTAATATATTGTTCAACATTACTACTTTTATGGCCAGAGTGTTTTGCAGAACGCCTGCTCCGTATGTTGAAATTCCCCATCTCATAGATGATAACGTACCACCCAAACTATTCAAACCCTGTAAAAAAATTCTTGTTGGAATCTGGGACCTGCCCTGGCCTTCAGCATAGGATTGTATTTCCCAAACGATGCAAAGTATGTAGTTGTTCAATTACCACTGAACTAAGTGATACACAATAAATATACTCCCATTTTTAATTGCTCAGAACTATCAAATCTCACACATGCAGAGGAATTGTTTCGTTATTTGCAGATGAGCATTGCTTTCTACTCATTTGTAGCAGTCCTATGGGCTTTTTACAGTGTGACAATCCTTCATGACAGCTGAAGTTGAACAGCCCAGCCTCTGGACCAGAGAGCAGAGACCAGAGGTGCAACACCAAGGAGCATCTGGAGGCAGGCTGATAACTTTCTTTCATGAACCATCCAGAGACCCTCTCAATCACATTGAATTATAGTAATGGTGGTTGGTAGGAATTGCTGGAGCCCGCCTACTTCAACCTATTCCTTCATGTTTCACCAACACCAGATCATATTTCACAGATTTTAATACAATTTTAGGCAGGAGAAACAGAAAACCATGGGTAGAATGCATTTTCTACTTATGTAACAAACAGTTTCGCAATCTTTTTGAGCTATTTGACTATACAGAAAAACACAGGCATCATGTTATTTACAGTTGGTCTGTTTGCTATTATTAGTTTGTCAGACTCTCAGGGTCACTTTCTATCTGTAGCCAAGACTTTATACTGCACCTGTTTTACAATGCAGCGAGAGCCTCTGAGATGTATGAGAAAATAATGGGTATTTGAACTTAGCCTTTACGTGCTAAGAAAAGAATGCTTAGTACATTTTCCAAGAAGTTAAGAACTTATGTCTTAAATGTTTTCAAAGAAGGCATTGCTATATTGTTTTTTCCTTATTTTTAAAATATGTATGTTCTTTTTCTGTTTTTGTCTGGTAAAACTGAAAAGAAAAACCTTTCTCAAAAGGGTAAACTCATTCATCCTTTTACCCTTTCTGCTTGATATTAAGTTGGCACAATCAGAAACTTGAAAGCAGAACAGAACAATCCAAAAAGTTTTGTTGAATGGAACAGGGAAGACTTTGATAATAACGTTGCAATTCCATGGTTAAACAAAGGGCACCGTCCTTTTCCTGAGTTCCATGGCAGTTAGGAAGGGTCGTAAGCCCTTTTCCCAGCCATAAGAACATATCCATTCAGTATGTGCCTCAAATAACCATGAGGAATTGGAGTCCTGAAGTGAACGTTACTGTTGGTTGGCACTCTATGTCAGATGAAGTTCAGTCAGGGAATTGCCAGTACAGTGGCATACACAGACATAGCTCTGTCTGCAACAACTCTGCAAATCATTACTCATGCAATCGTACTTGTGCAAATCTCCTACACAGTAACCTGATGGCAAAGAAAGGGTTGTGGAATCAAACTATTAGCATTCAGACACAAGCAATTTTCCCACAGATAATTATTAGAAAATGGAGAATTAGAGATTAAAAAAAAGGGCCTAAAAGCATTTTGAAAAATGAACCATATATACCTCCAAAGTCTCCAGAGACACATAATGCAGGAACTTGAACTATAGTATTACAGAACTAATTGCCACAGAGCATTCCAGCAAGTCCTCAGAGTGGTGCATTATTCCCCATCAAAAAGGCTCGTTTGAGCCTGAGACTTTGTAAGGCTTGCAATGCAGACTGGAATCCTGCTGAACTTGTACTCTCTTCAAGTATAGTTTTCACTTTACCACATTCCTAACAGTATAGACAAGGAGAAACAATGTAGAAACACTCCCCAGTACAGATATTAATATCTTGTTAAAAAATGAAAATGTTTGCAGCATGTTGGATTTTTGTCATACAAATCACAGTGACCATAGCAAATTGAATTCTAAATCACTGCTGGCTTTATTTATTCCACGACTACTCTGCAAATTCAGCTGATGGTATTGAGTCACTAGGGGCCAGTACTTTCTCAAAGGCAACATATTAGTTGTCTGAGGGGATCGGTGTTTAAAACTCTGAATATTCAACATCTGTCAGCTTCAAAAAATTAATGGCACAAGGCCCAAAACAACGAGATCTTTGAAAATTATAAATTCAAGTTCTTCTTTCCCTGATACCTGTTTTCAAATTCTTGGCTATTTACTTGCAAAATTTTGTCTATAGGGAGGGCTATCATTTTTTTAAACAGGCATTTTAATGTCATTTTATGATTTTAACGACAGAAGGTTAAGAAAAGTACACTTTGTGAGTCTCAGTATGAAATTCTCAGGTCTGTTATTATTGCCACCTAAGTGCCCATGCTCTATGCTTACTTCTCCTGCAGTGAATCTTTATTTTCTGTATGTACACTATTCATGCTACAGCAACCAAAGGCGTAGCAAACCAACGGGTTAACACGATCTTAAAGACTGAATGCAAGGGTCCCACCTGCTTAGTAGCTGTGGTGCTACTGAGGCAGGGGCACAGGCTCATGTGCTTTGACAGCGTTTTAAGGTGTCATAGGACACTATCAACTTCATAGCTGCAGTTTACATCCACTGTATTTTGTGACGTTCCAAAAAAAGGTGGATTTTCTCATTTTTTCCTCATGATTAGAAATATTCAATGACCGTCTTCACACTGACCCTCATTCTTTTATAGTCCAGCTGGGGCCATCCCTTGCTATCTTTTCTTTCAGAACCTATTACTTGCATCTTTCATCACCCTCGTTGCTTCCCTCCGAAGGCCAGTTTTGCCTAACGTCCAGTTCACGCGCAGGGTAGGAAAGGGGACTCGGACTGAAAGTCTGGAACGATGCAAAATTCCCACTGCAACGATCACTATGTTTATACCACACAGCTCGACATTCGAGGGAACACCACAACCCCAAGCAGAACACCGATCCCCACCTCGGAAGGAAGGAAACGGGTAAGGGGGTAGGGAGGGGAGGGGTAGGGAGGGGAGGGGGGTGGGGTGGGGGCGGCCAGGTAAGAGCGGCGCATGCGTAGTGGAGCGTGGGAGGCTCACATTGCTCGCCTCCCTCCCCGAGCATTCCTCAGCTGTCCGTGCGGAGCATGCGCAGTAGGCGGCTGGCGGAACGGCGCCGGGCCTTTCCGCCTGCGCCGCGTGGTGCGCATGCGCGTTCCCACCCCGCGCGGCGCACGCCCCACCCCCCACGCCATTTGAGTCGCTGGTAGCGGGCGCGCGCGGGCCCATTTTCACCTCCCACGTGACATGGAGGCGGGGACGGGAAGGGAAAGGTCAGCGGCGACGCCGGCGGAGGGGGAGCGGAAGGTCAGGGCGCCGCGGAGCGGAAGTGGGAGCCGGAGCCCGTCCGCCATTGTGGGGAAGCGGAGCCCGGAGCAGGGGGGGAAGCGGCGCTGCGTGCGGCCGGCCGGCTCCTTCCAGCGGCAGCTCGATCGGCGGCGGCGAGCTCAGGCGGCGGCGACAATCAGGCGGCGGTGGGGAGGAGGCGGAGGCGAGCGGCGCGGCGGGCGGGCGGGCGAGCGAGCGGCCCCGGCGTGCGGAATTACTCGAGGCCCAGGCGGAGCGAGGGGATCGCGGCTCCCCGTGAAGAATGTCAGCCACCAGCGTCGATCAGGTACCGGCCGCCCGCTCACCGCTCTCCCCGCGGCCGGCACATGGAGGGCGGCGGCCCGGCGGCCTGCCGCTCCGTCCGTCCCTCCCTGCCGCCACGGGGAGCGGCGGGCGATCGGCGCCCGGGATGGCGGCCCCGAGCCGGGCCCGACGGGCCCTATTTATAACCACCGGGCCGCGCCAGCTCCGCTCCGCCTCCCCGCTGCGGGGCCCAGCCCGGCCTGGCGGCACTGCGTCTACCCGCGAGCCCTCCCCAGGCCCCGTGGGCGCTCGTTTCCTCTCGCCGCTCGCGGACCGCTTCTCTCGCCTCTCCCTGGCGCACCCCCGTTTTTGTTTCTTTCTCCTGACTTCTTATTTTTGCTTTTCTTTCCTCACCCACGTTTTCTTCTTTTGGGCCTCCTTCCCCGCGATCTCCGCTTCTTCCAGCCGTTCTCGGATTCCTCGCGGGGCTTCGAGGTTTTCTCAGCCTTTGCCAGGCTTCTGCTGCTCTCCCTCTCTCGGCGGGCACTTTTCTGACTTGCTCCTCGCTTCCTCCTTGCGCCTCTGCTTCTCTTCCAAAGTTTTCTCCTCGCAGCCTCCTTCCCCCTTTTATTTTCTCCATGCCTTCAGTGTTTTGTGCCTTTTGTCTCTGTGCATGCTCTCCGGTTTCCTTTTGTGCACTTATTTCTAGCTCAGTGATCTCTTAGCTGTCGTTGCTCTCTCGTCTTTCACGGGGGCTGCTGCTTCTCAACTTTTTTTTTCAGTTTCATGTCTCTTGTTGCTCTCTACGTGACTGGATGAGTTGCATCCCGAAAGATGAGATGTTGGGTGTTTTTTTTACCGTTATTCTCTGGTTTCGGGAGAGGGGGGTGACTGACCAGTGTGTTTTTAGATGGAGATGTGTTAAACAGAGATCTAACTCTGAGGCAGATGTGTATGCAAGCAAGATGGAGGTGGTTCTCTCTAACCTAGCCTAAAGTTTCAAACCAGTGAATACTGAACCTCTCAGGAATAAAAATTGCTAGAGAATTTAGGAGCTGGGGAATCTGCCTCTGCTTAGTTGTACATGCACGATGAGATGAATTAGATTCCAGTGAGTTAGTAGTGGTTTATTTCCTTCTAAGCGGTTTTATTTCGTTATAGAGGAATTAAGGTTACTGTAACTTGTAGTTCTACAGTGGTTCTTAGTGCATGGCAGATTAACAGCGTTTTGTAATGACTAATCCTAAAAAAAAAAGTTCTCCTTAAGGTATTATTTCCTGGTGTGAAAGCGTAGATGTGGTATCATTTTCTGTTACTGACTGAACAAGAAATGTATAGCTTGTAGTGCAGCTTGCAATATTGTATATTCTTTTGTACATTTAAAAGGCAAGGCATTATAGGCTTTTCCCTGATAAGTACCCATCAGTCAATTTAAACGATGACATATGATAATGAAACTAGCACAGGCAGTAATCTTGAGCAAACTTTCTTTGTTCTTTTGGTTTATGCTGTGTTTATTACTTATGTTTTTCAAGGAGAGGCAATCAAAATTCATTTGTTTGGATTTCCAACGCCACTTAAGCTTTGCATGTTTTAGAAGACTGTAGAAAGAATATCTTAATGATTTTCAGTGAAATTCTTTCAATTTTAAAACTCTTCAGTTGGATTTGTGCATCAGCATGTTTTTACAGCAGTTTGAATTGTTTAAATTGAAAAGAACTGGTAAATGTAAGTTGTCTCGATGAAAACATCAGAGGATGCTAACTGAAATTTTCTGTTTTGCTTTTTTCCCCACTTTCCTATGCACAGAGACCTAAAGGACAGGGAAATAAAGGTAAGTCAATTCACTGTAATTTTGTGTGAATGTCTGAGCTTGTTTGTGGAGCTTAATGTGTTCTGAGACAATTATAGGAAGGGAATGCAGCTGTAGGATGTCTTATTTCAGATGTAGATGACAGGAAATTGTGTACCAAATATTACTTCCCAGCATTTTTGCTATGCTGCAATAGTATGTAAATTTAAATTCTTTTATTTTTCAGGTATTTTACTGTCAGAAGTGCTAAGATAACATAGCTTATTGTTTTTTAGCTGATGTTGTTTGATATGTTTGTACAATCTCTTTAATGTTACACCTTGTACCTTTCTGTACAGTGAATGGAATCAGTGTACTAGAATCAACAGGAGGAGTCTTTTTGAACAGCTTTCTTAGCTTGAGAAACATGAGCCATGTGACTACTTAGTTACTCATATCTGTGAGCAGAACGCATCACCCTTCTTGTTTTCAGAAAACGTCTTGGTTCTGTCTGTAAAGCATATTTTTGTAGTCTTGCTAAGCCTTTTTTTGTTTTTACTTTTTTCATTTTTTAATGTCTTTGTATTAGGGTTTATTCCCTCCCACAGAAATGAACAACTCCTTTTCTCATACTTTAAAATACTTGGCCAGTCTGTCCTATGTGGCATATCAGGTGATGTCTTGCAGTTTATTTCTGGTCTTGAGTTTATCTTTGATGTTAAAAAAACAAACAAAAAAAATGACCCTATAATTTATTTGTATTTTCTATTTCAGTAGTCAGACACTTGTGCCAATTAATTTCTTATCTGCTCAGTAAGCTGGGCAGTAAGATAGTATGCAAACAGCCACCTGTGTGCTGCATTCGATATGGTTGCTTCTGCATGCAGATTAGAAATGTTTTTGTGGAACTTGTGTACCTGCTATTTATTATCTGAGCTAATCTAATTGTTATCCACACTTTACTTATTCTCTTGTTCTGTGTGCAGATTATTTGCCATTTCTGTGTGTACTGCTCATGTTGTCATGTGCTTCCTGAATCATGTTGACCTAGCCTGTTTCCTTCTAATTTCAACATGCATTCAGTGAAAAGTGAACCTGTCTGCCTCCCTAAACCCTTTCTTTTTGGTCATTTTTTCCTGAGTACTTGTTCTCTCACACTCTAATACTTAACTGAACTTCTTACTATATTTCTTTGAAACAGTTGATCCTGCCCTTCATATTTCTCTTAAATGAGAAATCAGATTCATTTTAGCAAGTAGTTTTTGGCTTTCTGTTCTTCTTAATTATGATGTCTACGTTTTTAGAGAGTTGGATCTATCAGAGAATCATAGAAATTTCTGAACTATGTGTCCAATATATGAATTGAGAGTAAAGTATAGAGCATCTCATTTGAGATACTGTTTGACTGTTTGTTTAATAATGAAAATGCACAAGTCAGCATATTTTTGTGTGCTGTAACTTGTAAGTGCTGCAGAATATATGAATCATGATACAGCTTTAGCTTGTCTAAATAAGGAGGTTTTTTGCATTTCTGAACCTGGATTGCATCGTGTTGAATGAAGTATAGGTCTGCTGGTGAGAATATAATATTGATAAAAACTGGAGTGAAACAAGCCAGTAATCAGCTCAATTCTAGTGAAATAAAAAACATAGTGAATAATTTATGAAACTAATTTAATTTGGTGTTAGATTAAAAGGCTTGCAGACTGAAGATGGTAGCACAGGATTAGCTCAAGTAGTTGCTGTTAGATCAGAGGCTTGTTCAAGAGGATGTATTAAGCCAGTGTCAGCAATCCTTACTGTCCAAATGTTAGCAGACAGTAATCTTTTTCAGGTGTCATGATATGGTCCCAGCTTAAAGGGACTTTGAGGGGATATGTGTTACTGACTCAACAGACTAATCTGAAGTTCCACGCATAAAAATGATGTTGAGAAGGATGAGATTGGGCATGTGAATATTTTTCATATTGAAATAAAAATACTAAGCCTTCAAATGATACTAAGTTACTTGTATTGTCTAGTAAAATGTTCTTGATGCTGTGTTCTAGTTAATTAAATTTAATTATTTGATGCCATGTGCTTTTTCCTTTGACCAGAACATGTGGGATTGTACATCTAGGATACAGAATAGTGTATCAATCTGTTGGACATTTAACTCCAGTATTTCAGAGACTTGAACCAGTAAATGATCTTATCTTGAAAGTTTTCTTATTATGTTTGTCAAGTACTTTACTGTTGGCATAAAGCATCAGAACTAATGTCAATCAAATGATGTCTTACAGTGTTGCTAATGGAGACCTGGCATTCCTCCAAGCTCCATTGCTTTTCTTTGTGCCATGGTATCTCACCTATGAAAGGAGAGTGCTAACTTGTGCTTACCTGTGTGTATATTCTTGTTTTTTTAGGAGGTTTAAATATAAGATTAGGTTTAAAACAAGAATAAAACACTGCAGGTTACTTTTAGTACTTATTACATACCACATTAATTTGGACGTAGTGATGTCTTCTAAGGAGATTGGCTATCATTTTTTCAATTTGGTAGTGGTTATTTGAAGGATAGCAGTAGTTAAAAGAAAATAAGCTTAAAATTGTTGATACTTCCTGGTATCTAATTATACAGCAACTAGTTGTTGCAATGCTGTTTCACTGAAAGGTGTATGCATTTAGTAGTAGAGATGGTATCATAGAACTACTGTGTTGCTGACTCAAGATCTTAATATACAGTAGACAAGAAAGAAAATAAATTTATGAGAATATTGTTAGTTATGTTTGACCAAAGTAATTCTCTTAAGAGGCTTTTAGATACCTCTGAAACAATAATCATGGCTTGTTTTATGAAGATCAACTGTCAGTGTGAAGAGATTAATTTTTATAGGGTTCTAATCTTGGCGTGTAGCTTGTATTTTGCTTTATTTGTGGTTGCATGCTTTTAAGAAACTTGTATCCCTCCACTTATTTTTGTTATAACAAAATTGTATTTGGAAATGCTGCTGTTTGTACTCTTTGGTTAAGACTAAGCAATGAATATGGCATGGTGTGGAGAAGAGACCTTGAGGATCATCCCCTTGCATGACTGGGCCAATTGTAAAAAGGAATACCGAGTTCCAGATCATTAATGTGTTCCCGTTTTGTTTAAGTTCAGGATGATTAATGACCACAGTTGAAATTCCTTATTTGTGGAAAAGTAAACAAACAAAAGCTAGTATTGTCTTAAATTGTTTTTTTAACTTTGGAATATTTTTATTTTGTGTTTTAATACACCTTGTGCTCACCATCGTTAGTTGTACTTGTCTGTAGCTAGTATGCAAACATTCTATGCCAGTATGTAGCAACTGTTATGTCAAGTTGTCTAAAACCTCAGGTTGAAATTTAAAACGCAAGTTGCTTCTCGCCTTCTCAGGTAGTTGCTTTGGAACAAATCTTCTATTGTTCTTTATTATGCTTTTTCATCTCTTGTTACTGCTGTCTGAAATTAATACATTTTTCTAGTTCTCCTTATGGTTATATGTATTCCTTCGTTATATTTCCAGTTAGTTTAATTCCCCGAAGACAGCTTGTTAGTGAAATCAAGTGTGGAAGAAGTTGTGAAGCGTCTGATTTGCTGTGTTAACTTTAGCGGGGGGAGAAACACAAGGAACAAAACGTGCTCTTAAAACACTGACTACATATAACAAAACTGAAGGTTTAGTTACATAGCTGTATATACTTTTCAGAAGCTTTTGCTAAGAGATTGAAACAGGTGTCGACTTTTATCTCAGTTTTCCCAGCTGTCAGAAGATCTGCTGCTTTCCTGTAACTTCTGGTGTCACTGATTCTTAGAGCACTTCTATTGATTGCTCTCAAGCTTGCTTTCACCAAACCTATAATGGCAGCAAAAAAAAAAAAAAAGCATTCAGAAGAGCAGTCAGTTGTTTTTGAGAAGACTCCTTTGTCTTTCAGTTGTTTAATTTCATATAAACTGCCTGCTTATTTCAGTCATTGTTCTGCTTTGCACTTTGGAAACAGTGGAATTTAGTAGAAAATTCTGCAATTTGACTTTGAGCAATAGCCTGGGGAAGGAGGGAATTGAGAGATAGTTCAAGTAATTTGGGCAACTGGAAAGTGCTAATTGGTATTAATGCCTTAGATGAAACTGGAAGTAATAAATAGAAAGCTACGAAGAGCAGATAGGAAAAGATTCTAGTGTATAGGGGCATGTGTACTGGGAAAGTATTGTAAAAACTTGCTCTTGGGGTCTTTAGCTTTTACTTCTGTCTTGCATTGTTTCCTCTAAACTTGAGAGGTGTTGCTAATTGAGTGCAGTCTAATTGTGTAGTAATTAGAAAACAAAACAGCTGGAATAGCCCTTCCCTGTTGTATTGGTGGGTTACTGACTTCAATGCTATCAGGAGAAAGGTACATATTACAGATGTCATTGAAACTTCTGAATATGTGAGATCTCACTGGTCTGCACATTTACACTTAGTCTGGTACTTCTGGAAGCGCTGGATTTACTACTCATGCAAATAAGGTGACTGTAGTTTTTCTGTCTGCGTAGTTTAGAAAATTCCTCCTCCAGGAAGTGAACTGCACTGTCAAGAATAGTCTCCTCTGGTTGCAGTATTTCCAGACCTCTTCTGAGATCTGACTGGGGGGCTTAAGTGATCAATTTTCTTTGATTTGAACAATGTAAAGCTTAACAATAACTTATTCTGTCTTAATAAAGCATAAGTATTGTAATGAACAGGTGAATAAGTGTTACCTAGATTGAAAGTGCGTCATATGTCTTCCAAAAAGTAAACCTAATACAAATATACTTTTAGTTTCAGTACAAAACGGTTCGATTCATCAAAAGGATGCAGTAAATGATGATGATTTTGAGCCATATCTAAGTAGTCAGACAAATCAGGTAAGTGAACGTTGCTTACTGTCTTCAAGTTAACTTTGGAATTCAATGGAGTTCGAGACTTAGTTCATTTCCGGTTGATGCTTCTTAGCATTGCTTGCCTGAATAGCTGTTGAAATAGGGTTTTCTATCTTATATGCTTTTTACATATAAAACATGAAACAGGTAAAGTTGTCTTAAATTCTGGGGAAGATTCTGTTAATAAGCATATTTTGATGTCTCTTGATCTTGTGTTCCAACTTCAAAAATAACCAGTTACAAAAATCTTCAAAAAATGAAAGAAAAACCCAAACAGCAAGATAAAAACCCACACCTTAAATTTACAATGAATTATATTTTGGATGAAGTTCAAAACAGCAGTTTCATTGGCTCTGAGAAAATATTAAGTACATGGACATGATTTCCTTTGAAGTTATTAGGAATATCTCACAGTTGGTTGCATAACAGATTGAAGCTTAATATTACTAGAGCATGGAATAATGCTTCTGCCAGAATGTTAATGGCTTATTTTCATAGCTGTGAATTGTCTCTGTCATCAGAAGTTAACATACATTAAATTTCTAAGTTGTAGCGGTCTTGAGAGGGAAAGAGGACAAATTATTAAAAGACTTTTGAAAACTCTTCTTACTTTCCCATTTCCGCAAATAACACAATATTAAGAGGCATTATCTGGAGAGTGGTAATGTGCTGCTGTATTTTTTTCTCCAAAAAAACATCAGAAGGTATGTGATGGGTAGTCCTTCAGCTGTCTTGGAACTTCATAACCTGAAGACATAACTGTTGATTTCTTAGTAGTTTTGGGAGTAGAATTTGAATTCTGTGAGCAGACTTTGTTCTGCTAGATCACAGATTGTTCTTCATGGAAATATTGGTGTGAGTGCTGTTCCTCATGAAACAAAGATGTTCTTGCATTCATTCTGCTATTGTGTTCTGGTAGTTGTGTCCTATTAGATAAATCTGACAAAAAAGCAACAAGAGTACAAAAGAATTAAATCCTAACTGCAGTAATGTTTCTCTGTTAATGAAACTGTGGTTGTTATGACATTTTTAAATGGTTTATTTAAACATGGCCACTTTCAACAGGTATTTTTACTCCTCTTTGTTACTGTGGAGGGAATGGGGCAAGTTACAAGTTTGTTCGTATCAGCATTAGCAATGTTTCGGATGGTATTAAAAATACTTTGTCTGGAATGTATAGCCTATGTTGCTGATTTTTGTTTTATTCTCTTACAGAGTAACAGCTATCCACCAATGTCAGACCCATATATGCCTAGTTATTATGCTCCATCCATTGGATTTCCATACTCTTTAGGCGAAGCAGCATGGTCAACTGCAGGTGACCCTCCAATGCCATACTTGACAACTTATGGACAGATGAGTAATGGTGAACACCATTACATACCTGATGGTGTATTTAGTCAACCTGGGGCATTAGGAAA
This sequence comes from Cyrtonyx montezumae, assembly GCF_038088225.1. Classification (NCBI taxonomy): domain Eukaryota; kingdom Metazoa; phylum Chordata; class Aves; order Galliformes; family Odontophoridae; genus Cyrtonyx; species Cyrtonyx montezumae. The sequence goes on along the minus strand of NW_027072089.1, from coordinate 33,443,030 downwards.
CACCCCTCCATTTCTTGGGCAGCACGGATTTAATTTTTTTCCTGGGAATGCAGACTTCTCTACATGGGGGACAAGTGGATCTCAGGGACAATCAACACAAAGCTCTGCTTACAGCAGCAGCTATGGCTATCCACCTAGTTCTCTTGGGAGAGCCATAGCAGATGGACAGGCTGGATTTGGCAGTGATACTCTGAGCAAGGTGCCTGGGATTAGCAGCATTGAGCAAGGCATGACTGGACTGAAAATTGGTGGAGATATGACAGCTGCTGTAACAAAAACTGTAGGTTCGGCTCTGAGCAGTACAGGTATGACAAGTATTGCAGCCAACAGTGTGCCCCCAGTTAGCAGTTCAGCACCTAAACCAACCTCGTGGGCTGCCATTGCAAGGAAGCCTGCTAAACCTCAGCCGAAACTCAAGCCTAAAGGTAATGTGGGCATTGGGGGCCCTGCTGTACCACCACCACCTATAAAACACAACATGAATATTGGAACTTGGGATGACAAAGGGTCAGTGGTAAAAGCACCTCCAGCCCAACCAGTACTGCCTCCTCAGACTATAATCCAGCAGCCTCAGCCATTAATTCAACCACCAACACTGGTGCAAAGCCAACTGCCTCAACAGCAGCCTCAGCCACAGCAACCACAACAGCAACAAGGACCTCAGCAGCAGGCCCAGCCTCACCAGTTGCAGCAGCAGCAGTTGCAAAACCGCTGGGTAGCGCCTCGTAATAGGGGTGTGGGCTTCAGCCAGAACAATGGAGCTGGTAATGAAAACTTTGGTTTAGGTGTTGTATCCGTCAGCTCCTCACCTTCTGGTGTGGAAGTGCACCCAGTCCTGGAGAAACTAAAGGCCATAAACAACTACAATCCCAAAGACTTCGATTGGAACCTGAAGAATGGACGTGTGTTTATAATCAAAAGTTATTCAGAGGACGATATTCATCGCTCCATTAAGTACTCTATCTGGTGTAGTACTGAGCATGGTAATAAGCGCTTGGATGCTGCTTACCGTTCTTTGAATGGAAAAGGCCCGCTCTATTTACTCTTCAGTGTGAATGGCAGCGGACACTTTTGTGGAGTGGCTGAGATGAAGTCTGTTGTGGACTACAATGCGTATGCTGGCGTCTGGTCTCAGGATAAGTGGAAGGGCAAGTTTGATGTCAAATGGATCTTTGTCAAAGACGTTCCCAATAACCAACTGCGGCACATTCGCTTGGAAAACAATGACAACAAACCAGTTACCAATTCGAGGGACACTCAAGAAGTACCCCTAGAAAAAGCCAAGCAAGTGCTTAAAATAATTGCTACTTTCAAGCATACCACCTCAATCTTTGATGACTTTGCACATTATGAAAAGCGTCAAGAGGAGGAGGAAGCCATGCGTAGGGTAAGAAACCAGTATTGCAGTAGCTCTCCTGATTCTTGGTGACCTTGTTATGCTATGCAACTGAAATTTCTTGGTGTGAGTGATGAATCAGAACATGGTGCTTTTTTTTTTTTTGCTAAGGTATATATACTTGATATAACTAGTTCTTAATTAAAAGATTAACTTTCTTGTACTTGTGTTAGTAAAACTATTTTCATGTTTAGCTGCAATGCTAACATAGGTTCATAGGTTCATTAGATTGGAAAGGACCTACAAGATCATCTAGTCCAACCATCCTCCTATCACCATCCCTACCCAACTACTAAATCAAATCCCTTAGCACCTCATCTAAACGCTTCTTGAACAGCGCTAGGGATGGTGCCTCAACCACCTCCCTAGGCAGGCCGTTCCAGTGCCTGACCACTCTTTCAGAGAAAAAATGTTTCCTCAGGTCTAATCTAAATCTTCCCCGGCGCAACTTGAGTTGACTTCTGAGGGTTTTACTTTTTGAAGTGAATAAAAACTGACTCAAATACATTACCTGTAACCAAGTCTCCCAGTTTAGACATTTTTTACGGTTCCTGCATTTTTAAAGAAAGATACATGAAACTATAGATGAAGTTAGCATTATTTACCACGTGAATTAAAATTCTGTTTTAAAAAAACTTTTAATAAGGTTATTGTAAAGAGTAGATTTTCTGCTTGAATCAATTTGTCTTTTATAGGTTTCTGAAACAGGAGTGATATAATGATGACTTATGCAGTGTCAGAATTATTTTTTTGGACAGTTCTGGTTGTGTATTTAAATGTAGTTTGTTTCTGTGAATAAAAGTGTACCTGTGAGAAATCTGTAGAGAAAACTGTAGTTTTGGAGGACAGCATTTCAGAAAATCAGAAAAGTCTAGAAGACTTTCACTTTAAACTGTTTTATAGTACTTGCTTGTCATGTGAACTCTTCCACCACTAAAAACTTCACCATTAGCCTCAGTATTTACTCTTGCTATATTTTTTTCCAGGCTTGCTACTGTAACAGTAAATACATAATTTATCTCATGGTTAGAACTATTTTGGCAATCTGGAATTACTGTACCTAGTTAGTTGATACTCAGAAGTGTGAATTTGAAATCAATAGGATTTGGTAGTAGTGCTCTCTGTTCATCCATCACACCACTTACCGCATAAAAATATTCCTAAGTCTATGGTTTATGCTAATTGGAGGCTTATTAGGTATTAAGTCCTGATGAATTTGTTCTTGTTTGAAGCTGCCACTGTTCTGGCTGCTTAAGAATTTCACCTGCTCCGTCTGTTAGGTTAGGTCCAACCTCTGCTGCCATACTGCCAGCATCCACCTCTGATGCCATGGGCCAACATAATAAAGTAGGAGGCATTACTTTCAGAGGACTCCTCATATATGTATTTTTTAAGAAACTATGTCCTAAATCAGTATTGCTGCTTCTGTGCCATCTTGATGACAGATTGGACCATGGTCTCATTTAGTATTCTATGTAAGGAGTAAACATTGATGTTTCAGGTTAAGACTAAGTCATTCTATGTAGCCTTCATGTGTCAGAAGAGCCTTAATTTCTGGTGGTTCAGACAGACCTTGTTGGCTTCAAAAGTATAGCATATACTTTTGTGAAAACTTACCAAAGGAGTCATAATTCAGACATGCCTTAGCAACTGTTTTATTTGTGGTTTGTACCCCTGTACAATAGGTAAAATCCATGATATGTAATGGGGGGAGGGAGTGTGGATTTAGTGATGTTTCTGTATATGTTAAATTTAAAAATCAGTGTACTAAACTCAGCATTTATTGGGTCTGTATCTACATGTCTGTGTTTACATGTGTTTTGTGTAATAGAGGAATATTGCTCTTTAATATTCTCAGTGAAGTATACACTATCCATGTGACTCATAGTGAACTTCACATTTCTCTTCACATTCCTCTGCAACAGTGTACAGTTTGTTTTTGAGGCAAATTACAAATAAATAATAATAAAAAAAAGAGTTCAGAGCTGCATATCTTGGATCTTAGAGGGAGATTCTTCACAGAGAGAGTGGTGAGGTGCTGGAACAGCCTGCCCACAGAGGTTATGGATGCTCAGTCCCTGGAGGTGTTCAAGAGCAGGTAGGATGGGGTCCTGGGCCACTTGATCTAGTACCAGATCTGGAGGTTGGTGGCCCTGCCTGTAGGAGAGGCTTCAAACTTGATGATCCTTGGGGTGCCTTCCAATCCAAGCCATTCTGTGATCCTGTATCTAGGAGCGAGATTTTCTGTTTGAAGATGTATTTAAGATGTGCCTGAAGCAAATTCATAGAATTCATAGCTTGGCTTGGCTTGGCAGGGACCTTAGATATCATTGTTTCAACTCCCTGCAATGGACAGGGTTGTTAACCCACCATATCAGCTGCCCAGGGCCCTATCATAGAAAGGAAGTCCAAACTAAATGATGTCAGGTACTCAGATAATCTTGGTCATTCCCCTAAAAAGAAGTGTTGATTTAAAACCTCTAGGTTTCTTCTTGTTCCGTTATGATACAGTATAGAGACAATTTATCGTTAAACTGTAAACACTCATTTGTTAACTCCTTCATGATTCAAGCATAGTTTAGAAATGGAGTAATTAGTATTTTAAGCTCTACTTTATGGTTAGTTGAGTAATCCTTTATTACTTAGAGTCATCTAAGTTTTAATGGAGCTGTGTACAGATTAGTACACATTACTGCCAGTAGAAGTGTGTATTGCATGTAAATTAAGTTAATGCCCATTTTCTGTGGCAGCTGTGGTTGTTTCCAGTGTTTGTCTTAATAAGTGTTCTTTTTGTTGTTTGAAAAAAAACCACACTGCATCATATAGCAGTAGTCACTTGCATGTTCCTTCAAGTCTGGTTACTCATTTGTTGTTGCAAAGGTGGTAACAAACTTTCTTGCAGCCAGTGATCTAAACAGAGCAACAACATATGATTTGTTAATATAGCTTAGAACTATTCATCACAGCTAACTTATTTGAAAGTAATTGGTTGTAAGAAATTATTTTTAACTCCATGGAATCAATAATTAATTTCCACTGTGACCTATCATTGTTTTGTTCAAGTTATGGCAGTGTACTTGTAGAAGTGCAATGAATGAGTTTCCTAACTTTGCCATTTGAAGCAAGTTGCTTGCAAATACCCGTGAGTAGCCTCTTCACATTGTAAATACGCTGTGTCCGCCACTGTTAGGTGTGACCCTGTTGTGGGTCAGATATGTAGAAGTAGGACTGGAAACTAAACCTGTGCAGCACTCTCATTTTTCTTATTTGCTGTGGTTTGAGTATGTAATTACAGTAGGAGAATAAGTTCCAAAAAATCTGTTTTAGTTATATTCCTGGCCGTCAGTAAATATATAGATCAAAATGAAGCCTGGCTTTGATTCAAAACAACAACAAAAACAAAACAAATCAAAACCCAGAACCAACCAAGTGAACAAAACCCTACCAACCAAGAAAGCAAGTGAAAAACCTATCCCCAAACTAACAAACAGTTGTTGGAATATTCCAACTTTTTCACCCACCCACAGGGGGTGACGTTAAACTGTAGTTACCTGTTGTTTCAGGACCTCTTTTGGTGTTGCTTAGTACTGAATTCTACTTATTGTGGCATGTGGTGGACAAAACGTCATGGTTCTACATAACTGTAGAATGCTGACATAATAAAAGTAGCATGAAATTCTTACTGTAATAGTCCTGAAAAATAACTATTATCTGTAGGAGAGCTATCTAATTTCATTTGGAATGTTTTTTCTTTACAGGAAACTTTTAAATGGCAGGTAAATATTTGCCATGTTAATTTTCTTCTGTTGCATTACATACCTTGTTACAGGAATGCTGATACAGCCACAGTTTTCTGACTCACAGTAATTTTGTATTTTTTCCTTCGTTGTGATACTGATGTGGCTTCTGTTTCTCTGATAAGCTGTTTTATCAGATGATAGCATTAAACAATATATATTTCCACTCTAGGACATTGCTATCTTTATGTTTGATTAGATATTTTTAAGAAATATCTTTGGGGAATGAGGGAAGTGAGAAAACATCCATAAAGTGTGAACTGTTATCTCTCCTCTTGCTCCAGCCCATTCAACTATTTCAAACTCTGATATAAACGCATAATCCTTGCACAAGTCAAATAAAAGAGGTAGTTGACTAACATCTTTAATGTAGGTAATTGATAGTTGTACTGTCTTCTTGTACTGCTTTTCCATGTAGTATAGATTCAAAATAAAGGAGATTTTCTAGTATCTTGTGAGAAATGCATTTACTTCATACTTCTCAGATTTTGAGGGTTATTATTTCAGCATTTTCTTGAACTTCGCATCTACAGTTTTTTTCTTTAGAAATAGGAGTGGTATTGCAGATGTCATGTGGTCAGAAAGTGGATTGTTTTATAGCTGATGTTGATAAGATGGAGGTACCCCTGGTCCTGGGAGAGGAGCATTATTTGGAGCAAGATGAATTTAGACGTTGATCCAGGATTTTTTCATCCTGTGATGACATGTGTATTTCCTATATCTTAATATGCTCTAGGATGTCATTTAGGACCCCCTGAAAATGATCTGCAAGTTTTCTTACAGTTGTATGCATTTCATTCCATGTATTTTCTGTGAGTTTGGCTGAGACAACTTGTCCATGTTTGGAGTCAGTGTTTAAAGTTTATTACAGGATAAAGATGATATGGAGGGGTTTGGATATTAAAAGATGGTATCTGATATATAATGACTATGTAATTATTGAAGTAGTGATGTAGTGTGCCTTTCTGTTGTAAGGAAAAAGGTGTTCCACCAGGGGAAGTCCAGTACTGAAGTGTTTAATGAAAGAGCTGGAATGCAGTTAGTTCACAGGTAGTCTTCGGATAGGAAGATACTTAAATGGATCTTGTTCCCTTTTCTTTTTGATTTGAAATTCCTGCCTGCGGAACGAGTACTTCAGAGTCCATTCTGCTGAGCAAAGTAACCAGTTTCTCTTGTAAGATACAGACCCCTATTGGAAAAGCTAGGAATATCTACTAAGTGGTTTGCCTGAATGCTCTGAGACAAATCATTTTCGTAATCTGTTCATCATATATGAAGGTATCAAAATGTTCATAAGTATGAAGGTAGCTCCTTAAAACAAAACACTGAGCTTGAATTGAGTGTGATCTGCAAATAGCTCCAGTGTTTCTGAATATGGTGTTTAAGTTTTTGGGCTTTTTCTAAGACACAGGAGCAGTTCTAAGATTCTTGCAAAGTAGAAGCAGATTGATGAGTAGCCTTTTGTGTTCTCAGATGAATCTGTAGAGAACAAATTGACTAGAACACTAATGCTTTTCCTGCAGTTCGCAGGAAGCATGAAGAAATATGTCTGCATGAGGTAGTCATGACCTGCATGACTTAACTCTAATTCAGCCTTATTTGATTAATTCATGCCAAAGGTGGACTAGTTAGGAGAACGTCAGGCATAGAGTGTTAGTGGTGCTTTGCTGGAGAAACCAACAAACCAACAGTTCAAAACCATATGAAGCTTAAACATTTAGCAGATTCTATTGAACTAAATTGTTGAGATTTAGTATGAAAAGATCGGTTTTAACTTTCATCTGAAAACATGTATTATGTTTTTTTTATCAGATGAACTGTTTGAGCAGAGTTCTGTGTAAGTGCCTGGTAGTGTTCTTAATAGAAGAGATAATTATGATTACTATTGTGCTTCTCTACTCAGGGTCATATTAGTTGTGAGAGTGTAAGCTAACTTGTATGTTAATTCCATTTTCACACGGAATATAATGAGAAAGTGAGATAAACTATGTTCTCGATTCTTAATGGTGGTTTTTAAATTGAAATAGTAACTTGCGTTGCAGGTTGTACTTTCTATTACATGTATGCAAAGAGCATTAGTGGTGAGGCTTAAAGAAAGTTCTCCAAAGTATTTACTAGACCCTGCAGTAGATGTCATTTCTAAGGCTATTCCAGATTTCTTAGCAGAGTTGTTAAATAAGGTGTTTTTGTTGCCCGTGTACTTCTGAGTAGAGGTAACAAAGATGCCAGTTGCTTTTCTGCTGCATTTGCTTACAGTGACCATCAGTGGATGCAGTTATGTCAGTTATCAGTTCTGAGACCTCAAAAGTCAGTACTACTGTTTTTTTATTTTTTAATGAACTTGCTCCAATGGCTGTATTGTAGCTAATTAAAATCTGATATTTTGATGCGTACTGCACTGTAGGGAAGCCCTTGCTACTTCTAGTTAGAATTGGCCAATCCATCACTGAAAATATCCATCTGGGAAAATAAGACTCGAAGCTTTTCTGGCTTATATAGTTTGGTGTTTGTAGAGCCTTTCCTTGTGGTATGTCATTAGTGTCTTCAAATTAGTTAAGTTTTTTTCCCCATCTCTGCCTTATAAATGTCCATCCCTTGTTATTTAGTGTGCTGTGGAAGTTCAGATGTGAGTTCATTTTTGTCTTACATATAACAAGAGGATTTGATTTAGTAGTTGGGTAGGGATAGTGATAGGAGGATGGTTGGACTAGATGATCTTGTAGGTCCTTTCCAACCTTATGAACCTATGAACCTATAAGATACAGAGTGTTCTGTCTGTTCCACTAAGAATGCTCTGCTCAAATTTATTACGGTGACCATGGTAAATTATTTACAGTTTTGAAGTTGCTGAATCTTTCTGGGGTTAGAATAAGTAAAATGTCATCAAAATTAATATGGAAAATAGGAGTTCTAGGTTTTGCAGCTTTTCAGACTTGCCTGGCATTTATATGCCTGAAAGCCTTATTTGCTGTCTGGAGCTCAGATGATCTATAACAGCAGGGCCTTGGATGAGTATTAATTCATATGGCTTACTGGAAAAGGAAGTGCTCTGAAGTTGTAAAATTTCATTTTATGTCCTTGATTTTTGATTTGTGAGTTTTACTTTTCATGTTGAAATGAGGAATAGAAGAAACTAAATGTTTGGGAGGAGATGGTATCTGAGTGCTCAAGTTTCTAGGTTCATGTAAGGCTTCTAGAGGTCCTTCCCATCCTATCTTTCCCTTACAAACTCCCGGAGTCACTAGAAGTACTACTTAGAAAGGAGTGTTTAAATATTTTTATCTGCTTGTGAGATGAGCTGTCTTTTAGATTTACCCTCCCTTTGCAATTTGAAATGTTGATAAGGACCTGTAGTTCACACAAGTTAAGTTTCACTGATGTATGGCCAATGAGATTCTTGCTATAGATGGGTTTAACTATTTCTGGCATTTTGTTCTTAGCGATCTATTCTCTGTTGTATTCTTGAGCATTAAGGTTGATGTTTATGCTGTCCCAGCTATAATGATACACTGGGGTGCAGTGGATGGCAGATTATGGCTGAAGCCATTAATAAGTAAGATTTCATGAGCTTTGCTGTGGCTTGTCACCACCTCAGCAGCTGTCTGTTCTGCCTCTGCCAGGTGTTCCTTCCCACACAGTGGGGTTGGCAGAGGTGTGTGCATGCTCTTCTCTTCACGGAATGCAGTCTGACATGTTCACTGATGTTGCAGGTGAACATAAAGATTAAATTGAAGTCTGCATTTAAGCAACTAAAATATTCTGCACGTTCCCTTTTGAAGCTGCTGTAAAAATGCTGTCTCTTGTCAGGGGGCAAGGTGGACAGTTTTGAGCATGAACATTTTAAAGATTGCAGCATGATAGGCAAGCTCAGCACAGTTTTTCTTGCAAGTATAACTGATTGTGCTGGAGTTGAGCACGTGGGGAAACTACCTGCAATCCCAAACAGCTTTAAAACTGAGCACCTTGAAATGCTCATACCTCCAGCTATCATAAAATAAGCAAAAGCCCTTCTCTCACTCTAAGCTTCAGTTTGTAGAACTTTAGGGGGGGAAAATGCATCTGAGGGCTGTTGCTGCTCTGTTAGGTCTCCACTTAAACTTTGCTACTAAAAGTCAGTATTTTCCATTTTCCTTATTTTCAGCAAAAAATTCCAGAAAGTAGTGATACATATCTCAGCAGTTTCTTTCAAATCAGATCAGAACATATTTTTGTTGCTTTAAATGTTGAATTTTTTTTGGCAGAGGGCTTTTGTTAAATCTGAGGATAAATTGCATTGTGATTGCTTTTTAATGGAAAAGATCCCATGCTAGTGCACTGAACTCAGAATTGATTCAGCGATTCAGAACACATTGCTGTACTGCAATGTGTTTATTATTATATGTAATAATAACATATATATTACTATATATCTTTCTTTAGTCTAGGCTGAGGTATATTCCTAATGGCCAAACCTTTTAAGGTTCGTCTTGATTTGGTTTGTCAGTTTCTGAAGAAAGTTGTTTGCATGCATGAAGCCTTCTCACTGCATGGTCTCTTACTGCTAACCAGCTGTTGCATTCCCATATAGCTCTAATTCAAGTGCTTGATTGCTTTCCACTCCTCAAACTGCACCCAAAGCTGGGTAACCTCAGATCAGGATGTGAAGGAGGCTGTGCTATCCTTTGACAGGGAACGTGGATTGACCTGAGATGCTTCTTACTCTAGGATGTTAAGATTTGGAAAAGATTTTACTTGTTGGAATATGAGGAAGAGAGGCAGCAGTTTGGGATGCAGGGATAAGCTGTGTAGTCAGCTTGACTATATGTTTACGTGCAAATGAAGGGAAACTGATGATGCTACTTCTGTATAGGTAATATTTTAAATTGTGAAAATATTTATACATCATTGTTTAACATGGCAGTTTTGTAGGCTGCTACAACACAGCAGTATTGGCTTTCAGCATTTGGCAGTTCAGTCTGCTAATAGTACAGCAATAATCTAAGATGTACATGAGCAGGCTATTTTTGCATGCTTTACGTGCATAGTCAGGCATGAGACCCAGTGGTCACATGTTTTTAGCCTGGAGATAAACTCTTAACATACCAATATATATTAATTTAGTGACTGATAGCATCGGTCTCATTTTAAAATCACTATGCAAATACTGGTCATGCATCTGTGAACTAGGAAAAAGAATACTGCAGAATAATGCTAATGCTCTTCATTAAATATACTGAAGTTCTGTTGTAGGGGTTGAACAAGCTAAATTGTATAGCTGCTGAGACAGTGGGATTACTGTTGTGACCAAGAACTCTGCAAGCCTTACATTTCTGGTATTTATCTTGAAGCAGAAGTCTGTCTTAAGGAAGACTTGATGAGCTGTTTTCTAATAACTATCACAATGTTATGTGTTCTCTCATTGTAATATCTTTTTGGAAGAATTTATTTGGGATTATATGTTAATTTTCACTTTCTCTAGATAGTTTCTGGCATAACAAAGTGTCAGCATGATATCAGATGGTGGCTTTGAATTGTTCAAATGCCTCCTGGTTTATTTTGGTTTTCCTTGCTATGTTTGTGTTCCAATTATAACATCCAATATAATGCAATAATAATAAAAACACTGGAAATTAGTTCTGTTTTCTTTTAAACGAGGCAGGGAGCTATCTCTTCCAGGAAGTATTATCAAACATTTACATAACTTGGTCAGTGATACGTATTAAAAAGAAAACAAATTCTAATGGAAGACAGTTTCTTAGTTTCCTAGAGTCAAACTGTAGCATCTTCCTGCAGTCTGATTAGCAAGATACATAATGAAGGCAAGAAAGAATAATTGCTGCTTGTTCCTTTCCTAGAGATCGTAATACTAAACTGTATATTTATGTTAAAGAAAATCGATAAATCATTGAAAATGTTACTCCTCTGTTAGTCTTGTAATGCAGTGGGTGATTTTATTAGTCTCTGGTAGAGATATGGTGAAATGAGTAGTGTATTCTTCAGCTCCACAAATATGGTTACATTATCTTTTCTTACACATATGAATTGCATTACCTTCTTCTATACTAAGTGCAGCATCTTACACTGCTGTGGTGGTGTTGAGGTGGATATCAGCCTGATTGCAGCCAAGGCTTGTGTTCAAGTGGTTTCTGCCATTGTTTTTTGGTGTCTTGTTTTTGTTTATCTTTTTCCCAGCCATTCCTACCTCACTCTTAGGTAATTTATAGGCAAAAATACTGTATAGTTAGCCTTATTTTTTAATCTTGCCATCACAGCACCGTGTTTGCATGGAGGAAGAAGTACTGGTGCAACTTGTTCCTTTACCTTTTGATCTTAAGCACATTGAATCATATATTAGTCTTTGATTAAGATACCTGGGAGTGAGATCTTTATTTTTCCAGTTATCTAGCATCTACTGTAGAAAGAATATGTAGAAAGAATTAGTGATGTAAGCCCTTGAAAGCTAGTTGCTTGATTTTAGGGAATTTATAATGCTACTACTTTAATGAGAGGAAGGCAAATAATGTTTACCTTTGTGTATTAACGTGATTTTCCTTTTTGTTTTTCTTTTCTTTCAGGAGAGGAATAGAAACAAACAATAACTGTATGGAGATATCCTGCTAGAATTACAACACTAATGATGTAGACTCTGGAAATGCCTAATATGTCTAAGAAGACGTTATTAAAGCTTTTTTCTGCTTAAGGTGACATCTTTGAACACTTTAACACGAAATTGACTCTTCTTGTAATGGTTCTCATCAGTGCATCTGCCCTTATACTCTCTCACCAAACACACTTGAGAACTGTACCTTCGTCAAGCACTTTCTGTCCTGAAGCTTTTACCAGTATCTGCTGTCTTTTGTATTTATGCATCCTAGCTAAGGCACAGGAGACTGAACGAATGCAAGGATTCATTAACTCTTTGAATTTGTTAAATACTAACATTTAACCATTAGAAGTGGTTCAATGATGTGAGATTCACATTGCTTCAACTTAATTTTTTTCTTTGTAGTTTTTTTAATTGTCAGATTTTAGCTATTCAACAGATAAAAAGCAAATCATGCCATATTTAGTCCTGGAGTAAAACTCAAGTCTAAATGTTCATGTGAAAATTATTGTAGTAATCTTTTAAAATGGCAAAGCAACTTTAAGCTGCAGTTTAGCCAAATGAAACGTAACATAAAATTATATTAGAATGACATTTCCCTTGTTTCAGACTGTTTGGTGTAAGAGAATATTAATATGCAGCTTGGTGGGCGCCACCAGTTAATGCACATTTCTTTATTTTTTTTTCTGTAACATGTATACTGAAAAAAGTGCATTTGTCTGAGGAACTGTTTGTTTGCTACCACTCAATGAATCTCAGTTTTGAGTAAATGTACCTCAGTCTAAATCAGACTTTTTATGACCTTTATAACTACATTTAAAATAATCTTTAATTCCTATTTCTGGGTGTTTGCAAGCCTGACAGATTGCTATCATGAAAGTGAAAATTTACTCCTCTAGGTGATTCACTAGCTAAATAAACATAATTCTTGTTTAGCAAGCATATACTGTTCTCAAAGTTTTTTGTTTCATTTTCCCAACATTGAGGTGTTTACCCCTGTCTACTGTTAAAAATATTGGGGAAAAAAAAAACTCTTTGATACATGGAGAAAACGTAGCCATTTAATCAAGATTTTTGTTAGAACATGAAGAATTCTAGAATGCATATTAAACTGGTTACTGCTCTACTAGCTTTTAACTCCTCAAATTGTATCTTTTGTTTCAGTTTATATAGCCACATACATTCTATCCTCTGAAAGGGAATAATAGCAAAAATGTTAAGCAGGTGTATTGACTGTATGAAATACTGAACAGCCTGTACCAAACTCCAGGGATAGCTTTCTCCTTTTAGAAAGACAGTGTAGAAGTCAGATATGTTATAGCTTAAAATAGCAATACAGCGTATTATTTGAACGTTTCACTTCTTAATGTCCAGCACAGATGTTTATATTGTTTTGAGCCCTTCATGTGCAGATTCTGGCAGTCAAAAATTCTGAAGCTTAAGTGGTATATGTTTTGAATGCAGACTGTTTTGCTGGATTTTAGTTTCTCTCTTTGCAAGCCCCTAGTTCTCTTCTGACTTTGCATAGGCAAAACATTCAGTACATGCTATTTCTCACTCAATGTTTTAAATATTTGAGAATGAGGAGTAGCAGATGTAAGTCTTAATTTTTACTGCTTGTTTTCTGGAAACTCAGAAGAGAAGATGCTCTCTTATTTTGGAAAGAAGCTATCTCTCTTAATTGCGGATTGGGTGAGGAAGGGAAAAGCTAAGCTCTTACTGTATGAGGAGACTAGGAGAGAGAAGGGTTTTCAGGCCCCAAACCTTATGAAATTGGCTTGAGCCCCAAAATCCCTGCTTCCTTGTCTTTGTTTTTTGCTAACAAATTTTGTAGGTATTTGTTTCCCTCTGTTGGCTGACCTATGGATTACTGCCTGTTGTCGCAACTGTAACTGACCATTTGAAATGGCAAAGATCAATATTCAAAGAATGTAGTCTTTCTGATAATCCTTCAAGGGATCAGCATGCTTCTTCTTCTTGTTGCAAAAATATCAGGAAAAATGCACAGATGTTTCCAGTTAAAAGAAAGCTACTGTTAGTCAGGTGTTCAGGATTTGATTGCATGTGCAGCCTTACTTTGCTTCTGCTGCAGTATTCATAGTTTTGCAGACTTCTTAAAATATTTCCTGCTTTGCCCCTTGCCTCTTTTACTCTATAGCATGAGTGTGGCTCTGGGATTGAATCAGGTTTAGTCTAAAATGAGTTTGTTACTTTGCAGACGTTGAAAGCTTGGAAAATGAGAAGGGATTGTAACAGAAGGAGGTGATCACATTTAGAGAGCTGTGACAGTTCCTATGCTGTTCCAGGATTGTTAGTAGATCTACAAATAGAAGAGTTTAATTGCTGATGGTATTAGTCATGTTGTGACCGACTTGCAGACTGATGAGAGTTTAGTATGTGCCGCTGAAATTAAAAGGAGTTTTATGTGCATATAAAGTGCTGTAAAAATAGTATATACCATTGTAATATACAGCTGTGGAGTGCTGTACTGGTTAATGGACTCATGACACTGCTAGCCTTCAGCTTCCTTATGCACGAGCTATTTTCCTCCAGAAAGAAAAGCAATGGTGCTTAATATCTCAAATAAATGTAGAAATACTTTTTTTGGTCTCTTTTTTTTCTATGCAGTGAAGCTGTGTTAATGGCTGCTTGCTAACAGTGGAGTTGGTAGAACCTCATTTCTGTTCCTGATTCTACCTCCTCTGTGTCAGCATTTGTTTTCCTGCGGTCCATACTGAACCAGTTAAACCAGCAGAAAATGTCTGAACAGTTCTGTGAGGTTGAACGTTTACAGTGGAGATGGTGGGAGGGAAAGGAAGGCTTGTTCTTTGAGGAGCAGTGCTGAACAGGCATTGCTGCATTGTAACTGTGCTCACCAGCCGATGAACCATACATAAAATAGTACTGTGAAAATTGCAGAAGATGACCGCCCTCCCTCCCAGAAAAACAAAGTGTTTTTAGTGTAAGATTTTGGTAGCATGTAGTGAGGTAAGATGTCATCACACCTCTAGTGCAGGAGGAGGGCAGAAATGCTGACTGTTTTCAATTTTGAGTACTTTTCCCACTTTGAACACGTTTGAGAAGTCAGAGAAAGGATTGCTGAAAGACTTGACCTGCCTTATACAAATCAAGACAAATCTAAGTTGTGTGAGCTTTGCCAATCATGGAATGTTTTGTCTCTGTAATATCAGCATCTTTAACGTAGGGGTTTGTTTTGGTGTTTGACAAGAAATAAAGCCCGTCAATGGAATGCTCAGGTTGCTGACAAGCATAACATGGGTGCTACTTTATTTTTAAAGAGACTTGGATTGGGAAAGCCTCAGTATTCACAGCTAGACAAAATTCATTGCTTCATGTCTTTTGTTTTTCTAGGCTTGATTTATCAGGTACCTTTTTTTTATACATCCTCTTGTTTTTTTATCCTTTGATACTCTGTGACAGTTTTAAAGAGAAAACACTGTCTGCAAAGTTTAGATGCAAAAGCCCCTTGCCAAAATCATTTTCATCCCAGACAAATCCACCAAACCTGATGAGATTTTTAGTCAAGTGCAAAGAAAATCGGTGTTTAGGAGGAAAAATATTAGTTACTTTTCATTACTCAGTCTGTTTAGAAGTTATTTTCTATGCAGTACAAGTGTTTCCACACTTGAAGTACATTCTTGATTTAAATTAGATTTAGTTGTTTTGATGTCAGTGCATCTTTCCTTTTCCTATTTGAAGCTGCCAATTTCACTCACAACTTTGGAGCCGACAGTGTTTAGAATTCTGTAAATAGCAGTTACCTTTGTTTTGGCCCTTTTGCAACTGAGTTTCTGAAATTATCATTAGTTGTTTCACAAGAAGATACTTAAATATTTGAGATGATTGTAGCACAGTGTGAACATCCTGTGTGGAGCATCTTTAAATTTTCTGTTGCGCTCATTTTTGAATGAATAATTCCAGGTATTAAAATATAAATCACTCTTTATGAGGAAATGACTTTGATATGGTTTTCAAAGCCATTTGAACTAATTTTTGCTGCTGTTTTATATTATGGAAGTACACTCCTATTTTCCTTGTCTTTATGTATTCTTTTGACAGGTGAAGATCAATACCATTTACTGATAAATTGAGAGAATAAGAGGAGTTTTATTCAGTTACAAAAGAAGCTGGTTCACATTTTTTTTAAATATAAAGTAACTTAAATGAAACCTTGCATGACTATTGACAATTTGATCTTAATTTTTTTGAAACTTTCAGTGAAGGTAACCTCTTCACATTCTCATTTAATCTATTTTCAGCCTGGTATGTCTGCCGTAGATTGATGTGGGAAGAGTTATTCCATGAGTTATAGGAATCTTAAGTAAAGTTCGGCTTCATTTAAAACTATAATGCTAGTGTACAGCTGACATGTTTTCATCAAAGCATCTGTTCTATATTGTCTGTTCTACTTTATATACTTGAATAAAGTGCATTTGAATATGGTGAATATTGGCCTTTCAGTTCATGAAGTTAAATTTCTAACTATCCCAGGCTTTTGGCAGTATTTAACTTCCCATAAGAAGCCTGAAATGTTGATGATACACTCATTGTTCAGGGATCTCTAAGCCAAATACTACTAATTACACATATAACATTTGTTTTTTAACGTTCCGTTGTATGCATAATGTTTGTTACCTCTTCTTATCTGACCTAGTCCTTCCCCAGATGTAGAAATCTGACCAAATAGAAGTCAGACATGAGTTGGTTGTCTCCTCCAGTTTCCCCCTCCGTATTGCACAAGAAACTTCTGCCGTGCTGCAAGCAGAACTCAGATAGGTTGATCTTCAAGTATCTTCCTCCAGAATTTTGCTCTTAGGAGGCAGTGTATTTCTTTCTACCATCCTTCCCATTTTTCCCTTTCCTTTTGGGATGACTCCAGTGTCTGCTGCTACTTATAGAAGCCTGGCCGTGGATGCTTTTTTTCAAAATCTGCAAAAATGTTCCCAACTCAGTGATTTTCCTCTCTGGACAGAAGAAATCCGTTAGCACAGTTTGATTTGTTTTGGTCTGTTTCATCCTATTTACCACAGGAATTGCCTGTATAAATAGAGAAACATTGCTTTGATAGCTAGACTAATTCAGTTTCCCACATGGTGAAGGCAAGTCTTTTTAATCTAACTCTACAGTATGTTCTTTTGGAAGGTGGAGAGAGGCATCATTTCACTGAAATTTTGAAGAGCATATAATTATTTCCATATAAGGTTCTGCTCTAATTGTTCCTTTGAATGTTAGGGGTGATGATAACTGATGTGTTAACAGGGAGAGTTGATAAACTGTTTGCATATCCTCTGTCATCTTTAAACTGAATTTACTTTCTTTGCCTGTAAGATTAGTTTGTAAAACTTGAGGAACTTTACTTTTTTTGTCTTTAATTTCATCCACTCAGGCTATAACATTTCATCTGCCTGCACGAGTTGATATGCGTCTTGAGAATGAAGTGGATGTTCATGTAATATGAAACAAAATACTCTACACTGATGATTGTATTTTAAGCTGAGCTTGTGGGCTTTCGAATAAACAAGCTGTCTGTGTCCTTGTACATGAAACGTTATCCTTTTAACCTTAAACTCTGAATTGATGCATCTTTTCTTTCTTGTTCTACAAACATCTTAGAGAACCTCAGATGTTTAAAACCAGAAATCCTTGTTATGCTTAGTCCAGGAATTAGAATACCCACGCTAAGCAAGATAAGGGAAGAGGTTTAGCTTTAGTTGTGGCTGAAATACATTTCAACAAAATGGTTAGAGAAAAGGTTGTGGGTCTTTCATTATTTACTGTAATTGAATATGTACTGTAAAAATCCCCAAAACATTATTTTGCAGACATTAATGTACGCAGCTGCTGTTTAATAATATCCAGGAATCTTCAGTATTTACATCACTCCAGTGTAGCAACCATGTAAATGATGAAAAGACTGAGATCTTTTTCTAAGTATACTGACTTTTTAAATTGGTTAAAATTCAGATGTTTGTGTTGTGTGACTGAAATATGTTGGATGTTAAATCTACCCCTCTTCAACTAGTCCTCTGGAAAATGTTGCTACTAAATTCTTTCTTTTTTAAACATAAAAGGCGGCCAACTTATTTTACAACTGCTTAACTGGTTTGCAGCTTAGTTCTCATGAGATGCTTCACTGGGTCTTGTGAGTGTGGTGCTTCATCAGAAAATGTGTAAAATTGTATTTAAATTCTTCAAGTTAATGTTAATTAATTGCTATTAACTTGAGCTGTATTCCACTCAACTTCATATTTTAATATTAATGCTCGGTCTTTCTGTTGTATTGAACGTCCTCTTTAATTTCAACAATACCATATGCAGAGCAATTTGGAGAAGTTTTTAGTTCCTGAAACTTATGCTTATTTTAAATGTTAATAAATAGCTATCCTGTATGCCCTTTGGGTTTCTAGTGAGTATTGATGATTTCTTGGAAAATTAAAAGGTCGAAGGTAGAGACAGGAATACTTGTCCTGGGATGTGGATAAAATGCTGGAGTACTGACATGAGCTGCTGTTCAAGATGGAAGTGTTAGATACATGAGATAGTGCTGCGAGATCCGTTGTTGACTCATACTTCAGTCTTCTTACATGCTGGAAAATCGTTTTGAGGAAAGAATTAAAATATAGTAAGTACACATAGAATACCTTATTCCAGTTGAATTCCTAATTTGTCTCTCGTTTATCTTTAAAGCACTTTCACTTTTCTCTCAAGATTTTGCTCTTGGATTTTAGTATTGGAGTTAAAACTCCAGTATAATGTTCCCTATTTTACATTTTCTTTAAATAAATCATATTTTTACTGAGGCTTTGAAGGTTAATGGTGTTCTGCATAGGTCGTGTCCCATCCCCGTTCTATCTGTCTGCAAAAAGCTGCCATTGTTTTTTTAGACTTCCTTTCCTGTTTTCATGGTCGTTGACTTTTCTGCTCTTGCTTACTTTGAGTTGTTCATCTCTCAAGTACTATTGCTTTTCAAGCACTAGTGTATTTCTATGAATAATTATAAGTCTTTGGTGTGGAATTTGTTAATAAGTTTACAACATTTTCTAGTTTCATACTAATTAAATGAGACAATAATGAAATATGATTGAGTAACTACTATGGTAGTAATCATGGAATGGCCTGGGTTGAAAAGGACCTCAAAGATCCTCTAGTTTCAGCCCCCCTGCCAAAGGTAGGGTCACCAACCACTACAGCAGGCTGCCCAGAGCCACGTCCAGCCTTGCCTTGAATGCCTGCAGGGATGGAGCATCCACCACCTCTCTGGGCAACCTGATCCAGTGCATCACCACCCTCCAAGTGAAAAACTTCCTCCTAATATCTAACCTAAATCTTCCCTGTCGTAGTTTAAAACTATTCCCCCTGGTCCTATTGCTATCAACTTGTGTAAACAGGTTAGTTATATTTAAAAAAAAAACAACTGAAGGTTTCCCAAGCAACCCACATTTTGAACACGCTCATCACTGATCTGTCTTCCAAGTTCTAGCTGGCTTTCTGTGTCAAATCTGAGTGCCATAGTGACAGTACTTCTTAGGCAGCCAAAAAAAGTCCGTTTAAGCTTTTTTTTCTGCTTTATTAAACTGGTAGAGTTTCTCACTTAGTATGTTCTAATCTAAGAGTAAGATTGCAACATGAATTGCATTCAGTGAACTTGCTTTACATTAGAAAATTGGCTTTGAGGGATACCTCAACATTGTACCTTTTGGTGTTTTCCTCCCCTTCCTCAAAATTGCACTAATCTTACCTATGGCATGTAGAAGAATGAGCTGTTGGTTTATTCATTTGCAACAAGTCAGAGAGATAATGGGAAATCTTTCAAGCAAATGAGAAACTGATAGAACTGTGTGATACTTCTACCTGCAGGAAGCAAACACACCAAAAAAGTCCGAGGTAAAAGGAAATTAAGGAAGAACTCTCCAGATGTACTCTGATAATATACAGTGCATTTGTAGGTTGGTTCAGTATGGAGCTAAATTTTATTCTTTTTTATTATTATTATTTGAAGGAGTTTGCTAATCTCAAGTCTATATTTCTAATGATTACATATAATTAAACGCTGTTGTTCAGTTGGGAGAAGCTCAGGATGTTTCAGTTTTCTTTATTTCATAAAGCTGGAAGGTATTTCTGGGTCCTTTCTCTTACATCCTCCAATCCCCTGAAAAACCAAACCTACAAGCATTGAAGAAGGACGTTTGTGTAATAACAGAAATATGAACTAATTAGTTTAAAGGCTCTCAAACTTCCAAACAATGTACAAAGAAAAGCATCAGTCTGAGGTGCTGCTGTCTTAGTGACTGTGGAAAATAATGCTGCTGACTTGTCAAGATGAGAGTGAGTAAAGAGACTTTAAAGACAGCTTCTGGCCATATCAGCTCTCAGACTGAGTGAATTGCTGTGTGTTAGATTTGTGCTTCTCAGAAGGCAAGGCAGACCCAAAATTTCCCTGCTGCAGAGTATTTGTCTTTGAAATGATGCACCAAATAAATGATTCATGAAGGGGAGAACAATAACCGATCTGTAGCAGATTAGGAATTAGTGAACCTCTTCTAATGTTAATGAATAATATAATACCTTGAGCCTGTGTTACAGGCAAAGTCGAACTGAACTCTTTCTGATTTGACTTACTGTCTTGCCTGTTGTGCTGCTCCTGGTGTGGGGATCGACACTGACTGCAGCATTTATTCCCTTTGAGGATTCTGTTATTGCTTTAGGAAAGGTGGTCTGCTAATGGCAGTTGTGGAGCAGACTTGGGAGACTTTCATGGAAGAGAGCTTTGTTTGTTCTCAGCTGCTTGTGAGTATTCTGCACATCTAATGCAGTGAGCTACAGAAATTGTGTGTATTCAATTTTAGTCCAAATCTGATTTGACAGTGCCTTGCTGGGATAATTGTGCGATGGGGTGAATAGAACAGAGTAGCAGCTTATTGTGCTGTACTCGTAAGTTGTTCAGTGTGGTTAGATCTATTTAAATAAGCCAGCTAATTTATTTTTTTCCTTAATCCTGGTATCAAACAATTTGAATACTGCTGGAGAAAATTTGTTACTCACTTGGCACTCAATTCAGTCTTGAATATAATGTTTAAAGCATTTACTTCCACAAATATTGGTATGCAGTATCTTATGTGTATTTTAAGAAAACAATCTTCAACTACAGTGCACAAATACAATGCAGTCATCTTCACATTTATGCTTGGTCCACCATCAGCAGGCATCAACTTACCTACAATTAACTGATAATGTGATAATCATATTACAATAAATCACATTTTCTACTGTAGAGTTGAAGGTTGTGCAAAGGTGAAGCACTTGCAGCAGGCACTTCACAAATGGATGTCCCTGGACTTGAAAGCTTGCAATTAAGACAGACTGGGGAAATGGAGATGGTTAAATAAGGCATTACTATTTTTGCCGTTGCACAAGAGAATGGTTAAATAGGAATTAGTAGTGGCAAGACGCATTGACCATAGGGGAAGGACTGTGGAAGAGCTTTAGGGACTGGGAAGGGTACAGGGGGGAGACACAGGATGACCTGTGGTAGTGTGGGTGGTGTGGGTGTGGAAGTGGGTCCTAAGGATTTTGAAATAAAATTGTTGATGTTAAGTGAGGATTTTTCAGTATTAAACTGGAGGAGGTAAACTGTGGCATGATGGGTATTGATTGCATCATTCAGGTGGGAGGAAGGAGGTGCAAGCAGGGGTCTCTGCTGCTGGGATGGCTGCAACTGCACAAAGGTAAGAGCTTGATGTTCCACCTCTTCTGCATGAGGAGGGAAGTCAGAAGGGAGGTACCCAGGCTAGTAAGTAATTTGCCTGCTAATCTGCCAGCAAAATGCAAAGAAGGATGAGCTTTGTGTAGCAAAGTGAGTACTGACTTAATAGAGATCACTCATCTTGTGTGAAATTCTGCAGAAGAGGTTAACACAGCTTCAGCTTTTTCCCTTCTACTGGCTCATGCCCCTAACACAAAGCTTGTTGTCTGAGTTGGATCCCATTTTGAAATTCTTACAATCCTTATTGGAAACTCCAATTTTGCAGTAAGTTCTGGGACCATGTTCTTTTTAAGCAAAAAATCTTTGTTGACCTAAGTCTAGGCCCAGGTAAATGGGCAGTAGTGTTACCAATATTAATACTCAGTACAGTTTGTGTAGAATCTTAACATAGTGTAATCCTAAAAGATCATGTTGGAGTCTTTACTCCATTAACTAACAAATTAATCAAAAATTGAGCATGCGAGAAACGCTGATTAAATTTTGCTTGGATCATTTTTCTTCTTTTTTTAATCAAAGTTGTGTAAACACTTGTCTTAGAGTTCATGATGCTATGCTCAGAAACGATCCTATAAGTAAATGCATGCAGTATGCAAATAGAACTGACTCATTCTACTGCCTGAGCTGATATCCAGAAAGTAGGAAAAGATACTTTTGTCCTAAGTTTTAATAAGGTCTAAATGATGCACAAATAGCCTTTTTTTTTTTTGCAGATATTTTACAATGAAAAGCTCCACACAAATTGACTCATGTAAGAATGGATATGCAAGTTAGACCACAGTTCCTCCTAGTCTGATGTCCTTTGACCACAAGCATTCTGAATTCCTGAAAAACATTTTGAAGAGTAAAGACTGCATAAGCTGTGCCTCTTGGATGCTCTCCTGGCCTCCAACTGGCTGGGGATTTCTAAATCAGGACCTCTTCAGCATTTTGTTTTAGTGACTTCAGTTACATTATGATTTGCAAGTTACATAAATTGTTCGATGCAAATTCAATAGACTCAGAAAAACTGCAGAAGGAGGAAAATTCTATCTTTACTTTTTAGTATTATTATATGTAAAATAGAAACATGAGTCATTTGACAGATAAGAACAAAAGAGTCCATTGAGAACTTTCTCTAAAGCACTAAGCTATGCGTGTATTTTCTCAAATAAAAATTTAGCCAAATAGGTAAAATATCAAGATGATAAATTAATGCTATTTTATGGGAAAGATGGTGTATGTTTTTAAAAAATTAGATCTATGCACAACAGAAGTTTGCTTAGAAAGCTTCAATTAATAGATGTCTATAAGGACAGTCCACAGATTTTCCATGTTGTCTTTCCCATGGAAAAATGCATCATTACTCCAGCAATTAGTTACCTTTGGAGAGAACTTGGTCGGTGTTTCCTGCTCTAAATGCATTTGGTGTTCCAGAGGACACACATGCAACAGCAGCCTCCAGTAGAACTAAATTTAGCAGTGAGATGGGGGATGCACACCCACTGAATCAAGCGCTCCTGGCTCTGAACAGAGACAAGATGTGCTTGATGCTGGGTTAGTTACTGGTTTGGGTTCATTCCTATTCATTTCTTCCCTTGTGCTCATTTTAGTGTATGCAGAAATCAGCACAGGACAACCTGCTCCCTCGTGAAAGTCATGTTCTTTGCTGTTAGCTGAACTTCAACTGCTGGAGGAGATACTTTTTGATATGAGGCAATGATGCTCAGGAGCATGGAGTTTCCTTCCAGAAACTACTGCTCCCAAAAGAGGGCTGAGATGCTATTTGGTGTTATCTCTTCTGCACTTCAGGTTTTAACCCGAGCGTTCAGGTTAAATTGTAGATTGAACTGTAAGTGACAGCTGTACCAGAGTTTACACAGAGCTTAGATTATTCTAATGCTGATATCAAGACATCTTTACCCAAGTTACCTCACTCTTTCACAAGTAGTTATAATAATAAAAAAAAAAAACCAACAACCCTGTGCAAACATAGTCATAGGATATTGACTATGCAAGTGATCTTTTAGTCAAACTTCATTGTGCTCCTCAGTTGCACACATCCCAACTGCTCTTAGCAGTGGCTCCATGTATGTTACCCTCTGCTGGAGCAGGATCAGGGCAGTTCTAAGCCTTGGTTACGTGTCAGTAATTTGGAGATTTCTTGAGCTAACAGCAGTTAGGAAATAAATTGGTCAAGCATGCAGATATTGTAAAGTTATGTTTCACAAACTTCTGCTGTTTCAGTCTTTCTGGCACTCGCTTGAGCCCAGGTCAGGATGATTATGACAGCTATTTAGGCAGAGTTTGGAATACATGCAAGAGCTTGAAGGTGGAGGCTGCGTTCTCTCTCCTTTCTAAAACAGCTCAGAGGTCTTGCTTGTCATCTGCATTCATCAACTAACTGTACTCCTCTACTACCCCCTTGCTTTCCACCATCCAGTATGTTGTAAGGGCAGGTATAAGCATGCCAATTTTTTTGTTTGAGGGATACTTTGTGATATCAGCAGCTTTTGCCTGAAAACTAGTCCATCTAACTCTGCCAGCCAGGTAAGTCTGCTGGTAAACCAGAAGGTATGTAACTAGAAAGCTGAGCTGGAGAAAACAGAGATTCAACTTCCTACAAACTCATCAGAAGATTTGATCTGAAGGACAAGTAAATGGTACATGGACCACTCTGTTGTATTTGTGTATTCAGTAGCACTATAGAGTGCATGTGATGAACCTTAATTTAACTTTTTTTAATGCTGTAAGTTAAATTTTTTCTACTGGTGCCTCTATGAAGTGTCTGCCTCTGCAAATAATAAATGACTTAATTGGTTTATTACAATCCAGGTAAGTAAGATCAAACTTCATTTTGCTTGATGTAGGCTTTGATTGCAAAGAACCATGATTGTATACAAACTGAAGGCATTTTTGTGATCAATTGGAATGCATTTTTATTTTAAGTATGGAGCAAATATATCAATATTTGGGCATCCTTCATTGAAATATTTCAAAAGCTCATTCAGCTATTTCTTGTCAGATTAGGACGTTCCACCTCCAAACTACATCTGGGACATTAGAAATCTTATCTAAATTTGAACAGATAGAAGTAGCCTAGTAAAACTGGCGAGCACAGTCATTTCCTGATAAGAAGTAGCTGCTAATAAATAGGAGTGCTTGTATAGATTTGCAAAAAACATAAACCAGACTTGCTTCCTGTAGGTGAATTAATCTGCCATGATAAGGTTGTACTGGGAAAGAGGTAAAAGCAAAAGAGTTGAAATCTATAGAGTTTTTGCTATGCCAGGGATGTGGGAAGCATAGAAGCACAATGATTTGTGTCATGTTTCCTGGAAAAGGGTGATGGAAAGATGAGTCTGGATGCAATTTTAAGGCAAAATTAGAATGTAACTATGTTATCACTCTGAGGAGATAGAACTGCCTTCCACCAGTTTTAAATGCATGCCAAATAAAAAGGAGAGTAGGTGCAACATCCAGCAATCTCAGTTTCACCACTAGATGAGTGAGATGCCTGTCAGCTATTTAAGTGCATGGGTCTAAGTATGATTTAGACAAATGCACCAAGAATGCAGATGCTGAGACGTTATAGAGAAGAGCTATTGCTGTTCTTGGGCATGACAGAAGCTGCTTAATTTAGAACCATGAGACCATCAGATGCTGCAGTGTATGAGGGGTAAATATAGCTCTCGGTTTTGGAGGTATCGGGTTCTGTGTGGCAGAAGGACAGAAGCAATTGGGGCAAATTGTAGAATGGAAACACTGCATCAATTCCACTGAACTCATGTACCAGATATGCTTTGGGGAAACATTAACAGGACGTGTCCCTAAGCAGTGCATATTCCTGCAGGGATCTCAAAGTCTGGGGAGTTCTGCTTGTGGATGAGGGGAATGAGTCACTCTTTAGTGGTGGTGTACCTGGGATGGTTTTCAGAGGTGGTCAAGAAGGGAAATACTCAAGTATTTATGACTTATGCTTCCAGGTTTATTTGATTGCTGCAGAAAATGGACAGCTGTTTGGAGCTGGAACTCATTCTTCTGAGGTACCTGTGGCTTGGAGATTGCTTCTCAGCATCACTGCAGGGGAAGCTGACACATCACCCTGAGCTGCTTGGTGTGCCTGTGGGCTGCTTTCTGTTCTGCCTCTAGGACTGTTCCCTTAGCTCTGAACTATTTCTGTTCCTCTCTGGTACAGCTGAATCATGCTAAGCGGTCTGGCTTCACCAGCAACAAAATCCATATCTCTTTTGGCAGTTAAATCCAGCACAACTCCCAAGCTAATGAGGAAGAAGATAAACTATTCATAAACTTTGTTTCCTGATACTGGTATGCAGGCTTGAAGGGACGCTGCTGTTCCAGCCTTAGGGAGCAGGGGCTTAGTTGTACGTTGGGGAAGTTGCTTTCAGATAAATGTCTCTTTGAATCTCCATAGCTGGTGCACACGATGTATGAAAATAGCAGGTACTCACTGACTGGAAAAAGACAACTTGAAACTTGTGAGATGTGACAGCAGAGGGAGCCATTGAGATTTGTTTTGTTTGCTCCTCTTGAAAAGAAAGGGGAAAAAAAAAAAAAGGATTTTTAACTTACATTCCCTACAGTATAGGAACCTGGGATAAAATTCCATGATATTTCAGTACACTTTATACTAGTGTCACTGTCAGTATTGAGATGCTTTGGAGCAGCTTTCTAAATGAATTCTGAAAGCACTAACTTTGTGGAGCAATCAATAATATTAATTCATCACTTGCATGAGCTCTCTACTACAACGTACTGTATTTTTTATTAAAATCTGGAACATAAACCTGAGTTATGTTTAGCTGGTGTTATTTTTTATATCTACTAATATTTATTTCTACTGCTCTGTATTTACTTCAGTCTGAGTACCCCAAATGCTTGTACAACACCTGGAGCTGTGTGGGCTTTGCAGAAATATTTCCAAAAGCAAGATAGATGTGTGCAAAATGTGTTCCTGTGTTTTTAAGGCTGTGTTAACATACAGACCACAGCAAAAGAGTAAATAGAGAAAGGTGCTTGATTTTTTTTTCTCACTTGTTCTTGTTACCTGCTAAGAAAGAGAAGCAAAAATTTTCAGTCCATGAAATGTATGAGTTTCAACAAGGCCAAATGTTGGGTCCTGCATTTTGGTCACAACAACCCCAGAGGCAACCCTACAGGCTTGGGGAGGAGTAGCTGGAAAGCTGCCTGACAGGAAGGGACCTTGGTGTAATGATGGACAGTCAGCTGAATATGGGACAGCAGTGTGTCCAGGTGGCCAAGAAGGCCAATGGCATCCTGGCCTGTATCAGCAATGGTGTGTTGAGCAGTACTAGGGCAGTAATCCTCCCCCTGTACTCAGCACTGGTGAGGCCTCACCTCAAGAACTGTGTTCAGTTTTGGGCACCTCAGTACAGAAAGGACACTGAGGTGCTGGAGTAGGTCCAAAGAAGGGCAACAAGGCTTGTGAAGGGTGTGGAGAATATGCCCTATGAGGAGCAACTGGAGGAACTGTGGCTGTTTAGTCTGGGGAAGAGGAGGCTCAGGGGAGACCTTATTGCTCTCTTCAAATACCTGAAAGGTGATTGCAGTGAGAGGGGAGTTGGTGTCTTCTCACTGGTGACAGTTGACAGGACGAGGGGAAATAGCTTCAAGTTGCACCAGGGGAGGTTTAGTTTGGATCAGGAAAAAACTTCTTTACGGGAAGGGTTGTTAAGCCCTGGAACAGGCTCCCCTGGGAGGTAGCTGAGTCACCATCCCTGAATGCGTATAAAAACCATCTGGATGTGGTGCTCAGAGACATGATTTAGGTGGGTTGTTAGAGCTAGGGTAGTATGGTTTGGTTGCAGTTGGACTTGATAAGGTCTTCTCCAATCTGAGCAATTCTATGATTAAATGTGCAACCACGTGGAGGCACGTGCTCCCTGAGTCAAACAGGGTGGCACATGCCATGCGTGGGAGAGAGAAAGAGCAGGGCAGAGAAGTGGGCATGGAGCAGATCCATGCCAAACTCCAGACATCTCTGTTCCTCTAAACTAGAACTAGATTTGGATGTCTGTCCCAGGGAGGTTTTCCTGTTTATTGCCTTTTGTTTGCAGCAGGAATCTGTGATCACTGAATGCCTGTACTTTAGCTTTGAGTAGTAGTAGGAAGAGTGCATTCTTCATGATGACTCCTGTTTAGGTATCAGCCGAGTGCGTATCAGTTTCAGAAAGCAGGTATTTTACTTCAGTTCGGTGAGTGCTTTATTTTATTTTTTTAACAAAAGCCCCTAGGGTACAATCTTGATTTGGTGTTTCCCCTCACAATTACAAGATCAGTGTTGAAATTTTAATTTCACCTTTTTCTTGCCATCCTACCTATACACATGTTCTGGTATACCTTCTAGTTTTAGCAGTCATTTGAAGTCACTCAAAGATTATTCACACTCATTTCCCTGGTGCACAGAAATCTGGATAGCTCTGCCAAACCTCTGAAATCAGTCTACAGTTTAGTGCAAACTGTTGTATATTTCTTTTCCACACACTGTTTATGGCAATTGTGTTATGCACTATCTAATTCTTGAATTGATATTACTGATGCTTTATTTACACTAAATTCAGGCATTATACATTTGTCATTTAGGAAACATATGTTTTCAGAAGGCAACCATCTTTGGTAGGACAAGTTACAGATATTTGTAGTTTTCTTTATTCCTTTATTTATTATATATATTCACCCCTGTTGTAAGGGGGTTTGAATGATCCTTGTGGTCTCTTCCAACCCGAGCCATTCTGTGAATCTATGATTTATTTGTCCATAGTTATAATGCAGTGAGATTTTCACAAAGTGTGTTTTTCTTCTTGAATCTCATGCACTTCCTGAAAATCCTTTTCCATCAAATTCTGCATTTGGATGGTCGAGTATGTTATCATCTTCATCTTAGAATTACAGCAAACACTTGTCTATAGGTTTTTATCATCGACTTGAAATATCTCCTTACTTAAAAATGAAAAAGATTGAACAACCTGAATTTCTAACTTACAATCAATTTAAACTTACTGAGTTTGAAAATGAAAAAAAAAAAATACAACCTCTGGATAATCATAAATGAGGAGAAAAGAATGATGAAGAATTCTGGAGACTATTCTAAATGCGTGGATTCATACACAGGTTTCCAGTATATAATAGGAGAAATAACCTTTCCTTTGACTTTAGTAGTTTGTTGATATAATCTGGTTTTTTTTCCTGCAAACTAATCATGCCATTCTTAATTCCTAGACCAAGTATCAAAAGAAATCTTGGGCGCTCTGACGTGTCTGTCCATTGTAATTACTTTCTTAAATATTTTTTTGTGACAGCTTGACCTTGTTAAGTTCCAAATGTTGTCTACTAATATAGACTACAGCATAGTACTCTGCACTACAGTAACCTTGATCTCCCCATGTTTAATTGTCCTTCCTTATTCCCTTTCAGATGTCTAGATAGTTTTCAGTTATGGCTTCTAAAATTATGAAGTTGATGTTGAAACTCTGTCACATCCTGCAAATGTAATGTCTGACCTTCATGGCTATATTCTGCCACTGGGGCCCAGAGATAAGCAACTTATCTTGTCATTTTCATTCCAGTGGGTAGATGTACACTTTTGAGATAGTCAAGCTGAAAGTTTTGAGAACAATTGCTGCTTGTAAGCAAAATACAAAGAATTGAACAACCTGGTTTGCTTTTTTATTTGAACTGACATTGACTGGAATTGAGTACTGAAGGTATCAGTCCACTGTGGTGTTTGGTCTCTCTTGGAAGTAATCTGCCAGTGAGAAACAGTGTAGATACTGAGCTGTTCACAGATTATTTCAAACACAAAGATGAGTCTCGGAGTTCAGTTCTAGTGCCTGGAGGCTTGTGTTGCTCCTCAGACTGAGGTGTTACCTGGGCAGCTGGCACCAAAGGTTGCTGTTGACTGTTAATAGATTTCTCAGCAGTTCCCACTTTGACCATATGATCTTTCATATGCTTCAATTTGAATTATTATAAATGAAAATTGCTTCACTTTCAGATGCAGCTGCACGAAGGCTGGTCATGTTTACTGCTCCCAGTACTGAATATTGGTTTTAGTCATTTGTTTTCACTTGATTCATTCTATCTTCATAGAATAGCAAAGATTTTTTGTAACTGAATATTTGTATGATGTAGAAATGAAGAGTAGAAGTTCTCATTGTAGTTATGCAAATGGCAAGTTGGAATAAGGTTCTTATTTAAGCTAGAGGAATTTATTTGATCACACACATAAAATGAGACTTTTTGCCTTCAGAGTTCAGCATTCTTTCTCAGAATAACTACAAATAAAAAATGTAAACCAGTTACTCTTTAAGAGTTTGTTACGTGTCTGATGCTATTTGTAGTTACTATAATTATCACTGCTATGAAAAATATTATCAGTTATCTTGTGCCACTTCATTGAAGGAGGATCCTCATGATACACAGTCAGGACAGCTGCTTCCTAAATACTTGAGCCAGGGACCTTTTACTAAAATAGTAAAGCACTATTCTTTGAAAAGTGGGGTGAAAAAGCTACAGTTAGTTGCATTGTAGTGGATGTCGTTATGTAGTTCAATGGACAGTGTAATAACAAGTATCTTTGGCATTATCTTATCTCTCAGTTGTTTTATGCCTTAGATTAGCCACTTTCTGAATGTGAATAGCAATGCATCATGATTTGAGGAGTGAGTTAATCCCTCTGAATGAACAGTCTTAGAAATAAATAATCAACTAAAAATCCATACTTGCTCTGACATAAGGGAATTTGGAAAAAAAATGATTAATCTAAATAAGCATTTTGTAGCATTTGTTAGACTTTCAAAGTATAGGCTGTAATTTTGTCCTTGTTTAGCCGTCAGGCATAGAACTTAGGGGTGTGAATGGACAGCAAGTGAAATAAAGTATACTTCATTGCACCACAGACACTGTCCCTCAAGTTTGAAAAACAACAAAGGAGAAAAAAATGCCAAAACATTTTCAAGTTCATAACATTTGGAACATGGAAGATTATTTCTGAGTTCCAAAGCATGTTATTTGGCACTCTCAAATTGAAGCTCATGGGGAACTTCAGAAGATGCAGTGCTTAAAATATTATTCAAAAGAATCTGTAAAAAAATAAATAAATAAATAGAAAGAAAGATTAAAAGTTAGTCACAAATTATCAAAAAACAAGACTTTCCCCCAAAGCATCATATGTTTAAATAATTAACCACACTCATGTTTGATCTTGACACTTAATTCAAATGCAGGATAGACTCCATATCCAAACTGAAGAGAAATGCTAGTATTTTTCCTCCCTCATTTGCAAGATTTCTGCTCAATGCCATTTTGCTTGTTTACTTCTCTGTGGTGCTCTGCTTAACTAGTTATGTTTAATAACACGTGCTTTTATTTTTGATCATGGGAAGCTGGACTCCTGGGCAAAGAGAAGGTTTATTCTCTTGAGACTGTCTAGATCACAGGCCAAAAATCTATGCTTTCTATTGACTTATTTGGGAATTAAGACTTCAGATTTGACTTCAGTATCAACTACCTACTCTAACCAAGCTGCATGATACTTTTCTCTTAGATTAGTTTGATCTACAATCCTGTTTCAAACTTACCTCAAAAGACTATTTACCTTTTGTATTCTCTAGCAGACTATCCCTTGTTCCCTCTACCTCCCTGCTTCATTTTATTTCCAACCATCCCAGCATCTTCCTTAGAACTGTTCAAGGTGCACCTCCTTGCTTGGTCTCTGATTTTCGATTTGTTGATATTAACTTTTTTCACCTGCTTCAAATTCTTGTGTTTTTTTGTCTTCTCTGAGATCATTACCACTTCTGCTTTTCTTATCCAGTTCCACCTGTGTGATGACATTTCATGATTGTTGAACCATTAACTGATGTTCCCAAATAAACTATATTCATATATAGAGATGCATGTTTAATTTTATACGTATTGATATAGAAAGCATACGTGTACAAGAAGACAGTCCTCCATTTCTGTTATGTATTCATATTTTCATAACTCATTTTTGTCTCTCAAGGCAACCTTGCTTTCTTATTTCATTCAGAGCTATAAATGTGTATCTTTGAACATCATCTTCTGTTCTTTTGCACACCAGAACCAATGGTTACAGATTTTTTTTCTGTTATTATCAAGAGAGTTGATCTGTTTAATCCATTTACATAGGTAACATTTCTTAATTTTCTCTGTCAGTTATTATAACATCTGCTGATGAGAATTGCAGTTCTACTCCATTCAAATGTGCAGGACACCACTGAAATATTTTTTTTCTGTCCATTGCTTAGGCTTTATTATTTCTTTAGTATGTATAAGCCCTATTTCACATACTCTCTCCAGCCTACCCACCTTCCTTCTTTCACTGTGACTACACCAACTTCTTCCAAAGTAGCCTAAGATGCCAATTTATCTCTTTTAATTCTTCAAATAAACATTAACAGGATTATTCATGCTACCAATCATCTTCATACTCCTTCAAAAACTTAATCTCCTCTATGCCCTTATAAAGAGTTGTTAGGCACTGTGACCAGTAAGGCTGATACTGACCAGTAGCATCTTGTTTTCTTCTACGTTGCCATGAGATGAGACTGTAAATATTTGGTGTAAATTGTTTAGCACTTTTGCAGTACTAAAACTACCAGAAAAGCTTCCTGAGATCTCTGTATTGCTGCACCTGTCACAAGATGCTCCTTTACGTTTAGTGGAAAACTCAAACTGACTAGCAAGAGGGAGAAAATGTATGTGGTCTATGGACTTTGCATTATACTTTGTCTCTCTTTCTGTTTCTTCTTTTGATTATAGAACTTCACAATAATTAAAAAAAAAAAGAAAGAAAGAAAGAAAAAAAAAGTTATCCAAGAGCTTAGTGCTTTCTGAATGTCACCTGTAGCTCCCATAAGTGCTTATCTGGGGCTTTGTCATTTCATTTCATGAAAGAACATTTAGGACTTGATTTTCTTGTGAGACGGATACCTTTAAGGAGGGGAGCAATAATATCTGTCAGTGCTAGTGATGCCAATGGCAAAAGCTGATGTGCATTCAAGTTGGTGAATCTCTAAGTGGCGCGGTGAAGGTAGGTGCCTTGCTCCAGACATAGGGCTTGCAAGTTCCCTACTTCCAGCAATGCTTCCTTTTCTAACTTTATAACACTACAGCTGAACACCACAGTTTTTTGAATTATTTCTTTTATTTTTTAAGCCAAGTTTGTATTTTCTGCTAGCCAGCAGATGGCAGTGGTGTAGGAGTGTTTGAATACAACGGTTTAAAAGAAGGGGATTTGCTACAGCTGTTTGAAGGCTCCTGAGCCTTTTTAAAAATGCAAGGGGTTAAAGAACATATTTCTTCTTAGTCTGCATAAGTTGACTCAACTCATTTGGACTTTCTGATCAGCTGGTACATTCTTGAAAGCATGTTCTTTGTCAGTTACTTTTTCTAGTGTGTGAAATGATACCATCTTTGGTATTAATGGAAGTAGATGATAGTACAATTAAAAAAAAAAAAAAAGTACTTTTTACATAGCTTTTCCCTAGTGACAGACAGGTATTTACCATTTAATATCTTTATTGATGACCTAGACGAGGGGATTGAGTGTACCCTCAGTAAGTTTGCAGATGACACCAAGTTGGGAGGATGTGTCAAACTGCCTGAGGGTAGGGAGACCCTTCAGAGGGATTTGGATAAGTTGAATAGCTGGGCTGAGCTCAATGGGATGAGGTTCAATAAGACCAAGTGCCGGGTCCTGCACTTTGGCCACAATAACCCCATGCAATGCTATAGGCTTGGGGCAGAATGGCTTGAAGAATGTAGAGAGGAAAAGGACCTGGGGGTGTTGGTTGATGCTTGGCTCAACATGAGCCAGCAGTGTGCCCAGGTGGCCAAGAAGGCCAACAGCATCCTGGCCTGTATTAGAAATAGTGTAGCCAGCAGGAGCAGGGAAGTGATCATCCCCCTGTACTCAGCTCTGGTACGGCCGCACCTCGAGTACTGTGTTCAGTTTTGGGCCCCTCACTACAAGAAGGACATTGAGGCCCTGGAGCGTGTCCAGAGAACGGCAACAAAACTGCACAGATATGCGTCTTACTTCATATCCTGCAATTTGATCCTAATTCCTTGCATTTGAGACAGGGCTTGATAGTTGCCTGTTTACACAAAGCACTCTGATGGCGAGTCATTTTTTCAAAATAATATGTACCAAAAAATATTTCAGTCCCACACTCAACCCCTATATTCAACAAACTGAAGATAGGCTGCACCCTAAAATTTTATGGATTTTTTTTATATTAGTTAAAAATTATAAAATCACATTCAATGAAAGCCCAGAATTGTCTTAGTTTTGGAAGTTCTGAGCATCACAGTACCTTACTTGCACTTGAGCCTCCTCAGTATTCAGAAAATAAGGTATTTCTCTGTTTGTATTTATGATAGAACAAGTGAGATCCAAGATTGAAAAACAGACACTGATAGAAAATGGGGCCTCATAAGTTCAGTTGTTGCTTCTGCCTTTCCTCATAATTCAGCTAAAGTTTGATGTAATTATGAACCTCTTTATTTAATACCTTATTTTTGCAGTAAACTGAGCATTTCTGATATGCTCTCGAAGACATCAACTAAGCTTCAACTTGACCATGGCAGGATCTTGCTCACTAGTCAATGGAGAAAAAGAGTGAAGTTGTCTCCAGTCTTGGTTCAGGTCTCAAAAATGTTGAAAAATGTATTGGAGGGGCTTTCATTTCAGTTTTGTAAACCTCAAAACTACTAAGCTGTAGCCTACTGTATCTGGGCTTTCAGGGTAGGCTTTTGGGTTAATTGGTTAACAGATGGCATCAATCTGTATCATAGCTAGGAAAGAAGAAAAGCAACATGTACTGTTGAGTAGGTATTCCTCAGTGTCCCAGAGGTAATTCGGAAAAAGTTCATTTGTGAAGCAATTTCAAAGACTGGCCGTGGTAGAGGTAATTGTCTCAAGTGGAAGGTGCTACAGAGAATTATCAGCATGGATGAAAACTTGAAAACAGCTGAGAAATGACTATAACTGTAAATTAACTTTAGAATTTATCATCAGTAATACAGAAGGAATACAAGGAAAAAAAATAATAAGCCCAGAGGTGAGAGAAAGTAAGGAAGACATTTAAATGAGGAGACCAGAAGTTTGACAGAGAGTTGGTGAGACAAAGATTGAGTCATGTCAACATATCTGTAAGAAAAATGTTTTGAGATATTGGTAAAATGTTTGGATATAGGAGAGAGAACAGCAAGTGTTGTCATTAAGGAAGTCAAGTAGGAGGTGATTGTGATAACAGATACTTGTTTTTTTCCCTTCTGTAGAAGATGACATAGGTGATATATCCTTCCTTTACTTGCAAAAGAGGAAAAAAATACTTTGTCTACAAGGAAAAGATGCTTGAAATTTCATGCTGCATATTATGGATTTACATTAATCTGTAATAAATCCCGCACTACTGCCATTTTCTGACTTACTTACTGTAAGTACATAAATATGATGTGCTTCTAAATGTAATTAGATATGAGACAAAATACTTCAGAAAGACTCTACATTAGACACGACAGCTCTAATTTTACTGTCTTTTCTTTATCCTCTGGTTTGCTTCTCATGGCAATACAAATTACAGCACTGCTGTGTGACCACAGGATTTAAGATGAGGGCAACCCACATAAAAAATATATTGAATTTTAAGCTTCTATTATATTTAGAAATGTAGAGATAAGTACCAGCTGGTGTAAAAAAGGTATTTTGGTCTTAAATATGGAACCTTTGACAGGAAAGATTTATCCATTACTTTTCCATACTCCTTTTTCTGGGGAGGAAGAGATACTGAATATTCCTGTTTCCAATATCTCTTATCAACTAAAGCCATGCATGTCATTGCTCATGTGTTTTGAAATTTATGCAGGCTACTGGCCTTTCTCAAATATGTAATAGTTAGGATCTTGTCTTCAGCGTAATTAAATGTTTCATACAGAAGCTGTGTGAAGGAATTCTGACTTCAACTTGGTAGATTGCAGGTCATTTTCTGCTTCAAAATAATTGAAAATAAGTAGAAAAATGAAGAGTTGTCAAAGATGAAATCAGTTCTAAAAAGACAAAAATTACGCTCAAATGCAGATCATGATCTGGTTGTTGTTTGTATAGCAGGAAGCATACCATGGTTCTGGACTGGGGATACAGAATATTATTGCAATACAAATAAAGACTGCTCACGCATTAATGATTTAACATAGTGCTCATGGGGCCAGCGAACTGTATCAGTCAGTGCTTTCTGTAAATACTGAAAACTGTTCACGTGAATTATCAGCATGATTATGTGCCTCCAATATTGTTTGCTTTGTTCTGTGCCTTTTAATTTTTGATGGCACTGCCATTTTGAGAGAGAATTTGTGCAGTGTATTACAAAGAAGGAGATATGCTGTACTTAAGGTGAAAATGGGCTCACTGCATGCAGGAAAAGAAAAAGAATATTTCTCATTCAGATTCTGTTTATTTACATAGGTTTTAATGACGTATACGAAGTGGAGGTACAAGTGTGCCTGTAGAAGTACATGTGCGCACCTCTTGAATCTGCAGCTACCCTTGGCATCCATCTTATAGAACAATGGGGAAAAATTGGTCTTTTTAATTCTTGTTGGATGAAAATGATATGCAAGGTTCAACTCCAAAGGGAGTTGAGGGATTACAGATGAAGGAAGACAAAAGGAAGAGTTAAAACAAAGAAGTCTGATTTTGTGATCTGTGAGAATTGGAGGCATCTCAGGCCATCCAACACAGCAGGGTCTTATGGGGCCACAGAGAGCTATGCTGTGGGAGTAGAGGAGCTCAGACAGGAGCAGGAAGAGAAGTTTTTACAGTTTGCTAAACGCCTCAGTAGCCTGCCTGTCAAAAGCACTGTGGAAAAAAATGAGTGACATTGTAAATGAAGACAGATGTTTTTGAACAGCAGACAACCATTACAGTGTAAAGAAATGCCATGACACCATCAGAACAGGAGTAGTTCACTGTATGAGCCTCACAGGGACAAGTCTGTGTGCTATGGCCATTGGAAAGGGATACTAATTTCGTTCCAGGTTGTGTTGTTTAAAAATTAATATCCGCAGTTAACGCTGAAATTGCATGCTTGTAATTTTGTTCCATGTGCATCAGTCACACCTCCTTTTTGCTCATGATTTGTGAAGCAGAGGGAAGTTAAACAGGCAAATAATGTTACTATTTACTTTGTATCCTGTTGATGGAAACTAGTTTTTATGAATGCAGTGATGTTTTGGAATGTAGTAAACTCCACTAGAATACGCTTTTTATGATTAGCAGAAATGCCATCACATTTCAGGGTGCTAGCTACTGAGGACAGATTTATAGGATGGAAAATCTTTGAGGAGAACAGATGTGTACACTGAAACCAAATGAGAGCATGCATTTCTCACATCTGTCCCTTTAATTCTCTATGTCTTTGTGACTCTGCCCGGAATAGAGGGATGCTATATCTGTCATATGCCAACAGATGGCAACATTATAAGTCCATTTTTAAAGATGGTTAGAAATAACCATCCTCTCAGCTGCTCTAAATTTAGTCAGAAAAATATCAAGGAAAATTAATTGTATATTTCCTTGGATGTGAAATGATTTTGCATGCCAGTAAAAAGCAAAAAAAAAAAACAACCAACCAAACAACAACAACAAAACAATATAATATGTGCAGTTGCAGGTACAGATATTTGTTCCTTTAAGCAATGCTTATGAGCTTTCTTGTATTTTTTTTTTTTGCTCTTACATACTTTACATCAAATTTAATGCTCAGCGTTGTTTGACCCGGTTTTATAATGCTGCCCTTTCACGAGTATGTATGAAACAATGTTTAGTGACGTTTCCTAAGCCCTTTGAGATCCCAGAAGTAATAAAGATTTAGTGTCAATAGACATCTCAGGTGTTTTCTATTGGTTTCCTTAATATGTTTGCATAATGTTTTATCAGAAGCAGCAATAGCAACACAGTAGTCACAGAGAGAATTGCCATTGTATTCTATTATGAAGAAATCAGATTAGATGAACTATTGATCCTGCTGGCTTAAACGATGATGGTTTATAATAATGTTGAGTAAATTTAGACCCAGCCTATGCAGTTCACAGATAAAGCAGTTTGGCTTGCCACAGCCTGTTCACTTGTCTCTGTGGGCCATGGCCACGTGCATTGGTGGTTGGGAGGTTCATGGCAGCTTCTCCACTCAGCTCTGCAGTTCAGCCAGTGTTTCTGGGGGGGTGGCACAGCAGAGATGGGGGGATGAAATGGGATGGAAAATGAAGATATCCCAGGAGGTAGACTTAGAAGTGTTGAGGTAGTAGAGCAGCCATGCTGGACAAAATCTTCAGGGGACCAACATGTTGCATGAAGTTGTGTTTGGGCTTCAGAGATTATTGTTTGGTTGGTTTTTTTTCTCTGCAGTTTAGTTTACGTATGTACATTGTAAACAGAACAGATCTGCTTTTTACTGTGGATAATATCCTAATTTAAGTATAAAGTAACTATTGTCACTGAAACAATATATTTTTGTTTATATGGTCTTTAGCAACATTTTTCTAACAGTACTGTTCCTTGAAATTAAATCTGTGGGCAGTCAGTCCTTTTAGGGATGATCCACACAGAATCGGAAGGAAGGATTTCCAGAGATGAGGAATGTATTGAGAGCAAGAGAAGGCTACCGTGGGTTAGGGACAGGAGCGTTGCTGGAGGATGTGCAGCCTCCAGCCTCAACCTGATGCATTATCCCAGGTGAGAATTCTTTGTCTTCAGGTAGGTAAAAATAGGAGATTTGCAGGTTTGAGGTCTTTTTTTTTTTTTTTAATAAGGAAATAAAAAGGAATTCTGAATGTTTAATTATGAAATGGCCTTTTCATATATTGTATGATTGTTACTATCACTGTGCCTGCTATAAAGATGAACATGTCAGCACCTACTTGGAGTCTTACAGTACTGTTTCATTGAAGTGAAGAGTTCAGAGAATGTAATCTAGGCAGGACTCTTCACTTTGTTACAAAGCAGAGAGTAATGACACCATTGTAATTTGGCTTTAGGCCAAAACCTGTTGCCTTTCATAATTAATTGGCTCGTTAGCTTGCAAAGAAGAATGCACATAGAATGTACTAAATGATGTCAAGTCAATCTTAGAAGCAGCCAATACAGAGTACCTCAAGGGTCTTCTCTTTAAACCTTTTCTTTGTTGCTAGCAGACAAAAAAAGTTAAAAGTACTGAATTTTGTTGATGGTTAGAGAGTCTGTGCCAGCAGTTTCTTTACTTCCTACTGAGCCTTAAATTCAGTTTGCTTCAAATATCAACCATTGAAAGAGATACTGCCCAAGCTGTGCAAAGACTTTACAAATCTATTGCACCTAGCAATCAGCTGGCTCACCCTCAGTATCAGAGTGAGCCATAGAAGCAGCTCCCTGTGGTGTGTCCTGCACTCCTGGGGTTCCAGCAGTGAAGGCCAATGTGATCCTCAGCTACCTCCATCCTGCTGCTCAAGTCATTGCCAAAGAAGGACCAATGGGAGCACACTGCATTTTCCCTCCTTACAGTTAGATCACTTTAAAAAAATGCCTGTATGTTATGAGAAGTGGTACTTCACCAGTTTTAATCTGACTGCGTGTTTGAGAACAATGGTGAGGAGAGTATCTATGTAAAAAGGTCCCCTAACTTCAGGTAAATTGTCCTGCAAGCTTTTAGTTCCTTGCCTTGGCACTCCAAGCATGGGAGGAAGACACTGAGTTTTGTAAAAGCCTTGTGTCCTCCCATTGTGTATTTGATGAGCTGTGCCCTGGATTTTGATTGATAGTGTTAAGTCAGAGGACAGCTCTGTGCCATCACCAGAACTTAGTGCTACCGTGTCCCACAGTCTGTATCTGGAACAGCCCAAGTCAGCTATCTGACCTTTGATGAAGGTCCTTTTTCTTGCTCTTTCAGTTGCTTCTTCCTTGCCCTTCATCTTTGAGAGAAAGAAGGTGTCTTGTCACATCAAGGTGTCCCGATGAAACATGTAGATTATCCCGAAATGCACCAGTAGTCACATGAAAAGACCTGTAAGCCATGATAGCAATGTCACCTCAACTTGCAGGATACAGACTGTAGATTTATGCAAGTATTTAATAGTGGCTTGCCAAGAGAATCGGTACTCTTTTCAAAAGAAATCTTCCTTTGTGTCTTTTGATATTTAAAGAGCTGTAATTACAATGGCAAAGCTTTGAATTCTTTTTTTTTTTTTTTCTGTCCTCTTTTACACATTAATTTATGGACCAATCCAACATTACAGACAAGCTAATGAAAGAACCACACACTCCCTTTATAATTTTTTCTTCTTTTTACAGTTTCACTTGTGTGGATGAATGCAAAGTAGTTAATGCTATAAATAAGTTTAATGATGTATCTCTTCTCTCAATTGCTGGTTGTTGATGCTGCAGTCCTGCATAATAGGAAAAGAAAGAATTGGATTTAAATCTCTGTCTCTCTCTTTCTCCCCCATTTTCCAAAAGGTTCCCCCAGCTACTAGATACAAGTATTGCTCTTTCAGTTCTATTCTATATATTTAAAGCTCTCAACATGATTCCCTCATCACCTCTCTTCCCCTCCCTTTTCATATTTTTAGCTTAGTGAAAAAATCAAAATTACATAAGCCAATTCCAGTAGCTTCAGCAGTATCAGCAAAATTTGGAAACCTCCTATGAAATAAAGCCTTTTCAGCTGGTCAGAGTTGGTGGTGAGCAGCAGCAGGTATAAAAAGAAAACAAATTCCTGCTATGAGGTTTTCACTACTGCCTCATGCAGTAACCACATGCTATTAAAGTTATTATGAGGAAGCCTGGGACTTCTGCTTTTCAGGACTGAAAGTGATACTTGGCCCTGAATAGCAAAGATTGTGCTACATTGAGGCTGAGGAGCTCAACAGCAATACTGTTGTAGCCTAGACTGTGGAATACCTGGGTTATCTTCTGCAATTTGTTACAGACGTTACTAATCTAGGTGCAATCCTTTGCCAACAGGACTACAGCCATTCAGTGTTTTTATTTGATTAGTCTGGAGTGCAGACAGAACAAACCTAAGTCTATTTTGAAACACAACAAGTACGGCATTTGCACTTGTCAGATGGTAATAGAAAAAGATATATTGGACTAGGTGATCTTAGATGTCCTTTCAAACTTTAATGATTCTACGTAATTTCAATAACACTTACTGATTGTAATGGTGTTGATCAGGCATGTTGTGCTCTCCATGCAGGGGAAGAATTGCATGGATCAGAAAGTCTACAAAGCTAGCAAAGCAGTTAATCTCATGTACCTTGCATATCTGCAATAGATTTGGGAAAAATCTGCCACTGAAGGCTGTACCTATCCCAAGAGCTGAGTGGTAATTTCCATACAAGAGACATATCTGCAGAGTGAAAAGTTTAATTGTGCCCCTTTATCTAAGGAGACCACAATAATGTAAAAATATATTC
This sequence comes from Cyrtonyx montezumae, assembly GCF_038088225.1. Taxonomy (NCBI): domain Eukaryota; kingdom Metazoa; phylum Chordata; class Aves; order Galliformes; family Odontophoridae; genus Cyrtonyx; species Cyrtonyx montezumae. Next base: position 33,401,979 of record NW_027072089.1, on the reverse strand, counting down.
CAGGGTCCCTTTGAGAGCAACAAGCTCTTTCCATGAAGAATTGCTCTATTGAAAGGATTGTAAAAGATACAGATTCTCAAGGGACTCATCTGTCTGCCTGTGATGCTGATACATATGTGTGACAAAGAGATATCTTGTTGTATTCAAGAACAATAAGATACTTGAGCTTGTGGTTTCAAGTTGCCATGGGGCCAACTCTTTGTAATGTGGCAATGCAGTCCAAAACCACTGCACTGAGGAATGGGGCCAGACACAAGAGTAACTGGAAAACCTTTGGGTGCTTTGATTAAATATGATTTTCCATTAGAATAATAAAATGTTTAAAAAGGAATAGTGAGTGAAACTCAAAACCCCTTTCCTTGGAGAGACCCAGCTGTGTGTCCTGGAGGGTATTCCATGTTGTCCTCCTCACTCTCCCTTTCCCTCTTCACTATATTATTTGTCTTATGAAAGACATGCAATGAAGTGTAAGACAGCTTCTGTGGCCAGAATGTAGGGTACTCTCAGCTCATGTTGGCTGTGGTTGTGGCACTCTGAATTTAAAACCTAAACTTGAAGAATGAATATATTCATGAGCATCATTGAGCTTTGAGCAGGATATTTAACCACTGAGCTATTCCTCAGAATATGGGAAGTCTTTTCTACACTACTGTGCTTCAGAAACAGAAGAGAGTTCTCCTTTGTAAGGAAAGGAGTGCAGATGCCTGCTCCCAAGGATGGACCTGGATTGTTGATCCTGGATGAAGCATGGTACGAAAGATCAACCAACAGTTGGAGTTAATGAGGGCATGGAGGGATCCCCTTCTGGGTCCTTGTGTACCTATGTAAAGACATTTTCATAAATGAAGCAGCTAAGTACTGCTTGAGTCTGGTGTGTCTGCCTTAAAGGACTAGGTGTGAACACAACAAAATGAGAACCAGCTGAACAAAGTTTTTGGTTCTTGAAATAGTAGAATTCACTATTTTCTTTGTATTTTATTTACACTTCGGATAGCAAAAGTACTCAGCAAAACACATCCAACTGAATTGTCTGACTTCCTCTGTCATCCATGAAACTACAACAGAAAACTGAGATGATCTCCTGAAATAAGGCTTTTTTAACCTTTCACCTAATTTTAGCAATAAATAAATAAATTAACAATAATAATAAACCATGTACTGAAACCATTCTTATGAGCTGAAGTTTTCCAGTATTTTTCCAGACTCTTTATAGTATTCCGTTGATGATTGCAATGGTGATACTTAGCTCTTTTTATGAGAAATGTTTTGAAAATAATGAAAATATTTAAACAATTCTTCCTGGTGAAAAGGCAACATGCACTTTATTTGTATGAAACTTCTCATATGAAATAGAAACCAGAGAAAGTTTTCATTTCATTTACATAACCGTTATGTTAAATTGCATGTTAACTGTTCCATGGTAGTGTTCAAAGTACTCCTGCTGCAACCAGGGAACAATAGGAGAGCAGGTAATTAAACACCTGCAGATTTTCATAGATCCTAATGGAAAAGTGTGTAGTCTGGCAGATAATGTGTCTCTTAAGTTGTGTAAGTAGAATATTTGAAGTACTGTTATAGCAGCACTTTTATTGACATTTTGAACACTTTTTCCATCAACGCCATTACAGATTAATTATTTTCAATTTTCTTAAGTGCCAAAAAACCACATTAATCTGTATCAGGTGATGTGATGGAAAAGGAGAGCTCTGAAGCATCCACAATCCTAGAAAGGTATGCTATGGTAATCATTAAATATTTAATCTTAACTTTAAATTCATTTGGAATCAGCTATCTGTTAATTTTTCATTAGTAGGTCAGAAATTTTAATCAAAAATGTGAAGACTGATGGCCTTATATATCCTACTAAGCAGATTTTAAGGAATCATATTCAATATTTTTTCTCCCCTAGTTCTTCATGATTTTATTTTTTAATGTGATCTTTTTTTTATGATGTGGTGAAAAAAAGGCATAAATGTGAATGAACTTTCTGAAGTGAAATGGGGGTAAATTCAGACTTTTTTTTTTTTTTTTGTAACAACCCTTTTTTAAAAATAAACAAACAAAAAAGCCCAACTAACCAAAAATAAAATAAAATATTAAAAAAAAAACAGCCTTATGGTCTGGAATCTTCTACATATCTAAAAGAGCTAAGTGCCAAAATTCTATTGAAATTCAATTACATTTGGGATCCTAGTACCTCTATAATGACTTTAACATATCAGTCAAAATTAAATTGATCAGTTTCAATAGCTGGTATGATAATTTGGGAGAATTTACTATCAGCATATGCTATTTCAGGAGCTGTCATCAAGTTGAATAAAAAAAAAAGAAGATAGAAGAAGAAAATAAAGGAATATTCAGTAGCTGAAGAAAGTCTAGAGGAGTATGAAAAGGTGTACATTTGCTCAGGCATTGTCTTTTTGTGCATTGGATCCAAACATGATGAAAGTTTTGTCATAAATTGTGTTTGTTTTGTGGTATATAAGAGCCATTATTAGTAGGTAATTTCTCATGTGACAATTATAAACTAGGCTATTTGTTAATACAAAGCTGCTCTGGCTGGATGGAGAGAGGTGTTGGACTTTGTGTATGCAATGGCCAAGCTGAGGTGAACAGGCTGTGCAGTGAAATTTCCAATGGGCAGATCAAATACCCAGGCACATCAGAAACCTCAGCCAAACATAAAGCAGTGCTTTGGAAGCAGATGTGCTGGAGAGGAGCTCTGAGGAGAAGAACTAGAGGGTCCTGGTGGACAACAGGTTGGCCATGAGCTAATAGGATGTGCTTGTGGTTAAGAAGGTCAATGGGATCCTGGGGTGCATTAAAAAGAGTGTATATGACAGGTTGAGGGAGGTGATCTTCTCTCACTACTCTGCACTAGTGAGGTCATATTTAGAATACTGTGTCTTGCTCTGGGCTCCCCAGTTGAAAAAAGATAGGGATCTTCTAGAATCTTCCAGTGGAAGGCTAAAAAGATGATTAAAGGCCTAGAGCATCTCCTGTATGAGGAATAGACCTATAATAGGTCTGTTCAGCCTGGGGAAAAGAAGACTGAGAGGGGATCTGATAAATACTTCTAAATATCTAAAGGGAGCTGGGAGGCAAATGAATGAGTCCAGGCTCTTCTCAGTAGTGCATAGAGATAGGACAAGGAGTAGCGACCTAAAACTTGAACATAGGATGTTCTGTGCTAACATGAGAAAGAAGCTCTTTACAGTAAGGATGACAGAGCACTGGAAGAGGTTGTCCAGAGAGGTTTTGGAGTAAGACCCTTTTGGATGTCTACCTTTGCAACTTATTGCAGGGTACTTTCTTTAGCAGGGTGGTTGGACTTAATGATCTCTTGAGGTCTGTTCCAACCCCAGCAATTCTGTGATACTGTGATGCCACAAGTCTTCCTGTTCTCCCCGGGCAACATAGACAAAAGGTTTTACCAGCCCTACCAAGGGTTTTGTTCTGAATGCTGCTGGACCAGTGCTAGTGAGGAAGCACTGGAAATTGCAGTTGAAGTTATAGGACGCAGTGTGCTTCTCTTAAGCAAGTGGACAGGCTTGTTGGATTTAGATGGTGTTCTGAGACTTGACCCTCTGCTGATTCCAGTCACACACGAATTCTTCGAGTTCCATGAAAGCCCAGCTGACACAGTGTCTACCCATCATCAACATACCCCTCTGCACCTGCCCGGGTTGAACTTAGGAGTGCTTTTGAATGTTTCTTTCGTGCCCTGACCTTTCTGTGGGACCACTTCAATCTCATTGAGTTTGAAGTAGATGTGCTGAGGGCTGAGGTACTGCCAAACCTACATGCTGCTGCTGGAGCTCTGCATGGTCAGGGCAGGCTTTGGGTTGGCACATTGTACTATGACCAAACCTGAGGCAGCATGTGCCTGCTCGAGGGCTTAAATGTGCTAGTGAGGAGATCTGACCACAGCCAAATGCCTTTTTGTTCTTGGTAGAAATGCCCAGGGTTGGGAGAGAGTCTAAAATATTGCTCTATTGCTGATTCTTTCCTCTCTTTCAGTTGTGATGTGCCAGCAGAGCCTGGGTATAGATTGCTTTCTTGGGTAACGACCCACACACTCACAGCTGCTCTTGGCTTCAGCATTTGACTTTACACTTCCTCTTGAGCTCCGTGGTTTTACTTTCCCTCTCTGTTTCATTAGTGAAGTGCTGAGAAAGAGTTAAACAAATTGGGCAGTGCATGTGTGTGACCGTGGCATTACGAAAAGCCCTGGCTCTGGCATCTCTGCAGCCGACAGGGACTCCGGGGGTGCGGGGCTGCAGATGGCAGCGCATTATTACAGCCGCAGGATTGACGAACGCTTGCTGCAGAAATCTCTTGCCCTTGCCACAGAAACTGACCTTGAAACACTGCAGAATTCCTTGTGTGGATTCCGTGCGCCTGCACCCAGAAGCCTGAGCTTGTTGGAGGTGTTTGCTCTCTAGCTGTGTAGATGCTGCTGTCTGTTACAGATATGGGCTGTTGCAGGCTACCTGAGCTTTCCTGAATTCTTCAGTTGTCTAAGGAATGTATTCGATTGCATGAGTCCTTTTTTAGTGGTGGCTGTTCATGTGATATGTTTTACTTGCTGTGCTCAAAGCTGCCTTGGTATCTGTTCTTGAACCTTATAATAATGCAGGGAGTCTGCATAGGGGGCAAAGAAAGAGAAAGAAAGGGGATGCTTGGTTCTGCCCACCAGAACAATTCCTTGTTTCTCTGTTTCCCTGCTCATGATCATCTCTGTATTACTTTGGTTGAAAATATTAAACTTGATTTTGATATAGCAAAAAAAAAAAAACAACTTTTTTTTTGATAGCACGAGAACCTTATTTTTTGTCAGTTGTGAATAAAGCAGTAATATTTCATACCAAAAAATCCCAACAATCAACCAAACAAACAAACAAGAAAGCCAAACTGCCTAACATTTATCACTGGCAAAACATTATAACAAAGCCTTAAAAAACTATAAGTCAATATTTCTTGGTGATTTATGATGCACTCCTGTACAAACAACCTGAAGCAACTCACAGAGATAAGGCAAGGAGAACACTGTCAACTTGGAAACTAACCAATGAGATTTTATAGAAAATAAGTCTCTGGAAAACATTGCTCAGGAGAGACAGTAGACCTCATAAAGAAGTTACATAGAGGCCACAGGTGAAAACTACCCAGTGCAGTGGGAGGCTAGGCAGGAGAGTAAAAATCAAATGTAGCCAACTCATAAGTGCCTATATATGACCTTGAGCAAAAGAAGGACCTGTTCAGAAAGGGAAAACAGGATGAGTTACCAAACATAAGTATAGGAGAATTAGATTTGACAGTAAGGACAAAATCAAGAGTACAAGATATGAACAAAGATGTGTGTTATATAGAGTGTAAAAGATAACAAGATATGATCTTATTTTATAAGGAAGTAGGCAATAAAGGAAAAATTGGTTCATTGTTCAAAATAGAAGGAAAGCTATCAAATGTGATGAAGTCTGAAATTCTGGACTTAAAAGGACCACAAACAAGAAACATTTTTCAGACAAAGAAAGTACAGTATAGCATAGACTTAGATTCATCCATTTTAAAAATCTCCGAATTTTATGAAACATTTCCAAAAAAAGTGAAAATCTTAATTTGAAATCCAATAAATATTATTTGAGATTTTTGAAGGCTTGGAAGTGACATATAAGATTTTTATTTTTAAAAGGAGGAAAAGAAGGTACTTAGAAACCAATATGATTTCAATTCCTGGGAAAACAAGAGAATAGAAAAATCCATTATAACAGTTGTTTGCAAGTATCTAGAAATGAATGGAAGGCAAGGAGGGATCACAAATGGTTGTTGGGAACAAAGTACATCAAATCAGCCTAATTATTTCTGAGGAAATAGAAAACAGTATATACTAAGTCCTAATTTTCAGTGAGGCTACTTTTGTTGTTGTGCATAATATTTGAAAGTAAGTTACAAACTCAAATTCTGGACAAAGCTTTTATAATCCAGGTATAAACACTGAAAAATTGTGAGTTTGTTGTCAGGTTATAGCATTGTTCTGCTTTGGCTCAGGAAGTTGCTTTGTTCATGTTCTAAGTTTCAACTTGCTGAAAGTTTTGATTCTTTGTATGGCTAATGAGATGAAAAATATGTTTATTAAATCTATGGATGACATCAAGGTGCAAAAGTCTGGAAAAATCCTGGAGGAGTGCATCAAAATCTGAAATGAGCTAAGGGAAAAAGTAAGATACAATCAAATTCTCAAAATTCTACTTTTAGGGTTGTACATATACTCAACTGCATGAAATGAAAAGTAAGCTCATCTATAGAAAAGCATTTACAGGATACAGCGATTATAAATGGAATAAGTCAACAAAATACCTGCTGTTGCAAACCAATGCAGATGTGCTGGGTTGTATAAATCATGTCTTCTAAATGTGGTCTTGCAAGATGAACAGTGTGGTCCATTTTTGTCACTATGTTTGAAAAAGACATTCACTTACGGGATAGAGTCTGAATTAAGAACAGGGAAAACGCTCTCTAGAAATACTGATGCTAATATAAAGTAAATATGCTCTCTAGAATATTTTGGGATTAATTTGACTTGTGATTAAAAAAACAAAAATTCTTTAGAAGAGAAGTTGGGTTCCAATCAGCTTTTCCCATGTGGGAGGGAGACATCAATTAGGACTCAAGCAAAATAAGTAAAGATAGCCTAGCCTGGGAAAAAGCTTTCTTGCAGTCTTTGGGCATCTCACCATGAGAAGTCTGTGGGAATGGAAGTAGCTGTAAGAAGCTGTGCAGAAGTAGTACGATGAGAGATGAACAAGATAAAACCTGGATGACTCTTTCAGGCTTCCCTTTCAAAGTTTTTATGCTTGATGATGAAGTGTTCAGACCAAAAGGAGATTCTTAGGGTCAGATTTTCCCAACCTTGTTTAGTCATTTTATTTGGCCTAATTCCAAATAATTGGTTCAATTTATTACTGTGAATAAAAATTAAGAGCTTTGTTAAACCCTTTTAAACGTTTATTGAGAAGGATACTAAACTTAGCTCAAACTTAGGCTAATATCAATGATAATATCAGTGAAAAAAACCTTTAGATTTGGGGTTTTGATGCTGATAAGATATGTAGATTTCTACCTTTTCTATAAAACAGGACTGAAGTTCCTCTTCCTCACTGTGAAGCAGATATTGATTGCTGTCTTTTATACATGTACTATATTATAGCATGAGTCACTAAATATCAGACCTTCTCCTCTTATGCAACAGTAAGATTTTTTTGGAGAATAACAATGAATTGCACTTCAATCCCACACCAGATATTTGGGTAATGCTCAATTTTAGGTGAACTTTCACTTGCATACCTAACTTTTTTTTTTTTTTTGTAAATGTTTTGGATTTGTGATTTCATTAAAACAGTTTAACATCTACTATTGCTGTTGCTGTGCTATTTTTTTTTTAATTTGCTACAGAAAGAGCCTATTCACAGGGTTCCATTTATGAGCAAACAGTTCAGATGTAAGATTTTGTAAAGACGTTATGGTAAGATGTTTCTTTGACTTTTAGTTATACATAACAGATTATTTCTTTCAGGAGGACATTCCATCTAATTTTATAGAAAATACTTTAGTAATTGAACTGGCTCTTGGAATTTTATATTGGCAGACTTGAGAAAACTGTAGTAGACCATTCAGATTAAAGAAATAGTCGTACATGTATCCTGTATGATGATGACCATTATTCTTATTAATGATACCAATACAGCCAGGAAGTAGTACAAGAAACACACTTTTTTCCCCCCTTTCTGTAGTCTTTTCCTTTTCTGAAAGGAATGTCAAACTACATGGCAGCCACACACCTTAAATTAGAGTCCAGTCAAGTCTGTTATGTTTAGGAGTTCTTAGAGACACAGGTACGTACATGAAGAAAGGTAATCAAGTACAGTCTGTTTGCTGCGCATCAACAGGTGAAATATAAAGGCAGTAAGAATTCAGCTCATGCAATTGCTTTCTCCTGTTCTCATTTGCATTTGATCCCCTCAGGGACTGGGAGGAAAAGATAGCAGAAGAATGACTTCTTGCTTCTGATTTTGCAAATGCCAGATTTGGTGCAGCAGCACTGGAATGGTCACTAGAGGTGTCCCCTGTAGGCAGTGCTCAGCAAATCAAATTGTCACCTGTTTCTCAGCACCAGTAGGATATATTAATATATACTTAAACTGTGCCTTTCTTGCCTTCGTGTTCACCTGCTCCTTTGTCACAGATTTTGTGGCCTAGCTCCTATGGAGAGCAATTCAGAAAATAGGAAGAGACATGTGTAGACCAAGTGGCTATCACCATTTGTCTTTTTAATGGTACGACCAGTAAACACTGCAGAGGTATGTTTCCTCTATTAGATCATGATCAGAAGGTACATTGTTGAGAGTGAGATGATGCACAGCCTCCCTGCAGGTCACATCCTGCGTGTTTATGACCTGTCTGGGAGCTGAAACGTGTTTTCCACTAGGGAAGTTGCCTACCATGAAGCACCTTGTAAGGGATGCATATTGTCCATCAGTGATTGAGAGAGATTTTGTAGCGTGAATTTACACAATAGTACTAACATGATCATAGTGAGAATCACAAAGGAGGCATTTTTTATTAACAAGAAAGTGCCGCACATTAAAGAATCAATGATGTCAGAAATGAAGTCTGAATGCCATAGGAACACTTAGGATATCATAATTGTCTTTCATTTTATTTGTGGCCTTAATAGGATGTTGGAACCGGAGGTGGGTTTGTGGTATTTCTTTTCTATTGGCACCAAAAAGCCAAATATTAATTACTTTACTGAACTGAGTCCAACATTGCTGAGCTTCTCCACTGTTTAAGCAGGACAGATATAAAATGCAAGGCCATAGGCTCTTTGTATTCAGCACTTGAACAGGAGCCAGGCTACGTCACTTAATTTCTGTAAGTGGCTGGATCCTTATAGCCTTTGAAGAATAATGGCACCCACTGCATGTGCTGTGTTCACACATCTAAGTATCTGCCCCTACTTCTTCAAGAGCACCTGTTTTGTCATATAGGTAAGTCAGCAATTCAGACAATTCAAGGAAAAGTGTATGCAAAGCCATTGTGGGAGATTGGTAAGCAGACAAGAGGTTTTGCTGGATTAGGCGATCCTCTGTTTGAGTGCTGACTTTAGTCAATCCCACTTCTAGAGCTGTGTTCAAAATTTCTAGGCACTAGGACTCTTAATGGTGGTGATGCTTTGATCTCTGTGGGACTACAAATGTTGCATAAAGGAGGATACAGTTTTCTGGGAAAAAAAATGAGCAATCTTTATTTCTGTGTGCTAATAACATATTTTATGGTGATTTTTTTATCAAAAAGAAAAATAAATATTTTAATGTCACTTCCACCGTAGCAAACTCCCAATTTAAATTATAAAGTAAGAAATATCAAGAAAAATCAAAGCAAATTTTAACACAATCCTTTCTTACCTCTATCTTAAGAAATAAAAACAAAAAAAATATTTTAAGGAAAACTGAGAAAGTAAAGAAGCATTGTCATCTGCATTCTTTGCGAAGACAGTAATTTCTGCACTAAAATCACAGAAATCAGATAAAATAATTTATTTTTATCCCTCTTTTCAGGGTTTTTAGTTGTATACATCTGTCTTCATTTTTTATATAATGTGATTTTGTGTTTTATACCCACATAGGTAGTTTGGCCCCGATCCTACAAAGCCATTTCTGTCATATCTCTCATGAAACAATAGGAGCACAGCACTACTGACACGAGGACATTTATTTTAAAGTAGAACAGTCCACATCCCCTGAAAATCTTGGTACTGATTCAAAGTGGAAAAGAAATGTGTCTGCATTAAGCAGATTTAGTGGGCTCGGGTTGCATTCTGTGACCCGTTTCCCTACACAAAGTTAGCTAGAATGTTCTACTTGCAGTGTTTCAAGGTAGCTGAATTCTTGCCTTTCCTTAAGATATCTGAATACGAGACAATGGGAACAGAAATCTTGGGAAGACTGAAAATAAACACTGTATATCATTCTTGCTTCAAAAAATAAATTTAATAAATATTATTTTATTTATATTGGGATTTTTCCTTTCCTTTTTTTTTATCACACTGTAATCAGGACATGAATGATTATTCAACTTTTGGAATGTAATATCAAGTGGTGTCATAGCAAGTCAAATTCAGGATCTTGTAATTTTCCATTTGACTTTGAACAAACCTTACTTACTGTTGCTTTTTTATTTTTTTCTTTCATTTTTCTCTCTGTCTTTCTGATGTTTTGAATGATTGCTACTGAAGTTCCTTTGTGCTCAATCAGTTCAATGTTGTGCAATTCTTTTGGGAATCCAATGCTTGACAATTTTTTCTTGCTTGACTATCAGAAAAATTGACACAAGGTAAATGGTGGGACTGTCCCAGAGCATCACTGTAGGATGTAAATTTCTAGTGACACTTTAGTGACCAGAGGGGAAAGAGGATTAATCTGGCTCAGTCTAGTTTGAGGTTTTGCAATTACCGCAGACTTGCCTTAAGTAAGACATACAAGCTGTGTCGCTGCAATGCTTAAATATTTTAATAAAACTTATTTAATATTTCTAGTGTTGTTTTGTATTTTTTTATTCTTTCTGATTATTGACTATTGTTCATTTATCATTTCATATAATAATTGTTAATGCTCTTACTGCCTCACAGCTTAGCAGGAGTTGATTCTGTTTCAATATTCCTTTATTGCCATTCGGGATCTACAGGAAACATTCAGAGTTTCATACTGACATAGTTTATATTTTACTACAAGATGACTATTTATGACAAATCCTCTCCATGGTAAGCACTGATTTGTCTGAATGGAATTAGACTTTGTTCATTCATTATTACTTTTTATATTAGTTAGTACCTTCAGCCTTGCTAGAAAAGCAACCATTTGCATCAGTCCTCCAAACCTGTGTTGAGAAACATCCTCAATCCTTACCTTCACCAATTCCCAGACCACAGAGATGAGGCAAGTGCTGGGAGAGGCAGCAGAGGGATGAGAAAATGTATCTGTGGCTTTATTTCAAAGAATTCTGACTATAGTCAAAGTTTACAATATTAACTCCCCTTCATGTCTTTTAGATACCAATGAGAGCCCTCAAATACACATTTTAATCCAATTTTTCCCTTGAAAAAAATCACTTACCTGTGTTACTCTTTAACAGGTCTTAGATTTGGAAGCTTTAAATACAATTCCTAATTGTTATCAGTATCTACATCCAAACATGAGAATTGTAGCATGCTCGTTTTTTACTTCTCATCATTTGCCTGATAATGAATACGCTCTTTCACGGACAAAGAGGTAAAATCAGGCTGTGAAACATAAATGGGAGATTATCGTGTTTGAAAGAGAAAAGTAAAAAAATAAAAATAAAAATCCCCAAACTGAGGGTTTGTGAAAACTGCTCTCAATATATGTGGAAACAGTAACAAAATCTCTGATAAAGCAGAACTGAATTAAATGTGATTTTTCTCTTCCAGGTGGCCACATGAATTCTTTTATACAGCTTTGTCATGTGTTTTATCTGGTACCACCAGACTTCTTAACACTCTCAGCTCACTTGTGAGACTAAACAGTTCCTTCACAAGACAATGCTGTACTTTTTGCAAGAATCACATCCTTCTCATTAATTTTAATGAGCATTTAATGCGTCTCGAGTGTGTTATTTTTACATCCTGGAATTTGTGACTGCTGAAGGATTAGATGTGTGAATTTTTATTATTATTATTTGGCCTGAGTGGCGCAGCAGAGCTTGCTGTTCCCAGCTATGTGATGGAGCAGTACTGCACAAGGTATATCTTTATTCCTTCTTCATGTAGAGTTAAAAGTCTGGCACATCTGTGCCCTAATACAGACTAACGAAGAATAGAATGTTAAGGCTTTTATAGTGGTGTCTTATTTGATTTAGTTGAGTATTAACAATGCATAGGAAACAAAAGAAATTATCGGAAGAGTATCCTTGTCCTGTCTAAGCACTGGGTTCCATTGATTCTGTCTTGCCATCACAGAATATTTGCCTGTGTTTAGTTATTGTTATTTGTTTATATTTCAGAAAGATTAGTATATTTCTCTTATTTCAAATCAAAGAGTTTTTCTGACAGTATCAGTCTTTTTCCAGGCAGTTGACCACTTAATATGAGAAAGCCACTTCCTTAAATTATACATCTGGACTTGGTACCTGTATTATATTAGATTGTATCAGCTTGATTAAATTTTGCTTTTATATATTTTCATTGGCAGAACTTTCTGTGAACAGGATAAAGACATTTGAATTTGTCTCCTGTTTGATCAGGACATGCTGTTCTTCCCTTGCATTCTGTTTCCCATTCTTGATCAAACTGTAGCCTACCAAAACGTAAATGCAATCAGCAATGCAGACATTAAAAGTAGGTGCTATTATCTATAGGGGGAAAAAAATCTCTTATTGCTACTTCCAGCTAAGGACTAAGGTTGAGTAATTACTACTGCAGGGTTAATTTTATACTGTTTTATTAACACTGACATCTCAAAGAGGAGTTCGGGGAATTAGAAGGACATACATTTTCTATGAAATACTGTTCCACTTAAGGAAATTAAACAGTAATCTACAGTTTAATTGCAACAACAAAACGGAATAAAGATGGACTAGCATTAGAGTATGCAATAGATACTGCTGGATTTGTATTTGTTTGTTTTTTGGTTGTATACATGCTAAATAAGAAATATGACATTTTGGTTGTACATGTCCTTACTTTTCTGGCATTTTTCACTATTCCATATACTTTACAGGTCCCAGGTTAGTGAGACAGATGGAGAAGAAAGTTTCTTTTTGTTTGTTGCACTGTGCTCCCCATCTATCATCAGAGCTATGGAATCACTCTGTAACGAAAATCAGTGCTGTGCAGTGTTATAACCACAGTATCCACCAGGATCAGAGTTCACTGATGCACATGTTGTTGAGTTTTCTGTTGAGGCAGCTGCGCTACAAGCCAAGCAGAACATCTTATTTTGTTCCGACATGGTGAAACATAAGGATTTTTGTACATGATTTTTCATTTTCCACAAAGGATGATGCATTACTGGCACTACAGTTATCTCAAAGGTGGTAATGTTTCCCTGCATATCTCTACAAAAGCCAATGATCAGTGTTGTTTCATGTGGAACAATTATGCAAGGTGGTAAATGTGTGAAGTGTTGATATTTTTTCCAGGTTTTATAACTGAGCTGTTTATTTGTTTTTTAAATAGTTATTGGGCTAATACTAATGCTCACAGGCAATTTCAAATAAAAGTTTTTTAGGTAATTGAGTACAATGGGGTTTTCCCTCTAACATTTGTGTGTGTGTGTGTGTGAATAAACAATTTGTTTACAAGTCTAACACTTGGGTGCTAATAACCACAGTAAAAGAGAATTTCCAGTGCACTGAAAGCAGCATTCATAGGTAAATATCATAAACAATCAGATGGCTGAAGTAGGGTTGGATAGCTTGACATTACAAATAGTTTTGTGAGAATGAAAGTTGCTCCACATTTGAGCAGCACCATATTAATTCAGCCAGGTCAATCAGGCTCCCCCAAAACCAAAGAGTCTCTCCATGTCTGGAACTTGATTTCTTCCCTGCCCTAACTGTGGTGTCACCTGTAAGGCTGAAGGAAGTTTCCTGGGCTCTGATAAACTCTGTTACTGAAGGAAGAGTCAGTGGTGTGTGTGCAGGGGAGGAGGGAGGAACGGTCAGCCAGGGCAGAATGGTGCTTGTTGTGCCATCTCTCCTCAGCATGGACCAGCAGACATTAATTGCGAGTTCTGGTAAGAAGACTGTGCTATGAATTATAACAGTGATTATAACTGTAAGAGAGGATAGACTGCGGGTCTTTCCAGCCCTATATTCTGCCTGTAGTGGGCGAGAACAGGCACTTGGAGAAGCACAGAGGCAGAAAAAGAGGAGTCTTTCCTTGGCTAAACCCTCTTAGCAGTCAGCAGGTTAGGGATTATGCAGTACAGACTCAGCTCAGTGGAAGAATAAAATATCCAGGAAGATCCCTTATACTGGACATCTGTATAGTATTTATGACAATGGAATGATTAATTTTCTTCCATCAGAGGTCAGTTCAGGTAAAGCAGTAGGGTTTGTCACGCTCTAGAGTAAGAGGATTTGACTGGGTCATAAATAACTCACCACTGTATAGTATTTGCAACACAGCAAAGTATAGGTACTTCAAGGGAAAGAGCCTGCTATTTTGGGATGCATGTACACCACTAATGGAAAATCTATCCCCATTTGCACCGTGGCTTAGCTTCACATTCACAATGCATGTGTATTAAGAACTGATCAGTCTTCAGTTGATCTCAGCAGAAGACAAAGGAAATCAGAGAATGATCACTGAAATAAGGATTCATCATGAAACCGTCCTCCTTAGTGAAATGACAAGAGAAGGAAGAAGGGGAGAAATGATCCTATTACTTGTGACAGCCATCACCTTTGACAATTGCTATGATGCTGTGTGCTATAACTTTAAATATAGAGAATATAGTATAGAGAATGCATGGTGCAAAGCATGCTTGCAGCCATTGTTCTGGAAGGTGCGATAGATACATGACGTTATAGAAGATATGTGGACGTGTAGTTTTCTGCTCTTTTGTTCTGTTAGTGTGGATACGTGGGAAGTTAAGGATTTGTCAGGCTTAGGGAGAAATGGCTGCACTGCTGTCAGTGAGAGTTAAATCCTGGCTTTATTGAAATCAGTGGTTAAATCTAGAATATGGGATGTTGTTTTTCTAAATAGTGCAAAAAAATCCAGTTTGAGATTTCTGCTTGTTAACATTGTGCAAATATAATTCTTTTTCACAAACTACCTTCATACATCTAAAGCAAGAAAATATTGAGATAGTTTCTCCCAGAGCCCTGTCAGAGTTTTTCATCAGCTGAATTTTATCTCTGTTACTGATCTATATTTCATCCAGGATTTTTCTTTAACAGAGTGTGATAATTACGCTGGCTGGTTTGGTGACTATTTCTATGGGAATCTAAACTAAGAGCACTGCTTTTCTTCTCACTTGTGACTGTAGTATGTTTTGAAAAAGTTATGGAAAAGTTGGTGCATTAAACTAATACCTATGTGGAGGGAGAACCGGATCAAGGCATTAACTTTTTCCAGGTTATTTGGAATTCACATTTGTGAGTAAATTGGAACTCTGCACTGAGGCTTGGGATCCAGGATAGCATATTGGAAATGACCTCATAACATCCTGCCTTGCTGAACTTGGATAATGTTGAGGCAATATGGACTTGAAGGAGAAAAGGCAGCTACTTTACTGCCTGGGCTGGGAGTTACCAAATGCTTGCCAGCTTTGACTTCTGGAGGAGAGACACTGCCATCCCAGCTGACCTTCTAATGACATTGTCCTGTTTGGGAAGCAGAAGAATTGTGATCATCCTCAATAAATAGCACTGTACAAAATGAGAGACAATGATTTTAACACAAAGCTTTCCTTCAGAGTATCTCCTCCTTCTGTGATAAACTGCCCTTATCGTTCCAGTGTACTGATTTTGTTCTTAAATATTTTGAGTTCCTTGATGACTCTGATTTTTCACCCAGGGATCTTTTAAACAGCTGAGTGTTGAGGACTTGCAATTATCAGAGGAAAGCAGTGCCTTAAAACAATAGGAAAATTAATTGCAAGAGAACACGAAGTAATTCAGTTAAGCATAATAGTCTTGGAGTGTGTGAGCACCAAAGTGCAAGTGGACGTGTTGTGATTCATCTGCCTACTTTTAACAGCTACAATTCAGATTGAATTTAAATACTGTAAACACAAATCTTTTCGTTGTGCGCTTGGAACTGTAATACAGCTGCAAAGTTCCAGAGGAAAATGCTGCATTGCAGCTCCCTTTCTGTTTCATAGCAAATCTCTTCTGGCATGTGGCATGAAGGGGAGGAGCCTCAACACAAGCAGGCTGTTTTCAGCTTCATTATGCAGATCAGCCATCTCTATCACCCACATTATAAAAACATCTTTAACTTCCTTTGGGGATGGAGGATAGAGATAGTAAAGGAGGAATGAAAAAAAAAAAAAAGAGGTCAGACAGCTTACACACTGATTTCCCCTGGTATTACCATTCCAGTGTCTCTGAAAGTGCAGCATTTTTGTCTTTGTACTGATACAACAGCAACTGACATCCACGTTGCTTAATTTAAACTCAATTTAGCAGTGGGATTTGGTGCTAGACTTTCTGTCTGTGTTTAGGGTGAGTTTGATGGGGTGTTTCAGGAACACTTTAGCCAATGTACAGCCTTTGCATTGCTCTGTGTTGTGGTTCATAGATGGTTGCTGCCATCTAAAGAGGAAGGGCTTTTGAATAACCTTGAGAGGAAGCTGACCAACAGCCTTTCAGACATCTTTAAATACCATAGGGGCAAAGAAGATAGGATTTTGGAGTCTCATATTGACAGCATCCATGCTTTGTGACTTGCCTTCCAAAGAAAATTCCCTTCGTTTCTTGCAAAAAAAGGAAAAGCAAATGCTACATAGAGCCAGTATGGGAGGAGGGCTGTCCTCAGGCAACTTGGAGAACAGATTTGTGTAAATGGGACAATTTATTGCTGTGTCATACCAGCTGAAAGATAGTGGGGGGGTTAAACAACCGTATCAGCAGGACACAGCACAGTGTCAGTGGGGAGAGCACCAGTAACCTGCAGGACAAGAAGTAATACAGAAACACTCAAGGTCCCATCCTATCCAGCAGAGACTAAGGAGATTATCCCTTCCAGCAAGAGCAGATTGAAAATGAAAAGCGAACTACAATAAGGCTTTTTGCCATTGACATAGTATAGGTTAATAGAGAATATTCTGTTACCTTCCAGAAATCTCAGATATTCTAAAAAAATACACAGGGGTTCTGCTCTTTGGATTTCAGCAAAACATAGAGTACAAAATGAAAATCATTTTTTTTTCCCCACATTGGAAATTGAAACCTTAAAAAAAAAAAAAGAAAAGAAAATATAATGAGAGCAGCAATGTGCTGTCAATTTTTGCCAGGTATATTTTCAACCTTGTCATATATTTTATCCTCCTTCAAAATAATCTATCACATTTAAATAGAATTAGGAAGCCAACATACGCTGAAATAGGTGGTTGCCTCGCAAAAAAAAAAAAAAAAAAAAAACATTTTAGCAAAAAACAGGGAAGGAATTTGTTCACAGAGCTTTTGTTCTTGCCTGTTTTGCAACCCAGGCCTTTCTCAGGCCCACACGAGTTCAACTCTTGCATTTGAAGCCTAATGCTGAATCCATTACCGGGCTCTGGTGAGCCTGCAATGAATTCTTGTCATTCCTAGGAGGATGCTCATGGCTCTGTTAACAAGGTTGAAGTTGCCTGGCCCCAGGCTACATCTCCTATTTTAGGGAGGAAATAGTACAAAGGTTGAAATCACTTTTTTTTCCATTGCCTGTCTCTTAACTTTTCATCAGGGATGCATCATTTTTGCTACACTATTAAAATATTTACAGATTTGTTGGGAAACAGAAGTAGCATTCAGACAAAATATTCATAATCTTCCCCCATAGGTTCTGCATCCAAAACTGCTTCTACCAGTGCATTAATTAATTAAAGTACATTTCCTATTGTTTTTTAAAGTATCTGTCATTGCTGGAGTGCATCTGCTATTGAAGCAATTGCACTGAAAAAGACAGCACGATTATACAATATGGGTATTGTTTTGAAATTAAAAATAGAGTAAGAAACTGAGTTCCAGCACTCTTGAGAAACAGCCTGAGTGCTGTTACTTGGATATCCAGACTAGACAATTACTCATCTCATCTAAGATAAATGAAGAACTTGGGTCCTTCAAGTTTTTGGTGTCAAGCCAAATGATCATGGATGGAGCCCTTTATTTGGATAAAATAAACCCAGTTGTTGGAGTAGGGTAAAAACTGAAAAAAAATAAATGTATGTTGAACACTTTCATGTGGAAAATCTGGTCTGGCAAGCACACTGTGTTTGGTAATTGAATGCAAGAAGCAGCAAATATGGCTAATGGCTTACTAGTGTTCAGGAAAGCTATGTGGAAGAAATGATGTATATTTTTCCCAAAGGTGATGGAAATCTTTTGCTTGAATGATTTGTTTGCTGCAAATATAAGTGCAGGTCTTCTAAAACTCCTTATAAGTTTTTGATAAGCTTGTCAAATTTGTATGACCAAAAATACAGAGAAATATTAATAGGAAGAAAAAAGAATTTGTAAAAAGATTTTCACCTTTTTCTCAATAGTTTTTCATTTTGCACGAATAATCTGACAAGTGTTTGCACAATCCAAAATAACCTATTTTTTTCATTTGAAATTTAGCAAAGAAGCCAAATTGTCAGCTTCTTTCACAGTGCTTTAATTGACTCAGACCTGGTAGCACTCAACCTTTGCCAGGAGAGAAGACCATGAAGATTGTAAAACCGCTGGTCTTCATTTTGCAGCACAGAGAGGTGACTTGTTACTTGAGACTCAACTGTTTTCATGCTAAAAAGCATTGGAACCATTCCTAAATTGTCAAAGGTAAGAACAAAGTAATGCTCTTTAATTTTGATGGAAATTTTAAACACAGGGTTTAAAGTAGATCCCTTAAGACCTCTTCAACCCTTCTTTGATGGGAAAGGCTACTTCTTGCCAAACAAAGATTTCTTCAATATTTTTTCAGATGGGCAGATAAACCTGGTTCGTGATGATTAATTTCCTAATGTTTTGCAGACTATGTGTATTGTCTACTGCTGAAAGCGCGGCAGATGGGACAGAAGAGTGGTGCAACTGGGAATAACATCAGAGCTTTGAACAGAATTGATCTTCAAGAAGTGCTTTGCACCTTGAAGCGTTATTTTCAGAGGAAATATGAGTATTAAAATGTCTCTTCTTAAAGCAGTGGAAGTGATAGAAATGTACAAAATGTAAAAGAAATGAAATAGAAATAATGAATAGACTGAGCATTTTTGTAAGTTATAAAAATAATCCCGAGTTGCTCTTACCTGGCAAGTGGATGAGATAGACAAATAATGTCAATTTGATGTGCTTTCTAGAAGATCTGAAGTTCAGAAAACTTAAATTCCTCAGTCTGTTCTGATGAAATCTCTCTACACTTGCTGTTTTCAATTGCTATGGAAAGATTAAGAAAAATATGTATTGTACATGCTTGTGAATCTAATTTACCTCACATTCACATTTGGATCTAAAAAACTGCATCTTTCCTGCTGTCTATCATATATTCCACATTGTAGTTTTGTGGTCAAGTATTTAAACACTATCATTGTTGGAGTCTGGAATCAAGCAAACAGTTGGTACCGGGACTTGGTCTTCAGCATGTTTCCTTCTGGGCACAGAGACCACCTGAAAAGCATCTGATTTGAAGGAGTCTTTCAAATGCAGTCAATCTTTACCAGAAGCTGCTTGCATGGAAATCAATGGCAGAATTTCCAGGAAAAGCCAGCATCTGTGAGAACAACCAAAATTACATGGTCTTTAAAGTTAGACTTCCTGAAGTCCAATCACATAATAGCAAGCCTTGAATACAAGAGCACAGGGGAGATTTGGTGAATATTAAGCTAGAATCATTGCAAAACACTTATTTTCCTAGAAAAATATTTCAAGAAACACACATATAGAAAGGTCAAGCTGTTGAGAAGTCCGCCTACCATATACTCTTGAGAAAGAAAATGCATTTGCCCCAGTAAAACCATATTCATGGTGTGAGCAACAGAAAAATTAAGGAAATGCCAAACCACCACACTTCTGCAGCAAAGAGTTGATAATAATGATGTTGTCACAGCACAACGCCACTACAAAAAGAGAACAAGCTTTGCAAGCTCATGCTGCAAAACCCCACAAAAACATAATATAGTTGCAAAATAAAACAGGTTTTAAAACAGTTAAATAAAGTACACAAATAGTGTTTAGAAAGAGACTTTTTTTCTTGTGTATCTGCACTGTATTGTAGTCTTTGAAAATAATTTTTTGTTGAGACGAATTTATTAGATTCATGGAATCAGAATTGTTTTAGATGGAAAGGATCCTTAAAGGATTCACCTAGTCTAACTCCCCTGCAATGGACAGGGACAGCTACAGCTACATGTGGTGGCTCCGAGCCCTACCCAGACTGACCTCAAGTGTCTCCTGTTCCAGTGCTTCACTATCCGTATGGAAAAAACTTCCTTATACTCATCTAAATCCCCCTTTTTTTTTAATTTGAAATGATTTCCCTGTGTCCTGTCACAACAGACTTTGCTCAAGAGTCTCTTTCCTTCCTTGTTATAGACCTTTAGATACTAAAAGGCTGCTCTCAAATCTCTCTGGAACCATCTATTCTGCAGGCTGAACTGCCCCAGCTCTCAGCCTGTCCTCGTAGGGGAGTTGTTCCATTACATGGATCATTGTTGTTGAGGACGTGCTCCAACAGGACCACGCCTCTCCTGCACTGAGGACTCCACATCTGGATGGAGTACTCCAGATGAGGCCTCACCAGTGCAGAGTAGAGGGGCAGGATCTCTTCTCCCAACCTTCTGGATTAGGGGTAGAGCTTTTCTTCAAGAATCTAGAGTTAGATAAATAAAAATAAATGCCTCAAATATTGGCTGAGGGATGGAGTATAATATACTTGTATTTTCATTAGCGTAGCTAGCTCTGTGCTGGTCACTGTGGAATATTAAATATTGGAAATCAATAGAGTAGCTTTATATATGTACAGTGCATTTTATGAGTAATTACTAATACCTTACTGCTCTGCATGTCTACATTCATTTCAGCAAATACTGGTGGTTTTAATGTTGATAAATGTGTAGTATGAACTGGCTGGCTTAATTAAAACTGCTAGGTTGGAAACACTGAATACCGTGTGATGTTTTATTCAGGATTATAGCAGCTTCTGTGAATGTTTGTGGGGATCACTGTGAAACCCTGAAACATATGCCACTCATCAAGGCAAGGGACATGTCAGCACCTGAAGAGCCACACAATCTGTTGTGAGGCCAGAATTTCCCACAGCCGTAGAGGAAAGCAGGGGTCACAGGAGGCTTTGGGGTTGAGGACAAGGAGGAGGGGGCCACCTCACTCCACTCAGAACCATCTCCCAGTACAGTGCTTGGTCCCTCCCTGAGTCAACACCTGCTCTAGGTCTTTTAGGGAGAAGACTTCCTGGAGAAGTCACACTACTGTAGAAAACTAAAAAAATTGACTTGTTTTACTGTCTTAAATATATCTGGGTCGGTCCTAATTTGCCCTCATTGTACTCATGCCTGCTTCCTTATTTATTCATACTCATGGTATGAATTTTGTTAGCTATGATAATTTTATTTGAGATGAAATATAATATTAACTGAGTTTCTTATTGCATTTCCAAAATGAATTAGTTGAATATTTCCTTGAAATGCCCCTTTAATTTTTCATGTAATAAATTATTTCAGTTTATATTTTACAAATTTGTATATCACAGACTCAGTGTTTCTCTCATGCCTTAAATGAAATATACTGAACTTAATAATAGTCAAGCTTTTGGACATACAGAAAATAAACCCAAGGAAATCACGACCAATTTTTTTTTTCCTGTTTATAAAGTCATGTTTTTCAAGTTATATTTTTAAATGATTGCCTGTTTAGGATGTTTAAAGTGAATAAAATTTATTAAATGAAGTTCATTCATATTCTTTCACATTAGATCAGATTCCTGTGTAGGAAGTATTTCTGTAGCTGATCTCTGTAGTCATTCCATGTGCCAGAAAATAAAATAAAATGGGATTCTTCAACCATGTTAACTCAGATCACAGTTTTAAAAACTGAATGCCCACTGACTCTTAATATAACTCAAAATTTTTCTTTTTGGCCAGAGATATGTAGCTGCAGTTAGGCTAAATAAAAGCAGTTCATTCAGATTATATAAAAATTGTATTTAAAAGAATTCCCTGAAAACAAACAAACAAACAAACAAAACAAACATAAAAGGACCTGTGGGGTATCTGGGAAGGGAAGAATGTTGTCAAGTTGAGATACCACATAGCTGGATGATGTCCAAAGTCTCCGGTGCTGAAGACCTTCAGACAACGCTGGGTCTGATACTGTTCTGAGTATGATTCAAACCACGTAATATTTATGATAGAATTCATTCTTTTCCTGTCATTATCCCTTTGACAGGCACTTCAGGTGTGATATCATTCTTGCAAACAGGCCCTTAATATTCAGTTTACTAAAGACAAGGTGCTGATTTCCTTCTGTGGGCTGGTAGAATCAGAGATGTATGGATCTGACCAAAATTTCTACCATATTTTGCCTGAGAATTTTAAAGTATTTTGTAATTAAGGAAGAATTTTAACAGTAAATCATGATCACGTCCATCTGTATCCCATTCTCTTCTTATGACTGGATTTTTGTTACTCTGCTAACTCATCATTTCAGTGAAATTCAAATCTTATTGATAGACCAATTATTTGGTTTCTTTGGAAAAAAATGAGTTTTACCTCATAGCCAGTTTTTGTCTCAAGTTGCTAGGATTTGAACAGCTGCATTTGGCTTGAGTACAGCCCCGAGGAGAAGCATTTTGGGGGTGCTGGTTGATGAAAGGCTTAAAATGAGCAGGCAATGTGAGACGGTAGCTCAGAAAGCTGACTGTATCATAGGTTGTATCAAGAGAAGTGTGACCAGCAGGTCAAGGGAGGTGATTCTGTCCCTCTACTCTGCTCTTGTGAGACCCCAACTGAAGTACTTCATCCAATTCTGGGGCCCTGAACAGAAGAATGGCACTGAGCTATTGGAGCAGCTACAGAGGAGTGCAACGAAGATGATCAAAGGGCTGGAGCATCTCTTCCCTACAGAGACAGGCTGAGAGAGCCGAGGCTCTCTTCCAGTACTCGATGGGGGCCTACAAGAAAGCTAGCGAGGTACTATTCATAAGGTATGTAGTGACACGATGAGGGAAAATGGCTTTAAACTGGAAGAAGGTAGATTTAGACTAGATATTAAGAAGAAATTCTTTACTGTGACAATGGAGAAACAGTGAAATATGTTGCCAGTGAGGTTGTGAATGCACCCTCCCCCTGGAAGCATTTAAGACCAAGCTGGATGAGGCTTTGAGCAACGTGGTTTAGAGGGAGGTGTCCCTGCCTACAGCAGTGGGTTGGAACTAGATGATCTTAAAGGTCCCTCACAACCCAAATATTCTCTGATTCTATGATGTGTTAAATCTCGTAGCTTGCAAGGTGTTTGCTAAGAAAAGCATTCTCTGAACCTTCATTTTGTTACAGTTCTACTTGAAGACTACAAAACTTTAGGATGGTTTTCAAAGCAAACTGAAAATTACACTTAGCTATATGACATATGCAGTTATATTAAATAGTCACAGCTGACACAAAATTGCTAGTGAATCCATTGTCACAGTCCTTTTTTTGTCAAATTCTTTGTTCTGGATCTGTCTAGATCAAACACCATGTACTGTTACTAAAGAGAGTAAATTAACTTCCCTGCTAGAGTTTTTCAAGGAAGAATATAAACTATAAGAATATAATCTCCTGCAAAACAAGGGCTCCCACATATCCTTACCTTCTTCGTGAATGATCTCTGCAGTCTCTAAACAAAAGATCACAGTTAAATGCAGTATTTTATGGCATTATTTCATATAGCCACAAGAGGGGGTGTGAAGAACATCATCTGTTTTGAAATTTCTTCCTAAGACTTTCCTTTAGTACATGATATGTTAGAGGTATCACGAAACCAGTCATTTCATGAAATGACTGAAATTTTCAGTCATTTTTCAAAATGACTCCTTCACTCACTCGTTTGGCAAAATGACTAAAAGTTTCATGCATTTTATGAAACGACCAACGTGCTGGATATTCTGCTACACTATTTGACTGTTTGTTTCATTCAGTAACAGGCACATTGTGAAAAAGGAGTTACTGGAGAAGGATCCTTTGCTTTTTTTCTGCAGTCACTGCTGAAGATGGCTCTGAATTTTGAAAGTAGCTTGAGAAAAGAACTTTACAAAAATTATAGGAAGTTCCCAACTACCTGATGCTTAAGGAAGAATGCTATGCACCTACTGCTGAGATTTAAAATGCAAGCCAAGATCCCAAATCAAAGCCCAGATATAAGTTCTACCTGCTTGCCAAGTAAGTTTTAAAGATCACTATATATATATATATATACATATACATATATACATATATATATGCTTCCTGCTGTCATTATTATTTATCTATTTCTTTGTAATGGAATTCCCAGTTAATTATTCCATATTTCCTCCACTGCTCATTGGTATGAAATTCCATACTGTGTTGACAATGTTTCTAATTAAGTAACTTGGGACTAAAGAAGCATCTCCCATATACTATGTGAGTGTTGACAATAATATATACATATTACTACAGTCCATGGTGGTTATGATAATTTCATAAATGTTTATTGCTTATTGTCTAAATGTGCAAACATAACCAAATATTTCTGCCTTTAGTGCCTGAAAAAAAAACAGGCAGGGCAAATTGACCACACTGATATAAGCTTATATATGAAGGACTCAAGGAGATAATGGTGTACCAAGACTACCTGCTCAAATATTATGTTTTCTGAGGCCTTACCTCAGAATGCCAAAAGTGGCCTTTCAGCTTTTCAATAGTTTTCTCCTGTCTGATGCTTCTGTTGTGTTACAGAGTGACAGCAGAACTGAATTCACCACTAAAATCATCCAAGAACTGAAGACTCTGTAGCCTCTATTTAGTTTGATGCATGGAAAAGCAAGACATCAACAAGGCTAGGGCTCTCTCAAAACTGATATTAAACATACAGTTCAAACATGCACGGTAGACGATCATTAATGGAACTGACCTGTAGGAGCTTGTTTAGCCCCATTCTCTAAAGTACTATCCACCAATCTGTAATAAAATGGTCACCCCATACAGCTCCATTGGAAACCAATCCCAAATGTGGGCTTATCTCAAGCTTTCTCCCACAAGGGATCATTAACCACCTCCATAGCGCGCACAATCTGCTCTCAGTGCTCAGCAGTTTTTCTGTTGACTCTGCTCCAAAAACACAGCTAGAAGATAGAAATGGTGTAGGTGACCAAAATGGAACTTTAGGTAATGTAAATCTTAAACCTGTTCATGTATCGCAAGCCTGTCAGAAAGGATTCATCCTGACCCACAAAATGCTCCAGCCACTGACACCCTTGAGTTAACCTTGGCTTCTGGGGTACCATCCCATTGCCCCACCTGGGCAGATTTCCCACAGAACATGTTACACTGTGAAATCAGATAGATGAATATATTGAAAAGTAAGGCAGATATAGTAGCTAGGAAGTTATGTTCATGGTTCTGGCAAGTGGGTAATTTTACATGAAGATTTTAGAAATAAATGTGGAAATCCATTTGGTTTTAGAAATAAAGAATGAAAGTAATTTTGCATGTTGCCTTTTGAAGTTAATCCAGGTAATGAGATACCAGGCATGGTGTTTTCCTGCTAGTTTCAGTAACTTTGTTCAAGTTGTGAAACTTCTATTTTACAGAATGACGGAATGAAACAGCCCTTTTGTGAAATAGCTGATAATGTTAAACATTTCCTGAAATGAGTGGTTTCACAATATGACTGTAACACAGGAAACTCCAGAGTCAACCATTACATTTCCAGTTACATATATTTCCCTGTAAAGCACAAGGAACAGAAAAATTAGGAACAGCATTATTTTAAGCCATGCTCAAAGGAGAGCAGAGAAAAGGAAAAGAAGCATGTACCAAGTGAAAATGGTTCTCTAACGACACAACATAACATCCTAAAATGGATTATAATACAAGCCTTCTTTGCAGTACATATTTAGCTATAACTTACCATTCTGGAAGGCACTATACTGACATATTTTAGAATAAAATAAACCATCCAAGTTGGGCAGAGTTATTCATGCAGCTGTTGTGCAGCCCTATGTCTTCTGAAAGAGTAGCTTAGATTCATGTTTTTGCTATATGCTCCATCATGGGAGTGTAAATTACAGTTCCTTGAGCACTCTCTTTTTCTCCCATGCTCCCGCCTTGCTGCTTTCCTGAAGTGCCTCATGGGTCAGATGTGAAACTTATCACTGCCACCTACTCAACCTTTTCATTAAGATCTCTGTTCCAGTCCATTTACCTTTCTTCTGCATATTTTATTTAGTTCTGTGCTAAGTAACAACTCTGTAATTAAGAATACTGGCAGCTCATAGACAATTTTTTTTCCCTGTTTTTCTTGCTCTTTTTTGGAAGCTTAATTGCTATCTTTTTAACTTCCAGGTTAGAGCAGTGGGGCGCAGGAGTACAGTTCATCAAAGCCATTGTATTGATGCTGATGCATAAACTGCCTGGCATGGGATACCGCAGAGTAACAAAGGTTCATTATTTCACTTGTATTTGACACATGACCTTGAAAAATGTAAATGTTAAATCTATGGTAATTTGAGAGTTCACCCTGTCATTTAATATGCACAGTCCTCTTTCTCCTTCTCTTTTTCTTTTTCCTGTAAATTTGCTATCCCCAAGGAAAAAGCATATTACAAGGTATCTGAATTTAATTATAACTGAAAGATGATACCCCAAAATGTTATGTTATGAGAATCTTATAAGCCAAGAGAACAAGTCTGAGGGAAAAACGCTATGGCGTTGTTAGGAAAAAACTCTACAGTGAATGAGAATTTCCAAAAATGAACATCCCAGTTCTTGGTTGTCCACCTTGAAGTTTTCTCAGAGGATCCAGATCTGGAGATATTATGGAATTTCTTCTCTCTCTATATATATTTCTTGCAGATGTCTATCTGGAAAGCATTGAAATTGTGGTACACAAAATAATGAGTTGATTCTTAAATTTCTTGCTTTAGACAAACGCTTCAAAAACTGCCTCCCCTGCCTCCATCAGTGGTTGCTGAGTAGATCTGCATTCAGAAGGATGTTTGTGAGAAGCAAACAAGATATGTGGGTTTACATGAGCATTTGAATTAAAACATCAGGTGTCCTTTGGAAGCTATTTGGGAGTCAATCTGTGAGCAAGCAGAAACCCAGCCAGGTGACTAGCATGGCTGCAAGTGATAGTGTTAACACTGAGCAGGCAGCAGGAGCAACAAACAGCCTGTGAGCCTCTCATAGGCTGCAAGATGTTTCCATGAACCGTTTGCAGATTAATGTTTATTGACAAGTAAATCTGCAAAGCTTTGAGTCTTTCAGTGAGTTATTTTCAAACAAAAGAAGCTGCTAAATATGTCCAACTATTTGGTAGAAATTTAACACTGTTTATTGCTTAGTTGAGCATACTTTTCAAACATAGAAGTGAGTGACTGCCTTACACAAGATTCATTCTGAATTTCCCATCTTGTTGAAGATCTGTCAGGAAAGCATAATGTTTTAACTAAATGCATCTGGAAGAGAGGTAAGTCAGTTTAACAAAAAAACAAACAGAAAAAACCAACAAAACTGTAGGAAGGAGTGATGTAGTTGAAGAAAATCAATTTGTATATTCAATATGTTGAGTCACAGAACACCTTTAAATACTGTAAATATTTTCAAAATTATTTACAGTATGAAAAGCCTAAGCTGTTTCCTTCTCAGAAGAATGAACATTAAGGGAGAGAAAATAGAGAAAATTTGTTAGACAGTTTAAGTCTTACCCATGTAGTAAAATGAGCACTAGAAAGAGAAGCAGCAACGTTTTCTTCACAGTTCCTTGTAGTAAATGCACTCTTCCATGAAGGGGCTGTTGCCCTGGCTGTGCATGTTGACTGTCACATGTAAATCTGCTTTTCCAGGCTGAACTACACCTGATGTCACAGCACAAAATAAGCACATTCTTGGGCCTTTCTCTTACAGTTACTTAGCACCTTAACACACTAACTGTTGCTTCTGCATCCCTAGAAAATACTTTCATGCATTTCCACAAAGGGTCATAACAGACTTGGTGAAGAGAACATGCCAGCTTAGGGACAAATTTGAAAGGACAGTAGCCAAGAGTAAAGTAATTACTGTCAACTGAGTCCAAGAAATTTAGTCATCTTATGTATGACCTTATCATAAGGAACTATATGGAACAGGGCTAAAGAAGTGTGCATGTGTCACTGATTGATTTAATCCAGTTGAACTCTTAATTTTTGGCTAGAGTCTGAGAAGTTAGTGAGCAATCCTTTTATTTCATTAACCAAACACTTTCAACACAGGGTAAAACCAGCCCTTTATTTACTGTTTACATCTAAATCATTATCTTCAGATATCTGGATATTCTACTCTTCAATAGTAATGTATATGTCACTGTCACTTGTTGCTTTGTGCTGGTCATTACGCCCCTGCATAAGCTTCAGCTGCAGTGTAGTATAGATGTACAATCCATACTCTGATCTTACCTGAAGCCTGACCTTGAGACATTTTCCCTCTGTGGTGAGCGAATTCTTACACTAAGATTGTTTGTATATGAACAGACAGGGCCCTTGGTTTTGCTACTGTCTTTCCTTTTTCTCTTGAAAGACCTTAACACTTGCAGTAGAGTAAAATTAGACATATATCACTTGCATTTATTATTTGCAACACATTAACAACCAGAAGTCATATGCTGCATTTAGTTGTTGCTGTAGAAACACCTACATGTGCACAGGAAATATCCTAGAGACATTATTTAGAGATCCAGTCAGAAAATGGTATTTTGTTCTCAGGGAAATTCTGTTTTATCAGAAGTAGGAAATTTTAGCTAGCAGGTCAGCAGGTTTCCACTTGTAGAGTAAGTGCCAACATTTTGTGGAGAAAATAGGAATTTTTCACACATAAAATTGTAAGAACTAAACAATTAGACTGATCCTATAAGATTACAGGTGACCTCCTCTCTCTTATCACTGTGGAATATATAAAAATTCTTCCCATTTTCTAGTCATGAGTTGGATCATACTCCAAGTTTATCTAGCCCAACCTTATACCTGCATTATAAAGATTTCCTCTGCAAAATATCTTTAAGCTGCAACTTTTTTTGTCCCTCACAAATGGTCACAAATCATGCTCACACCCAGACCCCTTCATCTTAACTGCTTCAAATTCTTTCTGTATACTGCAGCTGTCAGCTTGACCCTCTCATTTCCTTTCACAGTTCTGCTGCAAATATAATCTTCTTGTTACAGCATTCTGCCCTTCCCACCCTCTCTCTGCACCCTCCATGGATACTCTTTTTCATTTTAAACATTTGCTTTCCCTGCCACTTGTAGATGATATAACATCACCTCTTTCTCATGCATTATCAACAAGTTTAGGAAGAGCAAAGCCAATACAGGGATGATATCTGTGACTTTGGTTTTGAGTTACTTTTTAGCTCTATTTTGCACCTCTGAACTTTTCAGTGCATCCACCATCCATATAGTTCACATTCATGCACCATTTTGATTTTTGCCACACTGTCCCTTACCTTGAAGGGAACTCTGGTCTCTGGAAGCCTTTGTCTTCCATTTAACATGAAGCAGATGATTTTCTACTCACCTGGCTCTGCTTGGCAGGTTGTTGGTGCCTCTATGGAGTCCCTTGCTGAACGTAATTAATTTCCTCTCCTCACAAAGGAGGATAGCACCAACTCTAGGTAACTTGTGCAGAGTTCAAATGAGAGTGAATGAGTACACCTCAAGGTCCTTTTTAATAGGGGGGAGAGCCCCCTAAACAGCTTTGTAGAAAAATGATATGTTTTCTGAAATTTCAGCTTAAAAGAAGCCCAAGATCAAAACGGAAACCACTCATATTTTGTGTTCTTTCTCACTCAGTGACAATCCACAGATCAAATGTGCTAGAAGAAAGAGCCAGAGGAAATACTCCTTCCCAAGGACCCTTCAACTGCAAAGGAAGTTCTATTACTTGGAAGACTGTGCTTCTTTATCACTGAGCAGAAGAACCAGGTATTCCATGAAGATAAAGTTGCTTGTGCCTGTCTGGAGCAGAAGAGGGTAGCCCTGAAACTCCCCAACACAGCCAGTGGGAATTTGGAGGTTGGATCTCTCCCAGATCAGTGTAAATGCCTTCAGCATTATCTCGCTGCTCTTTAAAGGAAGCTGGACTAGACTGGAAGCTGAGCAGGTTTTTAAGCCAGTGCTCATGAATGCTCAGAGAGCTCAGACTATGGGTTCATCCCTAGAGTGTGAGGCAAGAATTAAGCTTATTTACCAGTTTTGAATTCTATCACAATCCTTATTTTAGGAAAAATCACACTGTGCTGTATCTCTTTCATTACATGTGTTGAATTTGTAATTTGTAAGTCTACACCTCCTGTTCAATTATAGAACTATATAGTATAGTGATTTCAAGTGACAGATTCACTAAATGCATAGTTTGTTGGAATTATATCTGCTTTTTTTCTTTATTTAGGCTATATAGGCTCATTTAAATGACTGTTTCTTTTCTAACCTCCTGGCAGAGAGGAGGATGACAAGAACTCTTACTCAGGCCATTCATATTAGAACACTTCTGTGACTCTCCATCTTTTCCTTTTCTTTATCTTGGTAAAGCAGATACCACAAAGAAATGCCAGCAACCTATTATCTGTTGAGTTTACTTTTTAATAGCAAAATAATTCAGCACTTACAAATAGAAGTTTTACATGAATAATGACTCAGTCAAGCAGTTATATGTCACTTAGCTGGAATTATGAAGTGCTTCCTTGGACAATGTGGTCAGTTTCCAGTCTGAGCAGGCCTTGGCTATGCATTCATGATGATTCAGAACATTGTTTCATGTGATTTTTCCATACATTTGCAATTTTAAAAAATTTTAGTATATTTGAGTTCTTGCATTCCCCCATCACTGTGAAATGATTTATGGTTAAGTTGTATTTTCCTGGCTTCTCTTGGGCTTGCAAAAGACAGTAAGTGTTTTATGGCAAACCTTCAAACTCCTGCCTGAGGAAGCTCTGTGCAACCAGAATCCTTTGTCTATATTCCCTGTTTCTTTCCAGTCAATGAAAATGATAAAAATAATGTTTGAAAGCCAGCATAGCTATCCGTGACTCCTAAACCTGTTAAAATGTTTCGTTCATCCTGAAATATCCTAAGCGTGACATAAAAGAGAAAATCCCAGTCTATTGCTCTGACATGTGATGTGTCTGCTTATCCTGGCTGCCTCGTACACTGGAGCATTTCTGGATGAAGCTGGCTGTGATGGTTCTCCATTAAGGCAAAACATCAGGGAGAGTGCTCCCACTCTCCTTCTTTGTGAATTTTGATAACAGTTTTTCCTATTTTATCTGTATGTTTAGGTGATAATCATAGGAAGCCATGTGATAGCTTGTGACACCACAGCTGCTTTCAATTTCAATTTTCGCACTTATGCACATCCCCTGAGACTTTGGCAAGGGAGTGTTTTGCAGACAGAAGGAATTGGGTTTGCCAACCATGTTTTTTTGTTTTTCAGTATCTTTTCACAAGTTCTTTTTTCTTGGAGAGGTAGGGAGAAGAGTGGAAAAATCACATTTTATGTTATTTTTAGTTAGTTAATGCTGCATAGAAACCATGAAATGATTCACATGCATGGAATAAGGGAAAAAAATCTCATTTTCTGTTTGAACATGTGACATTAGTACCTACAGTATCTAAAATACTGGTCTACCATGTATATCACAGACTTGGTTCAAATGCAGTTTCTTGAGTGATTACTCTTTAGGAAAACAGTAGTTGAAGAGAATAAACAAAAACAGATGGCAGGAGGAAAGTATTACAAGAAATCACATGCAACTCCAGGTAACTTTGGAAGAGAAATGCTAACCCAGTCCATGTCCGAGACATAAGCTGGCTATAAGTGGCATACTTTATTCTATTGTATTTGTGTCATTGATATTGTTTTTATTTAAAGTTTTATCTTTAAATAATGGAGATGGAGATATGTACTCTTGCATTCTGACCTCATTTAAATTTTTCCTGTCTAGGATAAAAAAAAAAAAGAACTTCTAGAGCTTAGAATCACAAAATCTCTTCTCACAAATCCCTCAGAAATGCAATGAATCCAATTCCTTTCTTCACTGCGGTTATTTTCCAAGCCAAATGATTTGTATAGCACAGGTATGGGGATGTAACTCAGCCTATGAAAGTACTCCAGCTGGCTGTAAAAATATATACAGTAACCTGCAGTCTCCATGTTTCTATTGTTTATTTTTCAAAGCCCACAGTATCTCTAATGTATTATCCGTACATGCATTTTGACTGAAGAATAGAGATATGGAACCAGTTTTACTGTTCTGTAGTAAATAAAGGGCACAGCTATTGTCCTGCTTTTTTTTTTTGTTGTTGTTGTTTTGTTCTTTTTTTTCTGGAATGGAAATAATTTTCTTCATAGTGTCTGGTATGAGGCCATGTTTTGGACTTAGGAGGAAAACAGTGTTGATAGCACAGAGACTTTTCAGCTGTTGTCAAGCAGTGGCTGCAAAGACCTAAGGAAATTTCAGTTTCTTGTGGTGCCCTAATAAGGAAGAGCTGAGTGTGCACAAGAAGCTGAGAGGGAACTGAAGAAAGACAGACAACTTAAACTGGTCAAAAGGATCTTCTGTACATTGTGAAATCATGCAAAACTATAAAAGTGGGGGAATTGGATATGGGGTTGTCACAGCTCAGGAAATGTTCGAGCAGTGGTTGGTGGTTGGTGAGTAATTGTGTTGTCATAGAATCATAGAACACTTTGAATTGGAAAGAACTTTAGAAGTCACCTCGTCCAACTCCACTGTAATGGACAGATGGAGCTGCTCAGAGCCCCATCCAGCTTGATCTTGTGTGTCTCAGCAGAGATGGCCAGTGCTTTATACTGACTCATGGATGGTGCATCAAGGACAAAGCATCTACCACCCCTATGGGCAACATGTGCCAATGCCTCACTACTCTTATTTTAAAAAAACTTCTTCCTTATGTCCAGCCTAGATCTCCTCTCTTTTATCTTGACATTGTTTCCCTTTGTCCTATCACAACAAACTTTGTTAAAGATTCTGCCCCTTCTTCCTTATAGCCCCACTTAGACACTGAAAGGCTGCTCTCAGATATCCCCAGAGCCTTCTCTTCCCCAGGCTGAACAGCCTCAGTTCTCATCCTGTTCTCACAGGAGATGTGTTCCATCCTTTGAATCATTTGTTCGATCCTCCTCTGCATGTGCTCCAACAGGTCCATGTCTCTCCTGTACAGAGGAATCCACATCTGAAAGCAATACTCCTTTGCTTTATTGCTGCATATGACCACAATTGGCATACAGTTAAATATTCAGACCTACTTCTTTCCCAGAGGTAAAAATAAAAGCAAACTCTCATTGAGGTCACAGCAGAGGACATGGAAAATTATTTGTACTACCCACATATCTAAAAAGAAGCTATCTCATATTTATTTTTAAGCTCAAATTCCTGCACTTTTAAAAAAGAACAATGACTTTAGAAAATGTTAACTCCTAATAGTTAGACAGAAGACTCAAGTACTGCTTTCCCAGACTAGCTATCACATATTTTCTATAAGTAATTTAACTGAATCTCTCCCTGTCATGGTTTTATGATTTTTGGTAAATTATAACATCATGTGGTGCATTGAGAATTAAAGAGTTAATGCTTCAGCTCCATGGATCATTGATAGTTACAGGTATACCTGTCTCAGAAAAGAATAACTACGTTCCCCAGAGGACTTTGCATTGCTTTGTATTTTTATGTTTTTCCACTCAGAGGGAAAGATAAAAACTGTTTGTGTGTCATGAGACACTCTCTTCCCTTAGTGATCGACTCAGCAGTAGATGCTCACTGCCATCTTGGCTTCAGCATTAGCATAAGGCCTTCAGTTTATCAGACACTCTCTCTTGCTCATTTTATTTGATTTATTAGCTTCAATTCCAACTATACTGTATTATATTGTGTTATTTTGCTTTCTGATATCTTGTTTAGTAAATAAACTTTCCTCCTCAGATTGTTGCCACTGTTTTGTTTTTATGCCCATCTCCCTTTCCCTTTTCCCTTTTCCCCTTCCCCTTTCCCAGGGTGTGGGTCCATGGGTCCCCCGTACCAATCGTCATGGGACTGGGCTGAACCAGCCCATTAAACCATTGACACTTCCTAAAAATTACTGTAAGTTGTTCATCCATATTTGTATGAAAGGCTGCTTTCAGCTCATAAAATATCATCCTAATTCCATTCATAACAAGTAAATTGAGTTATTATCTTCAAACAAGATTAGGTAACATCTTGTGTTCTTTGTTCTTCAGTGTTAGATTACCATAGAAGAGCTACCAACCTGTTGCAGGTAGTAAACTGATGCTTTTATACAGTAAATATTCGATGTGGTTTAAACTGACAGGCAGCTCATCACCACCCTCTATGATGGCGTAATGCATCTGTGGACAGCAGAAGAGCCACTGATGGCATCAGGACTTCAGTAAGGACTTTGACATAATTCCCTTTAGCATCCTTCTGTCTGATTTGGAAAGATATTGATTCGATGGATGGACTGTTCAATGGACATGGAACTGGTTGCATGATCATGCCAGAGCAAAGCTGTCAATAGCTCAGCTTGTGAATGGAGATCAGTGATGAGTTCCTCAAGGATCAGTACTGGGAGTGACGTTATTTAGTATCTTCACCAATTGCACTGACAGTGAGATCAACCGCACCTCCAGGAAGTTTGTAGATGAAACTAAGCTGTGTGGTGTGACTGACATGCTTGAGGTACAGGATGTCATCAACTGAGTCCTAGATAGGCTTAGGCAGTGGGCTCAGGTGAACCTCATGAGGTTCAATAAATCCAAGTGCAAGATCTCGCACTGGGCTTGCACCTGGATCATGACAACTTCCACTCTCAGTACAAGCTGGAGGATGAAAGGTTTGAGTGCAGTCCTGACAAAAAAAGACCTGGGAGTACTGATGGAAGGCAAGCTGGATATGAGTCAGGAATGTGCCCTCGTATCCCTCTGTGTCCTGGGCTACATCCAAAGTGTGGTCAGGAGGTCAAGGGAGGTGATCCTGCCCCTCTCTCTGTGCTGGTGAGACCTCACCTGGTGTACTGTGTCCAGATGTGGAGTCCTCTGTACAGGAGAGACACGGACCTGTTGGAGTGCATACAGACAAGAGTCACACAAATGATCCAAAGGGTGGAACACTGTGAGAACAGGCTGAGAGCTGGGGCTGTTCAACCTGGCAAGATCTGTGGGAGAAATGGGATCTGTAAAAGAGATTCACATAGTTGCATGAAACAGACAAGCTTTTAGGCCCATAAGACATCTTTCAGGACTGAAATTGAAGTGGTTATCTTCAAAGCTTAAAACAGGTTAAGAACAATTATTCTGAGTTTAATTAGATTGTTAATCAGCCAGACCATCTGAGGGAAAATACTTAGGTGAAACTGCAGTTCACTGTGAAATTTATGAGCATTATTTCCCATTAAATTGCCAAATCTCAAAAAGTTAAAATGCAATGATTTTCTGCATTGTTGTTAGAAAGGATATGCCTGACTTACTTCACCTCTTTGTTTCTCTACATTGACCAAGATTCAGGGGCCTTAGACATCTAAAATTAATTCCTTCTAGAGAACAGGCAAATACACCATGAATATTTGAACAAAAAAAAGCATGTGTTAGTATAATTGAACTATTGAGCTATCACTGTGTAAATGGAATTACACTAGAGATCTCAAGAAAAGCAATGGCTGGGCATTACTTTCCAACAGCAAAGAGGAAGAAGAAGGGAAAATAGTGCAGAAGGCTCTGTAGTTATCAGAAGTTTGGGATTCTCCTTAGTAGAAAGTCAAAGACTTGAGGTTTTATAATCTACAAAAAACAGAGAAGAGGCTGTGAACTTGTCTGATCTGAAGATGTGACACAATAGATGTATCCATTGGCCTCATTTAATAACTCATTGTTATATGTATTAAATTATATTCAATCTTCAATGTACTTATTCTCAGAGCACATGAATAAGGTCAATATTATCCCTACAAAGGAACAAGAATCAAGGCAATTTTGTTCTCTGCGGCAAGAGATTTCAAATTGTAAAGTATGACAAAATAGAAATAAAATATCTGTCCTTATACATTCATTTTTCAATATTCAACTTCCTATACTTGTGAGTAAGCACAGTTCTTCTCTTTCTGTCATTGCTATTCCTGTGAGACTTACTGCAACTGTTTGGTTGTGCCTTTCAAAATCCATGCTTGATTTTCTTTGGATGCTAAAAGCATGAAAAAACTTGTCCTTGCCCCACAACAGATGATCTCTGCTGTTTTGTGAATATGGTCCCAGGGCTGACAGCAATGTTTAGGAGATGGAGCACAGCTTTGTCCTCCTGCAATCGCCCTGGCATGTGTGACCAGCAGGGAAGAATCTACCACCACTGTTTCATGTCTTCTGTACTTGAAAACCTTAATTGCCTCTTCCAAGGGTGACATTTAATCAAACACTTCTCATTGTAGAAGGTTTAATTCTAAAAGACAACAAGCAGGTAGTTCATTTTGTGTCTTCTTGCTATCAAAGGTTTATAAGTAACCAGAACTATCTTAATTCTGAATCCTCAGATTTCAAAATAAATCTACAAAAAAAAAAAAAAAAAAACCAAAAAAACCAAAAAAACCAACCAACAAACAAAAAGTCCCCAACGAAACCAAACTTTTCATGTTTGTCATCCAGACCTGAGACCTTGATTTACCATAAGAGTAGCTATTCTGTAAATCCAAGGAAAGCAAACAGTTGCATCTTGGAAGAAGTAATTTTGCATTGGACCTTTTTTTTATCATCCACTAAGTATTCTTAGCTCTAATACATTTTTCCTGCTTTATGATTGTGTGTCCTTACAATCCACAAAGCAAATAAACACCCGAAAGTGTCTTTAGAACAATCCCATTTATCTGAATAGACTGACAAGAAATATATTTGTATAGGGAGTAGCAAGCAGACTTACTCCTAACTCTGTGTGGTAACCATACATAAATTCTGTTGATTGGAGATAACCATAAAGCTCTATTAAACCCTTACACTATCCAACTTAGTTGTTATGTATATAAATTTATGAATAATAATAATAATAATAATAATAATAATAATAATAATAATAATAATAATAAATATAAATATGTATGGTCCACTCCCAGGGTCAGACCTTTTTTCATAGAATCATAAAATCACCAAGGTTAGAGAAGACTTACAAGATAATCTAGTCCAACTGTGCCCCTATAACCAATATTTTCCCACTAAACCATGTCCCTCAGTAAAACACCTAAACATTTCTTAAATTCCTTCTCTAGAGATGGCAACTCTACCACCTCCCTGGCCAGTGGTTTATTTTTCCTAAGATCTGACACCATTCCAGTGCCTTATTTTTTCTAATGTCCAAACTGAATCTCCCTTGGTGCAACTTGAGGCCAAGTTTCTGAACAGATCAGAACCTACTGTATTTCTATGAAGAACATCACCATAATTAGCAATAAATGCAATATAAATAATAGGCAAAATAGTGGGAAAGCATCTGTAGATATTATTTTAAAGATGGAATAATAAAGCCAATACCGTAATTGAGCTTAGTGCTTAGAACGCTGTAGTCACAGAAGAAAATTGGTAGTCTTTGATAAAATTGAGGAGGTTTATTGCAATTTCACTGGGCCAACAATTTTACAAGTAGTCTCCTTGCATCATAGAAAGAACAAAAATACTCTGCAAGGAACTTGTTTTGATTTGAGACATTTTCAGAGGGCTATTTTAATTTAATCAATGAAAAATCATAGGTTAATTGCCTTCAGCTTTAATGTGAGGGTATTATGCATGCAGGCATATTTTATTTATATCTTGACTGTTTGATGTACACAATCAATTCAAAAAGGGATAATGAAGAAGTATTCCACCCTGTGTAGAATAGTAATTAGGGACTCTAGTGAAGACTTTTTTATTAATTGTGCAGTTCTGTAAACATGTTTGACATAATGCTGAGAAAAGTATTTGTCGAGTTTTGTTATTCTCCTTTTTTCTCCTACTTATTCCCATCCCCTCCATCCCTATTCTTTCTACCATTTAGTCAAAATGCAAGGTATGACATTAACCCCTGCTACCTCAGCAGGATTCTGACTTTGCATACAGATGTATAACAGTCAAGGTATCAAGGAAAACAGTCAAGATATCAGACTTGAAGAGTCTGTCATGTACAGTATGCAAGTCCAGAATAGTAATGTTACAATTGGTGGCTTGGAAGGGTCTAAAATACCTCTTTTTCTAGATAATTTGAGATGAGGTTGTCTCTTTGATCACAGGCAAACGTTTCTATATGTACAAGGTAACTCATATAACAGACCAGTATCTCACAGAGAGGATAACACTCTTCAAGAACCTGCACCCTTACTTTATCCTGGGTCATTTCATTGCATAGGTAGAAGTTTTGTTGCTTTCAGCTGAGACATTGATTCCACTCACATACCCAAATACCATCCTGTGTACTGATCAAAGACTATCTTTTTTGAGGTTACTTGCTTCAGAATTAGTTTGTAAGGGATATCCAGATACTAAACCTGTTTTATATGCTCCCCGGACTACTCCTAGAGTCTTTTTCCATTCTAAAAGGGTTTAAGGTAACACTATTAAGTTTTCTTAGGTGAAATCATTCAGTTCCGGTTGTGATGAAACTCACAGTGGCAGTCTTTATTCATGCAGTCTGCAAGGACTACTCCATGTTGTCTGCGTGGCAAAGTAGGAATCATTTAGGTGAAGACTATTACAAACCCGTGATAGTTTTTAAGACAAACAACAGCCAGTATTTGATCTTCAGTAAATTACCACACCTTCCATAGGGTACTGTCAAAGGAATGTTTATTCTGTTGAAGGTAAAGTTGATCAGATAAAATGAACCATCTAATCTTGAGATAGATGAATTCCTCACCAGGAGTGCTGTTTCTGATGCAATTTTAAATCGGAGAGTTTAGTTCATAAGTTCATAAGTTCATAAGTTCATAAGGTTGGAAAGGACCTATAAGATCATCTAGTCCAACCATCCTCCTATCAGTATCTCTACCCAACTACTAAATTAAGTCCTTTAGCACCTCATCTAAACGCTTCTTGAACAGCGCTAGGGATGGTGCCTCAACCACCTCCCTAGGCAGGCCATTCCAGTGCCTGACCACTCTTTCAGAAAAGAAATGCTTCCTCAGGTCTAATCTAAATCTTCCCCGGCGCAACTTGTGGCCATTCTATATGTATTTGGAGATAAAATAATTAAATTAAGACATAGAAAACACACTCCAAGTTTCTAATTCCCTTCAGTCATGAGGGTGGAAGGGAACTGAGTATCTGAATTAATTCCTTCCAGTGCAAGCTGAAGAATGGCAGATGGCAGGACAAAAAGTTACCCAAGCTTGCATGTATACATTCTTCCTTGTTGTGCTTGCTTGGAATTGTAAGACCAGGAAATAGTGCCTGACCTCAGCAGTTCTGTGGTGGTCTCCTTCTGAAAGCAAGTAGCAGGTATTATTTGGAACATCAAAACTGTGCTATAACCGGAGAGCTGAGCATTCCTAACAAAAGTAGTCCTTATTTGGATGGCACCAGCCTTCTCTGCTTCCCCGAATTCTGTTTGGGGGCTAACATGATGTTTCATGGCTTAGTGGTAACTATGCTGCTATTAGATGATGGCAAAGAGATGCCCACGATTCTTGTACTACAGTTGCATTTACAAACATTTGGGTAGACATGATCTCCTATCTCTTACCTGACAGCACAACAAACATAATCTCAAGCTGTATCAGCTCCCTGGGCAAATATACTCTCTCTGTTGGCAGAAGGAAGACAAACTATCTTACACATAGAGGACATGGACGTTGAAATCACAAGCTGCTTGCACACTGCTGTTCTTTTCCCAACAGAAAAAAATTTTTCATTTTGTTTCAAAACAGTTTAATCAATTCCACACACATGATGAGCTTCTTTTAAATACTCAGATCCCAGAGGAAGATCCTCTAGTTTCATTTGGCTTTTCTTGAAATAACCTTAGTCCTCACAGTAAGATAATAAAGTCTTGTTAATTCATACTTACAAGGCTATTGTATTTGAAAGATTTCACATGCCATAAATAAAGGCTTATCTAGGATTTCTAGCTTACTGTTATAAGGAAATGCCAAAAGCTTTCTACAAACAAAGATGAAGCTTGAAAATCACTTGAAATAGTGTCATTCAAGGCCAAGTCCACTATTTGGTCCTGTGGAAAAACATTAAACCTGCTGAATAAACATTAATGGTGAGTAAACCTAAGAATCTATCAGTGTAAAATTACCAGTAGTTATTATTATTTGTTTGTTTGTTTCAATGGGATATAGTTACCTGCTATTTTCCAACAACAGTTTAAAGATGTCTCCTAGGAAAGGCAACCAGTAATGATTATATGATTAAATCAACATATTAATCAGAAAGAATTCATGAGGATTAGAGCTCCTGCCTTCCTTCAGATGGAAAGAGCCAAAAGTTCATCTAAGTACATAGATTAGAAAGTCACTGAACAGTGTTGTATAGTTCCCTAATTAAACCCACCAGTTTCCCCAAAACCTCTGACAGGTAAGCAAAAGGAGGTTGCGTGTCCAATGAGCTGTTATTGCAATAATCTAGGTTTGAGATTCTTGAATTCCTGTGTCTGGTTTACGTGATCTTTGCAACCCGTATTCTAGTGACGTGAATATGAATTTCTGGGGCATCTCCTCCTGTGTCTAGAAGTTTCCTTTACAGCTTAGTCAAACCCCTAAAAGTATAATTATTGTTGTCACTAACATGTTCAGAGTTGGAATGAGGACTATTATTGTACATGAAGGTAAGTCTCTTTTGAATATGAAAACATTACCCAAAATGGACCTGAGTTTACCTGCTTGGATATGAGATCATTTAATCTTCTAAAATGGTAACAAATTATTTCTCTATCAAGTACAACAAGTTTTGATTGAAATATGCATCTATTTTTAGAGCATTTATTATTTTAGTTTATATATGTGGCAGAGAAACCAGTGCAAACCTGAGTAGTTTGTCTCAATAGTTGTTTCCCTTCATTTTTAATATTGTCTCAGATCTTATTTCAACAAAGCATCAGCTGAAGTGACCAATCTCTGGTTGTAGCTGTGTTTTTGTCCTCTTAGCTAAATAAGTTTACTAACATCTAAAATTTATATCCTATTTAAGTAATTAACTGATCATATTTTTTCCCAATATATACTGGAATATACTAAACAGAGTTTCCTTAGATTTGTACAGTGATCAGGTTTTCTAGTTACTGAATAAATTCTTGGAGCTCGCCCTTTCAACTCTTTCATGTGTGATGAACTTAGAAGCTATTACCAATGAGAGTTTTTTTTTTTTTTTAATGACTTCACTGTGGCTTAAACACCTAGTTTAGTAGTCAAACACTGAGTTTGACCACTCAGTCAAGGGCCACATTTACTTTCTTTAGTTGCCACATAGCATCACATCTATTCTTGACCCCAAATCTGAACTACTTTCCTCTCTCATAAATACAGTGTATAATCCTGATTCACAGATTAAAATTTATTCAAATTCAAGTTGCTAAAATAAGATATTTTCTCTCTGGAACTGATTTGCCACCTGTAAATTATATAAAGTTATTTATTGGGAAAATCTACCTGCAATTTTTTCCTTCTGACTGTTAAAAATAGCACTGGACTATTAAAAAATTAGTGCCTAAAATATCCCCAGAAGATGGTGCCTCCCTCTGTTAAGATTTATAGATTTACCAGTTTCTAATCCATCTGATGTATTCTGGATGGAGCTGAGCAGTCTTTCAGAAAATGAACTAACTGAAACTCAGAAGAAAACCTACTGATTTCATTGGACTGAAGGAAGAATAAGTCAGAAATCTTTCAGAAGCTTTATTATAACTATCCATACAGATAGCTTGGGGGTGGTGGTGGGGAAATCTGTAATCTTATTAAGAAATAAAATCATATAATTACAGAATTATATGGGTTGGAAATGATACAAACTTG
Source organism: Cyrtonyx montezumae (assembly GCF_038088225.1). Taxonomy (NCBI): domain Eukaryota; kingdom Metazoa; phylum Chordata; class Aves; order Galliformes; family Odontophoridae; genus Cyrtonyx; species Cyrtonyx montezumae. The sequence goes on along the minus strand of NW_027072089.1, from coordinate 33,360,032 downwards.
TCTGAAGTCACCTTTTTTCATCATAGATTTGAGTTAACTGCTTTTCACAAAGTTCATCAAAATCTTTTGCTACTTATGCATCATTATTAAAATGCTACCATAGTGATGTAACACTATACCCTATTTTATTGCGTAGGTTGCTCTGAAAGTAATGCCTCCTATTTATATCCATGGAAATTACAACAGATGCAAAGAGCACAATTCTATTTGATAGAGCAAATTCTCAGCTACCCACACACACACACACACAAAACAACAACAAACAAACAAACAACAACAGAAAAAAACATTTTTCACCATAATCATCATTATTAGCTATACATTTTCACCAGCAACAAACAAGAGCCTGCATGCCATGCTCGTAAAAATCTGCATGACCATCTGGAACATGGTTTATCTTTCACACTGCTGTCACTATTGCTGAAACTCACCACCCATTGCCTCACTGTGCTGACATCCACTGTTTGCTCTCCATAAACATTCAGCAAGTGCCCATTAGCATCAATGGGTGCAATTTTTTCCACATGGAGGATTTTAGTGACACATCTTTGCTCTATACGCACTTCCATTTCAGATGCCTTTTTGTCATACTGCCCCTCTACTGCCATCTGTTGCATGGCAACAAAGTGCAACATATACTGTGGAAAGGTTGAACCAAAGCTGAACCAAGATCCACCATCCACCAATGATATCGTGGGCCAACATAATAGAATAGGAGGCATTACTTTTGGAACAACCTTCATACAATTGCAAACGTGATAAACTCCAATGCCAAGAACAATAAGGGTGATTGAATTTCATAACTGGCAGAGAACATGGTGAAAAAACTGTTGAGGAAGTTAAGTATATGCAGATATGCATGCGATAAGAATATGTTGGAAACAATTATTATGATAAATATATATTATATTATATAGGTCCCTTCCAACTAGAACTGTTCTATTGTAAGAAGAATAAGAAGAAATAGAACAGATACAAAGTTTGAAAAACAAAAAAGGAATGCTCCCCATTTGGTTTGTTGTTGTTGCAGAAGAAAAGAGGGGTGCCAGGAGTAAGTCCAGGAAAACTTTAAAATGTTGCATTCCAGGGAGAGTGTAGTAAAAAGAGAGCTGAAAAAGACTCTGAGCTTGCTGGGCTCTGTTTGGAGGCCTGTCGATTGATGGGGTTGTGAACCCCTCTGAGGGGTAGGTGTTGTGAGCGGTCCCAGCTCTTGTAATTAGATAGGTTCAGCACTCTTTATGAGAGGCTTACGTTTACTGATTAATGTTCCACTTGTGCACAGATGTGATTTAGCTTTCTGCTGAATAAACACAACATGGGGATGGAAAGGTGATAACTGCCATACTCAGCAAAAAAGAAGGAGCCTATAAATATGCCAGTGGGTCAATAGAAGTGATTTCATTCTGCCTTCACAAGACTGCTGATGAAGTCTGACAGGGAGCTCTACTTCATTAATGCATCACAATAGTGAAGAAAGCCTGAAGGGCAAAAAGAGCCACCTGCAGCAGATTGGAGCCTGGGCTGCAGCTGTCAGAGAACAGCCAGGGAGAAATGAAAAGGGCTGCAACAAGGAAATAAAGAGGATATCATAGGCAGATAGGGTATGTTTTCCCTCCTGCCTGAAATGGTTGATAGGGGAGGCACAGCGCTCAGGGCACTGACTGCAGATGAAGCTGTACTGCTGATCAGAAGCAATTTTGGGAGGAAGGCCTGGTGTTGTGAAGAACAATTTAGTTAAGGCCCTGAACAGAAAGCACTAAGCCTAAGGAGGGGTAAATAAGGACAAGTTTAAAGATCCATTAAAATGTAGAAATGTCTACTGAAGGAAAGTTGCTCAGGGTGCAAAATAGAATGAAAAAAAAAAATGCACTTGGGAGGAAGCACTGGGAGTTATCTCAGATGGTCTATACACCGGAGAAGCATTGTCACACTGCTGTTTTCCCAGCCTCCCGAAACTAAAGTCTGTCCTGCTTGGGAGGAACACGTGACTGAATAACCAAAATGATGCAGAGAATAAAGGAAAAAGGGAGGGGTATGATGGCCATATACTTAAATTAAGCTCTCTGGAAACCACCCATACAGCTTTTTGAAGGTGAGCAACAGTAATCTGTCCTAGCACACAACAAAGCAGGGAACAGAAAACAGTCCTGTGGTCATCAGGACTTCCTCTGCCTACAGACATAAGTCTGCAGCCACAGGGAAGCTGATGGAAAGGCCCTATCATTCCATGGTGCCTGGGGTGGGATGTACATAATGGAACAAATAAAGATGAAGTTCAGACAGGTCCTGGAACACCTGATCTGTATCTCTGAATCTGTGTTCTGACTCATCCACAATGACTGTTAGGTCTTCATGTGTGGATTAGACTCCTTCTCACATAACTCTAGAGAACCTCTGAAATACCCTGGCTCTTCTAAGATCAGGATTAAACTCACACTGGTATGGCCACCTTATTCTACTCCCACTCCCTGCAAGCTGGATCATGTTTCTAAGCATCAAATCATAATAGTCATCTGTGCTTTGTCTGTTAGGTACATTATTTTGTTATTTTATTTTATTTTATTTTATTTTATTTTATTTTATTTTATTTTATTTTATTTTATTTTATTTTCTCTATTGTGTGTCCATCCTGTATGTGCAGTGGCAGGAAGGAGACAGAGGCAGATTGCTTACTGATCCCTTTGAATGCTTTCAGAAAATCCCAGGACTTCTTATTCTACTTTTACCCTGCTGGGCTGTCTTTCTCCATCACTATGGTTTCTGTATAGATAATTATTACTTACAGGCAGAAGTAAATTACTTACTTTCACTAACTGAAAAGATCAGAACTTTCAGCAATGTGTTTCAAAACGATTTTTTTCTGTCTCCAACACTTGTAAGCAGACAGAGCCAAAAGCTGAATCTATCACCTGTGGTACTTCCAATTTTCCTCAGAAAAATGCCACTGTTGTTATACTACATTTTAAATGAGATGGCCTACCACAAAGCTGACTTCCTGAGGTGAAAGAGAAAATCCTTAATATAAAGATATTACACTAGAGAGGAGGCTATTGAATATATTTTTGTACAAGCCACAGCTTGGGAGATTAAAATTAGAGACACTTAGAAAAATGCTCATAATCTACAGAGGGCAGAGATCAGTATTATATAGCCCCGAATCCTCCCCAGCTGACTGTTCCTCTCTAGGCTATTCACTGACTAATGACATATTCAGATGACACAGCTTGAGCTGCAAATACTTATGAGGATGGTGAAGTCAAGAAAAGGAACTTAGAAAAGCTAAAAACAGACCAAGAGCAGCCACCAGGCATGAAGAACAGCCGTTTCCTTTGTGAGAGGGAGAAATTAACTCTCTTCATAGGAGCATCATTCCCTACTGTGCTGTTGAGCTGGGACTTTGTAAGGGAGAGGGCTGAAATTCTCAACTGAATTGGGGGGGGGGGAGGGGGGGCTGCCAGGCACCTCATACTAATGGGGCTAACAGGACACTCAAGGTCACTGTGAGAGCAGGTTTCCTATAGTATCAGGTCCATCAGAACAGTTCTCAGCCATTCCAGCACGATCACGCTGGGACTTGATGGGGTACACTGACCTAGGCATGTGACAGCACCTGCAGATGTAGAAAGTGTGTAACTGGGGAACCTGTTGGCCAGTGGGTGCCCTTCCCTCTGTGTGATGAGGTGGCAAACGACAAGTGGGATTGGGGTGACTACAGCAGTCCTTGGAAATATGGATCAGCACAGTTAAGATTCATATTGACATTAATAATCATCAGCATCTGGCTGGCAACTCTGTCTTTACTGCCCTTCAAAGTAAATCACTGGGACTGTGCAGCAACTAGATGAAAAAGTAGTAAACTCAGTTAAGTTAAAGACACCAGCATTGGTCATGTAATGTCACAAGTCTGACACCTGACTTTTAAGCACATCTGACAAGAACTACTGTAATGAATCTGCAACCAATCATTTTGCTCTCAGCTCATATCCAGAAACATTAACTCAACTCCTGGAGTACACCAGCTGCTAAAGAGACCAAGCTTTCCATTCAGGCAAATACACTGAGTACAATGCAAGAAGCAACTTTGCTGTTACTGGGCTTCTAAGAATGAGATATTACCCCAACTCATAGCTTCATGAGAGAGTTGTGTATGCCTGTGTTTGTAGGTCTATGAATAACTGATCTTGAGATGTTGTATCTTTTCATCTCTCTTTCATAGTAAAAAGAGAGCTTCCCTGAAATCAACATAGGACACACGTGCTGCATATGGAAGCTGATGTCTCGAAACAAGTACACCCACTGACATAAACTGGTACCTTAAGAGAAGAGAAAAACCCCAAGATGCTGGTCTGGAGACTCAGTGCAGTCTGTCTTTACTCCTAGCTGGGATTTGACCTCATGGCTCTCAGGACTACTAATTCAATACTTTGAAGTAGGTGCACTAGAGGTAAGTGCTATGTTGACTGCTGTTGCAAAGCAGCGTATAAATATTATACCTCACACTGTAAGGCACAAAATGTTTGGTTTCTGAGTCTATAAATACATAATGAGAATATGATGTAATTAATATAGTTTTGATTTTCCTATAAATCCACATTACTAATAAGAATTCAAAGTAATTACTCAAAAAAACCTTTTCAACAAATGGCAGTTTTCACTGATTAAAAATGGAATTTGTGTTTTAAGTGTTATTTACAGGTTTGCTGAAATGAATAATTATTAGATTATTGAGCCATAAGATAATTAAAAAAAATTTTACTTTAACACGTGATTTGCTGTGGAGACAAGCTTCAGGGTAGGTAAGACCTAAAGTGAAAAAGGCCAACCAAAAATCTCTTCATAGAGTTTTTTTGAAGCTAGCAAAAGCACTGTGCTATGGGGCTTGGCAGCTTGTGGGCAGGCTGCTGAGCTATCAGAGGTGGAGCTGGCACTACCCACTCTTAATCTCTTGACCTTGACCTTGACTCTTGGCTGCTAGGCCAGAAAGACCAATGGCATCCTGGCTTGTATCAGAAATAGTGTTGCCAGCAGCAGGGAAGTAATTGTCCTCTCTTCTCAGCACTGGTGAGGCTGCACCTCGAGTACTGTGTTCAGTTTCGGGGTTCGCACTGCAAGAAAGGCATTAAGGTCCTGGAGTTGTCCAGAGAAGGGCTATGAAGCTGGTGAGGGGTCTGGAGCACAGGCCTGATAAGGAATGGCTGAAGGAGCTGGGATTGTTCTGTCTGAAGCAGAGAAGGCTCAGAGGAGACCTTATTGTTCTCTCTAAGTATCCGATGGGAGGTTGTAGTGAGCTGTGGATTGGCCTCTTCTCTTGTTTAACTAGTGATAGTGCTAGAGAGGATGGCTACAAGTTGTGCCAGTCTGGATGTTAGGAAGTGCTACTTTTCTGAAAGAGTGGTCAGGCACTGGAATTGGCTGCCCAGGGAGGTGATGGTGTCACCAGTCCTGGAGGCATTCAAGTAACTTTTAGAAGTCCTGTGCATTCAGACCATGAAGTGGACACCAGTTCATTGTAAATTTTTTTATAACCTAGCATACTATTGCAAGTCTTTTAATTCACTCATTAAAGAATTACAAGCTGATGTATTCTAGAAAATGAAGTATTATCCAAATTTTGCATATGAATATTGATACGAACTCACTATGTGTTGGTTTACAACTGCCTTAAAATCTTAAATTTTAGCTTTAACAAGTTTGTATAAAATATACAATATATACCAGTTACAACATATACCAGTTATATACAATATATACCAGTTATAACTGGTACATGATAAAGCTGCATGTAATTTGTATACGCTCTTCACAGAATCATAGAATCATGGAATATTCTGAGTTGGAAGAGGCCTGTAAACATCACTGAGTCCAACTCTTGCTTCCACACGAAACCACACAAAATCCAGACCTTATATCTGAGAACACAGTGCAGTTATACTAAGCTTATAGTGTTTGTTTTGAAATTGCTTTATTACTGTTATTTTCGTCCTAAATCTGAAGGGGAAATTCTTTTTAAGACTGTCTCACAGGAACTGTTTTCAAACTACAGAACAGCAGGACAAACTGACCCAGAAAGGCCTAGTACCAGTTTTGACTGTTAAGTGCAATTTGTGGTTGGTGTGGGAAAAGTCAGGACTGATGGAATACTTTCTGTTTGTTTAGGATATATGTCCCTTCTTGCTTTACCTGAGTGCTTTAGGATGTGTTTTGCTTTTGTGTTACACAAGTAAGAACTATTCAATATCACTATCTAAAACATATAGAAATCTTCAAACGAGGTGTTATTGCCACACTATGAAGATGAGTTTTTCCCCCATAAAAGTCTGGTAGATGATACATGTTTGTGCATGTGTTCCTGGGAATTCTGAAGTCCTTCGACAACACCCCTTCAAGGGTTCCATGAGAACAATTTGTTATTCTGATATATTTCCATGGGAGGGAAGAGTGACCCAGTGAACAACACATGAAATGCATGAAGAAGACATATTAGAATGTATCTTAATGAGGTGATTGTTCACTTTTCTCTCTTATGTCAGTCTTCTTGAATTTAAAAGCCAGCTATCAGGCTTATAGGTAAGGTTGGGTCTACTTCGCTTACTTTAACCATGGGCTCAGTGACTGCTCAGTGATGGTATTAGGCACATGATTTTAGTTATTTCAGTATCCCTCTTTGCTCAATACTGAGACAACAGAGCAGTTTGCTCTGACAAGTTCATAAATGTGTCAGTGAGAAGCTGAGGACATCTCAGGTGACAATGATATTTATTTATGTCATATATTGTACTGTAGTCAATACCATGTGATTAAGTTTTCCTTGTTTAGTGCTTCCTCATTTACAGTGTATTGGTTTCCTACCCAATCTTGGAATCTAAGAGTATCAAGTACAAATGATCTTGAAGTTTACAATTAGGTAGAATGAAAATGCTGGAAATTGGAAGATTCTCAACAATTCCATTGCATCAGAAAATTAGATTTCTGCAATAACAGATATAATGTTATAATGAGGTCACATTATAGGAATAAGAGGTCCAGATGCCTCAGTGATTTAATCTGTCTCTTCCTGTAGGCCTGCACCTAATTTTAATGAATATTTTGATAGATAACATATTTGGTTCAAAATAAGTCTTTGAAGACAGTTGTGAGAGTATTATATTTTAAAGATGCTATGATAGAAATCCATTTCATTAACTGTCTGATAAGAAAAAATGACTGTACAAACATAGTGGTATCAGACATGCTATTATGATCCATCTGCTCTTATTGAGTAAAGTGACAGTAATACATCTTTATTGGTCTGTTCCTTGAATGCTGCAGCGGCTCATTGTCCTTGTCTAATGAAAAGGCAAGTGACAGTAATGAAACAGGTACTGTATATGCCTCAACTTCAGGAGAGGAAACAGGATATAGAGTGAAAACCTCTGTAAAGAGACTAGTCAGGTGTAAATGTATATGTGAGTTCACATATAGCAAAAAAAAAAAAAAAAAAAGAAAAAAAAAGAATATTTGTTGTTAATCAAATTCATTTCTGTCTAATGTCAAAGACTGTAAGAAACTTTGAAAGAGATTTGTCATCCTTTTGAGGTGAGTTACTCTTGAGTAGGTGAGTAAAAAAAAACCTGTCTTGTTTATAATTTATTTATTTAAATTACAGTTCATAAAATCTCTTAAAAACAAAACAAAACAGAACAAACACCAGAAAATTTTACCTGAAAAATATCATAGTTAAAATGTCTCACTATGTTTTATCTGTGAACTATGTGTATGTGTTATGATGAACTCTTTACTCCACATTATCCACAACAGTGTTTCAACATCCTCTTCCGGTGAGTGGTCCCAGACTAAACTGTTAACATACAAAAGCTATGTATTCATTTTTCATTGGTCTTTTCTCTGATTCTAATCACTGTGTCTTTTTTATATAGACTAAATAACTTATTTATTCAATACATCAGCAAGGTAACACCATGATATCTCCATTTTACAAACTGAAAGCAGAGGCAGTGAGGTTAAAGCCAAAATATCTCTATATCAGCTCATTTTTGAAGCTAATTTTCAAGACTAGAGCCCAGGTTTTCTGGGCCTTCTATTGTCTTTTGTTTGTTCAGACCACTGTCCATATCAAACTTTTGCAATTATGAGAGTTCAATACTTGAGCAGATTGATCACTCAGAAAATGAGACAGCAGTGATCACAGAGAGCTTCCTTAAACGATATGATAAGTATCATAGAGAAACTCTGTTTCTAGATAGAGAAAAAATTGGATCTCATGACAATAGTCAAGAGACTTAATCAGGATGTTAGATTCTGTTTTGGAAATTTTCACTGTTATTCACCTGGTATGTCTTTTTCTCAGTGACTAGGTGGACATGGAAGTCCTACACATAACTGTCCACTTAACTTTGATTCAAACACAAAAAATGGTATGTTGTATAAATTGTGTGAGGCAGGAGTACTGCAGATAAGCGTGATATTCTGTACTCATCATGTAATGGCATACTATTAAATATACTCTCAAAATGTATACGTGTCTGGGCAGGTTGTAGGTTAGTTACTGACATATTTGAGACATTCCATGATTTTGAGGTCTTTGCCTTTGAAAATAACACCCTAGTAGTGATGGTGGTAATTGGTTTGTTTTAGTTGTTGTTTTTTGTTTGTTTGTTAATCTTAGACCACTAAGTTAAATGCAGATCTTCTCATTTCTTCCTCTTCCTTCATCCTCATCTTAACTGGATTAGGCCACTCAGTAAGATTCAGAATCCAGTAGCGAACTCCAAAATGTGCCAACTGGCAGGATTGGATGTGAAATAAAGTTGAAGTAAAAGCAGCAGCAGGAGGAATTTCCTCAAATTATAAAAAGTTTCTTCTAATGAGAAATTACACCCACTTTGATCCTTGAAACACCTTGAATAGGCACATAATTCAGTTTGTTGTGGCAACAGAAGTATGTCAGCTTGTGCCAAAGACTGCAAGACTAATTCTGTCTTTCCTCATTATTAGCCTGCAAAAGCTAATAAAAAATTCAATATCTGAACACTAGTGGCAACACTGAAAACAAGTTTATGATCGCACTCATCTGCGTTTACTGCCAGTGCTTCAAACAATATTCCTGCTCATTAAGATGGAGGCTGCAGCTGGTGACAAGCTCTCCATGTAGTGGGCACTGCTGCTCTGCTTGTGAGCATCTTGTACACCCAAACTGAGGTAAATTTCCTTAATTTGCTATTCTGGTATCTTTGTACTGTTTTGATGCTGCTTCCAGTAAGTACATACGTAATGTCTCAGGTACTGTTCTCATCAGCATTGTTTCGATTAGCAATCCTTCTTTCATTTTCCATTGTGCTCCATATTAGAAACTTAATCTACTTTGAGAATAATGACTTTGATGTTCATGAGACTTGTCATTCATATGTTAATGTTGCAAGATGAAGTTGACAGAGGAATTATGTGCATGCTTGGATATCTGTCTGAGAGTGCTGCTTATTTGCCCTAATAGCATGTTCTTATTTAGTTAGTGAATTTGACTTATCCAGCTAGCTGTCTGGTACCAGTTCTTCAGTTCACATATTTGAGTTCTCTTGAAGGAATAATCTTCTGCCTACATATTCTCTTGATGGCATACAATCTATCCTGCAGGTTCTAGTATTTGACGTCCCTGTTCCCTCAACTTTCTCCTTCCTCACTGGAGCAAACAAGAGATGCAACTGATTTGTTCAAGAGCTAATGTGCATATTTGTACATATATGTCTTAATATCTAGCCTTTTGTAAAGACTGTATGGGTACATCCCACTGCCTTGAACGTGAGGCAAAAAATATCCATCCCCTTAAACAGTACACAGTACAGAGTGGTACTGCACTTCTTGAAATGAAAGAGCCAGCCTTTAATTTGACCTCTGAGCATTAGCTTTTTAACTATATTGTTCAGAAAAAGAGGAGAAAGCAATGATATAAACATCCAAAATAATCAGTATCCATCCAACAGCTTCTTTCTGTGATCTCTCACTGCATTATGGGAACAGAAGTACAGATTTATCCAGTGCACAAATTGTATATTAACTGAGGAGATAGTTTCTGAACAAAAACAGCATTCCCAGTGTGAGTTTGCAATTAATTATGTCTAGGAATGGAGCTATATACCCTGTTAAAGCTGCATCTGCTACAAAATACAACAGCTTGTCAGATTTCTGGTTGCTGCACATACTTCAGTCTGGTGCTCTCCTGTCTGTACTGAACTCATCTTAGAGTCCTAGTCTTATTGATTTATCTACTGAAGGAATTAGAACTGTGTGGAGATGAGGCGAGGCCTCACCTGGAGTACTATGTCCAGCTCCCAGTACAAAAAAGACAGGGATCTCCTTGAAAGGGTCCAGCGGAGGGCTACAAAGGTGAAAAAGGGTGTGGAACAGCTCCCTTATGAGGAAGGCTGAGAGACTCGGGGCTGTTCAGCCTTGAGAAAAGAAGGCTCAGAGGGGATCTGATCCACGACTATAAGTATCTAAGGAGTGATAGGCAAAGGAAAAAGGCTGGACTCTTCTCTGCAGAGTGTGGTAGTAGGATGAGTGGAAATGGCCACAAACTGATGTTCCACACAAATGTGCATGGGAACTTCTTCACAGTGCAGTGACAGAGCACTGGCACAGACTGCCCAGAGGGATTGTGGAGTCTCCTTCTCTGGAGATGTTCAAGACCTGTCTGGACGCCTACTTGTGCAACCTGGGCTAGGAAGATGCTTTGCAGTGGGGTTGGACACAATGATCTCTAGAGGTCTCTTCAAACCCTTACAATTCTGTGATTTTGTGATCTCTTTCTGCCCCACCAGCTGGGACTTTTGAGGTAGTTACATTGAACTGGTGAAGAGAACCAAGATCCTCTAAAACTTCTTGATATTGAAGAAGAATGAGATCATTAATGCACATGGGATAATTTTCTTCACATAGCCCTGGAAGTGGTGCAGTGCGACTCAAGGTGAAGGTGCAGGGAGAATCCCTGACCCAAGCCATTGCCAGAATGTGTATCCAGAACTGGGTCTGGCAGTTTAGGTGTGGTACAGCTCTACTTCTTCTGACAGTTTATCCCAGAAGGCAAGAAATTATTACTGACACCCTCAGAAATGAATTACAGAATCATGCTTTCAAGGTGGTTGGAAGGTAACTGTGATGACAGTCTGAGACTTACAACAAAATTGACTCAAACAACTAGGCAGAATGTAGCCTTAATGACTGTACAAGCAACCTATTGACCCAATCAACTAGCTTTCAGAACTGTTTGAGAATGAAAGAATGGAGCCTCAGTTACTCAGTTTGGAAGCTGTATGATCATCACTTTGTAAAGGCAGAGTGATAGATTGTTTAATTGCACATTCTTTCATGGCTCCTCATGAATGATGACATCAGAAAAGAGAGGAGGGAATGTACAACCAAGACCCACATTGGAAAACTCCAGAAAACACAAGTGGGGTGCTATCTCTAGGGTTTGCCTACTTTAGGGCGATCTCAGATCAGCTAGTCTATATAGTGACGAACACGCACATTCAACTTTGTGAATCCACCACACGTTCAAGATCTCAGACTCGAGACAATGCTGGATCCCGAAATGGTAAAATATCTCTACCTCTGTATCTCTCTTTCTTTGTTTCTTTCTCTTCTTTTCTTTCCTCTTAATCTTCTTTTACTCACTTTTCTTCAAGTATATTTTTTCCTAAATTCGCCATAAAGTAGTGGATAAAGAAATAACATCTATGCCAATACCACTATTCATGATTGTTATTAGTTGTTGTTACAAATTTGCTTAATTTTACATCAAAGTAGTTGATTGGTTGTACTTAGAAAACTCAATAAATTGTCTTGTATTGCTCCTCTGGGTCACTGTCTGACTATTGCTCTGGCGACTCCTGGAGGGCAGGGAGTGCCTCATTCAGAGGGATTACAAAAATTCACCTTACTCGCAATCCACTGAGTGGAATGAGAAGTGAGCTTTTTAGTCGAAACTCCCTGCTCAAAGCAGTCAGCTAGAGCAGGTTGTTTAGCTTTAGCGTATTGTTCAGCTGGCTTCAGGCTGTCTCCAAAGATGGAGACTTCACAGCCTTTCTGGGCAATTGTTCCACTGTTTAACTGCTCCTGCATTATAAAAGTTTGCTTTATTTGTGCCCATTGCTTCTTACCTTTTCAAGGGATACTACTAAGAAGAGTCTGACTTCACCTTCTTTACTCTCTGCATTAGGCATTTATATATATTTAGGCATTTATACACAAGATCCGCCCTTCTGACCTTTCTTCCCTTCACACTGAATGGTCTTAACTCTCTCAACCTTTCCTTATGTGCCATATACTCCAGTCCCTTAATCAATACTGTGATCCTTCACGGGTCTATCTCCAGTATGTCCACATCTCTTGAGCTGATGAACCTAGATCCTGGTTAATCACTCCTGGTATCTCACTAGTGCTGAGCAAAGGAGAAGAAATACTTCTCTTGAGCTGCTGGCAATGCTCTGCCTACTGTAGCATACGGTGCTGTTGGCTGCCTTTCCTGTATGGCTGCCGTGCTGGCTATTGGTCAGCTTGCTGTCCACTGGGATCCCAAGGTCTTTTTTCACAGATCTGCTTTGCAGATAGTTGTTCCTGAGACTATCCCTCCCCAGATGTAGGACTTCGCTTATCTTTGTTGAACTTCATGAGGTTTTCTGTCCTCAGCCTTTCAAGGTTCGTTTGGATGGCAGCACAACCCTCTGGCAAATGAACCACTTCTCCCAGTTTCGTATTGTCATGGTTTTATGATTTTTGGTACTGGTATTCCACATCATAACATCATGTAGTGCATTTAGAGTTAAAGAGTTAATGCTCCAGCTCCGTGGATCATCGATAGTTCCAGGTATGCCTGTCTCAGAAGAGAAGAAGAACTCCATTCCCCAGAGGACTTTGCGATGCTTTGCGTTCTTACGTGTTTACGCTCAGAGGGAAAGATAAAAACTGTCTGCAGTCACGGGACTCGCTCTTCCCTTCGGGACCGAGCTCGGCAGTGGGTGTTTGTTGCAGCCGTCCGCCTTCAGCGTTAGCGTAAGGCCTTCGGTTTATCGGACACTCTCTCTCTTGCTCATTTTATTTGATTCATTTGCCTCAATTCCAATTATATTATATTATATTGTGTTATTTTCCTTTCTGATATCTTATTTAGTAAATTAGCTTTCCTCCTCAGATCGCTGCCGTTGTTTTGTTCCTGGGCCCATCTCCCTTCTCCTTTTTCCCTTTTCCCCCTTCCCCTTCCCCGGGGTGTGGGCCCGTGGGTCCCCTGCCTCAATTGTCACGGTACCGGGTCGAACTGTCCCGCAAACCGGTGACACGTATCATCTTTCTGAGGCTGCACTCTCTCTTCATCCAGGTCAACGTTGATATTATGAGTCTGGACTTTGCATCATCCCCTGTGGTTCACAATTATTTGCTGGACTCCAGCTGGACACTGAGCTAATGATCACAGCGTACTTAAGCCTGGTGGTTCAGCAAGTTTTCCATTCACTTATCTAGTCCATACTTCATCTGTTATTCAAGGAGGATATTACAGCATTGTGGAAAGCCTTAATAAAGCCAAAAGAAACCCCAGCTACTGCTCTATCATGATTCACCATCATAATGATCACCCATCTCCTCATAGGAAGTTGCCATGTTGAACTTTCCTTTTTATAAATCCATGCTGATTCCTGCCAGTAATCTTCTTGTCCTTAATATATTTAATTGGAAAGGATTTCTGCCACCATTTCAGCAGGGTTCAAAGTGAGGCTTACTTTTCTGTAGCTCCCTTGATGTTCTGTCTTGCTATTTTTGAAGATGGGGTGACACTGGCTTTCTCCCAGTCCACACGAAACTGATCACCAACACAATGACCTTTCAAAGAATTCATTGAGATTGACTTTGCAATGATAACAACCAGCTTTCTCTGTATTTGTGAGGAGATTCCATCAAGGCCTATGAATTTATCTAAGTTCTGTTTGTTTAAATGTTTCCTAACCTGATCCTCCCCCACTGAGAAGCAGTCTTCCTTGCTCCAGACTCCTCACTTGTCTCAGACGCCTGGAACTCCTGTAGGCTACTCTTGTCCTCTAATACTGAGGTAGACCACTCTTGAACTTGTAAGAGGTAATTCTTAAATACCAGCCACCTTTCCTAGATCGCTCTTTCCTGTGGGGCAGGAACCCAAGGGGTTGTTTCAAATATACCACTGAAAAACCCAAAATCTGCTCTCCCAAAGCCTGGAGCTGTGACCATGTTTTTTGTTGTTTTTTTTTCTTCCCTACTCTTAGGACCTTGAATCACACCATCTCAGGGCTACAACCAGGTCTGTCCCTGACCTTCAACCTGTATGGGAGCCCCAGGCATCTAACAGCTCAGCCTTAAGAGTTCTGTCATAACCTCAGGTGCTCAAGTGAGTAGAGAAAACTGAAGTTCTTATCCTCATGCATTCTTACATCATTAAAAAAAAACAACAAAACACAGTTATGTTATCTATATACACAAATATCAGAGGATGTCATTTAAACAAATAAAGCCTTTTCTTCTACAGACAGATAAAGAGGAAATGTGGGTGGCAATTTGCTCCTTATCTGTAAGTAGCAAAAGAATTCAAATAATTGAGAATATGCAATTAATCTAAAAACACAAATCTGTTTTGTCTTGGCAGAATTACTGTATCAGCTAGATTCAATTGCTATGTAAAACTGTAGATAATACTACAGATCAGTGGTATTTCTTGACAGATGTGTGTTCTTATTCAGGTATGTTTATTAAAATACTTAACTATTTTGATTAGTCTAATAGAAAATAAAACTTGGAAATTAACTTTTCAAAATATTTCTATAAAACAGAGTGTTATATAAAAACTGTCAAAAAGTGAGATGGCATTGTACACATCTTTGCAGGAAGGCAAGTAGAAGTGCTTATTTTGAAGGGGATAGAATAAAGAAGGATCAGAGATACTATTTCATTCTCCTCTGCAAACATCCTTTCAGATTTCTAAGTCTTTCACAAAGCAGATGTCATTTTGAAGATGCAAAATTGAAAAACACTAAAAATCAGCCTTCTTCAAGAATGCTGCTATGCTTTACTCTAGTTTGCCACTAGAAAGCATGTGTCTTGAATACCAATTGCATATTGTTTTAGGGAGGCAGAAGACATCACGAGGCAGATACAGATGCAGCTCAAAAATAGCACCATGGGATAACCTCATTGGTTCCAGTGTCTGATATTTTTCTGTAATCTATTCATATTATTGCAATTGCTATTTAACCCTCAGAAACTGAAATGACACACAAAAGCCTTAGGAAAAATACTCAATTCAACAAAACTCTGTGTTCTGTTCTACTGGCAAAACTGCTCTATAACCATTAAGACCACTGAGAACCTCGGTTTCTGAATTTGCATGCTGAATGCAAAGAAATCTAGTTATTTATTGAAGGAAAACTTTGGATGCCCGTTACCTTGGTTAGAGCCACTGTCCACTCAAAATATTTTCCTTGACTTCACAAGGCTTTGATAGGATTCGTCACTAGAAACTGCAGGAGAACAGGATGACTTCCCACGAGGTGCTCCAGTGACTCTCTGGAGTCCTATTTTTCAAAGAGAAACTGCTTCATGTCCTTGCTCTGAAAAAAGTGACATGATGGCCAAGTTTTATGATGAGATCATGCTAATCCCTTAATACTAAAGACTGAAATTATTAATATTTCTGGGCCCACAACTAAGCAAAGAACTATTATCTTTTTTGTTATGCTTTTTTCTATAAGCTATTGAACAAAGAGAAGATCAAATTCTTAAAAAAAAAAAACCCTAGGTATTCTCCTCCCAAATTTGATAGGTATCTGGTCATATTGCTGAGTTGATTAGAACTGCAAAGAGGAAGTATCCTTCCTGATACAAAATTGATTCACTAGAAAGTGGTAGAGCCTCTTGAGGGTAGATGATAGTGAGTTAAGGCAATCTTGATCAGCAGTGTTTTCCTGCCTTTAGTGCCAACTGAACTGATTGATGCAGTGCTACCTCTTTGATTCCTGCACTCTTGTAGGCATTGAAGATCAGCAAAACTCAGACCTCTGAGAAGAAGGAAGTTGGCTGCTCTTTCAGTAATTCACATTTTAAGCAATACTTTATATATGTGCCTCATAGCTAAGACAGAGTTGTTAAAAGAACGAAGAGCAATTGCACTAAGGAAGTTGCAGCAGTTTCTAACACAGCCTCAAACTGCTTTTGACAAGAAGACAGCACTCTGCTGCTTCAAAGTGCCCTCCTACTTCCCTTTTTGAAATTCCCACACAATTTTACAAACTATGTCATTTAACACTAGACTTCTATCCATCAAATGACTCACAGACATTCTACTCGCTGCTGCAGTTCCCTTGTTTAGGAGAAACAGACATTAGTAAAGCTCTACATCTCACCAGTGAAATAATATTTACTGAATGTCTTTCAATATATACCTAGTATGTGCACAGGGAAGACATGCACAAACATCTGGGCAGTGGCACAGAGTTTCTTTAGCTTTACATCTCAGTCATAGCCCTGCCAAGATTCTCCAGCTTCCTCTTAACACAGTGTATGCAACTGGAATACAAACAAGTTATTCCCAGAGACTACTGCCCACAGCACAATGCTAAGGCTAAAGAGCTTGCAATTTCATTTGGTTTCCAAAGGCTTGATGTTCTCAAAGTCAGTACTGTTCAAAAGTAAGATAAACTTAGGCAAACAATGCTGGATTCACTAAGATTTTGTGTTGAACCCTGTGAAAGCACGTAGTATCATCTATGAAATGGGTGCTACATATTTTATATAGGTTCTTATTTTGAATTTTGGACTTTTGTCTTTGCTATACAAAAATTCCTAGGCTGGAGAGACATGCATGTAGAATTGTTTCAAACCAGAGGAGTTACATGTGAGATAAAACAGCATGTTCGTAAGCCATTTCTAAGCTTGGTGTACATACTTTATTTAGTTAGTGAAAAAATAAAGCAAGAATATATAGAAACTTTTGTCATCATGTGACATCACTGATACATGTTAGGAAGATGAGTCATGTTTGGAATTAGATGCTCCTAAAGGTAGTACAGTGGCATACATAATTAAAATGGGAGATTTTTGATTTCATAAATTGAGTTAAATATATCCCAAAATATGTTTAGTTACCAGTGTCAGAAAAGCTTCTTATGCTCCTGTTCTGCTGTTTGACTCAACATAGACTGTTGTTAAAAAATTATAAGCCTTGGAGTCAATTCTCCAGAGGGTCCCCAAAGCACTTCCTGGATAATAATGATGCAATAGTTTCCTATCCTACTGATGGCTGTCCCAGAGCACCTCAGAACAAGTGCTCCCCTTCCCTGAAAGCTGCTCAAGTACCAGTATGCTGCTATAAATGGTTGAAATGTGATGCAGTTTCCCCTCCAACTTCCTCCAGCTCAGCCTAATGGGGATTAAGAGCCATTAAAGGCTCTTTGCAGCATATGCAGTTGCTATTGATCAGTTGTTTTAGCCAATGATCTGATTACAACTGTCTTTTTTTTTTCCCAATGCTTTGCTGGCAGAAAGAAACATACAAACATACAATAAAAAGTATGGAGTGGAGGTACTGGACCTCTCTGTTTGTGCTAAGAATTTGTTTAGCTGCTATAAGACGAAAGTTTTCCATTGTCTCTGACCATGAGTAAAAGTCTCTACTTGCAATCCAAGAAGCAAGTTTGGTTGGAAAAACAAAAAAAAAAACAGATATATGAGCATCATAGAATCAGAGAACCATATAATGGTTTGGTTGGAGGGAACCTTAGTTACAAACTCCTGCTGTGAGCAGGGTTGTCATCCACCAGATCAAGTTGCCCAAGGCCTCATCCAACCTGGCCTTGAATACCATCAGAAATGAGCCATCTGCAACCAACCTAGGCAACCTGCTCCAGCAACCCACCACCCTTTCACTAAAAGATTTCTTCTAACATTTAACCTAAATCACCACTCTTTTTGTTTAAAGCCATTCCCCTTTGTCCTGTCACTATCAGACCATGTAAAAAGTTTGTCCCCTTCCTGCTTATAAACTCCCTTCAAGTATTAGAAGGCTGTAATGAGGTCTCTCTGCAGCCCTCTCTTCTCCACACTAAGCAAGCATTTCTTCATAGGAGAGGTGTTCCAGCCCTTTCATCACCTTCACGACCCTTCTCTGGACCTACTTCAACAACTTCACATACCTCCTGTACTAGGAACCCAGGCTTGGACACAGTACTCCAGATTGGGTCTCACAAGGGAGGAGTAGAGGGGGACAATCACGTCCCTTGCCATGCTGGCCACCCCTCTTCTGATGCAGCCCAGTCTACTGTCAGCCTTCTGAGGTGCAAGTGCCCACTGCTGGTTCATGTCCAGCTTTTTGTCAAGAACCCCAAGACATTCTCACCAGGGCTGCTCTCAATGTGCTCTTCTCCCAGTCTGTACTCATATATTCATAGAATACTTAGAGTTGGAGTGGACTCAGTGATATCTTAAGGTCCCTTCCAAACCCTTCAATTCTGTGATTGTGTGATTTTGTGATCTTCCACTTCAGCCACTGCAATAATTTGATGTTGATTCTTAGAAAAGGCATGATGTGTTTTATTTCTCTCCATTTCGTGAATTACAGCCATCACAGAACAGTCTGGAAGCCTTCCATGACCAGAGACCTGCTGCAGAGGTCAGTGACCTGCTTCAGAAGCGTAAGAAAGGACAAAGTTGTTCTTGCTTGACTTTGGAAGTCCCAGCACTTACTGGCATCCGAATGACTCCCGAAAGCACTTTGTTGTTTATTGAAAGGACAAAAACTCAGAGCAGAATAAGCTATCTAGTTCAGCATCACCCTGGGGCAAGAGGCTGCAACCCTGTTCTGAACTCTGATGATTTGAACACATATTGTTTGTATGTATGATGTAGAAATTCACAGAATATTTTACTGAGCCTTTATATGTCTGATTTTTCAGTGTTTTTCTTTTTCTGATACAGTTCCCAGCTGAATATTCCAGTTATAAAGGGGAAATTCCTTTTGATAACTAAAAGATCACAGTGCTCTAAAACACTGACTCCAGTGGGCAACACTGGTGAATACGTTTCTGATTAAATGTCCTCAGAGTTCAGTAGAGCAGGTTGCTGATTTTCTCCCTAAAGCAGGAGGATTTGGGGCGTGTTAATGCTGCCATTGCTATTCCTGCTCCAAACAGGGCTCCTGACACAGAGTGGGAAGCATTGGCATCCTTATGGGCTGCTGCCTGGCTGGTGATATAACGCCTTATGTGTGAAAGACAGACACTGTTTTCCTTTCTTTTTGTCTCAAAGCTTGCTTTGTGAGGCCTTTCTGGTGATGAGACTCTTAAGTGAGAACTGCAGGTTATCTAGGTGGGTGTCACCATGCCACAGTGCCTCTGCTTATTGTTATAAAGATAAGCAGAAGCAGGGACAAGCCTGTCTTTTTCGGGGTTCAGCTTGGAGAAGCTGATCACTGCAAAAGACAATAATACTTGTGCATGGCAACGAAGTTAGCACTCCCTGCTGGCTTATCTGTTGGGCCAGGTATGTCACACTAACAGAGAAAAAAGAAAAATACCTGAGAAATGGGGGATAAAAGGCCTTCACTAAACTAACAACTTCAGTGAAGAACTCCCAAAGAAAACATCTTAGATAGAAAAGAACTCCCAAAGAAAATATATCTGATGGAGAACTCCTGAAGAGCAAATGGAGAATCCCCTGAGGGGGAAGACTCCTTGCTTTTTATCCCTTTTCTATCGCTCACCTTCCCTTCCCCATATCCCTAAGAAACTAGAATTTATAATAAACTGGTTGGGCTAACATTTGACCCGTTGTATCTTAACCTCGTCATTGGGTATACACAAAATCAAAGAACCTCGTCTCCCTCCTTTATATTGGAGTGTGACATCATGAAAAGTTATTTTCTAATCTTGACTTCAGAACAGCAATGAGTAGAGAGTCTCCCTTATTGTCTAAGATGCCACCAGCATGGAAAGGTGCCTCCACCTGTTTCACAGTAAGAGTGTGTGGATAGAGGGAGCTGTGGTGAGAATCAGAATGGTCAGAGCAGGCTTTGACCATGCTTAGAGAAACTGTGAAAGCTGTTCCAAATATCAAATGGATGGGTGTTTGGAAGAAGGAGCATACTGTTAAAGATCTCTGTAGGAAAGAAAATAAGTCATAGAATCACACAGTCATTTAGATTGGAAAAGACCACTAAGATCATCTAGTTCAACCATCAACCCCTCCCCACAACAGGCCCACTAACCCATGTCTGACAGTGCCATATCAACATATTTCTTGAACACCTCCAGGGACAGTGACCCTAACACTTCATTGCACAGCCAATTTCAAGGCATTACTACTCTTTCTGACAAAAAAAAAATTCCAATATCCAACCTGAGCTTACCATAGTACAACTTACTTAAATCCACTACCTCTTGACCTAGTCACTGTAGTCTACCAATGATGACATGCAGGGAGAGTGGATTGCAAGATGGGTTGCTTTCAGAATACTCTGTGGGAACCAGGACAATACCAGTGACAAAATACAAAAGAGAAGTCTCCAGTAAGTTCATCCTCCAGAGCAAATGCCCACTATTGGTGAAGAGTATTCAAAAAGTGTCAGGAAGAGCTCTTCTTCAGTCAATTGCTGAGGCTTTTCTGCCTTCACAACCTTGACTGTTTATATGGTATGTCTGTCTTGGAATTTTACACATAATACCATAACACAATTTTGCCTTACTTTGTGTACTTAAGTCTTGTGTAGGGCTGTCTTCCCTCCAGCAAAGTTGATCGAGAAACTGGGTGCAGTGTAAATGCTGCCAGCAGCTACTTGCTATAAAAAGCTAATAGTCCTTTGTGAGCCATGAGAGAAATGACAGAAATACAGCTTAACTTCTGAACTGCTTGCACTATACTTTGATGAAATAATGCTTTGACAATGGGACAGTGAGATCACTTTCTCCACATCACAGTCATAGTTTGCAACACTGGTAGGTCAGAATTTTCTGTGTCGGTTAATCATTTTACATGTGACTTTGAAAATCCACAATGCTGCCAACATATTGATATTAGAAATCATATGATTTCAACTGGCAGAATTATTTGACCAGTCTTTTAATAGTGCTTAGCAGGATCCTTGTGCTACTTTACTCTCTTGCCTTCAAATCCTTGGCTAAGAATGAATGCCATTTTTCATGATTTTTTATGGAAATAATGTCTAATTATTTCCACCATATCCTCAGAGAGTCAACCTCTAAATTGGGCATCTACCTGATCCTCTTATTTCTTTCACTTGAAATGCAGTTAAATAATAAAATGAGCTGGAGTATGCAAAACTGAAACAGAAAAGAGAAGAAAGAGTTTTAAATCATAGAATCATAGGGGTTGGAAGGAACTCCAAGAGATCATTGAGTCCAACCCCCCTGCCAAAGCAGGTTCCCTACACCAGGTCACACAGGTAGGCGTCCAGATACCTCCAGAGAAGGAGACCCCACAGCCCCCCTGTGCAGCTGTGCCAGTGCTCCGTCACCCTCACTGTAAAGAAGTTATTGCACACATTCGTGCGGAACCTCCTGTACTGCAGTTTCTGTCCGTTCCCCCTTGTCCTGTCTCCACACACTGCTGAAGAGTCTGGCCTCACCACTTCGTCCCCCACACCTCAGGTATTCATAAACCTGGATCAGGTCCCCTCTCAGTCTTCTTTTCTCAAGGCTAAACAGAGGAAGAAGACTTACACTTCAGTGATTTTTTTGATAATCACAAGGAAAACTACAAAATTCTGTGCTGGACCTGTTTTGCTTTTGCATAAAATAAACTTGGAGTAATTTATTTGGATTCTAGTTATTCAGGTTCTGATTATGTTTTATCTGCTGAAGATGATGAAAAAAAGTGTATTTTTGATGTCTTTTCTACAAGTCTGTGATTTCTGTCTTAACTATATACACTCAGGTTTTCTGTCCTGGAGTGTCCTCCTAAGGTACCAAGAAATTTGGGTTGTTAAGTCTTCCAACCTTTAGGAAGTTGTAATACAGATACTTGAGTTTACCCTAGGTAAAGCATCTAGGGCAGTTATGTCTCATCTGTTGCTTAATGGGCCAGTCTCTTGGTAGGCCCATTCATAATTCATCAGGAATCTGATCAAATGTAGTTTAGTCTGATTCACATCATAGTGTTTGAGGCTAAATTAAAGGCAGAACATTATACTTGCATAACTTGCCAATATATGCTAAGCATGTAGAATGAACTCTTTCCTACTGATTAAAATGTATGAATCATTTTATACTGTCCCATGTTCCAAAGAATATGGATCCATTTTTTTCTGGGATGGCAGAAGTTTCTGTTTATATTGATAACTGCTACCTCTTTTACCTTCTTTTTACTACATTTTTTTTCTTTCTTTGAAGCCAGCATGGCACTCTTGTACTGTAATTCTTCATGTTTATTGTGTATGCAGCATAATTTATGAAAGACCAAGACTGGGTATACAAAGATAACTTGGGAAACAATTTCCACTTTTGAAAGTTATGCAAAATGCAACAGAATTGTATTCTGTTTGTTTGTTTATGCATTGTGGAATTCAGTGCTGTGTATTATTTCTCTATCTCTACATCAAGTGGATTTTACAATAGTTTAAGAGAATGCAGTATGGTGCAGTGTTATCATTTATACAAAGATGATCTTTATTTAATATAATAAGAAGTCATAGAAATTAGGGTTTCAGACATAATATTGGAGCAAAACAGCCACTTAGCTTCAGAAAAAAACAAAAACAAAAACAAACAAACAAAGAAAAAAATGAAGAACAGTTCTAGCAATTAACAGTATGAATATTTAGTTACTAAATATAAATGTAGTATTAAATGAAAATATAAAAGATTATATAAATCTGTCAAATATAGTGACCATAAATAAATAAAATAATGCATTTGTATGGTGCCCCCACTCCGATTTATAAGAAGGAGATGAGGTTCTTTTGATACATGTATACCCGATAGCAAGATTAAGAGACAACGGGTCAAATGTTAGCCTGACCAGTTTATTACAAAATGTAGTTGCTTAGGGAGATGGGGAAGATGGGCAATAGAAAAGAGATTGGAAATAAAAGCAAGTCTTTGTAGAAAGCAAGAGTGAGATAGTGAACACTGGGATTCCAATGTAGCTCACAGTTCAGATGCTGATCTCCAGTAGCAAGGGGTCATCGGTCGTTACAGGTTTCGGTTGACAACAAATTCTTTCCTCTTAACAACAGTAGAAACTTATTTATAAGTTCAAAGTGGTTGAATCATCTCCTTTTTGGAGCTCCTGGCTTTCGGATCTCAGCAGGAATTTCTTTGTTTCCAGCTTCCCGCCCTTGCTGGCAGATAACACAGAGCAGGGAGATGCCAAATTGCATCTTGCCTTCACAAGATACAATGGTGTCATCCCCCAATCTCCTGTACCAATTATTTGGTCACAGGCCAGATCTTCCACCAGTAAACACCACTGAGCACTCCCTTTCAAAGGCAAACACTTCCAAAGAAATGCTTTCAAATGTAAAACTGTTCACAAACTGATGCGGGCATGACACCCACCACTCACCTCCAATATAAGTCAGAATTTTATCACAAAAAATGCCTCAGAAAGTGAGTTTTGAGCCATGAGAAAAAAAAAAACAATTGTTTTTCACATATGGAAATAGATCTTACAGGTAAATATGATGTCCTATTCGTAAAAGGTTAAAGATCAAATGTGTTGAGGGAACTCATTGCATGTGTAATATTGAGCCATCAGGTCTTGTCCTTTAGTCGGAATTGTACAACTGAAAGTGGAAATCAACTTTGTATTGTATGAAAACTATTAGGTATTCTTCCTTTTTGAGTACCTAATACTATTTCTGAGAATTCCCAAGTAGATTCACTAATTAGAGTTAAAGAACCCTTTTAAAATTCCCTTTAAGGAAAGACATATCAAACCTTTTTTGTTGTCCTGAGGGATCTTGATAACACAGACTCTTCAAATTCTCCACAGAATTAAAAGTCACTGGAATATCATGCATATGCTATATTTGAAGATTTCTTTAGGAGTGGTGATCTTTCTATATTCATAAATCACTTCCTCCTGCAAGGTTAGCACATAAAATATTCAGAAAAATTAGAAAGAAATTACTGTCTTTCAAATGGCTGCCATCTCCCATTGTTGATAGACATATGGACAGTCTGACTCAACCACAGTCAAGCATCTTCACCAGCTTTAGACAGCCTAGCAAATGCTAACTAAGGGTAATTTGGCTTCATTGTCATTGTTGTAAGCGCTAGAGAGAAGCAAGCATACTTGTTAATGCTGCCATCACCCTGAACTGAAGCGTATCATTTTACAACTATTATTAGTGATCATACCAGTTCAAATGATGAAATTAGATTTCCCTATTACTCTGTCTTGAGCTAAAGCCAGTAGTTGTTCAGGCTAAGGGTAGAAAAACAACAAGAAGGAGTAGAAGTAGGTAGACATGAGCTATGGGCACGGAAAGAGATATGAAAAGATGTACACAATCCATATATTGACAATACTGCAGCACAAGTGCTTCAGTCATCCTTAGTAGTTTGAAATGAATATTTACTGGGGAAATTAATGAATGGAATCTTTCAATGTAAAGCAAGCAAAGGTGGTGACAGAGCCTTTATTTGAGGTAGAGGCGCTACAGAAAGAGATATTAGAGATAAGGGGAATGATCTCATCCCTCCTGGTGACTGTTTAGGCTAAGGAACATGTCCGCCTCTCGTTCGAACACTGGCGCGCGGGAAGGAAGGGAGCCGGGGGGGGGGGGGGGGGGGGGGGGGGGGGGCAACCCGTGCAGGCTCTGAGCATATCTGTGCTCCCGGAAGCACCACCGAGAGGGAGAGAGTGAGAGGATGGGTGGACCTGGACTACTCCGCTAGGGTCATTCAGATGCTCATTCACTGGTTCAGGCTGTGACCAGGCAATCCCACTACATTTACTGAGAGAAAAGTTCTTTTGTAGAAGGAGAGCTCGTGGGTTATCCTCATATTTCCACTACTTATTACAGAATCACAAAATTGTAGGTGCCGGAAGGGACCTCTAGAGATCATCAAGTCCAACCACCCTGCTAAAGCAGGCTTCCTAGGCCACTTCTTACCATGAAGAAGTTCTTACACCTCTGCCAACTCCCTCCACACATGTGGATGCATCCCAGCAGAGGCCATGGATTTATGTACATTGATACTGCCTAGATGCTCTTGGACCAACTCCTCCTTCACCAAAGGGGAACCTTCCATTCCCCAGGCTCTCTTACTTACCTCCAGGGTCCAAGATTCCCATAGGGGAGCCTTTGTAGTGAAGATAGAAGCAAAGAAGACATTCAGGATCTCCACCTTCTTGGCATTCTCCATCACCACACCTCTCTCATTTACTAGGGTACCCAAATTATTGCTAGTCTTCCTTTTACTGCTGATATACTTCAAAAATCCTTTCTTATTATTATCCTTTATCCTGTGCCAGATTCAATTTCAGGTGGGCTTTAGCCTTCCTTATCACATCAGTGCAGGCCCTGACAACATTCCTTTTTTCTTCCCAAGTGGTCAGATCCTTTTTCCACATTGCAAAGACCTTCTTTCCTTTGAGTTTATGCATGATCTCCTTGCTCATCCACACAGGTCTCCTGCCACCTTTCTCCAATTTCTCACTCATAGGTACACAATGATCCTGAGATTGAAAGAAGTACTTTTTAAATGCTGACCAGCTCTCACAGGTCCTTTTACATTCTAACGCCCTAGCTCATGGGATAGCTCCAAGTGGGTCCTGGAAGAGATCAAAGTTGGCTCTCCTAAAATCCAGGGTAGCAATCCTACTTTTTGGTTTGCTTCTTCTACTCAAGAACTTGAATTCCACCATCTCATGATCACTACATCCCAAGCTGCCCGCAACCTTCATTTTCCTAACAAGCCCATTCTTGTTAGTAAAAACAATACTAACGGAATGCTCATAGCTGTAGCAGGAAGCATGTGTGAAATTAGGCTGGGTAAAGGAGGAAAACTGCCTTACTAACAGTTTGACTCAATTGCAACAAGTTTTATTTAAAAGTGGGTAGCTTGAGAAGAGGGCACTCTGCAGTGAGAGAACAAAGAAGACAGCACATGGCATTGGCAACTGACTCTGCAAAGACCATCATGATAAATTTGGAAAAGCAATCCATAATCTGAAATGTGCTTGTATAACATATTCTAGCTTTGCTAGTAATTAACATGACTGTAAGCATTTGATAACTGCTAACATATTGCCAGGAGAAAAAGAAGGCAGTTTGGAATAACTTCTGGAATAGTTTGTCTTGTAATTGTGACTTTCACCCTCCACCTTTTCCACAGAAGCATTAATCTTTTGCCCAGCCTCATTCCCAGCCTCTCAGCCCGCATCTCTGGAAGGATGCCTTCATGCTGCTGCACTCACTTCTTTGTGCGGAAAGAAAGTGCATTGCTTTTTGTATGCTATTTATAGAGAGCTTCTCCACAGAGATGGCATCCCCTCCCCCTGACAGCTCCCAGCATCCTCATTCTGCAGCCATCCACCACCTGATGTCCTATTTTCTCATTGGCTCGAGCTGCTCCCAAACCCTGTGACTCCTACAAGCTCACACCCAGCTGTACCAGCTCCGAGCCTCCTGCAGTGAGACATAATCTTCACTTCAACTTCTATCATTTGTCCCAAATGTACCAAAGCATCTGAACAAGTGCTTGCATTCATTTCCTGAGCCCCCCATCCTAGGTTCAGCCTGGAGGTCACCATGGAAATAAGCGCACTCCTCAGCTCGTCAATGTGGCATGCAGCTCTGTTACAAGATCTCTGCTACTTGCAGAGGATTGTAACCCATATCACCACATCTGAGACAGAGATTTTATATTCAGGTGACCTTTTATTTCCGGAAATTATAAATACTGTCTCACCCTACATATGCTGTTCAAGTAAAAGTCAGGAGACCGATTAAGTTTCTCAATGGGATTTCCCTGTGGGTATAAAGCCAGGTGACTGTGACAAGGTCACTAGGAAAACAGTCTTGTGATTTTAAGCTTGACAGAAATCTGGCAGGAAGTGCAGATGAGAGAAATGTCACACTTAGGCAATGATAACCTCAAATATCAGAGACTGAGCTCAGAAATGTTTTTTTTCAGACCATCAGAAGGGTTCATGAAATATGTCTGTTTGTTCATTCCTCCAGGAAACCCTCTCTGTTCTTACATCTCAGTGTGTTATGATAAATAATGCATTGCCTTCCCAATAGCATTGATAAAACTGCTTTCTTAACCATATGAAGAGTACATTTCAAAAAGAGAACAA
This sequence comes from Cyrtonyx montezumae, assembly GCF_038088225.1. Lineage (NCBI taxonomy): Eukaryota > Metazoa > Chordata > Aves > Galliformes > Odontophoridae > Cyrtonyx > Cyrtonyx montezumae. The sequence continues at coordinate 33,332,699 of NW_027072089.1, read as the reverse complement.
GCAGAGCACAGAGATGGAAATTAACCCCAGGACCGCCAGCTTCCATTAGCAATAATGGTGTCTGACAATTCTGGGGTTAAATGAGAAGTAGGTGCCTTTTTACTGAGTTCTGCTCTTTGTTCTTGCTTTAGTGCGTGTCATTGTGGAGACTGTCATGTAAGGTTAATGACAGCCTCTCATTACCCTTGTCAAATATGTAATAATGTGGCCCAACAACAGGGCTGAATGGCTCCTGCTTGTCAGACCCCTATGTTTTGCCTAGCAGATGGTCACTGTGTTTGGAGAGGCCCTCAGATCCATCAGTGCTATCCTGAACACGTGTGTGAGGGCGGCATTTTTCCCTGATGGGACAGCTTGTGGACAGAATACTAATTGGGCACAGCAAGACAACTGGGGATTTATTTATTTTTACTCCTGGTAGAAATATGTTGTGTTCCAGGGAGGGGAGGGGAGGGATTCAAAACCCCACTTCTCCCACCAGCAGCCCCTTTCTTATTGTCTGACTCCTTACACTGGCAAAATCTTCATGTTATATCTTAAGCAGAAAATCTGGGCTTCTCAGCTACAGTCCCAGTGGGCATAGAAATTCATACTTCAGTCAACTTTTGATTCTACATTTAGAAAATCTAGCTTCTATTCTCCTACCTACTGAAAAAAAACAAATGCAAAGATACTGCTCATACACTATATGCTTTGGAGAGCATCATGTTAACATATCCCCTTGATATTTCCTCCCTAGTTATTAAGATTAAATATTTATATTGTGGTATCTGACCCTCATGCGGTAGGTAGTATGCCAACAGAAAATATCTGTTCCTACTCAGGGGAACATAACCCCCTTTTGCGCTATGTTGATGGTGTGAAGGGCAGTCATTTGTACCTGTGGAGATATCAGCAGACTGCTCTGAAAGTTGGTATACCCAGTCTTTGACCATACACCCACACCTATTAAACAGAGCGTCCTTACAGCAGAAACACTTTGCAAAGACTTGGGCTGAGGCTTCCTCAGTTCAAAATGCAATCTTTAAAATGTAAAGCGAGTGAAAAGCCGTGTAATTTTTCCCCCACTTTGTAAACTTTGCACTAAAAAACACCATTGTTCTTTGTTGAAAATGCCTAACATGAGCAGCCTGCACAGACATAAAATAATGCAGTTAGGTACAATTCATCTACATCAGGGAGTGGGATTGATGTGGCTAAAATTAGAGTAGTTATAATGGTGCAAATGTTCTTAATGTAGACAATACCTCAGTCTGCAGAACATGAAAAACTGATTCGAAAACGAATAATCAGAACTATTTGTTTCAGAGGGATGTTAACACTGAAACTTAAATATAGCAGCATACAGATCAACATTGTTAACTATTTCACTGCTAACCCTTATAATGGGTATAAATCTCTATCACAAATAGCTTCTCTTTCATTTTCCTAAGAATTAGATTAAAATTATGTAATAGGAAAATAACAGTAGAAAAATGCATTGGTTGCCTTGTTTTACTTTGCATTAAAATTATTGAAACTATTTGCTAAATGCAATGAAGCTTCCACAATATTCTTTCATCAACATTGAAGCAGTGCAGAATTGCAGGCTTTATCAGCAGTGGGTCAGCTTGTTGTGGAATTCATATAGCCAAGCCTATTGCAGGCTAGGAATAAGAACTGAGTCAGAAAGAATATTTGCTTTTACCTTTCCCAGTTTAAAGACACGGGATTCTTACATGTAAAATCCTAATTTTACTGAAGTTTAAGCAAAACAAAACCTAAAAGCTAACACTAAGAATGCCCAAGGATTTTTTAGAAGAGTGAGCCTCTTCATTCACCCAACCTCTTCAAATCTCATTGATACCTTGCCTTTTTGCAAGGTACTTGACTCTGGAGCGGATGCATTCCACACTGAAGCAGGAAATGGCCTTGGCTGGATGAGGGATAGCCCTGTCAGGGAGCAGCTGCCAGGTGCCGTTGTCCTCTGTCTGACAACAGCATTCTGATGTCAAGGGAGCCATGCCGTCCAGTATGCAGAAAGCTCTGGCAAGAAAGAATGTGGCAACTCAGTTGGAGTGCCCACCTAAGGAGGCGGTGGAGAGATTAAGGAGTATCAGAAAGTGCAAGCAGGAGATAGATTGGTGGAGTAACTCTTTGCCAAACTTGCAAGAAAGATGCCAGGGTGATACACCCCAAACAGCTCCCTCCCCTGCCAGCGTTGAGTAGAGGGAGGCAATTTGAGAGGCATGGGAACATGTCCCTGGTCAGCATCACTGGCAACCCCCATTCTGACCTACCTTGGTTCTCCTAGTGTCCCTATAGAATAAGTTTGAGGCTCTGGATCTTGAGGGAGAAATGAGTAAGGATGCAGTGGGAGGTCCCCCCTGCGAGGTTGTCTGGGATGAGGCAGCCAGCTCCACACCTCAAGGCAGCCTCCACCAAGAAAGACAGAAGAGTGACTGCCATAGGTGACTCTCTGCTGAGAGAAATGGAGGGCCTATATGTTGGCCAGACCATATATGTAGGGAAGTGTGCTGCCCCCTGAGGCGCAGGTCAGAGATATTTCTAAGAAATTTCCTAGTCTGATTCACCCCTCTGATTATTATCCCTTATTGATAACTCAGGCCAGCAGCAACAAAGACCCTAAGAGAAGCCTGAGGATTATCTAAAAAGACTTCAGGGGACTGGAGCAGTTAGTGGATAGAGAGAGCATGTAGGTCGCATTTTCCTCTATCCCTTTAGTGGCAGGGAGGGATACTGAGAGGAGCAGGAAAATCCATCTCATAAATATATGGCTGAGAGGCTGGTGCTATCACAAGAATTTTATATTTTTTATTTTTTTTTACCACAGAGTGGTTTACTTGGTGACTGTCCTGATGTCTGCTGATGAGTCTCACTTGTCTCAAAGGGGGAACCCTAGTCTAGGAACTGGTCAGGCTCACTGAGAGAGCTTTATACTAGATATGAAGGGGGAAGGGGATAAAACCAGGCCGGCTAGAAATGAGCCTAGGGGAATGATGACAGGATTGGAGTGAGGCAAGGGGCTCAGCTGAAATGCACCTACACCAATGCACACAGCATGGGCCACAAATGGGAGGAGATAGAAGCCATTGTGTAGCAAGTGGGATCGCTCCCACAGATGGAGTGCTGCAATGGATGGCTACAAGCCCTTCAGAAGGCAAGGAAAGGTAGTGGCATGGTTCTCTATATAAGAGAGTGTTTTGATGTTGTTGAGCTTGGGACTGGGATTGATAAGGTTGAATCTCTACAAGTAAGAATCAGAGGGAGGGCCAACAAGTGGACATCCTGATGGGTGTCTGTTATAGACCACCTAACCAGAATGACATGGATGAGGCTTTCTATGAGCAGCTGATGGAATTTGCACAATTGCTAGGTCTTATTTTCATGAGAACTTCAACTTCCCTGATATATGCTTGGAAAATACAATACAGTGCAGAAGAAACAGTCTGGAAGGTTTCTAGATTGTATGGAAAATAACTTCCTGATGCAGCTGGTAAGACACCTTACCAAGGGAGGTGCCCTGCTAGACCTGCTGTTCACAAACAGTGAAGGACTGGTGGGAGATGTGGAGGTTGGAAGCTGTCTTGGACAGAGGGACCATGAAATGGTAGAGTTCTCAATTATTGGAGAAGTCAGGAGTGGGCCCAGCAAAACTGCTTCCTTGAACTTCCAGAAGGTGAACTTTGAACTGTTCAGGACACTGGTGGGGATGAATCCCATAGGATTCATCCCCACCAGTGAAGGGTAAATGGATCCAGGAAGGCTGGTCACTCCTTGAGAAGGAAGTTTTAAAGGCGCAGGAGCAGGCTATCCCCCTGTGCCACAAGATGAGCCAGTGGGGAAGAACACTGGTGTGGATGACCATGGAGCTTTTCCTGAGCTGCAGCAGAAAAGAAGTATATATCTCCCATGGAAGAAGGGACAGGTAGCTCAGGAAGAGTACAAAGAATCTATTAGGATATGCACGGAGGAAATGAGAAAACAAAAGCCCAGCTTGAACTCAACTTGGCTGTTAGGGTAAAAGAGAACGAAGAACTTTAAGGAAAATCTCCAGCCTCTACTGGATGGGAATGAGACCATTGAGGATAAGGAAAAGAGTGAGGTTCTCAATGCCTTCTTTACATCTGTCTTTAAAAGTCAGACCAGTTATCCTCAGGGAACTCTATCTCTTGACCTGGATGTCTCAGATAGGAAGCAAAATAAAACCCCCACAACTCAGGTTGAAAAAGTTAGAGACCTACTCCTCCAGCTGGGAGTCCATAGAGCTGATGGGATATACCCGAGAGTGCTGAGAGCTGGCAGAGGTGATAGCCAAGACACTGTCCACCATCCAGCAGCATTCCTGGTCAACTGGAGAGGCCCCAGAGAATTGGGGTCTTGCAAGTGTGACTCTTCGTCAGGATGATCCAGGGAACTACAGGACTGTCAGCCTCACCTCAAGTAAGGTTATGGAGCAGATCACATCGAGTGAGATCACAAAACATGTGCGGGACAACCTGGGGATCAGGCCCAGCCAGGGCGGGTTCATGAAAGACAGGTCCTGCTTGGCCAACCTGAACTCCTTCAAGTGATCTGCCTGGTGAACAAGGGAAAGGCAGTTGAGATAGTCTGCCTAGATTTCAGCAAAGCCTTTCACACTGTCTCCCACAGTATTCTCCTGGAAAATCTGGTAGCCTGTGTCTTGGACAGATACATTGTTTGCTGGATGAAGAACTGGCTGGAGGGCTGGGCACAGAGTGTAGTTGTGAATGGAGTTAAATCCAGCTGGTGACTGGTAACGAGTGGTGTTCCTCAGGGGTCTGTATCAGGGCCTGTCCCGTTCAATATCTTTATTGGTGACCCAGATGAGGACATTGAGGGCACCCTCAGTAAGTTTGCATATGACACCAAGTTGGCAGGCATCACCAATCTGCCTGGCGGTAGGAAGGCCCTACAGAGGGATCTGGACAGGCTGCATAAATGGACTGAGGCCAGTGGGATGAAGTTCAACAAGAATAAGTGCCAGGTCCTGCACTTTGGCCACACCAACTTCAGGCAATGCTAGAGGCTTGGGGCAGAGTGGATACCACTAAAGGAAACAGATCTGGAGGTACTGGTCGATGCCCACCTGAATGTGGGCAGACAATGGCATCCTGGCTTGTATCAGAAATAGTGTTACTGCCAGGAGCAAGGAAGTGATCATCCTCTGCACTGGTGAGGCCACACCTTGAGTATTTTGTTAATTTGGGTTCCCTCACTACAAGAAAGACACTGAGGCCCTGCAGCATGTTCATAGAAAGACAACAAAGCTGGTGAGGGGTCTAGAGCACAAGACTTACGAGGAGCTGCAGAGGGAGGTAGGGTTCTTTAGTCTCAGAGGAGGAGGCTTAGGGGAGACCTTATCACTCACTGCAACTCCCTGAATGGAGGTCGTGGTGAACTGGGGGTTGGTGTCTTCTCCCAAGTAACAAGAGATAAAACAAGAGAAAAAACAAGAGGGAGTGGCCTCAAGTTGCGCCAGGGGAGATTGATGTTGGACATTAGGAAATACTTCTTCTCCAAAAGCACAGTCAAGTGCTGTAATGTGCTGCCCAGGGAGGTGGTAGAGTCACCATCCCTGAAGTTGTTCTAGAAATGTTTAGATGTTGCACGGAGGGACATGGTTTAGTGGGAAATACTGGTGGTAGGTGGACAGTTGGACTGGATGATCTTAGAGATCTTTTCCAACCCTGGTGATTTGATTATTCTATATTTTTGGGGCAGTAAAATGACTAATTTTCCATATTTAAACAATTACAATAAAGACCTGAGCCAAAAGTGTCCACAGAAGAGAAGAACTTTCAGCTTAACTACCTCACTTTTGAGGCTGTGAGTGTGAAGCTGGGAGAATGAGTGGCACTTTTTCCACTGCTAGGCTGGCAACCATCTTCTAACAAATTCTGCAGTATCCTTTGCTACTTTTTACTTTAAAGGCAATAATTGTGAATATTAATTACTCAAGTTGGCATAGTTCCCTTTTCTCTCTACTGCTTCTCTCATACTGAAAGAGCAAAGAAATGGGACACTTGTGGTAAATAGCTAGTTCACTAGATACTTGCTCTTGTTGCTGGTGTTTTTCCTCACAAGAAGGTATCTAAGTAAAAAAAAGAAATAATGGGAAATTACTGGAGCTTCCTGAGGGAAAACGAATGAGAGATAGAAAGGAAACAGCATTTGAGTCAGCTTTCCACCATGCCCACATACGTGATGATGCATTATGTCCTAGGAGACTGAGGCACAAGAAAAGAAAGTTATAATCATGCAGTACATCCACTTTATTAAGACTAGTGAAATAAAAAAGTGTAGGCCAAAGCTGCTCATTAATTTACATGAAGAGGATAAAGTAACAAAATTAGATAAATAAAGATGGCAATTAAAATCATAGACTGTTTCACTGAGTACCTCTGAAATTATCAGACCTGTAAAAAAGTTATCAGCCATGTCTGGTGGCTTTCTCAGCTTTGTGAGAAAACACAAACAGCATTAGTGTGGAATCTTAAACTCATTTTTTGTAAATCTCTTTCTAATGCACAAGGTTGTAGATTAGACTTCTAATATTTTAGTCTCCCTAGGTGCTTTCTGCTAGTGCAACGTAGCTCATGACTTTAAAGAAGGCTGTGAGATAGAGCTCCCTTGTGACACATTTTAAAATGAAAGCTCATTGAGTACAGGGAAGAACACAAATCTGGAAACACAGATATTTTTGGATGACCAGGAGGAATGGTGAATCCACTAGTATGTTATCAAGAGCCTGGGAAATAGTCTGATATTCCTGCCATAAAATATTATTGAAGACTAAATTTTAAAAGTCATTACTTTTCACAAAGCAGAAAAAGGAAGAATATGAAGAAGTCATGCTTGGGATGAAGAAATAAATTGTAGAGAGGAGAACAGTAGCTTGAAATTTTCAAGGCTGAAAGATAAGGATGGAGGCAGTGTCTGTAGGAGTCATTTCCTTGAATAATGGGAGTGGGCCCAAAACACAACTCCTGAGTTGAAGAAAAGCCTAACTTCAGAATTGAGATGCACAGCTGATGACTGTTAGGCAATTAAAATGAATTGGCTGAATTTGTTTATTTGAAGGTAGTATGAGTGATAGCTCTCCTGTTTAGGTATTCAGGTAAGGCTTGCCTCTGCCTAGAGAAGGTGGGGGGAATTGATTTGACTGATAGAATGTATAATAGCTTGCTGTTTCAAGTGTACTGATATACGGAGCAGAAACACACAACCTGCGCTACACAGATTTTTCCCTAAACTGGCTGTCTTCTGAACATGATATGAGAAAGGTATCAACTTATTTTAGTGTCAATAAACTAGGCTACATATTTATGGGTAGTGAGCAAAACATATTTTGGAGTGTTAACTCTCTGAGCCCTCCCTCTATAGAGCTGTAATATTTACTATACTTAACAATTATTTTATGACAGACTGTGACAACTACAGAATAACAATGCCATGGCTGCTAGCTTAACCCTAGGAGCAGAGTAAAGATCTGCAGCTGTAGGGGGAGACAGAAGCCCTTGGGGCAGCAGTGTGGTCTGGTAGAAGCTATGGAGTGAGTAATGATGTTTTAGTCAACTCATTAAATATTGGATTTGGGTTATGCGGTATTACTTGGCTACATCTAATATACAGATCTTTGGGTTTTCTCAAAACACCTTGAATGCTGAAATAATAAAATGCTTCTATTAAGTAAATATCAGAACACTGCTGTTGTTATCATAGAATCACAGAATTGCTCAGGTTGGAGAAGACCTTCAAGATAATCAAAAATTAATAGGGTCCAGCCACAACTAAACCATACTACCCTAACTCTAACAACCCACCACTAAATCATGCCCCTGAGCACTGCATCCAAATGGACTTTAAACACATTCAGGGATTATGACTCGACCATATCCCTGGGAAGCCTGTTCCAGTGTTTAACAACCCTTTCTGTAAATAAGTTTCTTCTGATATCCAACCTAAAACTCCCCTGGTGCAACTTGAGGCCATTTTCCCTTGTCTTATCACCAGTGAGAAGAGACCAACCCTGCTCTCACTGCAATCGTCCTTCAGATGTTTGAAGAAAGCAATAAGGTCTCCCCTCAGCTTCCTCTTCCTCGGACTGAACAGCCCCTGTTCCTTCGGTCTTTTTTTGTAGAGCATATTCTCCAAGTTCTTCACAAGCCTTGTTACCCTTCTTTGGACTTGCTCCAACATCTCAATGTCCTTTCTATTCTGAGGTATCCAAAACTGAACACAGTACACAAAGTGAGACCTCACCAGTATGGAGTACAGGGGGAGGATTGGTGCCCCAGTCCTGTATCACCATTGCTGATACAGGCCAGGATGCCATTGGCCTTCTTGGCCACCTGAGCACACTGGTGGCCAATATTCATCCAACTGTTCATCATTACACCAAGGTCCCTTTCTGTCAGGCAGCTTTCCAGCCTCTCCTCCCCAAGCCTGTAGGGTTGCCTGGGGTTATTGTGAATGTGTGTCTAGAGACAATAGAGGACAACAGGGAGGAGTGCATATATCCAAGCACAGGTCAAAACAATAGCACCCTCTTTAGAAAAGAAAAATAATTAGGATTTGGAGTTAATTTTCTTAATAAGCTTGAATTATTGAACTGAGTAACATTTGCAATAAAGACACAGGTCCATAGAGAGATGCAAAACTGCCCTTTCTTAGGCTGTAAAGGCTAGGGATTAGCTCAGACTACAGGTTCTCCAGATCTGTTATTCCATGTATTTCTGAGTAGCTAACAAGGTAGTTATGACATTTACTATACGTATTTAAATAAAATGTAACAGCTTTCTGTCCCCATTGATGACACTTTGAGTCAGGTTAGCAGTTCTGGATATCTTGGTACTCTGAATAGCTGAATTTAGAAAGCATAGCAGGCATGGAAGTTTACCCTGGACATTGTTAGTCTGAAGATGTCACTGGTAGGGCAATAATTTTGCTACAAGCCACACTGGGGAAAGATTATTATAGTAAATACAATTTGTTGCAAAAAAAACCTATTAATTTTTGGCAGATTTCTTATCTTTTGGTTCCTTTTGGTTAGTGTTTTCACTTGAGTGTGGTAGATTCAAATCAGTCTATATGCACTGTAAGATCATTTTGAATTCTGTAGAGTAGGTGAACCATTGCATTAAATGTACAGTTCTTTCATCCACTGAGCAGCAGATTTTCTTAATTAAAATTTTCTATTTCCTACAGAGTTACAAAGTTTGAAGTTTTTTTTCCTAATGACTTGACTCCATGTGAAAACACCGAATAACACAAAGAATTGGACCTGAACACATTTAACTGCTATCAAAAGCAAAGAGAAATGTATCTTAGCTTTGTGTAGACAGCCAGAACAGATTTGTCCACTCCTAGTTATTTTGATACGAACCTTCAGCTCTTTAAAACCACAAAAACTTTTTTTGATAATTAAAACTTAAATGTTAAAAGTTTTCTTTGCTTCCTAACTGTCACTTAATTATGACTGTGAAAAGAAAAGTAATTTGAAAAGGTGCAGAGCACTTCTATTCCAAGGAATCGGCAAACTTAAGAATCTCCTGTGTAGCAGCACAAGAAAAAGAGCAATGCTATCTTTTCTATTTTGATTGTCCATGATTTAATTGGCTCCTAGTGATTCCTTATTAATTAAAAAATACTGCAGGCTCTTTGAAGCCCACATTTGCTTCCTATTTAAAAACATGCTTGTCAGTCTTGACCGCCTGCTGCTTTATCTGAATGTGAGCTTATGGATTTTAAAGATGCATTAAAAAGTCTGTGCTTCATCCCTCGACTGTTTATCCCAGGACTGGAAGGGTAGCCAGGGCTGAGAAGCAGCAGTGTTTCCAAGCTCACACATGATTTTTCTAACTGCAGTTGAGCTGATGGCTTCCCCACTGCCTGTTCTTGACCATCAAACTCTGGCTTCATGTATCTAACTTCAGTTGGGATGATATCACTAGCCCAAACTTAAAAGGCAAAAAAAATCTCTGCAGTTCCTAATGAGACCCAATTAAATACAAAATTCAAATGCACAGTTCTATTTCCTTGTGTGACCTTTGTGTCAAGCTACTGCAAATGGTCATGCTCCCCAGGAAAAATGACAGCCTGCAGAAAGTGGCTGAACAAAAGAGCCACATCTGTCTGCTGTTGGTAGAAAAAAAAAAGGCATGCAGCCCATCCCCTGCTGGCAGCCTTAATGGTGCACCACAGCTTCTCTCAGAGGAAGACAAGAGAAGCATAAACAACCCTGACTTCCTCCCTGAATTGCTTCCTGGGTCAGGATGTCCTCTCCTTCGGGAGGAGCTCTGTGATGGCTGTGTGCCAATGAGCCCATTTGCCTCACACAATGATGCTGGTACCTGAGTAATAGGGTAATGACAGTAGGGACTTTTTCATTTTTATTTCTTTCATATTCTTTTGAGTTCACAAAAAAATTGAAGTCTGCTGTCTGTGTGCTTTTTCATGAAAATGTGGATAGATAAGATATATATCTCTACAGACAGCTTTTACTTTAATTCCCCTGCTACTGGTAAATTTGATTAGGAAAAATAAAAGTGCTCAACAAATATTTTTAAAAACCTGCCAACTGATTAAATCACACTTTCCCCTATCTTCTTGAAATACGATCTTGACTTAGGCATATTTTTAAATCTTCCAGTTTAGATTATGATCTTTAAAATGACATTAAGCTTGCTTTGATGTTCCATGTAAGCATGGGACAAAAGCCTGAGAATTAAATGATTGCTCATGTTGCAGCATCATAATGGCATAGCCTGAGAGTCCAACCAAAAGATAGCAAATGAATCTATTCTAGAAATGCTCATGCTCCTTCCCTGAATCATGTCACCAATTCTGCAGGAAAGAAAGAAGTGCTAAAAATCACAAAATACATTTTTGACAGGCCTGGGAGTGGTACCTGAACTCTGCTTTACTTAACACTTTCTTACACTGTTTTAGCTGTCTTCTTTGAGGTATGTAAGTATGTGACACCAGCTTGGTGTCAGAAGCTGGAATTCTGTCTTTGAAAGGTTGTGTCATTCTGAAGCCAAGTAAGAACAGATGCGTAAACCATTAGCAGCCCAGCTTTTCTCAGTAAACATTTTCCCATTGTGGAGGGAATCTGCAATTTGGTCCAGTAGAAGGTAGCTGCTGTGTGAAGTCATCTGACCAGGTAAAGTAGAGAAAAAAATGAACTTACTAGGGTTTACTAAATTGCTGCCTATCTACTGAGGTACAGTAATTTTCCATTCTAGACCTATTCCAATTGTGAGAAAATATGACTTAGCATTAATCTCTTTCAATTAACTTTGAATTGGAAGTCTTAAATTAAGCCACATCACTTTACACCTGGGATGGGCTAATAGCATGCACACATTGATTACAATTGCTCAGCTAACAAACAATAACCTGGTAAACTCCTGTTCATCAGTCTGGTGATTCTCACAAATGACCTTGAAGAGGATGCTTCATCTACAAAGTAGACACCACATCCTACATGGAGGCATCAAGGACAAGACATGAGGTGTAAGCATCATCAGCAGCTGCTGTTACTGTGCTTCCAGGGAACAGCCTTCTGAACAGACTGTGGGGTTACAAAGGCCCAAATTGCCTGCTCCCTGATCATTTCAATAGCATCCCTGAAAATCACCAGGGCCTGGCTAAACTCATCTGAGAGGAGGGAAGAGCTGTTATGAGCAAACCTAAAGTTTTCATGGTCCTTTATGGAAACCCCAGAGGATAGATCCTTGTTTGTAGCTTCTCCAATCAGGCTTCTATGGAGACTATAGAAGCATTACAGTTCAGGTTTTCTGGTTTTCACTCAATTAAGATAAATATATGTGAAAAGCCTCATGCCTGTGGATCATTGATTGCAAGTTGATGAAACCGGCTGAATATAATCTGTAAATGACACCTGTAAAATATTTTATCTTTCTTTTTTCCTTTAAATGTATTTTCCTATCATTCTGAAAGGCTCTAGTTATTGATTCATATCTTGACTGGAAGAAATTGCTATGGAGTAAAGAATAGAACGAAACTGGTAATAGAGTAGAAGGAATAGAAGAAAATCAGGTGAGAAGGAAACACTAAAGAGAATCAGAATGCTTAAAGGAAGAATTCTAAGAGTAAAGCAAATGATGTGTCTTCAATAGCTACAAAATGTGAAGTTAGTCCAGGAAAATATATGTATATATATATATTGTTTTTCACTGAGTTTAGTGGTAGTAAAGACTTCCTTTGAAGAGCTTTTCCTGCTGGCAAAAAGATTACGCTTTGAGTATAACTGCAGCTCTGACTGAAATAGAGTATGAAGTGATAAAATTTCTTGTAAGTGGTTAAACCTTTGAGAAAACAATTGATGCTAGAGTTTGGTGCATTTAAGTAACTGAAATACAAAGAACTTGAACTCATGTGAAGCCATCCTAGAGTTCCTATAAAAAGAAAGAAGAAGGGACACTTCCTTTTGGGTCACCCACTAAAGCTGCTCTAAACTATGCTGTAAGAAAACATAGTTTTCTTTTTCAGCCAGTGCAAATGCAGTCAACGTTGTTAGCTGGTTATGGTCCCTGCAGTACCTAGAGCAAAGGAACCCAAAGAAATGCCTTAACAAGTGCCATCCAGGGGAGGGCAGTGGGGCACAGTAGTACTATTATGCACATTGCTTTGTGGTGTGCAGCAGTCTGCTGGCTGCTTGCTTGATAACTGGCAGGGAACCCAATTCAGAATTGACAAGATTCATGTCTTCTGCAATGCTTGGACAGCAGGGTCCTGTCCATTCCCTTTTCCTGCCAAGCAGCCTGGCACGCAGAGCAGAGTGCAGATGGAATGGCATGGCTCACCTGGGTGTTTGAGTCTCTTGTATCTGCAGTCTTACTGAACACTATTTGTCTTTTTGCTGATATTTTCCCAAACAGAAAGCTGGAAGTTGAAGCACTGCGGCCTTTACTTAAGTCTCCTTGACAGCATAAAATAAAGAAGGGTCAATATTGTTTTTCAAGTGACAAATTAATGTTATAGAAATGTGATACAAGTAATCTCATATTGATAGGCATAACTTATACCACTGATTTCTTAAGAATCCAATTTATTTGACAGAAACCTGACTAGAGTTTCACACATCATTTTTTTACAAATATCCTTTAGATTCTTTGTACCTACTTTTTTTTTTTACTATTTCTTAATTCTTCCATGTCTGTCCTGTCTATGGACATAATGCATGTGCCAAAGAGAGAAGGAAAGTTAGGGTCAGAAAGAAACTGGCACTAGAAAGAAACTGAGCTGGAAGCAAGAATAAACTACAGGCTTATAGGAATATAGGAAAGAAGAATATGGTTTATAGTGAAGTCATTAAAGATAATAAAAAAAATCATTGGTGTCTTTGCTAGGTTGTCTTTTTCTTGACTTCAGTGAGCAGAACACTTCAACACAAAGATGCTGTTATAAATGTCCATTTTCTCAGAATAAGTGCAATTATTCACAGCTTTGGGTGTGTTAATGGTAAAATATGAATAGTTTCTATGGGTCATTAGAAGGTGAAAGTGCCCAGAGCCATCTGTGCAAAACCTTTTATCATCCATAAAGTGATATGCAGTAGTTTTGTATAGATGGGGAATGCAAGCAGGTATGCTTTCCAAGCTTCAAGGTAACCAGTTTGTATTTGCTGTAAGCTCCGATTCAAGTCTATCCTTTTGTGATTGTGTTTCATTTGTCCTTTTACTAAATATCTTGCCTTGTTGCTACTTTGAATTTTAGGCTTCATGACATTTGTACTGTAACCATGTTAGGCAAGGAATTTATAACCAGTAATTAACAATATTGTGACTTATTTTAGTGTTTCAGAGACATATACCTTCCAGAGGTTAAAGCAGAAAAAGAAAATGACATTGCTTCGTAATGTATATTGATCACAAGTATGTAATAACATCTCTGGCTTGGAGGACATCACTGCTTACAGTCAAAACCACAGTTTGCTTTTAGCTTTATCCAAACAGGCTATTAAGCTGGCAGGTGAATTGGTCATCGCCCTTCTCTTTCCTTCTCAGCTCCTCAATGCAGAATATTAACTGCAGGACCATGTTAAAGTGATGCTGATCTTAATCTGAAGCAATAAAAGCAGGAGGAAAAGATTGCCAACTTGATACCTTCTCACCTTTGCTGACTGGAAAGTTCCCATAAGTTAGGCAAGATTAGAAATAAAAATTATCTAGAAAGAGAAAAAAAGAATAAGAAAGCGTTTCTCGAGCAGATTTTTCTCCTACACGCTGAAATCAGCTCTGCTTTCTCTGTGCCAGTTTCTGAGGGAAATGAAAAGCATGCAGCAGAGTACAAATGTGCCCTGAAATTTTAAGGAGAATGTGCATTGACCTTTAAGCAACATGCACACCATCGAGGACCCTAGCTACCAGCAGGCAATTACAAAGCCCTGAGGTCTGCAGGGAATTGGGCTGTGGCTTCTTGCCAGCCCCTCTTCTCTCTTTGAGCAGCCATATTTTGCAGCATGACCCTGACAGGGAGAGCTGGAGGGAGGTGCAGAGAGGCAGAGCCAGATTGCTCCTGCTTGTGGTGGCACAGAGAGGGACTCTGCAGCCCTGGTGCTTCCTGAGCTCGGCCCTTAGCAAAGAACATTTCCTCCAGTGGTTCTCATACCATTCCTTCACTCTTCCAGTACACTGTGCTCACTTCAGCTCTTGCTGGATTTTGCTGACACCTAAGTGACTAATCCCTGTGGGGCTGGCTGTTGGAAGAGAAGGCACCAGCATGCCCTGTCACCAGGTTGTGTGTGAAAGAGGGCATCTGAGCAGTGCTGCAGCACATGGCAAACAGCTGGAGGGATGGAAGGTATCAGAGCTGCCTCAGAAGGTGGTGTGGGCACTGGAGGCATTTCTGCACATAACTTGTGAGGGGAGTGATGCCTCTTCCCAGCCAGTCTCCATCCTCACCCCAGTTCTTATCACCCTGCTGGTAATGCCTGAGCGAAAGGGTCACAGCTGCTGAAGCGTGTAAGCCTTTCTTCTCTCACAGATATGTGAGGTTGAGTACACATCTCATCCTGTTGGCTTGATCTAATCTTTCTTTGTTATACATCACTTTATTTCTTTTCTTTTGGAGAGTGGGAAGTGGGGGATGACAGCATCTTATTTATTTATTTATTTTCCCTTCATTTTCTTTCTTCTTTTACTTTAATCTGGGATGAGTACAACCTTGCAAAGTCTGCAACATTTTTATCCCTTTCCATGGGATAAATTAGCTTTATCAATTAAGCACACAGATATCAATTTCAGAATAATGTTAGCATCTTCCTCTGTCAGTCTGTGTCCCACAGGTATTTTTTTTAATTATTTTTCTTGTGCAAGGCAAGTCGTATATGAAGTGTTTCTGTTAACTTATTTTTCTTCCTTCTTTTTTCTTTTTCTTTTTCTTTTTTTTTTTTTGTCTGTAAGACTGGTGATATGAAACTCTGTTCCCTTTAATGTCATTGTTATTGCATTTCTTTAGCAATCACACCCACACTGTATCCATCCAAACTTGTTACCTGCGCTGCTTTGGGAAAAAAAAAAAAAGATAGGAAGAGATTTAACAAGGACAGCTGTAATTTTCTTAACAGGGTTGAAATCAGCCAATCAGAAGCCCTTTCTCAGTAGACACTGACGAGACACCAGAATATTCACTCCTCAGGTGAACGCAGCAATCACATCCCTCGCTAACACTACGACGCGTCAGTGTGGTGGGAGATGGTGAGCTGTAGGCTGCCAGCCTCTGCTATTTATAGTATCAAGAGCTCTGGGGTGTGAGGCAAGCTGTTTTTAACACTGTGGCATTTTCTTCTGTTCAATCATGGAGTAACATCATTTTCAGAAAGTCATTACTTCTGCTCAAGAGAGTGAAAGAATTATGCTTCTTTACCTAATTAAATAAGAAATGTCTGTGAAATAAAACAAACAAACAAAAAACAACCCCCAGAAAAACATCAACCACTTTTTCAAGACTGGTTTAAAGGCCATTGTGTTTTCTGGCAAATATAGAAAGGTAAATCAATAAACAACACATAAATGAAAGAGGAAAAATGCAGTGACGTGCATCAGTCAAACTCCTGCTCTCTCTTTCCCATTTTGGCCTCATTCGCTGTGCTACTGACAAGAGCACAGAGATCCCATGCACAAGGAAAAGCATAGAAACCTGCTTGGTCTGAAGCTGTGCTTGCATGACCTAATAAACAAATGAGCAGACTGATTTGTTGTAGCATGTCCATTTACAGTTCACAAGGACCTTTTCCTTTTTTGCATTTCTCCTCACCACATTAATACCTATAGAGATGTCCTAAAGCCAAGACGGAAGTATTCAAGAATCTTGTCTTTGTGCAATAGGATTTCAATGATTCCTGTTGAGTCCCATGGGTCATCTAGAATGAAAAACATCCCAGAATGTTCATCAGTTATAAGGGAACCAGGGCAGAAGATTTCCAGTGAAAAACTTGTGACTTGACGGGGGTCACTTTTTTAATGTGGACACCATAAGCTCCCACGCTCCTTCCAGGAATAGTTTATCATGTTACTCAAAAAGGGGACTGGAAGCCTTTCAGCAAACAGCCCTGATTTAACTTAAAAAGAGGCAGTGTTTGGTACATATTTTGTTATATTGAGCATCCACAGGTTATTTTAACAATTGCAATTCAGTAAGACTAATGAAAGAAATAACAAAAGAAGTTTCTTCATCCTCTGAACAATGAAATGGTTGAATATTGCCTGTACACGTAGGAACAAAATATTTCAAACATCTTTCCTTCTTGCCCACAGAAAGCAAAGTGCAACTAACAGACATGAAGAAAACATGTGAGAAACCATGGCTTAAGAGACTATGACCTAGCTTTAGATGTACAACTAATGTACTCACAGATACATGAGTTACAAGGAGGAAGGAACCACCCATGCAGGCATAGAGATAGATGAGTTGGCTGCTGCTCGGTGGGTTAATAGTTCCTCTGCAACCCCAGCTCAGGCCCAGAACCTATGTCCATGGATCACATCGAGCTTCTAAGATAGCTGGAAAAATTGATGGCTCTTAGCAGGGCCCTGGAATCAGTGAGAACAAGACCAGAGCATGTGGGACTGGCATGGGGAGCCAGGGGTCACGTAGGCAGAAAAACAGTGGGAAGTATCAGACTGTAATCTGTGCTCAGGAACTACATCTGGGAAGCTTCCCTTGTGACCTTGACACTGAGTTTTTTGACTCACATTCTGGATCTGATAGTGCCTCGTGGATGTATTGGGGTTAGTCTCTGGTAGTCATAACCCCAATCCATTCAATGCCCTGGGAAAAAAATCTGTGCTCCGACCAAATCCCATATGGAATGACTAGGGGACAAGCCTCACTGAGCTGCAAACTCACAGATCACTTTGGTGGCAGTTTAAATCTTATTGCTGTTTGTTTGTTTGGCTTTGCTTCTCTAAGTGCAAAATATAAATTGTATTATATTACTAAAAATTTCTACATAAAATGACAATTTTACCTTGGAAATGAAAGCCAAAGCCAAAGCCAAAACAGTGAATACATACACTTAAATAATCACAAATTGCTAGGCTTAGCAAATCTGTGTAAATACAAAAATGAAGTCATGAAGCCCCTCTGTGTTTAAGCCAAAATACGGACAGTAACTTCTTTAAAAAATAGACATCTATTAAAGCCTATCATCCTTCAAAGTGTCTTGCTGACTTGCCTGCCCTATGAAGGTTTCCATGAAGTCAGTGGTGCCTTAGGTATCTGGATCTATGCAGCTGCAGGCAGCACTTTTGTCAGGAACTTCCACCCAAATCATAAGGACTGAATATTTGTATTTTAGCTTTGGCTGTCTTAAGTGGGAAATTCTCTGAAGTCCTTAAAGAGTTCTTAGTCTGTAAAGACTTTCTGGTTTTAGCTGATTTCATTTCTTCAAAGAATATCTTCCACCCCTGGCATATTCTGTCCTATATTAATGAATGAACTATTATGTTTTTAGGTTGCTGAGGTGGCTCGGCCTTAGGCCCCTTAATTATAATGTACCTAAGGCCTTAATTAATTTGTAGGACTGAACAGAGGATGATTTTCCAAATAGCTTCTGGAAGTACAAACTAAATGCTGTACTTATCAAGGAAGAAATCTATTAGCAGGACTGGGTGAAATATTTCTGTTATCATGTTCAGAAACTGGAATGTTTTTGAAGGGAACAACCTATTGTTGCACGTTACGGGTTTATATGGTGATATTTTGCTCAAATTTCACAATAAACCACTAGTGTAGGGCTGCTGCATTAAAAAAAAAAGAAAAAAAAAAGAAAGAAATCTCATAAAACAGACATATTTCTCAGGGCCCTTTGTTAATTCTATCTAAGTCCAAAAACCTCATCCCTTGACTTCATCTGGGGCATGGTGGCATAGGCTGTGATGGCAAGTATCACATCCTTATTCTATAAAATAGCTGTAGCTTTCTGAAATTTTACCAATAGAGGGCTCTATTGGTTTGATTTAAGTCACAAAGAAGGGGAATTAGACTTTTTTTTTTCCTAGGGGGAAGGTTGCTATAGTAAATCCTATAACCTATATAAAAGTAGAGTCAGTCGAAGTGAGCGGAAAGATATGCTTAAAGGGACATCATTTAAGTGTTACTATCTCTGTTTTGTTATTGTTTTGTTGTGGTATTTTTAAATACCGATATTGGCTGATTTCTTATTTCCTTTTGGAGAGGCACAGTTTATAATGCTGTGAGTTATTTTAGGAATGGGAGGATATTAACAGTGATAATTTTAATGTTCTGCAATATTTAAAACCAAACAAAAAGAAAACATATGCTTTACCATTTTTTTTTTGGTCATGCTTTTCCTTATGATGTATGCTTCTAAGCATGACACATGAAGATAGATGTACATGCTAATTCCAAAAGAAGAATTCATGTTAATAAACATCAAAGTGACTAAAAGGAAAATATTTACTTTCTCAGGCAGAATTTTTATTATAACTCATTAAAGGTAGAAAATGTTATTGATTCAACTGCAGCAGGCCATTCAGTAAACTAAAACATAACCTACTGTATTTTGGGAAACATGGACTGCTAATCAGTGCCTGACCTCTACCACTAAACAATGCCTTGATGCCCTGATTTTTCACTGCTACAATAGGCCTTCTTACTCTACTTTTAATTTTTGTTATTCATTTCTCAGTGACTGGTAAGATGATACTCTCATGGCATATTCATGCTTTCACAGGTTAGCTACACTGAATTGTGTATATTCTATAATGCACAGTAAATGAAATTCATAGTATTTTCATGTGGCCTGCACTGAACAGGAACAAAAAATGAAAGCAGTACTAACAAACATGTTTACACGTGCATGGTGACCAGCATACATATTTTCACATAAATACATCTATATCTTCTAAATGGAAAACTGATTTTTAGGTGTACTTCCCTTCTTAAGACATGCTCTATATAATTAACCACAAAAAACCCATCTCTGCATAAATGTGTGTTTAAAAGAATGCATGTGCATATATGTATGGGTATACATATCTGTAAGAAAAGTAATGCATAATTTCAACATGTATATGAATAGAGTGCATTAAAGTTCATTTTACTGTGCAAGTATAGTTCAAATTCCTCTTTTATGCAATGCTGTTGTGACAGGCTTCCTATAAAATAAATATGAACCACAAATGAAAATACTTTAGTTTGCTGTTTTTACATTTTTTCCTAGTAATGAATACTTCAACTTGGGAAAAATAGAAAATGATCCTGTTTTCAGTATGAATGTCTCTACAAAAATCAATTCCAATTTCATCTTTGTTTTAGTAAAAAAAAAAAAAAAAAAAAAAAAAAAAAAGGAAGAAAAACAAAAAGATCAGGGCTATAAATAATGGCTACCTGTGGTTTTCATAAATAAATATCTTCAAAACAATGGAAGGTTGTAGAAATGCAGAGATATTTTATTTTTCTCTCCCTCATGAATTTGGTACGTTGCAGGAATGTACATAAATAGATGGCTAGATATGGCGTGGATTCAGATTCAGCCATTTTCTCCAAATAAAAACATATGTTTTCCTCTTGATGTTGCTTTTTGTCCTTTGGAATGCATTAACATGTTAATAATGGAAAGACTTCTGTAATGTATGGTCTACCTATGACGCTTCAAAAAATCTCATAAATATGAATCTATACGTACATGAAAGCTGTATATACTTATGCCTGTGTCGTAAATCATCCATCCTTTGTTACAAAAAAAAAAAAAAAAAGAAAGAAAAAAAAGAGGTGGGGGAGGAGAGAGTGAGCGTTTTCACACTGGAACCTTTTCATCTTTTCTAGGGAGGACTAAGAAATATGGCCATTAGCACTTACCTAGTTATTTTTACCAAGTCATGTCCCATTCACTGTTCTTCTATAGGAAAGATATTTTTCTTCTCTTTAATTTTAAGGAAGGGAGAATATTGTTCTGCTTTCTAGCCTTGCAAGAGAGAAATGACTGCCTTTCCCCACCCCCAGGTTATAACTTTAACTCATAATCCCCCCTCCCATGGATATATGTAGATAACATAAATAGCCACGATGATATGAACAATGTAAACTGACTTGGAAGACTCAGTTTAGTTCTCTTAGGAAAAAAGGATGCAGCTCTGCTCTTTCAGTAGCTGCACACACATTTTCATTCTGGGGTCCATGCTCTGTTTATCTAGAGAAAGACAAATACTCAACTATGATAGCACATGTATCTCTGAATATACTGGAAGCTATATTACTGCATTAATTGCATCTCATGTGGGTATCACTAGTAGAAGAGAAAATATATAGAAAAACACCTTAGAAACCACTAGCTTAGCTGATGGTGCTTATCTTGAGTGTCTGGCTTCCAATAACTCCACACTGGAAATACTGGTGTTCAACAGTGTTTCATCTTTCTCTTTCTTCAAGGCAGATTGGTTCAGCCAGCACTTTATTCCTGAAACAATATTCTTACAAAATGGATTGCTAGATTTAAACACACTATCCAGTATAAATTTGCTGACAAACATAATGTTATTCTGTCCCTCCCTCACCCCTCTGTAATCAACAAAGCATACACAATTGTACAGTGTTGTTCAGAAATTTTGGTGAGGTTTTGCCTTGTTTGATTGGAAAGTATTTCTGAGTAGGATAAATAAGCTCACCCCCAAACTCTCCCCTCTATTTCCCATTTGTTGTTGCAGAGAATAGCTCACCACAAGATATGAAGGAAGAAATGCAGCAGATAGTGATGCTTCACAGGGAACAAAATTCATGTCTTGGTAGCTTTTTCTTCCATCTGTATTATTAGCACTGTATAGATTTAATAATTAGGTGATTGAAGACATTCTAATGATGGAGCGATTTCTATGATCTGCAAAAGAAAGCATCTGTTTTCCTCATGTACCAATTAATTATTTATGCAGCAGAAAATACAGTAGACTACCTTGAGGATGAGCAGGTTGGTTGTTTGAGTAACATCAGCAAGGCCTGGTCTGGAAATTATGTCATTCTGACCTTCGATGTCTCTAAACCAATTATTTTTGAGCCACACAGTAAACAAACAGTACTCTCTCCTGTCTTCACTTCCACCTACCTTTCCCCCTCCTGTCCTCACAAAGGGCCTGTCAGCTTAAGCCCAACCTTTCCTTTTATTTTTTATTTCCTGTCTGTGTATTTTATTAGCACCTTATTCTATCTTACAGTCCCACACACTCTTTTGACATCAGCTTCATCCCTAGCAAGCAATCTAAGCACTATTCTGCTTTGCAGGAAATATGCAAAAGCACCCAAACCTTCTTTTTGTGATTGTCAGGCGTGGATTCATTTTCGGTAATATATATTTCTAGAGGCTAGGACTTACTAAAGTTTGCAAATGAAAAAGGAGCAGATCCTTGGATCTCAGAAAATGTGTTGCTTTGTATTATGACAATGGTGTTCACATGCCTGACATCCTCATAATAATATTAAGCTCTTTTTTTCTAGCATTATGTACTTTATACATTTGTATAAATGTCACAGCTTGTAATCACTTCCTTTGTCATCGGCGATTAATCTAAAAAAATCGAATAATTCACTGCCCCTTGCCATTTACATATCGCCTGCTACCATCTGTTCTTCTCAGCAGCAGTAAATGATGGGTAATTAACTCAGTGCCTTTGTCTTTCCCTTGCTGAATGTCTGACACATATAGATTTTCCTCTATGTGTGTGCGCGTGTGTGCACAAGTGCGCGTGTGTGCAGGGAGAGGAAAGAGGGATAGGAACAACAGAGGGGATTAAAAAAAGGGATGAGGCTGTAAGCCTGACCTGAGAAAAAAAGTCAGTGCAAAAATATTTGCAAGGCAGAAAAAAGAATGAAAATGCTGGGCCTGAGAAAGGGCTGTATCACGTGGCCTTTTCCTCCTTTAATGTCAAAAGAAAAGGGGACTTGGTTGCAGACAATAGCTGCCCTGCACATGCAAGTTGCCTTTTCTAAAGCTGTAAGGTCAAGGTCAAGATGCAACAGTGAGAAAAAGCTTCTTATGCTCCTCTTGTCAGCCTGAGTGCAAAGGGGGAACATGAAAATGAGGCCAAATGCAGGGAATACACAATGCCATTTTGCTCCTGGACTGGAAACCAGGTTTACAAGGTATCACATTGAAGCTATGATATAGTGGCTCCACATACTGCATCCTCAGATATGTGGGTATGAGGTAATATTCAATGTGAAATTTAAAAAGGAAGGAAGTATCCAAAGAGCTTTTTCCCTTCCTGCTAAGCAGCACAAGCCACCTCACCACAGGCTACAGAGGAGCCGAAAGAAAGGGCATGCCCTTGTCATCCTAGGACCTAAGCAGCATTTCCTGCATGTCCCTTTTATAATATTTATGAAGCGATGAAGAAATAAACACCTGAAAATGGTTCAAAATTGCTATTCAGTAAAAGTTTTTAAGATGGAGAAAGCACAATAATGTGTCTCAACTACTATTACATGACTGTTCACATGTATTAATTGTGATTTATCCGTCCTTAGGTAGTATGTAGAAGCCCCCTTCAGAACTGAGGGCCACACTGTGCTTGGCATTATCAAAGCATGTAGTATGAAATAGTATTATCAATCACAACATCCTCAGGGGTTGACCAGTGCTGTGTGTGATATGATCTGCATCATGGGGTCTGGGGAGAGAGGAGAAAAAATACTTAGCTCTTATTTAACATGATCTTGTTAATCTCAGGGAAGTTGCATCACCCAAACAGAGCTTCATTCTAGCGCAGTTATTCTACTTATGTTATGCCAATGCTTCATGGTAACAGTGGTACCATGTATGAATGAAGCAGTGGTTTCTTTAACACAGAAGAAATAATTGGAGATAATTTCCCTATGATTCAAACCTTTTCTTTCCCAGATCTCTACCCAAAAACTCTTTCCCAGGTTTATTTTTAACCCTTCCCATTCAAGGTCATTTTCATTAGTATCCATAGCTAATTTTAATATTTGCAAGTTTCCATCTTTCCCTCAGTTTCAGTTACCCATATAACCTTACACAGTTCTGACTTTCATGTTATTCCACACTGCTTAAACACAATTCCCTGCGTAAGTAATGAGTTTGGGACGTGACTTGCTCTGGTTCAGATATCTTTTTTCATGGAATAAGTTTAAATATATTTAATCTGATTTAATCTGAATGAAAGATGATTGTTTTATCCTTGAACTTAAAAAAGCTGAATGATGCCAAATGGTATGATGGGACATAAATTGTAGCATTTGCGGGAAGTTCAAGGGACATTTACTTTTCTAATCCAGGTAGAGTTTCTACCATGAAAGTTCCTCTGCCCCTATCAAAAAAGTCCATTTATGTCTGTCACTAAAATGGTCAGCTTCTTTAAGGAACACAGTGATGTGGTCATTAAAGCCTCTTGTTAGATTTCCTTTCAGGTTGAGTGGACAGAAGGTTTCCTGTTGCAACAAACTACAGATAATTTCTTTATAACATTTTATCTCCTGGGTTTTCTCTATTAAACAAAGGGACACTTAGGTTAAAAGACTAGCTATACGTTAATATGGAACCACAAGTAATTGGCAAATTGCCTCAAAGTGCCTAGAGGAAGGGACAGAAGAAAAAGGAGCTAACTAACAAGGTTTTACCTCATTATATTGAGTATGAAAATTACAATCCAGAATGATTAGAATTATCTCACTGATATCAATGTGATAAGGCTTTTTATCTTGTATATAATGCATGTTAAGTGTGACTGGAATTAACAAATAGGTGTCCAAATATATAAAGACAAATATGATTATTAATAATTAGTGTTTCTAATTTGTATTGTCATAGTGTCTAGGAATGTTACTGAAGACCACGGAAAGAAAACAAGAACAACAAAAACATTGACCTTGACACAAAATGGTCAGTGATGGTTAACAGGGGCCACAGGTTGCCAAAAAACAGATGGAAGCAGAGAATAGTTGTAATAGTTGACACTCTAGGCAATGATATCAGTCACCTGCAGCCCATCTCACAGCAATTTTTCCATTTTTTTCTGGGGATTTGGAGGGGAGAGGGGAGCAATCAGAGGGGGTGCAGGGAGGGGGGCTGTTGAAAAAAAAAAAAAAGCTGTTAAAGAAGGGGGGGAATTATGAGGATTTTCTGGTATTTATGGGAAGCATTTTCCAAGTAAGTGAAAAAGGAAGAATCGGGAAAGAAAGAAAGCATGAAAACCTCTGAAAAATGTAATAATTTGGTGATGAAGAACCATCACCTTGGGCTGATTTGAAGAAGCAGTGTATCTATTTGTACTGAATGAGAAATGACAGGGTGGCAAGGGCACGGGCTACAAAAGACTTGAAAGTGAATCTGAGAAACTCGTGAATGATACCCGAAAAGAAATGGCAGCTGGTTCAGGGATAAGGAATAAAAAAGGAACAAAGTAGAAGATGATGATGACTTAAAGGGAAACTTCTGTCTGTAATGGAAAAACTTAAATGATGCACATTATGGAGCGTAATACCCTGTAGCATGTGGTGGAAGGACATTTAGCTAGACTTAGAAAGAAAAAGAGAAAGTGATACAGGCAATAATCTTGTATCATTTGGCAGATGGACTGTATGGCTGGGATCTTTTCCACTTTTCAATAGCTCTGATAGGTGAACAATCTCTGTTCTTTATGGCAGTGCATTTGTACTGTGAAAATATGGAAGTGTACACTGTCTTGCCAAAAGACAGTGCAGCAGAGAGAAACACTTTAAAAATCTTTGCATATGAAGGGAATATTCAAAAATCCTATGTGTGTACACACAAATGCATGTATTTGTAAATGTATATAAACATACAGATATACATGTATATACACATACATACATTGAACACCACTCCTCTGTTAGAAGCAAATGTTCTCCAGTTTATTCAAACAAAACTTCATTTGCAATATTGACACTGAACTTGAAATAAATCTGAAATCCAATAGTTTTTATATGATGGGTCACGATGGTTAAAATCTTATCTGGAAAGCATATTTACTTATTTACTATGTTTACTCATCACACTGAAAGTGTAGTACCAAAACCTCTATCAAATGAAAGTATCCAGTGTGTTTTTGTTTTTAGACTAACAGTATGTAGAAATAATGAGGACAGTATTTCTATCTACAGTGCAGATTCTTTATCTGCAGTGTAGATTTCTAATGCATAGCCTGTGTTTCTTCCACAAGCAATAGAGATCTTCTTTTTAGCTCACAGACAGGAATTTTACCTGCAGTCTTATGATCTGTTCAAACTATAGAAGGTCTTACTTCCTGAGGGTGCATAACTGCCATTGATGTAAATGCACAGTGTAAATACTGAAAACAGAACAGACAACTGAACACAGAGGCTTAGGCATATGTACGTCCTTGGTATTGCCTGAGCTAGGCAAAGCATGACTTAACTGAACTGATGACTGATTTTTTGCTGGATACTGAAACAGAAGCCTTTTACTCATATCACTCACACTGTACTGTATCACCACAATGGGAACTCCTACCATAATGGCTTTCTAAATCTGATATATTCACAGTAATGTAACATTTGATGAATTGCTCTTCAAGGGTATTTTTGACAACCATATTTTTGGTGGAGGATGGGGAAAATATATTTCGTTAAAGCAGATATTGTCTGAAGCTTCTGAAGATGGGAAATGAATTGCAGAAAGAGCAATAATTCCCACAGGGGGAACAATACACTAAACGATGCGCTAGATCACTAAGGAGAACTTTTTATGACCTTCAAGCTTTTCATCGGCAGACGGTAGATTACAAAGACCAATGGGCTACCAAGAATGGCTAGTCTAAGTGTTCCCTTGTTGCTCTCTGTATTAGTAGAAAACAGTCTTAATCTGCACAAGTTTGGCCATTATACAAAAGTTTGGGGTATATTTGTTTAAGCATTTTATTCACCCTGACAGATCTCCCTCTCTTTCTCCCTCTAAATATCATGTACATACATATATCATATATAATATCTTTGTAAACAGACTGACAGAGGGTCTTTCACTGTGTACTGAGTCTACATATGAAGATATCACACAACTTTGGTGAGTGTTTCTTAAGGTCTTAAAAGAAGATAGAAACCACATCCAGTAAAAAAGTTAGCAAATTGAGCAAGCACAGTGAAACAGTAAAAAGAGTACAGTTATCTTTCCACCATTTGATAAAACCGGAGTGTTTCTACTTATATGTTCACAATTCCATTCACTCTGGTGGTGCTCATTGATATTTCAAGCATAGATATTTGAACCTCAGACATTTAATGGGCCTGACCCACTTTCTTGTATTGATCTCACTTCACATCAATGATAATGTGCTTTACTCCCTTCCCCGTTGACAAACTGCAACTTTGTGACTGAAAAAAAAGAGAACCAAAAAATCAGCAAGAAATTAAAATGGAATAATATTTCCTAAAGTTGGTGTTTCAAAGCTGTTTCACTGATCAGTATAGGAAAATAGGATAAAAATATACTTCACAAATTTTAGAATCATAGAATACTTAGAGTTGGAATGGATCTTTAAGAGTCACCTAGTCCAACTCTTCTACAATGAACAGGGACATCCACAGCTAGATCAGGTTGCTCACAGCCTTGTCTAGCCTTGCCTTGGAAATCTCCAGGAACAGGATGTCTATCACATCTCTGGGAAACCTGTGCCCCACCCTGGGAGATGGAAAACTGAACATGAACCAGCAGTGTGCTCTTGCACCTTGGAAGGCCCATGATATCCTAGGATCCATCAGAAGAGGGGTGGCTAGCAGGTATAAGGAGGTGAGAATCGTTATTTTGGCCACATGAGGCCCCATCTGGAGTGTTGATTACCAGTTTGGAGCCCCAAGTACAAGAAAAATGTGGAGTGGTTGGATAAAGTCCAGAGGAGGGCCATAAAGATGATCAGAAGGCTGGAGCACCTCCCCTATGAAGAAAGGCCGAGGGAGCTGAGCTTGTTCAGCATGGAAATGAGAAGGCTGCAGAGAGACCCCACTGCAGCCTTCCAGTAGTTCAAAGGGGATTATAAAAAAGGAGGGGAATCAACTTTTTACAAGGGTAGACAGTGATAGGACAAGGCAAAATGGTCTTAAGCTCAAGGAGGAGAGGTTTAGATTGGATGTCAGAGGGAAATTCTTTACAGAGAGAGTGGTGAGGTGATGGAACAGGCTGCCTAGAGAGGTTATGGATGCTCTGTCCCTGGAGGTGTTCCAGATCAGGTTGGATGGGGCCCTGGGCAACCTAGTCCAGTACCTGATCTGGAAGTTGTTGTCTCTGGCAGAGAGGTTGGAACTTGATAATTCTTGGAATCCTTTCCAACTCAAGCAATACTATGATTGTAAAAGACTTTTTCCTTATATCCAACCTAAATCCACCCTCTTTAAGTTTTTAAAAATATCCCCTTGTCTTATCACCACAGACCCCACTAAAAAGTCTGTCGTCTTTCCCGTAGCTCCCCTTTAGACACTGAAAAGAAACTATCAGATCACCTCAGAGCCTTTTCTTCTCCAGGCTGAACAGACTTAACTCTTTCAGCCTGTCCTTGTAGGAGAGGTGTTCCATACCATGGATCATTTTTGTCACCTTCTCCTACATGCACTTCAGCAGGTCTGTTTCCATCCTGTACTGAGGACTCCATACCTTATACTCCATACAGTATTCCAGGCAAGGCCTCAACAGGACAGAGAAAAGGGGCATGATCACCTCACTTGACGTGCTGGCCACACGCCTTTTGGTGCAGCACAGGACAACGTTGCAATTCTGGAGTGAGAGGGCACGTGGCTGGCTCATGTTCAGCTTTCTATCCACCAGTATGCCCAGGTCCTCTTCAGTAGAGCCATGCTCAGTCTTCTAATACCCAGCTTGTATGGGTTCAACCCAGGTGCAAGATTTTGCATTTGGGTTTATTAAACCTCATGAGTTTTTCATGGGCTCTCTGCTCAAGCCTGTCTAGGTCCCTCTGGATGGCATCCTGTCCCTCTGGCATATTAACCACACCACACAGCTTGTAGTCATCCGCAAATTTGCTGAGGGTGCACTTGACCTCACAGTCAATGTCATTGATGAAGATGTTAAAGGAATATTGGTTCCACCACTGACCTGTGGGGGACAACACTTGTCACTGATGTTCATCTACACATGATGCCACTGAGCACCACTCTCTGGACTCAATCCTGCAGCCAATTCTTCATCCACTGAACAGTCAAACCATAAAAACCACATCTTTCCAATTTGGAGAAAAGGATGTTGTGGGGTACCATGTCAAAGGCCTTATTGAAGTCCAGATAGATGACATCAGTGGCTCCTCCTTTGTCCACTGATGCAGTTACAGTGTCATAGAAGGCCTCTAGCTTGGTCAAGCAGGATTTGCCCTTGGTAAAGCCATGCTGGTTCTCCCATATTACCTCACTGTCTTCCATGTGTGACTTTCTTTTTGCAAGCTATATCAAAGTGACCTTGCTTAAATCTACCTGGAAGAGTAATATGCCATCACACTGGCAAACCAAGAATTTATGATTCCTGTTTATCTCTACTGCACTTAGCTATTACTCTTTACTGTCTAAGTATAAGGACGCTACAAGGATCTCTGAGAACTGCTTGGCCAGTAAGTTTATGACAAAGCAAATTCAAAACTTAGAAGTCTAATTTCCACCACCCTGTAATGTTAAAAAAATCTGTCTTCTGAAGATAGGACGTTATCCTTTTTGTTGCCTGTATTTCCTTTTGCTGGTCAGATTTGAGCTTCATTTTTAACTCTTACCCCTTTGATTTCTCATGAAAATGAAGAAAATGTCCTTTATTCTGAAGAAGAATCTCTAGAAACTATGAAGTCCTTTAGGCCTTCCACACCTAGAGGGAGATGTTCAGGGCTTGCGGTGAAGGCGATCCAGGCTCTGAACCTAGAGAGGAATAATCACATGCAGGTTGGGGGATGAGCTGATTCTGGAGAGGGACCTGGGGGACCTGGTGGACAACAGGTTGGCATAAGCAGCAGTGTGCCTGGTGGCCAAGGCCAATAGCATCCTGGGGTGCATTAAAAAGAGTGTGGCCAGCAGGTCAAGGGAGGTAATCCTCCCTTCTACTCTGCCCTGGTGAGGCCTCACCTGGAGTACTTTGTCTACTTCTGGACTCTCTGATACAAAAAAAGACAAGGATCTCCTGGAGAGAGTCCAGTGGAGTGCCACAAAGATTATAAAGGGCCTGCAGAACCTCTCTTATGCGGAAAGATTGAGAGACCTGGGTCTGTTCAGCCTTGAGAAAAGAAGACTCAGAGGGCATCTGATCCATGCTGATAAATATCTAAGGAGTGGGAGGCAAAAAGATGAGGCCGGACTCTCCTGCAGTGCATGGTGATAGGACAAGGGGAAATGGACACAAATTGAAGCATAAGAAATTCTGCACAAATGTGCTCAAGAACTTCACAGTAAGGGTGACAGAACACTGGCACAGGCTGCCCAGAGTGGTTGTGGAGTCCCCTCTGAAGACATTCAAGACCCGCCTGGACACCTAACTGTGCAACCTGGGCTAGGGAGCCCGGCTTTGCAGGAGGGTTAGACTCAATGATCTCTAGAGGTCCCTTTTAACCCCTAAATTGAGATAAGAGATTGCTTGTCTAAGACAGTAAATTCATCAGCTTAATCCTTATCTAATTCATCAGTGTCATCTTTGTTCTCTTCAACAACCCTACTACTCTGTTTGAGATGTTCCTTAAATACTTATTTCAGTGAGGGAAAAGAAATAACAGCAACATCCTGCTATCCTAAAAGGCTTACATGTTGCCACAGAATCCAAGGGAAATATCTTGAAAGGGTTGAGGAGTATGATTCACAACAAATAATTCACGTGTTTTTAGCAATTGCAGGTACAGAATCAAATATTGATGGACACAGCAGGAAGTGTGACAAATAGCAAACCTTTTCAAGGCAAAGGGAGTTAAGACAGATGCATTAAGATTTGCCTATGATTTCTTCTGTTCACCAATTCTTTTCTTGTTGTATTAATATCTTAAATATATTTTGAACTCTGTAAGTAATTATTCCATACACAGCAAATAAGCCTGAAGTTGGAGTAGTATACTAGCAAAAAATGAAAGACATTATAACAAGACAAGATGAAAGAATAACTGGAAAAAATCAGAGCACACTGCAATAAAAGTTGGACTCCCATCAGTGCCAGACTGCCAACTGTTAATAAATTATGTCTTTGGTCTGTCATATTTGAGATGTTAAACTAAAATGTCATTAGGAGTGTTCATATGCTGCTATTTGATGCTGGAAGCTTATTATTAAGACAAGTTGTCTCTTCTTTCTTGTCTTATTTCATACTTAATCAAATGGATGTATGTCTGTGTCACAACTGTCCTGAACCAATAGCATAGAATCATAGAATCACCAAGACTGGAAAAGAGCTACAAGCTCATCCAATACAATCACCCACCTATCACCAATTGTTCTCACTAAACCATGTTTCTCAACACAATGTCTAAATGTTACTTGAATACCTCAAGGGTTGGTAACTCCACCACTTCAGTGGGCCGCCCATTCCAGTGCCTGACCACTCTTTTGGAGAAGTATTTCCTAACATCCAGCCTGAATTTCCCCTGGCAGAATAGCCCAGCATGAATAACACAGGGTCTCTGTAAAACTGTGGTGCACCTATGGATGCTTGCTGAATGTTATTTCTGGAGAACATGGATAAGATGTTTGGGAAGTAACTGGAAACACTGATGAAACATTTCAACACTCACTGTAGAATATTTTGGCTTTTATAATGCTGACGTAGCATATAGCTGTATTATAAAATTCCCTGATATTCTCATGAGAATTCAGAATTACATCTAATGGTTTAAGCAAAGAGTAGTAGATCTGTAGGGGATGATCAAAAAATAATTTGTACACTGGTGGATGCAGAGAAAATCCTTACTTCTATTATATTAACACATTCTTTAGAAATTTTTGCCAGATGGACAGTACAGAAGTAAAGAAGAAAAAAATTGCTATCTATATAGTTTTAAGCTCCATGAAGCAAAAAGATAATAGTCAAGAATGAGATCAGAGCTTTAACTTAATGGATCTCAGATAGGCTTTCCATACATTTGTCAGAGAGGACCTCAATAAATTATTAATCAGAAAATACTTACCCACATAGTCAGCCTGAAAATTTGATAAAAGAACTAGAAGATGTACCTCTAGAAGTTTCCATATGTCATCATGGTTAGGGACATTGCACACAATGATATTCCTAATATAGCTTATGTTTCAAATAAAAATTTCAAGCTTTGACTTTTTTACACCACTATTTGCCATTAGCCTTATATATATATGCCCTGGGAAACCTGCAGAAATTAATGCGTGTATGTTTTAGGTTGTGCTGTGCCTACAGTCCGGTTCTAACACTTCCAGATGCTTGACCTGGCATCTGTTTTGTATTGATGAACTTTCCTACATAAAAGGACTTTCACCTGTCCCACTATGATTTTCAGGAGCAGTTTGGTCCACCAGCATTCAGTTTTACTCTTCAGCCTCTTCCTGACAAACAGTGTGTGCTGCCTAATATTCCCACTAATGGTTTCATTACCTCTAGTGGATGAACCCTTCATGTCTCATGTCATATAATTTTAGATGAGAAAGTAAACTTCAGACTATATAAAATAAGCAAGAGGTTATTTGCAACGGACAAGGGTAGACTCTGAAGATGATCATATTACTAAGAAGATTTAAATCTAGTTTTCTAAAGCAATAAGACAAGAATCACATCACTAGTTTATGTCTGTAATAACAGCTAGCCTAAAAGGAAAACATATTGGGCAAAAGACATGCCTGTGGGTTAAAATTAAGGACTGGTTCAGTCAGGGGTGGTCAGAGTCTACTGCAGGGTGCCTGCTTGAGGAGAGCCTGTGGATGAGGCCTTCTTGCTTCAACTATGAGTGACAAAACACAGATCTCATAGGCTCTCATCCTGTGATGGGGGATTCCAACCATGGAAATGTCTGCTGGGAAAGCAACACAGCAGCCTGCAAGCAATCCAGGTGTCTCTGAGATTCTATTGTGATTAACTTCCTGGTCCAGGAATTAGACAAATCAATCAGGGGTGAAGCATTACTGGACATGATGCTCACCAACGCAGAGGAGATTATTAATGGTGTTAAGACCAGGTCCTGACAAAAACAACTCAGGGTACTGGTGGATGGTGAGTTGGACATCAGCCAGCAATGTGGTTAGAGGGTGGTGAAGCACTGGCACAGACTACGCTGCTGTGGATGTCCCATTCCTGGAGGTGTTCAAGGCCAGGTTGGATGGGACCCTGGACTGCTTGAGTGGGAGGCAACCCTCCCCGTAGCCTTGCTTTCACAATTAGAACCAACATTGTTTGAAAGAAATTCTGACTTTCAAGTGAGACTTAAACCTTTTCAGAGAATTCAATGCATTTGTTTTAGCACATATGTAAGATTTTTACCTAAAATACCAGTTAAACCATGCACACTTGTCCTAAAATATGGGAAGACTTTTATCTGTGATTGAGAAATATTTAAAACATATTTGAAATAGAATTAAAGGAAATCCAGGTTTTTAGGGCAAGTATAATTAATTAAATAAACTGTATCAATATTCAGGATACGCATAGACTTACTTTAAGGAAATCAGTTTATCTATGTTCCTTTTAATTTATGGTTGATATTATCCACACCTACAGTTTTACAGTGCAAGATAAACCTTGGATCTCCTATCATTCTGACATAGAGTCCACTTTTTATTCTTCCAATGCTTTCATCTTAAAAGTGATGAAAAAGAAACATATTCAGGCCTGACAATGTCTGATGTAAAATACAGCATGATTTATGCTGCAGCCATGTCCTTAAAAATTGATCACATACTGTCCCACCAGGATATGCTTGCTTACTGGGACAATAGCTTCATTTGTAAGCATCCCCTTTGGCAGCCTAGGAAAAGATAGCCAATTAACTGACAGCAGCATAGCATTTAAGTTCTGTTACAGAACGGAATATAGAAGAGAAGCAATGACTAGCTATTGAACTACAGAAAAGAAATTATTTGTGCTACCTGCTGGTATATAAAGTATATTATGCACAATATGGGTGTTTAGTTTCCCTGGCTTTTAGGTTTACAGCTCTCTACAGTGTTGGCGGAGTGTAATGAACTGGGTAAGTTTACTTTTTCTTACAACTTAGATAATTATTTGGCATTAATTTTCTTAAAGTTTTGTCTTGCGTGTCAGCTTTTTGTTGGCAAACTTTGCAGAAGAGTTTGATCAAGTCAGTAGAGATGTGAGAACACGGACAAGATCAGCATTTGGCTCATACGTTCCTTTTACAAGGCAGAAATGTATGAAAAATTTAGTTTTCAGACCTCCTCCCCAGACATACACCCACAGATGGAGGGATGGGCATGTACTAGATTTGTTTGATTTAAATTTGGTCTCTAGTAAATATCACACTTAACATTTCTGTCTACTCTGCTTATGCTAATCAAAATAGTCTGAATTGACTCCACATGATGGGACAGCTTTCTCATTTGCATTTTTTAAGCAATGACTTTGCACTGATTCCAAACCAGTTGATCAGTTTTGATGAAGTGAAATAACTTCACTGGTTATGCTGATTTAAAACAACTGAGTCTTATTATTCACTATTTAACTGTATATTTACTACACATTTTCAGCTGTATAAAAAATGGGTAAGGTACAAGTTTTTTTTTATTTGGTAGCCACTTCCCTCCTCTTTGAGCAGGTGAGGGTGAGCAGATAGAGTGCAAAGCTGTGATGAATCCTAAGCTACTACCTGCATACTGTTTTGTGATCATTTTGATTGGATCCATTTGCTAGCCGTCCTTTTCCCTAGTGTGAATATCCCAGGAAGTGCTATTTGTGATATTATGTAAATCAAGAGGCTACTTTTGATAAATCAGCTTAAGAAGAAAATAAAGATCACCCTCTTGGTTTCTGATTATGGCACTTCTACCCTTGTTATATGTAGGTAGAAGGAATACTTCCCTGGCCTTCCATAATGCTTTATAAAATATTCTTTGAAGTATCAACTCTAAGCATTTTTTCTTCTCTTCAATATGTATTGTCCTCTTTAAAGTTAATCTTTAAAACTAGGGTGTCTAAATTTAGACATATAACACATAAAGCTATGTTTAATGTAGTATTTAAAGCTGGCAGAGATATAGATACCTGAATCTTAGGTAGTACATTTGAAACTTCTTCCTTCTATCTATAGATACAATAGTTCCTGAGGACATTAATGGAGCTGCACTTGGGCCTATCAAGAGAACAGCATTGCCTTTCTTTATTATGCTCCATTCTTAGCTTCTCAGGTGAATTCAGAAAGCCATAGGTTCCAGCTTGATTCTTGTAATGAACCTAGTGGACAAAGTAATACAAGTTGAACTCACAGGAGGCATTCCTGACAGTTTAAATCCCTTATAGGGTCTCAAACAAGACCTCTATTTAAGTTGATTGGAAGTCTGAACAGACCACACGAAAGGTGAGATTTATAGTTAAGTATATGTATGTGTTACAAAAACAGAGACTCTGAGAGCAGAAGAGAAAAAAATCTGAAGAGTTGCACCTACTCACCTGGGGCAAGGGTTTCAAACACTTGTAAAGATAGTCCATTCCTGTAACGACACTACCTCAGTGCATAACAATTGCTCAAATGAATATGACTGCAGGAATGACCCAGTTTCTTATTTTAAGATAATTGACATGGGACATTTGGTGCTGTGTCACAAAAAAGGTCTTTTATTTGGGTCAGCATCAGAGCTGATGTGTGGTGTAGGTGACTGCCCTATAGAAAGACCCATCTGCAAATCAGCTCCTATGAAATTCCCATCAGAACAACAAGATGAGATGGTATCTCACAATAGCTCACAAACCAACATGCAGTTGTAGATCTTGTAATTATCTGCTGCTTCCTAACTGCCCTGGTTAATTTGTGGCCTCCATCCTTGTGCAGATATGCCTCCCTTCTTCTGTGCTTCCAGCACACCCTAAGAAGCTTTGTTAGTGTGAAGTCTTGTGGCCATATATAAGAATAATACAGTGGGAAATAAGAGACTACCGAAATCGCCAGGATGAGACATCTTCCTCCATTAATTGCTGCATTTAGGATTAGTTTTAAGCATATCTGACACCCAGATTACCTTCTTCAAGGTAATGAGTCAGGGCCAAATCTCAAAGCTCAGACTACTTGACTTCTATCTGCAGTTTTTGCCAAAGTCAGGCATAAGATGCTCATGACCCATTTACATGACAGAAAGAATGAAGTATATAACAGGTTTTTCTAGAATTCAAAAGCAGGACCAGAAGACAGTGACAGGTAGCTGTGTCTCTTTCCCAAGGCATTTCCCCTTGTGAAAATATCTGTAAATTTTTCTTTTCTTCTTCACTTCCCTGTGTATATGAGATTCCTCAGAGAGGCTGTGAAGAAAAGGTATCAAATTTTCAGAGCATAAAAAAAATATTCAAATCCCAATGCTTTTTGGTAGAAAACAGGTATGCAATTCTCTTGGTAGACTTGGGAAGCTTGCCTGTCTGCTTTTAATAATAGACTCACAGCTTTCTAGTGTAGATTTTCTCTTTAACTAGCATAATTTATAATCTTATCCTAATATTTCCAAAGACAAACTTCTAGCTGAAGAGTATGATTCAAAGATCACATGGATGTGAACACATGCAGCCTTCTAAGGCATACCTCAAACAGGAAATATAAGTTGTTTTAAAATAGATTTTGGAAAGTTTGAAGGGAGTTGTATAGCCATGAAGGAAAATTCATATCAATGGCAAATTAAGTTTGTGATATTTTGTTTTCTGATATTTTGGAGTATCAAAACTAAAAGGTAAAATATTTACCTTAATAATTATATGATGGCTGATCGAAAAGCAATGACAACTATTTTGTTATGCTGGTCCATGAAGTCAGAGGTGGTTGTTGGTGGCATGCAGTAGATGCTGAACTTCCCTGTCAACATTCTGTTACATTTTGTCGCATTGTGACAAGCGGCAGCAGAGGGTCAGTGTGACAAAATGGCACCTGACATAGAAGTGTGTACGAAGGAAAGATATTTCACTGAATTCCCCCATGAGGAAAAAATAGCACCTATGGACATTCATTGACTCTTGCTGAACATTTATGGAGACCAAACAGTAAAAGTTAGCACAGTGAGGTGGTGGGTGGTGAGTTTCAACACTGAAGACAGCAACATGGAAGACAAACCACGTCTGGATGGCCATGTACAGCTGTCATACCACAAAATAAAAAGCATCTTGATCAGCTAGCTCATCTGCATGAATCAGATAATGATGGTGACTATGTTAAAAAGTGATATTTTGTATCTAGGAATTCCTTTATTAAATAGGGTTATTTTGTTCTTGGTAGCCATTATATATTCCATGGAAATAAATAGGAAGCATTACTTTTGGAGTGACCTGAGGTTGTTGTAATCCCAAGATTCAGCTGAATGTATCTGGGACCCAGAAAGGAATCAAATGCCCTTCAAGTAAAGGAAAGCCACTGTAAGTTCTCCCTGGAGCTTTCTCCAGGCTGAAGAGCCCTAGCTCTCTCAGCCTGTCTTAGTAGAGGAGGTGCCTCAGTCCTCTGATCATCTTCATGACCCTCCTGTGGACCTGCTCCAACAACCCCATGCCCTTCTTTTGTTGGAGACTCCAGAACTGGACACAATACTACAGGTAGGGTCTCACGAGCAGAGTAGAAGGGCAGAATCACATCCCTCCACCTGCTGGTCACACTTCTCTTGATGCAACCTACTGTTGGCTTTCTGGGCTGCAGGCACACATTGCTGGCTCATGTTGTATTTTCCATCAATTGACACACCCCCAAATCCTTCTCAGGGCAGCTCTCAAGCCATTCTCTGCCCAACCTGTATCTGTGCTTGAAATTGCCTTCAGGTAGATGCAGGACTTTACACTTGTCCCTTTTGAACTTCATGAAGTTCGCATGGGCCCATCTCTCGAGCCTGTCCAGGTCCCTCTGGATATTACCTGGCTGTGTTTAAT
The DNA here is from genome assembly GCF_038088225.1 of Cyrtonyx montezumae. NCBI lineage: Eukaryota > Metazoa > Chordata > Aves > Galliformes > Odontophoridae > Cyrtonyx > Cyrtonyx montezumae. Next base: position 33,295,156 of record NW_027072089.1, on the reverse strand, counting down.
TCTCTGCTCCCCAGTTCAAAAAAGACAGGGATCAACTAGAAGGAGTCCAATGGAGGACCACAAAGATGATTAAGGGCCTGGAGCAACTCCCTTACGAAGAAAGCTGAGTAACCTGGGTCTGTTCAGCCTGAGAAAAAGAAGACAGAGAGGGGATCTGATAAACGTTTATGTATATCTAAAGGGAGGTGGGAGGCAAATGGATGAGGCCAGACTCTTCTTGGTGGTGGGTAGTGATGGTACAAGGAGCAATGACCTAAAACTTTAACATAAGAATTTCCGTACAAACACGCTAAAGAAATTACTGGTGGTAAGTGTGATGGAGCACTGGAATAGGTTGCCCAGAGAAGTTGTGGATCCTCTTTTTATGGAGATATTCAAGACCCATCTGGAGACTTACCTATGTGACCTATGGTAGGATACCTGCTTTAGCACAGGGATTGGACTCAATGATCACTTGAGGTTCTTTCCAACCCCAGCAATTCTGTGATTCTGTGGTATTTTGTACATTGCTTTGTGTTAAAGAGCTATACTATGTAGAGCCAGATTTGTTATTATTGTCTTTTCTCCACTTAAAGCATATGGTTAAAAATCAATCAAAATGGAAGCATGGACATAAGAGTTTTATACATTTCGTCCCAGTGATTTCTCTTATCCCTACTTTTTATTTGCCCACAGTTTGTTTTATTGTTTCTTCAGGACATAGTAGATCTTTGAGATATCATAGATCCACTTATAGTTTCCAGTGTCAGCCAGATTGACATAGATTCTTTGTTCACCTCTTCATGTATAATCACTTCGAAGAGAGCCAAATTAATCTTTTATTTTCTGGGCTTTTCCAGGTAATTAAAGGGTAAATGCAAGTTTATGAGGAAATTACTGTCCTCATCACGCTGACAAGACATGTGCTTGCTGTTTATAGCAGACCCAGTTGTAGTACAGTCACTTCATACTAAAATACAATTATTTGTGAGATATAGCTAGTGATTTAATAAGTACAGAGCATTGACTGGAGGGGAACAACCACTAACACAGAAGTAGGAATTTTTTTTACCTCCTTTTGTTTTTCTTTATCTCTTTTCCTCTTTCGCTTTCTTCTTCTGTTTTCCTCTTTTTCTTTCTCTTTCTCTCCTTTAGCTTTTTAGAATTATTAATGAGGACATGCCAGGAATAAAAAAATGTTGATCTTAGATATCTACCTTAACACCAATCCTTTATCCATTATCGAGTGACTACAGTTATCACTGGGGCCAATAATCACAATTCACTTGCTCTGGAGATGTTTCAGGCACTTTGCTGTTTCACTGCACCAGAACTGTCTTCAGAACTATATGAAGTGTGGCTGCACAGTTTAAAGGATATGTCCCATCTAGTACTGGATCCTCTTTAACATATTAAAGACAAAAAGATATATGAATAAAACTTCTAATGATGTATCTACTGTTTAATTAACAATATTCATCTTCTATACAGGACATTAAAGAAAATGTTTATGTAGATCCTGTATAAATGCATTTTTTGTGTCAGTTGCTGAATTCTTTGTTACACTCGGAGTGCAGAGTAGCACTGTTCTTTCTGTACAACTCCCAACCTTGAATGCTTCCAGGGAAGGGACATTCGCAACCTCACTGGGCAACCTGGTCCAGTGTCTCACCATCCTCACACTAAAGAATTTCTTCCTACTATCAAGACTAAATCTACACTATTCCAGTTTAAAACTATTTCTTCTTGTTCTGTTGCTACCTGCCCTTATGAAAAGTCCCTTCCCAGATTTTCTCTAGGCCCCCTTTAAGTAATGGAAGGCCGCTATAAGGTCTCTTTGGAGCTTTCTTCTCTCCTGGCTGTAAAGCCCCAGCTCGCTCAGTTTGTCCTTGTGGGGGAGGTGCCCTACTCCTTTGACCATCCTCCTCTGGACCCTCTCCAATAGTTTCTTGTCTTTCTTCTGTTGAGGGTCCCAGAAGTGGATGTAGTACTCCAGGTGGATAACTTTCTTTTGTTTGCAATGACATACTTAAATATAAGAAAGAACAGCTTAATAAGTCATAGTAACACAGATAGAGCTAGACAAGGCTTAATGTATTTTTTTTTAATAAAAAAGTTCATTGTGGGTGGTGCATTTAAAAAAAAATCAGATTATTTCTCATTTCTTCCAACAACTGTGACCCCTTCATTGCTTTCACTGAATTCTACCCCATTATGGATTTACTGTTTATCCTTTGTGATTATACAGCATTTATCCAAGCTATTAATCCTATTCTTTGGGAAGCAGGATAGAAGCAGAGCCTTCACATACTTCTGGCATTCTTAAACTCTGCCATATTTAAGATGCATAATTATGTTGTTTTAGGAACATGGTGTTCCACTGTACTTCACTTTGTGAGCTGCTGCTGCCAAAATTTTCTTGGTAGATTTCTATGTATGAAAATATAAGAAATCTGTAAAAAACTGGCAATGTTCAAGAATTTAAATGAAAGTGAGAATTGTGGAATTTGAAGTAAAATATATACTGATTCAAGAAGACTGGGGGAAAACGATACACATTTTCCAAAACTAGAGTTCTTACATATAAGCATTTTATCACTGCCTTAGTTTAAATGTCCCTGTAGCAATGAAATTGTGGTATTACAAGGAGGAAAACATAAAATGAATAATTTCATGGCTAAGACACAGCCAGTAAGACTTTCATTTTATCAGAGTCAGAAAAGTTATTTATCTTTTAGACTTACTTAGGTAATTTTAAGTGTAATACTTTTCAGTTTCTTTTTTCCTTTTTCTTTTTTAAATAAACAATCTATCTGTGTCTTTCACCTCAGCTAATAATCTGAAATGAATAATTAATACCAAGAACTTGCTAGCAGTTTCTACAAGCAGACTGCTATTTCCTAAATGAACCTCCTGCGTCAGTTTATTAGGCTGAAATAATTCTGAACTTTTTGGACTCTGACATCATACTGGACACTTAACATCTGCCATGCACTGCTCAACTGCTAGGTGTTCAGATTCATCTTCAAACACATTTCCTTTGCTCTGGATGAACATAGGAAACTCCTCCAACGCAAATACTTACCTGAACAAATTTAGAATTTAAGAGAACAGATATGCTCCCTCATGTAGCACTAAAATTGCATTTCTGCCAACAGCTGTACAGGCAAACACTTGAAGTGCTTTAACCTGCAATGCCAGGAAGGCTCACTGTGCAATGAGACAGTGTGTACAAGGTGCAGAAGATGGACAGAGTAAGCTGAGGCAACTTCTGGATTAATATTCCTGTACCATGTTGGTACATTTGATTCTGCTTTCTCACAAATGCCCAGTGGAGAAGTGGAAAGGTAGCTCTAGCTGGCAGCATTTGTGCAAGTGAAACCTTGCCTGACAAGGGAAAAGGTTGAGAGCTGCTGTATGAGCATTTTAAATTTTTTTAAAGCATACTTCAACGAAGTGCATTTTGAAGGGAAAAAATGCTTATGTCCTTGAATGTAATGGCAGAGAACAGTTAAAGATGCCCTTTTATATGTCAGATTCCTTACAATCAGCAAGTGCTCACCTCCCCAAACAGTCAGCATAGGCTGGTGGGCAGGCCAGAGCTCAGTGCCATTTATCAGCAGTTTGCCTAGCCGATATCCTGTCTTGCTTAGCAACGACTCGTGTATTTGTTCTTAAATTCAGAATGCAGTTACAGCTTTTTGAGGATTTCAGCCCCAGCTCCTTTCATCTGACATAAACTGCCCGCTGAAGGCACAGGACCTGTGTGCAGCCATGGGCAGGCTGCCCTGACAGGCTGCACAGCACCCAGGGGAGCCGCAGGGCTGGCACGCCTCATGGCTTTGCTGCGGTTTGGATGCAGGCAGCTGTGTTAGCAGCGATTGAACCCCATCGTTCTTTGCGGCACAGCTAATCAAGTCATTGGCGATCAGCGATCAGCCTGCCTGAGGTGAACTGAGGACGCGCCCTGGCCTGACCCAGTTACAAGAGTGCCGACGCTGCTGTATTAGATTGATTTATTAACACAGAGGGAAAAGCAAGGTCTATTTAAAATGAGGGCTGATGCCTCTGTTTCTGAATCCTTAGCAGCAGCAGAGCAGGCTGCAGGGAGATGGTTACATCGTTATATTTTTAAACATCAGTGAAAAGAACACGTCAAGTAATTTCACAAAGTAGCTGAGATCATTCAGCACACAAACTGTATTTGTGAAAGCCAATTCAAACTGCATGTAAATAAAACTCAAGCAATCACTATTACCTCCCTAGAAAAATATACGTTTGAGCATGCAGTAAATGTGCATTTAAATCCATTTTTGCACAATCCTTAATTATGTGAGATCTGTACTCTTCCATGGAAGTGGTAGAATACATTATTTTCCACACACACCCTTTCTTGCTCATGTTTTCACTTGTTTTTATTAGATAATGAAAATCCTTCAGTATAAAGATATTTAAGACTGATATCCAGGCTCTCTTGGAGACACAGTGTCAATATCAATGTCACATAAATTCAACAGCTTATCTCACCTGTTTAAAATCATATATGGAATCTCAGTAAGGTACTTTTCTCTCTGTCTTTCTCCAAATGATCTACACAGAAAATTACTTTTTGCAGCTTTTAAGATACTTTTTCATATTTCCACATTTACTGTCAGTTTTTTTCTTTCTGTAGCGGCTCCCCATTATTTATTTGTCATGTAGAATTGATAAAACTAATTCATAAAATGAATTAGGAAAAATAATGTGATATGCTAAACTGCCAAGCAAAAGAGCTTCAGTATGTCAGAAACAAGGAGGCATTTCAAAACACATACTGCAAGTCTCTTAGAAACAAAATAATGCTTGATGCTATCCTTGGTATCAGGTGTAAAAAATTACTGTGCAGAATATGTGGTGGTGGTCTTATTGTTTGTTTGCTTGTTTTAAACGATGGATCAGGTTACCAAAACAGAAATATCTGGACCAACACAATTGCATAGCCATCATTAAGAACAGCTATCGATAAACATCCACACCTGCACATCTTTGCCAGATTTCTTGACATTCTCTGAAAGAATGCTTTCTATGTTGGGTTGACAGTTTTTGAATGCCTTTCAAAGTTAATATGGGGATTTGAATTCTACAAGTTTATCTTGCTTTTTGCATTTTACAAAGTAATTTTTTTTTGCTTTCTTTTCTTTCTTTGTTTTTCCCCCTCAGTACTTACAGTTAAATTTAGCCACATGTTGACAGTTTGCCAGTGTGGCAGGGCAAATGCTGTGGGGTCCTTTTTGGAACATGGAGTTATCTACATTTTGCTTAAGCAGAAATATTTCCAGTCTATTCTGTGTAAGGGTCATATTAAGAACTCTGCATTAAAACTTCCCCTCAGGATCTAGCATTGGCTTTATAGCTCACTGCAGGTTCTGTTCATTTGGTAGGTTTTGACGCTGCATCAGTTGAAGTAAAAAGGAAGGGTAGCTATAATCTGAATCTTCTTGTCCGTTTTCTTGTTCTTAATCTTTTTCACATAAGAAGAGGCAAACATTGTCCTTGTCAAGTGATAAATGAGGCACAATTGGTGACTTGCATGTTTGTCAACATAAGAAAGATCAAATGATTGCTCAGCAGGAGGAAGCCACAGGAAATCCAATGATTTTTGACTAATTAGCAAAATAATAATAACGTCTGCCTAATGATTACCTTGTACTGGGTTGTGGCCTTTTATCAGGCAGCTGCAGACTACTACTTTGAAGGGAACCAGTGGTTTTCTTTGAAACTGGTGTCACGGACTTGGAGGATTTCTGACAAATCTTCTGAGACTTATTGCTCCTTTGTGTAGGTGATATAATTGGGAAGAAAAATGAGCCTGTTCCTAGATGTTTAAAAAGGAAAGTACCTTCTCTCCTGATTTTATTTGTAAAGACTTTTAAACTGTGTGACAAGTGTCTGTGCGTGTGTGAGTGTATATAACTTCTTTCACAAGGATGAATGAATCTTAAGGTCACTTAAAACCCATCAGAATGATTTATCTATGTTTCCATATAGTAACAGTGACCATAAAACAAGACAATGTCTTACAGGAAATATTGTTTTACCACAAATATTAAGATTCAAATAGCTTTGGGAGCAAAACAAGTAAAAAGGCCAACAACTTGGAGACATTGTTTTGCATTCTGCATCTACTTCCTACTGATTTGCAGAATGAACCTCAGCAAGTTGCCCTCAGAATTAGTCATGAGCACAAGCCTGAACATCAGAGATTTGAAAGGACCAATTTCCGCATGCAGCCAAGTGTTACAGCAGTTCAGCCAGAGCTGCAAACACCAAAGGCAGCCTATACTTTGGGAAATGTGGGCCTCCATCTTTCTCCACATTAGCTGATTTACTGGCGAAGAATGATACTGGTTCAACACTCACTGTGCAGATGCCATACTCTTAGTACCCTTCTTACCCTAAACCCCATCAGTCAGGAACATTGCATTCAGCAAATGGAAGGCACTGTCTCAGTGTAGCATATACTGAACTTAGTTGCCTTTTGAAACCCCTTTCATCACACAGCCAGCTCAAATTAGCTCCAATCTGACGATTTTAAATCAAGAAAGTCCAAAACAGAAATGACTGTGGAGTGCTATAGGTCAGTCCCAGAGCCTGTGGACCCAGAGGCACAAAATGCCTGCCTAGATTAATGCCAACAGTTTCATTCTCTACATGTAAAAACTTCCACACCTATAGCTTTGGTACTGACTCTCTTTTTTAGAACTATATAGAATTGCTTGATTTGAGAGTTGTTGAATAGCTGCAGAACCCACTGAAGTTATTTGGTCTCAGTAAATGAATTAAAAGCTCAGAAATCTGTAAGCTGATGCCAACTGACCTGTATGTTGGAGCCAGAATACATGGACAGTACCTATGCCAAGTTTGACTACAGCTACGGGGAGCTGTCATTGTCAGGAGCACTAAGACTCTCTCCTGTTAGTTAAATACAGCCCTAAGGGTAAATAACAGAAAAGGTACTGTGGAAGTAGACAGTTATTTCAACACTAACATCAACTATTAGGCCACTTTCAGTGAAGGATTTCATTGTAAGGTCTAAACTGGAGGGCCAGCATGTACATTTTTTCTCCCCTTTCATTCTCTTCAGCATTAGTTGGCCAAATTTAGATCTGTCTCCCTTTGCTTTGAAAGCTGTTGCAGCAGATAATCCCTCAGCAGATGAAGTTAGTGGCACTGGTTAGAATGTCATTGCCTTTCTTATGGCCCTCCCTGCTTCTTCTCAAAAAGGAGAATGGAGAATGCATTACAACAAAGATGTAAATGCATTTCAATATTCAGCTCACGCAATTAGTATTCCCTTGTTGGTAGGGGATCTACTCCATTTGAAGAGTTTGGATTAATATAAATCAGGTGAAAATTGCAATATCGTTTACCAATGAAGTATTTCTTCTCCTTTTGCAGAAAAAGGGTCCCTCACTGACCTTGGTGGGTGGCAAGGCAGTAGGAGAAGCAAGGAGTCACCTGTATTCATCCATATCTAGTTCATTTTGTCTTCCAGTTCAGAGCACATGACCACTCAGTTGTTGTCACTGGATACGATGAACATGGTACTTAGTACCATGGAGTGTTAGACATGGCCTTCTCAGATAGCTGTATGGTAAGCAATGATAGGAAGAAACTGCCTCAAAACACAAAGTCCAGTTGCCAGTTCCACACAGCTCTCAACATATAACAGAAGTAGTTACGAGAAATAGTTCCTTCCAAATCTTATCCTACCCACTATTTCTGCAATAAATTCCTGAATAATAAGATATCTTAGATATTTCTTTCCCTCGCTCTCAGTCTCTTTTCCTTGTTGTTTGGGCAGCAGGAGATGTCAAAGTGTCAGATCCCACTGCTACAGCAGTCTGAGCAACTTCCAAGTTATCCAGATAACTGCAGAGATCTCTTCCGTGAGAACGAGATTTGAATCCTTAACCTTCATCCATAACTTCGTGAAAACCTTGGATTCCAAAAGCTTCCTTCTGGTGAAGGTTACAAAGATTTTATGGTACACTAAGGAGAGACAGGATACCACTGAGGATCTGCCTCTTTCACTGAAGACAGTGAAACTTCTCACCCACAGAGAGCAGGGAAGGACCTGCATAGCGGTGCAGAATATACAGAGACGAATCACAAAGTGCCCAGTGAGTTGGCACTTTGCAAAAGTGCCTGACTGATGTCTGGTGAGTTGAATGTTGCCAAACTCTAAAGAAGATCTCTATAGAGAGGTGCATAAGAAAGCAAGGCAAAGCAACTCACAGAGTAAGCAACCCAAGTGAATGTGGTGTAGCAAACTTCAGATTAGAGTGATACTCAAAAGTTTATCTTTGTTGAATAGTATTGCACTTGTGAATAAATTTCTAGGTGAGAGTCTGAGAAAAAGTGTTGTGTTCATATAATGAATAAATAAATGAAACAGATAAAATGTTGAATACTAATGGATCTTAGGGGGTTATGTGTTGTTTTTTGTTGTTGTTGTTCTTTTTTTTCTTCCCTGCAGTTCTTGAACTCTATTCCACAATTTACAAAGGTAAGATTGATGTCCTTCAAATGAGCTATTTATCTCATTTATAAATTATTATTAAGTTTAATAACCCTACTGAGGTCACAGTCTCATTTCAGAAGAGATCTGGATGAAACAGGACTGAAATTTTCATGCAAATTTCCATAATTCCAATATATACAAACAGCAGCATTAAAATTTAACAATTGTGTATCCACAAGCTTTTAAAATGCTGCTAGCATTTCTTTTAAAATAATTAGGTCACATTGCATGATTTACAGTTCTGCATCTCTGATACATACTTTTCTTCTGTCAAAGATAATTATAATCCTGCCTGTTTATGGTTTCCTCTTTAAACTCTACTTGCTTTTTTGTGATCCAGATGTGCAACCAGGTATTCAGGTATATAACATGAAAAATCAGAGACTGTGCAGCATGTGTTAATTTTTAAAGATTCTTGGTCACATGTGTTTGAATGGTTCAGAATTTGATAAAACTCTTGATTTGCACCTTCATCTCCTGCTGGAGCCCTGGCTTGTTCTTAATTCCTATCTTCATTTCTTAAGTACTCATCTTTTCATTATCCATAAAATTGGGCCCTTATCTGTCAAAGATGGGGGCAGGTATGTCTTTTTTTCCAGTGGGAGTACTCACGTCCATAAAACGAAGCATATGAATAGGGACTGAAGCTGTAAACCATCAGCTTTTCAAAGCAGACAATTTTTATGCATTGTATTTGCACAGTAAACAGCCTACATGTTCTTTGTTGTTGAATATAATGCAGTAATACACACACATGGAATCAGAATCAGAGCCTGAATTACAAACTTAAACTGGTCAAAGAAAGGTAGGTTCACATTTCCAGATCTGAATAAAAAGCACAAAGGTTCTAAATCAATACTTAATCTCATCTGGTTTTTTTCTTTGCCTTAAACAAACTGCACATTTGACTTTTTTTTTTTTCAGCAAACTGTACAGAAAGCAACAGTACAGAAAACATTCAGTCTTCTGAATCTTTCATTGGTTTGTTTTCATCCAATAGCTTTTACTATTGTTACTTTACCATTGCTCTGCAACTTTGGCAACTAGTGGGAACTCTGTTCACAATGTTCTTAGAAAGGCCTGTCTTGATTTTGAAATTGCCTTTATTTTTTTTCCCCCAGGTGCTTATGGAAGATAGCATGGGGTTAAGGAAAGCTTGAAAACTGCTCACTCTTCAAGAAAAAAAAAAAAAAAAGGAAAAAAGCAGTGTCTGTGATAGCTTTCTGCTCTCCATTTCACTGTGGCATTTGGAGGAGCTGCATTGGTTTTGACAGAATTCACACCAGTCTTTCTGAGATGAGACTCTGGTTCATTGCCTTGCACAGACAAAAACCACACGGGTCCTTATATTCAATAAAATATTGATGGTCTTTTTGCTGCTTTCACCAGGCAGTAACAAAATGGTGACACAAAAGAATTCCCCAGCCCAACCTATTCAATGCTTAAAATGCATTATGCAAAACCCCAGAAGCTGAATGACCACAGGACATTTTATTTCAAGGGGGATGCCCACAAATGTTTAACAAAGAGACAAGATTACTGAATTTAACTTACAGTCGGGAGGAAAAAAATAACATCAATACTGCATGATATAATCCAGACCAGAATCTATACCATTAAGGGAAATAGCTTTCTTTAAAAAGTAAAAATAATTTCTGGATGATGAAGCTGCTAGACATTAAGCTTTTTGGACTGCAGATTTTTATTTTTATTTTTTTTTTTGCTGACTGTAAAGCTAATCTTTCAATTGAACCTTTCATTTTACTTTTACAGTGGGAAAGTAGTTAAAGAAATTAAGGTTTTCTTAGAGTTTAGAACCAAAGTTTCTATTGTAGTTTATGAGGTTGAATGGTTTATTCATTCTGTAGTATTATTTCATCATTGCTTATGTGCTTTGATTAGCATAAGTAAGGCTTTCCATTCTTGCAATGGAGAGTCTCTCTCTTCAGCCTCATGAACCAAACATTGTCCCACGTTTAGCTCTGCCTTTTCCTCTCTGTTGTTACATATCAATTAAGCTATTTGGGCTGGAAGTCACAACAGCCTTGATACTTTTGGCTTGCAAGACAAAACAGTCTTGTTTATTTTCTGGCCTAAAAAAATCCTTGAAATCTTTTGATGCCTTGAATATTGTTTTCTCAGTAGGATGTGTTCTTGTCTTTGGAAAAGCTCCTATTAGGAAATAGGATTCAGTCAGGTCCATGGTTGCCACGTCCCCCCCCTCCACTCCTCCAAAATAAGTCCTTGTCTTACTGATGTTGCTAGTCTTTGGGAACAGGCTATAGTACGTGATTTATAACCTAAGAGCTGCTCGTCTCAAATTTGTTCCAGTGTTTAAAAATAAAGCCATATGTTCCCTATCATTATTTAGATGGTTATGAGCAGTGTAAGGAAGAAGAGATTGCAAATCTGTGGAATGACACAAGGTACCTCTACAAATCAATAAGACTTAGTGGCAGACTCCCAAAGTCTGTTTCTTTTCTGGAACCTTCTCTGTAATAGTTTGTTTCCTTTAATATCAGTAATATGGATACCATAGAATCATAGGGGTTGAAAGGGACCTCACGAGATCATCAAGTCTAGTCCCCCTGCCAAAGCAGGTTCCCTACACCAGGTCTACACCATGAACTTATGGTTCATCCAAAATACCAAATGTATGCAATGGACAAATTCCAGCTAGCAACAAGAGTCATGTGATGCTTTAAAACACCATTAATTAAACCTCAGAGCATCCCAGGGAAGTAGGTGGTGATATCTCCATTTAGCATATGGGAAACAAACAGGAAAAGGTTAGCAATTCTCTACCGCACATGTCAGCAAACAGCAATGTCATTTGAGCTTTTCTGTCCAGTTGATCGTGTTTCCATCTCATTAAAAAGAACAAAGAGTGCTTGCTTACCTCTTCGCTTGCTTTTGTGAGCAGATCACAAAATCTCTGAGAGGTTACACAGTACCAGGTACACTATTTCCACACATGGGGTGAAATCCAGTTATACAACTGAAAATGTCAAACAGCTTTCCAGATATTAAATACAATCACACTAGCATCTACTGGTGTAAGAGCTGTGTGCAGAACAGTTTTTAATATAAATCAAGTCAGAAGTGGACACTGAACACTGAGATAAATTTCTTTCAAATGCCTTTGCTTCATAGTTTGCTAAGGACACAAATGCCAATTCTTTTGTATCTAAAGAAAAGACACCCTTTTCAAAAGACAACTGCTTCTATTCTCTCCTCAGTGCAAAAAGACATAACCAGACATTTCCTATTAAGAGTGAAAGAAATTATGCAGGCTGAATATCCTATGCACCAACATTAAAATTGCTAACGGATGAGAAGAGCGATGGGTGTGCTGCTATTTGTAACACAAAATGATCAGAACAAAAGTCAAAGCTGTAATGCATTCACTTACTTAAAAATGTGTATTGTTATACAAGGCAATTAAATGTTTCAGACTATTCTGTATGTGATCTGCCTTTCAGATGAGACCTAAAATTGAAACATTTGATGATTAAAGCTCAAGTGGCAGTTTTCATTAGAGGTGTTAACCCTAATATACTCTCCAAATTCTAAATCAGTTCATCATGTTCTCCCAAAATTCAGTACAGCTTTTATGTGATAAGATATTCTTCTCTTCCATTCCTAAAAACTGTTCTAAAAGTATTACTTGCACCATCTGCCTAGCTTACATATCAATTTCAATAGTGAATGAAGTGGGTATCTTTTATACACAAACTATATATAATTTGAGAAATTTGACCATTTGACCTCTATAACGTGTTTTCCAATTTACCTAGACAGAGAAGCTGTTAAACAAGAAGTCTTTCATCTGTATATCTGTAGGCACAATGAAGATGTAACTTGTGACTGGAAGAGGATCTCAGCATTTCTTTAACTACTACTAATAACCATTTAAAAATGTAAATAGTTATCGAAAACAACCAAATGTCAAAATTCATTTGGCGGACTCCCAAGATAGACACTTAAAAGCTTCAACAAAAATATTTTCATGGCTTGTTTGTGTTTTGCTTTGTTGTTGGTTTCTTTGTTTGTTTTTTTTTCCCAGTCTCTTATTTAAGCATTTACCTCAGGTGCTCCAAAACACACCGTTCAGGCCTCAAAAAATTCAACTACAGTGGCAGAAATTAAAAAAATGATGCAGTCTTGGGGAACAGACAACCACAGACACTTGGTACCTACTTCATCAGCAGTTAATTCAAAAATTTTGTGACTGTGTAGTAACCATTACTTACTATTTGTGTTCTCTGAAACTGCAGAGCAATTGAGGATAGGGCTGATTTTGCACATTTTCACTTTGTGTGCCATATCAAAGCAAAACCAATGCTTGTGAGATAAGTAAAGAGGATAATAAAGTAACAGAAATATTATCTTTTTTAGTCTCATTAGGTCATATTAACTTCAAGGATTTCAAGAAGTAACGGACAATTAACACTCCTGCAGAATATAAGTTTCAATTTGCTTGTGATTGTAAAATAAATGTAACTAGAATTACTATAAAATTCTGTTAAGTATTTGAACATAATCTTGTTACAGTTCTCACTAAGAACAGAGTGTAATCTGCCTATGTCTTGTTACAAATATACAGAATTAAGTGGAGACTATTGGCACTTGTAAAACCTCTGTTTTACCTAATTCCACATGTATCCTTCCTTTTCAGTCACAGAAAATAATTCATCAGCAAATGCTCTCATATGCAACGAGCAATTGGAATAGCTTCACCACTACAAATATGTTTGGTTGAATAAAGCAGGCAGTGAAAAAAATATAGAAAAAAATGGTAGAATTTAAAAAAACATCCATTCCCAGGAGGACATGGGTGTACTGTAAATATAACACAGTCATATCAAAGCAACATTTCTTTTGAACTGAATAATGCAAATTAGGTTTACCTTAGTTCCATATCATTTGCTGTTTTTAATCCAAATGATATATTATTTTCAAAAGAAAGCTAGATGTGCTCTGCCCTTGCTTTCTACATGAAATCTGGGTCTTGTAAACAATTCTAAACTTCCTACCTGTCAACATATTTACAAGGTCTGAAATGCATTTTAAAGTTTATTAATAAGTCAAGGTGGAAAAATAATCTACTGTAAATAGGGTAAACTTTTGATCATTCATGACTGGTGATATTTTTTAACTGCTGTGCTGCTGCATTCTGCCCTCCAGTAATACGTATAAACAGTCATTCCTGAAGGTAGGGAGAGATCAGAAAGCCACAGCCACCTGCCCTTCCCCTGGCACAGCTCCATGCCATTCCCTTGGGCCCTGTCGCTGTCACACAGAGCAGAGCTCAGATCTTCCTCTCCGCTCCTTGTGAGGAGCTGAGCCGCCATCAGGCCTCCCCTCAGCTCCTCTGCTCTGTGCTGAGCAAACCAAGGGGCCTCATCTGTTCTTCACATGTCTTGCTTTCTATACCTTTCACCATCTTCATAGCCCTCCTTCTGATGCTCTCTAACAGTTTTGTCCTTACACTATGGCACCCAAACCTGCACAGATGTGCAGTGCAGTGTAGAATCTACAGCTCCTCCTATTTGTCATCTGCAAACTTACTTAGTATGCATTGAAATTCTGTATCCAAACCATTTATAAAAACTTCGAAGAGGTCCATTCTCTGTGTGAAAATATCTGGGTATTTCAGCGTTGAGTTTGGTGAAGAGTGTACATGTTTAAAAGTTTGCAGTGTGCATCTCAAGTAATATTTAGCTGCCATGGAAACAGTAGTATTTAGAAACTCATTTGGGGTCCAAATCTGCTCCTTCTAATGTCAGTCAGATCAGTTTCATTCAAGCAGGGTGAAGACCATGTTACGTACAAGGCTGTTTCAAGATTCAGCTTGCCTACCTATACTCTATTATTACCTTGGTATTTTTCCTTACATATATTGCAGTGATCCTCGATCCTTTCTTTCTATGCTTTTATCTTTTCTCCTGTAGACTCTTTGATTTTCAGTGCCATCATTTTGCAGTACAATGGAGAGTGATTAGAGAGATTACAATGCAGGTCACTCCAAATTACTTTTGCCCTTTTTCTGTTATAATTCTTTCTAATCACTGTTTAAAATGGTCATACAGTGGACAAATTGTGTTCAGACAAAGTTGGCCATTTTTCAGTTTTTCATATTAGGAAATTTTTTGGGATTATTTATGCCTCTGCTCAGTGCAAAATGCAGTCTGCCAAGCAAGATCTCTGGAAAAGTGAATTTATGTGTAATTTCATAGAGGAAGAGCTATAGCACACCTTTGCTGTCAGTGCAAGATGTAAAGCTCATAGAAGAAAGAGCTGAGGACTGGTTTGTAGAAGATCTTTAAAAATGAGTATTTATGGAAAATTACTCTAGACATTCATTTCTACCTATTAAATCATATAACCAGCTCTCAGTTCTCATCTCCAACATGAGGAACCTTCTTTTCTGGGTAGTCCTAAGTTTATTTCTCTTTTTCCATCTGACAAGTATGTCTGCTTTATGTTTGCATGCACTTTCATTTTGCAAGGAAAAATGCATGTGTAACACCCAGTACCTGTGTGTATCTGTATGTAGCTCTGAGCACAGTGGACGGAACAACAGGGACTGTAAAGAATTACCTACTCAAGCTGTTCAATTCCCTTTAAAACAATGTATGTTAAAAGGCTAGTCTAGGATTCATCTCATCATCTCATTTTAGCTTTCTGAAAGTTAACTTAGCTAATTGCCCGAGCTCACTTAACTATCAGTGGAGAAAAAAGTAGATCTTGGTGACACAGTTCATCTGCTGCCACTAACTGCTATTTTGGGATGGGGTGATTCATCCTCTTGGATTGCTTCCTACTTTACATCGACTACAGAAGAAGACTAGGTGTCTAACTCTTAGAAGGCTAATGACAGAAGAAATAAATGGCTCTCTTGTGGAGTATTTTGTACTTGTCTCACACAAAGGAGTCATATGGTCAGAGCCTCATGTACAATTGCCAACTCCCAAGCCTGTCTGCAACTCAGGAAAAGAACTTTAACTCTTACCTGAATGCCCCTATCACTTGAACGTGCGCCTCATTTGCTCTGAAATTCATTTTCTCTTTCTGGGGAATGGAATGAAGACCTATCTTCAGGATCTTACAAGACTAAATTTAAATCATCAAAGGGCTTAAATAAACCTAAAAGAAGGACACTTGTATGTAACAGCAACGTACTATTTTTATGTGTCGAGAAGATCTCTCGTGTGAATTATGTTGTAGATGTAGAACTTCTTTTGGTATTAATAGAATCTGCTTAAAGAATTCTGAGAACTCTTACAACATTTTCCATAACTCATAGGCTAGAAGAAGTATCATTTATGTCAGGCTTAATCTTAATTTTGTTGTTGTTGCTGTTGTTTTGTTTGTTTTTTAATCATAGACAAATACCTGAGATATTTACAGTGCAGGTAAGCAGACAGTGGGAATCAAGAACTTTTTTCTTTTTTCTTTTTTTAATAGAAGCAGTAAATGGATAAAACTTTACAGACATTACTTTAAAAAAGATTACCCTCTAGACAATCTCTCCTACCACTGTCAACAGAGAAAACAAGTTAAAAGCTTGAGTTAAATGGTTTGTATATAATACATTGTCCTTTTGAATAACTGAGTTTGAATCCATTTGAATCAACAATATTACCTGTCATAAGGAACTACAGTTTTCAATATCAGAGCAACTTGAATAAAATCCATTACTCTTTTTTTTTAAGAAATAAAAAGTGACTTTGTTTGTGCTTTTAATAGTAGATATCTTACCATTAACTTTACATTTACCTGAAGAGATTTTTCTGAGCATACTTCTTCGCAACTTTACTGAAGTATCTATGGCTGGACAGCATCCCATATTAGATGATTCAGTAAGACTAGAGGAGAGACAGCCCTGGTCTGTGTGTACACTTCCAATTTTGTCCCACATGTATTCTTCCTTTAGGTGTCACTTTGGGGCCTGACACTTTGTTTTTTTGATGTTGTGGCTTGTTTTTTTTTTTTTTTTGTTGTTGTTATTTTGTTTTGTTTTTGTTTTTTGCTTTCATATGGAATATTTTGTATGTAATAATTTTACAGAGAAGACTCAGGGAAGAGAAAAAAAAAAGATCTCCTGTCAGTTCTTGTAAATGCAAAAGAAGAATTGCTGTTAAATCAGAAGGAACTGCTGCTGCTGTGTGTCTGTGACTATTTGCCTTTGTCTCCCTATGTGTTTTGGTCTGCAGCCATTAATAGCTTGGACACCATGAAGCAGGAGCAAAGGGGAGTGTGTCAGAGCAGCAGGCCAAACTTAAATTACAGCAACCTCACGCTTTGCATTAAAATCTCCACTATGCAATGGAGGCTTGTAATCGTCCAGATTTTCCTTAAAGACAATGGCTCTCCATGCAACTGGCTACACTCAGTTAATTCATGCTGTCAGCTTCCTTTATTGGCTGTGGGGAATGTAGTATTGATTCTTGAACTCAACAGCAGCACAAAGAGCCACTAGTGCATGGTCAAAATGCAGCAATAAAGGGCTGGCAGCCTGAGAAAAGCAGCCATTCCATTGCACAAACAAGGTCAATTAGAGGACAGTGCAGCATAATATAAATAGCATTAGCAGCCCTCTTCAACCATGATGATGCCATGCTGGGAAGATGACAATAAATAAAATAGAGTTTAATGAAGAATAAATACAAAACCATTTAATGCAATTTAATTTAAAACCCTATATCCATTCAACAAAAAAATAGTTATTAAAAGAAAATACTCGCTTTTTAAAGTAAAAGTCTGTATAAATTAATTATGTACATATGTAGAATTAAATGAGAATGTATTGTTTAATAAATAGTTAATATTTAAATTACAGATGTGGTATGTTATTTCTGTATAATCTCTTATTTTTTATTAACGCAAACCTCTTAGTGTCATTTGAGTATAATAATATGACAAAATTATATTGGCATTTTTAGTTCCAGAATTAAAAATAGTTGCCAAGATTCTTCATGTCCTTTAAGATATTGTAATTATCATCTCTTAAAAAATATATTTATATATGTGAGAAGATTTATTATTATGCCAGATCAGAATTAATTACAAATGTAATATACATCATTCTGCAAATACATAGAATATTCTAAGTGAGTTAGGCTCTTAAAATAGATAATGGGCCTTGGATAGGCAGCTGATAAACCTAGGTTGTATGTAATCTGAAAAGGTTTCAAAACTATTTAATTGTTAAGGGAACAAAAAAAACAAACAAACAAAACAAACATTTGCTTCAAAGCCCAGCTGAGTAAAGAATACACTGGAAACTAACAAAAGAGTTAGGCTTAGAACTCCAATGTACTTCTGCCATATTGCAATTTTTTGGCATCGTAACCCTACTGCTGGAATCCTCTTTGCTTTCTTGAGTTTTCAGGGTATTCATACCAATGCTGACATTGACACTGACTTTAAATTCCATTAAAACTGGAATAATCAGATGGAGCCCTGTGATGAAGGCTGAATATGAAGTCATCATTCATATCAAGTCTTACCTACAGTGTAAAGCTGTATTTTTCATCTGACACACTGCAGTAATAACCGTATTATTTTACATGTAGTTTGTAAAATGTTATTTCTATCCCTCTTTAAAGGAAGGGGACAGAAATAACATGGCTTTGCTTGTAAATCAGAAGTGTCTTCCAAATTATTCTATGAGAAATTGCTTCCCATACTGTCAATGGAATCAGAAGGAGCCATTTGCCTCGGAGAACATGAAAAATATCTTCTGGACTGACTGGAATTACAGTCAGCTACTAAGTAGAGTAATGTGTAGAATACTGCTTCTATTTTTATGAACTTCAAATGTCAATACAGCTTGAAGGTTGTGAGGAAAGAGGAACAAATTAACCTACAATTCTCTCTAGCTAGGAAAACATGAAGTAAAGCGTTGCAAGTCTTCTTAAAATGTATGTTCTAGGCTGCAACTGTAGTTTCTTGGAAAATACATCTTTCCTTGACTGATTTTTGAGGTTGTTTCTCTTTGTGAGAAATGGTAAAACCAGAGGATAAATACAATAGGAAAAAGACAAAGGGTGATAAAATACAGGGAGTAAGCATGAGAAGTTTTAATTCTTTGTCACCAGGAAAATTGAGTTTGTGTCTTTTTTTCCCACCATCTCTCATTCAGGGGTAAAGGACAATTACAGTGTAAAAGTTCTTGTTAGGCAAATAAATGCTTTTGATCACCAACTGGCTCTTCTGCCTGTTTTTGCTTCTCTTTAGCTCTTCTTCCTCTTCAAATTTGTAGACAATTGTATATGTACTTTTATTCAGATACTTCTTTTTTTCTTAACTTTAAAGCTGTAAAAACTCTATAGAAAAGGTGCAAGTAAGACAGTGTTACTAAGAGCTCCTTGGTGTTTTGTGAATACATGCGTGGGCTACTTAGGTCTAAGTGATAACGAAGTAATTTTCTTCATCTCCTTTTTGCTCATCATTTTTATCCCAATGTCCCAGAAGTGCCTACAAGTGTATAATAAACTTCAATTATCTGTGGAATATTCACTCGGTGACTTCTAAATGCAAGTAAGATGCTTCCAGTGGTCTACTTTTAACTTCTTTGTAAGAAGCAGGGACATAACTGTTAAGAAGTGATTGGTGTTCAAAAACTCCACTCACAAACAGTATGCCACTAATGAAATTAACATTTTTAAACATTTTCTTTTGTTTCCAATGCTTCCAAACTGCAATGCTCTTTTGGAATGAACTTCCCTCCTTCATCTTCATTTGGTGATTTTGGAGATGATCCTGTCACACTAGAGTGTTACTCTGAAAATTAGCAGGTATTCCATTGCTTATTCTGTTTTGACACCTTGTTATCTCACTCTGAGTGATGAGAGATAGGTACTTTTAAACTTTACTTTTATTTTCAAAATGGGCCTAAAGGATATTTTTTAAGAATGCAAAAATTCTCCCTTATCTGAATAATGTAGATAGGAGAAAGGGAAACTTTAAAATAACACATTTTGAACCTCCAAGCAGATAAGATATAAAGGAGAGGCAGAGGCTGAGTAGACAAGAGTCACTTTGGTCTAGCCAAGGCAATTTTTCCTCAGAGATTTCAAAAGCTGCAAGTTTGACTGCAACTCAGACTCAGTAAGATTTTTTCAGGTTCCATGAGGGAAGCATGTGATTTGACAACTTATTTCAGAGCAGATTAAAAAAAATTAGTTTGGTTATGTTGATGTCATATAAGTGCTTGTTCCTTATTCCTCAAAGTGTAAGGAAAGTTTTGAATGAGTAGTTGTGTCATTCTAGGCCTAGGTCATTCTTCAACCTCATCATGATTAGGTCAAGAAACAAGGTTGTGAGTAGTTCTCCCATGGGTCAACATAGGATCTTTTTTATCCAAGTCTGCAAAGGAAATATACATGGGAAGCAGAATTTGAAAGACATTGATTCTGTCTCTTGCTGGAAGAAATCTGCCTTTGAAGTATTTACTAGAGTAACGTGCAGAAACATCTGGGAATTGATTCCATTATTTAGATTTCTGGCAACAGTTCTGGTCTAGTTTGACCTGGTTCCATGACTAATGGGGTGGAAGGACCCACAGACCCAAGCCCTGGGAGAGGGGGAAGGGGAAAATGGTAAGAAGATGGACCTAAAAACGAAACAGTGGCAATACGGAGATAAACTAATTTACTAATATGATATCCAAATGCAAGATAACACAACACGATGCAATACAGTTGAGGCTAATAAATCAAATGAAATGAGATAGAGTGTCCAAAAAAGCAAAGGGCTTACTCCAGTACTGAAGGCAAGATGGCTAGGGAGCACCCACTGCAGATGAGCAGAAAGAAGGGGTAGTCTAGTGACTCCCAAACAGTTTTATCTTTCCCTCTGAATGGAAAACAGAAATGGAACAGTGAAGTCTTCTGGAATATGTAGTTATTCTCACCTGAGAAAGGTGTACCAGGAACTATCGATGGTCCATGGAACTGGAGTATTAACTCTAACTCCCAGTGCACTACATGATGTTATGATGTGGAATACTGATAATAAAAATCATAAAACCATGACAATTTCTTGTGAAAGAAAATAATATCATGGTTTGGAGTCTTATGCTTCTATTGGATTATGGAAAGTGAGCTTCAGAAAGTATAATTTGAAGAACTGGTTTCAAATTCTCTTCAGAGGGCAATTTTCACACACAATGCCTTTAGGAAAGGGCATTTCAAGAGTTTTTCTCTTTTGGGTGTTTCTAATATTGAACTCATAGCCAAGAATGAGTGCTATACAGTAGTAAGGTTGAGAAATGAGAGTCTGATTTTTTTCTGTTCATGATGACCAAAGAGTCTCAAGAGCTGAATTCATAAGTCTTACTGGGTAATGATGCTTACAGGACAGCTGTATTGCTTGTGTGCCAGGGACTATTATTCAGTTCAGAAGATGATCCCAAAAAAACATTCCCAACTAAAAGGAACATGGGATTTCACAAATATATTCTTCTGCTTGTAAAGGAGAGGAAAATACTTGACACTTTACAAATGAGAAGCCTATTCTGCTTTAGTGATCTCTCCACCTTTACAGGGCAGAGGAAGATTCTAAAGTGACTTTTACAGAATTTGTTTGTTATAGGAACAAGTATGAGTATACAAGAGCATAAGGAGCCTATCTTTTTTCTTCTGTTGAAATATGTTCTGCACATTTTTTCTCATGTATTCTGATTGGGTTCCCAATTATACTCTTGTATGCTATACCTTACCATAGAATATCCTGAGCCAGAAATGACCCACAAGGAACATCAAGTCCTTGTGTCTCTATCCAAAAATTAAATCATGTTTCTGAGACCACTGTCCAAGCATTTATGGAACTCTGGAATACTTGGTGCAATGACCACTGCCTTGGAATGCATGACCATTCTTTTTTGTGAAAAACCTTTTCCTAATATGCAGCCTCAAACAATGCAGCTTCATGTCATTCTCTTGGGTCTCAAGGAGGTTTTCCTCCCTATGTTCTCTTCCTAAAATCTTTTTTATTAAAAAAGTCTATGTTCAGGTTTTTAGCTGCATTTACATAAGCATCAATAATTCTGCAGTGGGTAGAATCATTTCATTAATGATAGCAGCAAGCCTAGTGATAAAATATGTCTGTGAGATGATGAACAAAGACATATCTTTCTAATTTGCATACTGTTTCATTAGGAAAATTATAATACATTTAGCTGAATAATACACAAATCAAATTTTTATGAAATGCACCTCTTCAAAGATGAACAAAATGAGGAAGAGATCTACCTTTATTTTCTTATATATTTGTTCTGAACTTAAGGTACAAACAGTATAAGAATGACAGCTCGTTCCATGTGACTGATCTTGGTACTATTGGTGTTCTCTTGTGCTTATATCATATTTAGTAAAATGTCATCTGGATAGGTTCATAGGTTCATAGGTTCATTAGGTTGGAAAGGACCTACAAGATCATCTAGTCCAACCATCCTTCTATCACTATCCCTACCCAACTACTAAATCAAATCCCTTAGCACCTCATCTAAACGCTTCTTGAACAGCACTAGGGACGGTGCCTCAACCACCTCCCTAGGCAGGCCATTCCAGTGCCTGACCACTCTTTCAGAGAAAAAATGTTTCCTCAGGTCTAATCTAAATCTTCCCCGGCGCAACTTGTGGCCATTCCTTCTCATCCTGTCATTACTTATCAGGGAGAAGAGGCCCACCCCCTCCTCACCACAACCCCCCTTCAGGAAGTGGTAGAGTGCAATAAGGTCTCCTCTGAGCCTCCTCTTCTCCAGACTAAACAATCCCAGCTCCCTCAGCCGCTCCTCATAAGACTTGTGCTCCAGACTCAGTGTCTGAAGAAGCGTTTAGATGAGGTGCTATAAGGGATTTGATTTAGCAGTTCAGTGGGTAGGGATGGTGATAGGAGGATGGTTGGACTAGATGATCTTGTAGGTCCTTTCCAACCTAATGTACCTATGAACCTATGAACCTATATTATGTGTTATGGATTTCAACATGGTATGTCCTAGGAACCTTAGCAATTCTCAAACTCCCCCTCCATGTCCTTTAAATAGCTTCTTGTTTCCTCTTTTCCCTGCTTGGAGTAATGGCTTCATTTCTTCCCCTTGTCAAGAAATATCAGAATACAAAAAGTGGATTATGGAAGAAAAGAAAAACAAAGCATGATCATACTAAAATAATGCTGTAATTGTTACTTTAGATATCTTGCTAAAAAAAGTTAGAGACGTTTAGAACCAAGCCACTTCATGGCTTCTTCAGAAAAAAATGTTAACACCAATTTTTCCTACATCTTTTCAGACACTGAAATTCTCAAAATTCTTTTCAAAATTCATAACTTTTAGAATTAAAACTGAATATTTTAAATCAGAAATGAATCAAGCCATTAATTTTCTATGGCTTATTTTTCCTGGGAAGTATTGTTCTCCAATCTAAGACAGCATAAGCTTCAAGAGATTATTCTTGTATGCATAGATGATCAGATAATGTATGCAGTTTAACTAAAATTGGTCACATCAAACAACAGTGTATTAAAGAGGAGCGTATCTTATAGTTTAATATAATTACATGTCTCAATAGTTGTTGGACCTGAAGCAAAAGAACCAGTGCTGTTAAAACCTCAAGTATATCATTGTATGTCATTAGTGGACAATAATATGTAAGTGAAGTGCATTACTATGATTATAAATAGGTTGCTTCTGAAGGAAATATACTAGATGTAGATGGGAACAACAAATTCTATTTAAGAATAAATTACCTTTAACAGAAAAAACCCCACAAAAAACAGTAAATAGAAGAGTCTGTATGAGACTTCTCTCTATTCACAGAGAAGTTCATTGCTTGTTGGGGAGGTTCTGGGGAGGTTGTGTGTCTCCCACAATGGGAGCTGTTGGGCACTGCATCCAGTTGGCTGCAATTTGCAGTTCAGGCCGTCTGTGGCATGTGCAGGCTAGGAAGGGCAGATGAAAGGGCTGAATACCCAATTACTGCCTCTGGCTGTTTATCATCACTGAGTCGAAACAGAGAATAGGAGGGATTTAAAACAATATAAGAGAATCCAAGGCACCCTTGACCCCATTAGCAGGGATAATAAAGATGATTCATAAATAGAGCTGCGCACATTCATGATGTTTAAGCTGTTGCTCTGGGAGCATTAAGCCTTAGAAAGTAAAAGAAATATGATTTTTTTTTCTCAGAAAAAGAACTTCACATAAGTAGTTGAAATCATAAGCTGGGGCTGTGTCTTAGGATATAGACTAAAATTTAAATTAATGATCTCTGTGTTTGCTTTTTCCTGGCATGTACAATCAAAAATCATATTCTTACTTAGTTATGTGTAAGACAATGATAGCTACCAATATCATTAAAATGAAGACCAAAAGATTTTTTCTCTTCAAAAGAAAATTCCAAAATTGTGTACAGAAATGATTCAAACCAAACAGAAATACACAAGTCTCCAGGAGGGATTTTGTAGGAAGTGGAGGGTGAGAGTATAGAATGAGAATCAGAGTAAATTTATGAAGCTCTATAATTTCTTTTTATATTAGTCTTTCATTTTACATTCAGTGAGACAGAGCGTGCATGCTGCCTAGAACTCTGAATTTAAACAAGAATTTTGTCTTAATACAGAATTATTACCATAAGCAGCCACAAACTGAATGTTAACTAATCAATGCACCACTGCATGTGTCTTCCAAAAGGACTTATCTGCATATGTTTTATCTCAAAAGTTGTGTTAAAGACACCCTTCTCAAAATAGGGCCAGACTGAAATGAGGATATTAAAAATTCAGTGCCATGTAGCCACTGTGAATTCTAGGCTTGGAGCTGGAACTGCAGTGCCCGTAAAGAAACCAGAAAGATTTTGGCAAGATCTTTGCATTTTTTTGGCTCATATACAAAAACTGTATAACATTTTCCGAATTTCAATGCTTAGAAAAAATGTCACATTTTTCATCAGTGGAAATTCTTTTTTTTTTACTTTTTTTTTTTCCATTCAAAATCACACTTATCGCAATGCATTTATTCACCTGCATATATTGTCATCTGAAGGTATTCAAAGAATTTATATTTCATGTTTTCCTAATATTATTGTTCTTTGAAAGCACCATGTTATAACTATAGTATTAAAGCAACATATTCAATTTTTGCCTTCAATTGAAAATCATTACTCCAAAAAATAATAATATTTAAAAAAGACTAATATGGAACTCATAAGGTACTCTGTTTATTGTCCTAAAAACTGATGATACGAGGGCTGCTCTAAAAGTAATGCCTTTTGTTCTATGATGTCAGACCTCACAGCCAGAGGTGGATGCTGGTGATATGGCAGTAGAGATTGAATCTTCTCACCAATATCCCATTACACATTGTTGCCGTGTGACAAGAGAGGTGTCATGGAATTCCCCCATGAAGAATAAATGGCACTGACATTCACTGATGCTTGCTGAACATTCACGGAGTCCAAACAGTGGATGTGAGCACAGGGAGGTGGTGGGTGGTGTGTTTCAATAGGAGCAATAACCACATGAATGACAAACTACATTCTGGATGGCCATGCACAGCTGTCATGCCACAGAATGAAAAAAAGCACCTTGATCAGCTCATCTGCATGAATCAGGTGATGGTGGTGACTATATTGAAAAGTGGTGTTTTGTATCTGGGAATTGCTCTATATTGAATAGTATAATTGTGTTCTTTGTATACATTGTAGTTTCCATGGAAATAAATAGGAGGCATTACTTTTGTAGCGACCTGAGGCTGTTGAAATCCCAAGGTTTAGGACTTCAGCTGAATGTATGTGGGACCCAGAAGGGACTAAAATGCATAATTAAGCTTCTGCATTTCTCTATCTTTTTCTTATGTATTAAATACTGGCTAGTTTTGTATTTAGGACACAGCAGATGGTAATGATGCTAAATACAGTTAGGAGACTCCAAAATGAAGAGCGCATCAATCATCTCATCTGCACATTATGCCCAGGGAGCTGTGTAAAGAGCTGAATATCGTCTTCAATGCATTAAAAACAATACTGGCAAGTTTGGCATATCACAAAGATTCTTCCAAGTGGATCCCACAGTTGCTCATACAGGATTAGAAAGAATGCCATGTGCAGGTTTTTCAGGACTATTGAAATTTTGAATATTGAATATTGAATATTGAATGCTGAAGGTGACTATTTCCTGGATCACATCATTTCTTGTGACAAGACATAGTGTCACTATGAGCCACAGTCAAAATGCTGTCCATGGAGTGGTGACTTGTGAATTCCCTATTGAAGAAAAGATGCACCTCTCAAGTGGGCAAAGTGATGTGCATTCTTTCTTGGGATAGAAAAGTGGTGATCTTTCTGGGTTTCCTGGAACCTGGATGAACTGTAAACTATGACTACATTGTGATGCTGACTAAGTTGAAGGCTCAAATTTCCACAATTGGTCAAGAGAAGAAGGCAGTCTTTTTCTTGCAACAGCCTGAAACCAGGGTTTTTACTCATTTGAAGACTGTGAATGATATTGCCTATCTTGGCTGGACTGTCCTACCAATCCCACTGTGTAGTCCGGATTTAGTGTATTCTGACATCCATCTGTTCAGGCCAATAAAGGTTTGACTGCATGGGTAACATTTTACTTGCAATTATGCCATCATATCAGCTGTGAAAGAATGGGTCACATCCAGTGGAACAGATTTTTACAAGTGTGATATGCAAGTTTCTGTTCATTGCTAGTGAAAATGCATAGCTAATCATAGAATTGCTCAGGTTAGAAAATACCTTAATGACAAAGACCCTAATGGCAGTGCCTATGTTGAAAAATGATGTTTTGTAGCTTAGAATTTACTCTATCAAATAGTGTTACTGTGCTATTTGTATCTGTTGTACGTAGGTCACTCCAAAACTAATGCCTTCTATTTATTTATGTGGAAACTAAAGCAACTACAAATGAATAAATAGAAGGCATTACTATCAGAGAGACCTACATAGAAAACAGACTTTGAGTCAGTAATGGTAAGGCAATGATTCATCACACTTGTGAATCTTATTTAGCCACACTGTTAGCCTTTGTGGTTTATACCTAAAGAAAAAGGACTCCAATGTTGTAGTTTCTGAACCAACAAAGTTATTGCATTGAAAAGTCTTGTTTGTATGTAACACTGAGTAATGCATGAAATGTCATATGAATTATCTTCAGCCTTGGAACTTCCACAACAGTTTTGATTACCTGTATCAATTCAGTCTACAGTTAAATTCTGTGGTAGTTTTATTTCACTTTCTGCGCGTGCCATGGGGCTTTCCTTTCTTCTTGTTTCTAGAAATGAAAAGAACAGCAGTTTGAGGCTTCCTTGTAGTAACAAACAAATGACTTTTTCAGTGGAAACGAGTTACAAGGTGTTCTTAAAATATAAAGTCAGAAAGAAGAGAGGCAGGTACTGCACTGCTTATCCTGCAAGCTCTCACATCCATTGATATCAACTAATGACACAGAAAAAGTTGTGCTTCCAGTCCTGTAGCTTTCTGTAGCAAAGATGATGGAGGATGTAAACCTGCAAGACATGAGGAAAGTATACAAAATAAAATGACTTTAGTAAGTTGAACATGAATTCATTGCCTCTGTTCTAATGTGTAAGAAAGGGAACATTCAATAAGGCTTAAATTAGAAAAAGTTAAAATAGTTTTTCACATACACTATGAAAGCCATTGGCACAAGAAGTTGCAAACATCAAGAACTAACCAAAATTAAGAAAGGAATCAGAATTTATAAATAAACTAGTCCAATCCAGTGTCAGACTAATTAGCTGTAAGCATGTGATGTAATGAGTGTTCAACTTTGTGCTTTGGGATAAGAGCAATCTCAACTCTGCTATTAATTAGGATGAGACTTGGAGTATGAGGCAGTAACTTCTGTGAGCCTGATGCACGATTTTAAAATTTCCCTCTAGAGTAATGTTCCCAAACAGCATATAATAATGGATGTACATTTTTCTGACCCAACTTAGCACTTTACCTTCTATCTTCCTCGACTAAAAAAATAAAGTCCATAATATTACCACATTTGGCCCTTAAATTTAAATGCAATTAATGCATTTTAATGCATTCTTCTGAGGAATGGTCCAATTTCAGATAGTAAAATCATTTAGGTTTTATGAAGTTCCAGTTTTATCTGCTTAAAGACAAGTAAGTATTTTTCTGTATATGCATTCATTGATCGTTCAGTGCATCCAAATAGAAATCCCATTTATTATTTAAAATAAAATTAAGGAAGTCCCAACCATGAAATTGATGACTTTTTCTTATTTATTTGATTAAACGTTATCTGCCTCGTAAGCAGTTCATTAAGATAATGGCAGCAGCAGTACTCAATATGGTTTGTCCTCTTTGATACAGCTAGTAATATGCTGATCTGCGTGAAATCAAATAGTAACAACAACACCCACAGTAAGAAAAATAAAAATAAAAATGAGAGCATATGAGAAATATTCCCTTAATAGCTGTGACTATTTGTGAAGGCATAAATAACCTCAGTAAGAAGATATATAAAGGTCACAAATCCTTTCATTTATTTAATATGGTGAAAACAGCCATTTATTCAGCAGTTTGCCTGCTATTGAAGCTAATTATCATCACCACACTACATATTTTTTGTTACATGATATGTAGATGAATGGAAGTGTCGTAAACAGACCATCAAGATCCAGCCTGATCATATAATGAAGAAATGGGCAGGTACCTTTTAAATCTCACTTCTAGGAGCTTCTGTAAATTAATACCAGGAGACAAAAATTCTGAATCTTTGAACTCAGCTATTAGACTTTCATTGTCTTACTAATTCCGAAAGTAAACTTGACTCATGGTTCTTATTACATAAGTGTAATTATGTGGTTGAAGGTTAACAACTTCAGAATTATATTATAAGGTCTCAGGGCTCATCCAAGGTATCATTGGTGGCAGCGTTTGAGATGTCTAACCATGGGCTCGCCAGACAGCACTTCCAAGAAAGAACACAAACCTCTGGTTACTGATTTGCAAGCACTCATTTGTTTTGATCTCAGAAGCTATTATTTTTATAACTGCAGGATGGTGCTTTAAAAAGACTCTTCCAATTGTAACATAGAAGTTTTACTCTTCAAGGATCTTAGCACTCTACCCAGCAATTCACATTAATAGACGCTTACCTTTAAGCACTTAAACATTGGTTTCTTATTGATTTCAGTGGTATTTCTCTCATGCTTCAAGTTAAGCTCCAGCCTGAGTGCTTTTACAGATAAGGAAAAATTTGCTCAGTGCCTTGCATGACTGAACAGTAAATTTTAGGCAAGGAAAAAGCCCAGCCATCTTTTTTTTTTCCCCTCTCAACTCTTTCAAATATGGCTTGTAAGTGAATTGTTTTTGTTTCTTTTACAGTTTCTAAGAATGCAGTTTTATTTCCTGCTTTTTGTGGAACTATTATGGCCCTGTTTCTTTTATCAGATTCTTTCACACTGATGTTTTATTAGGTTTTCTTTCATGTGCTGCTGAAACCTTTCTCAGTTATGAGTCCCGTACATAGCTTCACAGTTCAAGAAGAGACTTGTATTTTTCACTTTAAATAATAATTCAAATTAGAAAAATTTTCATTTCTCTGTTACATTCCTCATCCTTGATAAGTAACATTGTGCAACTTCGTATGTAAATCTGAT
Source organism: Cyrtonyx montezumae (assembly GCF_038088225.1). Classification (NCBI taxonomy): domain Eukaryota; kingdom Metazoa; phylum Chordata; class Aves; order Galliformes; family Odontophoridae; genus Cyrtonyx; species Cyrtonyx montezumae. The sequence continues at coordinate 33,265,943 of NW_027072089.1, read as the reverse complement.
AATTATTTTACAAGTCAAAATTAAAAGCGGAGTCTTTTGCAACATTTAACATTTATGTCAGCCTTTCATTGTTTTTGGCTCATGTGACAAAATAAAATAATGTGATTTCTTCAGCGCGTTTATATAAATCAAAAGAATTTTCTTCATGGTCTTGACTTGAGGAACAGAGGTTGCAATTAAGAGAATTAATAATTGTTCTATCAAGCTGTCATGCTCTTACAGGTTACCAGCATCCTTAGGTAACCTCTGAATGGGGAAGGGCAATTCTGTACAGCTTTTCTTTAGAAGTACAGTGAATTTATTAGTTACAACAGCTTTGAGATTTAAAGGAATCTGAATGAATATTTTAATTTAATTTTATTTTTTCTGGTAGATAAACTGGCCTGCCTCTGCATTTGAGACATGGGATTAGAGTGCTCTTCTGCATGGCATCCAGAGCTCAGAAACAGAAATGAAAATGGGTAGAGGTTCTTCAAAGTGGTGACCAATAAAGAAAAAACCCAATGGTCCAAATTAGGGCCATCATCAAGGTTCCCTTTCTTCCTCCATATAAATGTTCTAGTCTCTGAAACACGTCAGTTAACAGCACATGGAGCACACTGAAGGCGAGATTAATCAATGCATTTTGGCTGCATTATTCTGCCTGATGCTCTGACAGGTATCTGCTCCATTTAGTTGGGAAATTGTGTCAGTCCTGTATTCCTTTATAGTGGTATTCTAGATTGTACTAAAGTACCACCACCTGGGTTGCACTTCTATAACATCTCTCTAGGAAAAAGTCAGGAAAAATATTCGTGCAGGTTGTTTGTTTTTGTCTTCGCTCATCCTTTATAGTCTAGTAGTACAGAAAAAAAAAGTAGGAGAGGATAATTAAAAAAAAAAAAGGTCGAAGATATTCTTGCTTGGAAGGATATGTGCTATTAAACAATGTTGAAATTCACAATGTTAACATGATACTTCAGTCCTCCAAAATGTTTTCTAAAATCACAAAATATCTCAAAGTTATTTCAGAACCAAAGTGTTAGATTATAAGTCCACCCTACAATCCTTTTTACTATTCTTATTTAATAGTGTGTTCTTGTAAATGCATTTTTGAGAATATGGAAGACACATCACTGGTTTTTCAAGCTTTCTCTCAAAGAGAAAACTTTAATTTATCTGCATGATACTATTAGTTCTGTGCTTGCAAATTATTACTAACTTTTCTGACTGATTTTATGCCAATAATACTTATCAAAGTTATTTTATTTTCTCTTAGTATTAATTCCTAAATATTCTAGTCAATAACTTCTGTGTGGTAAGTAAATTATAGATTAGGTACTTTCTATTCAGTATTTTAATTTTGAAAATCAGCCAACTGATTTAAATATTTATTTATCTGTGATGATTCCTCTGCCTCAAACTTTTAGATTTCTCATACTCCTTTATCTCATGTCAGCAAATCTGTTCTTAATTCTAAATTAACTGAAAGTGTTAAAGTGAGAGCAAATCAATAGAAATATGACAGTTCTACATTTTTTTACATGGGTTTTTGCTTTTATATTTATATGACATATTAAATAAGTTTTGAACAAATGGAGTTCCCCAGTGAAAGATTATACTGCTGTGAAAGCAAGACCTACCGTACATATCTGTAATTTAAAGAGAAACAGAGATACTATAACTACCCCTAAGTCTAGCATTACACATTCAAGAAAATCAAGATGGAGGTTATAAAGAGAAGCAGATTTAATGATGTGATGAAGAAAAGAGGACTTTCAGTAGCTGCTGGAGCCACTGGTTCAAAGTTTATTCCATTTGCTCTAATGGTGGAGTGTCTGTTCCTCTTTTACTCTTTAGCTTTTGTCCTATCTCTCTGTCCCAGTCACTGCTACAGACATGCAAATATTACTCTAAATAGTGCCTATTTTATGTATTCAAACACACTTTACTCTGGAATAGTTCTGTGAGAGTGAGAAACAACAGATACATACATCGAAAGTACAAGAGCATTTCTTTGTTAGTAAGATCACTTAAATTAAGATGACAAATACTAAAAGGTTTTAAACATTTTTTTTGTGCTTGTGACGTGCTATTTGTATACTACTAGAATGAAGCAAAAAATTATCTGCTGCAGTACAGATGAAAATCATAGGCATTGGCTTAAGTGTGGAAAATTAAAAGATTGTTTTGCATTATATCAAATTAAATATATTTCGTTTCTCCACATCTGAAATTCTTCTCAAGTTAATAGGAAGCTTCCAGATAACAGACGGTTTATAGCTTAATTGCATGGAAGAAAACACAACACACTTTGTAATGATCAGCAAGCATCCAACATCCCAAGCCTGTCAGAAAATGCCCTGTTAGAAAATGCCCACTCTATCATGGTGTTAGAAGATGGTAGTCATCTACTTGTTCTTATAGTTACTTCTCTGTGTTGTGTGCATCCATATGTTCCTAACATGTGTATGTGTAAGGTCAAATGTAAAATACCTACAGAAGTATTACAAAATTATTGCACCTTTCCCAGTGTAAGGTTGATAAAGATTGATGTTCCTGTGCTAATTCAATTTCTTTGTGCATAAATACACACTGGGTTAATAAAATATTTAGGATTTGAGCCTTAAAATCTACCTCACTGCATCCTGTAGAAACAAATAAATAAAAGCAACCAATGTCTACAATGCAGGTATGGAGGGGGGTAAACATGCTTCACTGCTATTTGCCTGTAATTGGCTTTGAACATCACAATGCATGTGTAATTGGGTCGGTACTTGTATTCTTCAAGGGTTCTGCACTATTTCTACTTGAGCCTATTTTTTATATCGTTTAGCTCAGCAGTACCAGATACGTCTTGTTATGCAGTTGAAAAACTATGGCCATTAAAAATAGGATACGGTGTGATTTTGTTTTGCAGCACTGCATGGAAAATCAGTTGCTGTTCATAACTGCTCTGTGGTTGGTTGATTTAAAGCAGGAGGGCGACTTCGAGTTGACAAGCAGACAGTTCATGAAAAAGGATATTGTATCTTTAAGGATTCCTAACTGATTTTGTTTAACTGCACTACCCAGCAGGCAGTAATTAGGCAGTAGCTTTGCTGAGAAACTTAAAGCAGAGGCTGTGTTGCACTTTCCTCTTGAATTAAAAAATAAATAAATAAATAAATAAATAAATCTGGATTTGAAGAAATGTGGGCTTTTTTGTTTGTTTTTTTTTACTGCTTTTTTATTTTTATTTATTTTTATTTTTTTTGTAGCCAGTATGGGAGCAAACAGAAAGCTCCTAAAGTTATCTTCCCATGCAGATAGTCTCTAGGGAGCTGTGTTGCTTGCAAAAAGAGGCAATGAGAACCATTATAGAAGCACATGACACTATTGCTGAAGGTCAGAGTGGTGCTGGAATAAAAGAGAGGCTGCTGATACAAAATGACATGGCTGCTGCATCTTCTGGCCCAGTTCACAATTTTGATCGAAATGTAACTAACTCATGAATGTGATTAATAAATAAAAGTACATAATAATTGTGATGGATAAACTGGTGTTCTCCAGACTGCTGCAGAGCAGGAGAGAATGGGAAGCTGGCATAAAAGTAAGCAAACAAAATATTCAGTTAATATTACTGCCTGAAGAACACTTTGAATTGAAAATAATGTAGACTTTTGAAGTGTACACTGCAGTGCATCACTGCAAACACTAAATGCAGGAATGAGTTGTCGTCCTCCTTTTGGGTATTATAACAGTGTGGCAAAATGTGGAAGAGTACCACAAAGTTAAGACAGAATTTTTGCATAAACAGCATAGGAGCTTCACAGAAGCACTTTTCTTTCCACTCACTTGCACTTTCTATTGCACTTATTTGGATGTTTGTGTTTGGATACGTCATCAGTTAATAGCAATTGGGCTTTGAAAAAACCCTTGAGATTCTATTACAATTTATTCATATTTCAGCCTCTTTTACGAGGCTAAAAAAATAAAATTAATTTTAAAAAGAAGTTCGCTTGATTATTTGATGCTTTAATACTGCTAGAAATTGAAGTCATTCATTATCAGCATAAATTAAACCTGTGGTTTGATTTGGTGTCAGATAATAGATATTAACAGTGGGCCACATTTTAAGTCAAATGAACATTGTTTTTACTGCAGAAACCAAGCTTTTTTGTGAGGTCCGGAAGACCTCTTCTAATGACTATATGAATATGATTCAGGTTAAAACTACTCTTTATTGTTCTGAAACCAGTTCTGAAAACTTTGAGGTAAAGTCATTAGAAGTTAGCATTCTTCAGCAAAATATTTGTTCCAATAAACTTTTTTTTATTTTTTAATTTTATCTCCTCCATTGATTCATTGACAAGAAAGGAAATTAATCTGTAAATTGGCAAGAACAGTGCAGCAAGCACCTTGCCTTTTCACAGGATCATTGTCATGAGGTGTGCAGTCTTATAAAGGGTTTGACCTGGGTAAATTATGAAAGCTTACCAGAATTCTCTAACAGAACGATTATGAGAGCCAATTACAGCTGGGTTTGCAGCAGCTCGATGGATTCAACGTCACTGACTAAAATTCACCTAACTTATTTCCTGTTTTCAAGGTCAATCCATTTTGTATATTTCATAAATGCTCTTTGAAACTGGTATATACAGAACATCAAGGATTAAATTGCCAAAGTACTTTTTTTCCAAGTGACAATGAGCCTAATTCACTGTCAGTTAATGCCAGGTGTTTTTTCCCCCTAGTATTAAGTTCTTCAAAACTGTATCTGTATAGGACACTATTCAGAGGAGCTTAACGTAGGGAGGAAAATGATTACATTAAGTCAAATAAAATGAATAATTCATGAGATCAAGTTTGTAATCCCGGTGTTAAACATAAAACCACTGCTTTATTTTTCAGCAAAATGTTTATCATTTCAGATAGCATATAATACAAAACAATAACTGCATGCATAATGTGAAAAGCTCATTAACAAAGTAGGTCCTGCATGGTACTTTTGAATTCAACTAGGGTGTCAAAGTATTCATGCTTTGAGGCAATGCCTGTGAATGTCCATCATCTCTTGGAATCTTCTGGGGACGATGTAGTGGCTGTCTTTTAATTTGATTGGCCTATCACTTTACCACAAATTTGAAAATCAATTTTTATGACTTGCTAAAACTATGCATCGCTCCTTTATTTCTTCGATTATCTTGCCAAGAACAAACAATTACATACTCTCTCCACCTCACTATAGTATGGCTGTGTGCACATTTGGAAACAGACATCTACTATATATAAACATACGTAAACATATGCAGTAAATGTATATTTAAGAATGAAGTATCTGTAAATTAACTAGAAGACAATACAATATACAATGCACTCTGTTATCCAAAGTCAGTATGTTTCTTTCTAACATTCTTCCATGCTTTTTCTGAATTGGATTGTTCTGTGAGTGTGTATGTGTGTGTGCGCAAGTGTTTGTGTTAGTGTGTGTATGCATGTGCAATACAATGTTATTTGTGGAGTTTGTCATCTGGTAAAGCACTTTTCTTTTGAGACAGTAAACCTCACTGGTAGAAGATCATTTTGCATCCTTGGTATCACTGCTTCCAGACCAGTTCTACTTTAATGACATCCTTACATGGGCTGCTTGTTATGAGATATTTCAGGCTAAAATAATTGTGCACCTGGACCATCTGCTTCTGCCTTCTCCAGCGCTTTACCGTGGACAGCTCCAGGGCAATCAATCGGATCCAGGGCAGACTCCTACCAAGTTATCCATGTATCTGTCTTGTGGAAAGGACAAAGTCTGCCAATAGATTTCAAAGCTGTTTCACAAAGCATTTCTCCCTTCTGAAAATAGTAGGAGACTTCTACAGCTTACATTTGCACACAACAACTAATATGTAATTCCATTAACGTAACAAAAATATCTGTCATAATGCAATCCCAAAAGGGTATTATAACAAATTTTTAAATATAAAATAATAAACCACCAATTAATAGTCAGTCATCTCCAAAATAGATTAAGTAACCTGAATAATCTGAGAACAATACATAGGTACTAATTTCCAAGGAGGGTACAAATATAGCCATTCTGGATTAAAGTATATTTCTCAAAATGTAGCAGGATTGATTTTATTCATTTTGTGATGTTCCTGGCATATAAAAATGATTTTAGCAAATTACTACAGGAAGTGTATCTTATTCCTTTAATTAATCTTTTCTTTAAAGAAATATTTTCGCTCAAGATACCAAAGAAGAGTATTATAAACATACTCAGAAAAAAGGTAATAAATTTAGAGTTTAATTGTGATGTTCCGTTAAGCATTTTTAATAGAAAACCTGATGACCCAATTATACAGTGAACGTGGAAAATCAGAACACATTATCTGTATTTGAATATAAAAATGCTGAGATGCATAATACATAGGAGTGTGATATCTATTCTACTTCTTGTCAAGGAGGTATAAAATTATCAAGAATTAACAGAGAGCAGAAATCAGACCCTGGAAAAGAACTGAGCATTCTGGAGAAGAATATAAATTATATTTTAACTTAGAATAGTAGTCTGGCTCTCCGTGCAGTGAAGACTCACTGCATATATATACGTATTTAATTTTGCTGCACTGACATCCCATTTGTAATGTACTATCACTGTTCATAGTGGCATCAGCAAGACCTTCCCTGGATAAATTCTCAGCACTACTGGAAGTCAGCTGTGAAATTATCTAGTTGGAGAAGAGATTTTCCAAGATACCTGCCATCACTGAAGGCAGTCACAAGCTGTATCCTCTTTTGACTTAGGAGATCTTGAAAGAGTTCAGTGGAGGGCCACAAAGATGATAAAGGGCCTGAAGCACCTCTCTAAGTGGAAAGGCTGAGTGACCTGAGTCTGTTTAGCCTTGTGAAAAGAAGACTCAGAGGGAACTGGATCAATATCTATAAATATCTGAAGTGCAAGAGGCAAAGGGATGAGGCTGGACTCTTTTCAGTGATGCATGGCAAAAGGACAAGGGGAAATGGCCACAAACTGAAGCATAGGAAGTTCTGCACAAACGTTCATAAGAACTTCATGGTAAGGGTTACTGAGCACTGGAACAGGTTGTTTAGAAAGGTTGTGGGGTTTCCTACTCTGGAGACATTCAAGACCCATCTGGATGCCTACCTCTGCAACCTGGTCTTAGGGAGACTTCTTTGGCAGGGCGCTTGGACTCGATGATCTCTAGAGGTCCCTTCCAGCCCTAAATTTTTGTGATTTTGTGATTCTATGATCTTTCCTTATGATCTAAGCTGTGGTTCCCTAACTGAGCACTCAGCATGCTATTGATGGGGCCATGAAAAATAAATTAATGGCCAAGAGAACTGTCAAATTTCAGTAGTCTTTTCAACTATAGAAAGATAATACTAATAATACATTGGTGTCCCTTAACAATCATCAAGACCCACAGGGAAGTCTGACTGTTCATGCTGCTCCAACAGTAGCAGATGTTTGAAAATAACTTCTCTTCCAGAAGAGGTATATTCTTGAACTGAAGACCCTGAGAATACAGCAGGAGGTATAAGTAAAATCTATCCTTAATGTGCCAGAAACAACAGAGGAGAATACTGCATCATTCAATAAGTTATACTTTGGATTTTTAATGGTAAAAGAAGTAGTAATATGACTATGATGAGGCAGAAGCCATTATCAGGGAAATTAAAGTACTATGCACAACTCCTAAGAAAAAGTTCTATGGAAAATATGTGAACATTAGAGTACAAACATCAGCTTCATTTACTGCCTTGAAGGAGATGAATTTGAATTTATCTTAGCTGATCCCACACAATGTGTGCTGGGGATAATGGTACAAAGATCATTGAAGTTTTGAATTGTTCAATGCCTTTGCAAACAAAATGTTAACCACTGAGAAAAAAATGTTGCTAAACAAACTATATCTGTAACAAGCCTCTGGAACACTGTTTGACTGCATTATTTTACCTAAACTGTTGATAAAGATCTGTTATAGCTCAATCATTTTATCAGCACAAAATCCAACAACTTATATCCAGCCTTGTATGATGTTTATGTTTTCTAATTTTTCATGTGGTCATGACAGACCAGAGACATACCGTTGTCATTTCCACCTTCATTATGATCCACATCATCCAATACTCAGATATTAATTGCCTAAGCAATGAATCAGGCTGCGATAAAATTCCTGAAGAACCAGCACAATAAAAGTAGTTGAAATTTGGATTTTCCTATGAAGAAATTGACAGTCAGTTTTTGACTATCTAAACTATAAGCAGCTTTAAAAGCTGTTCTGTTTCTCCAGTGGCTCAGAAATGTCCAAGAATTTTTAAATAATATTTTTACTGCAAATTATAGAAAACTAGTTTCTGGAGAACAGGTTCTGCTAGAATTGATTGTTCATGTCAGAGTATGAATATCTGCAGTTGTGGAAACAGAAGGCAATGTGACAGTGATAACACAATGAAAGAGTTCAAGGTCTTTATGGAAGGAAGATACATGACTTTAAAAGAAGTACACATTTCAAGCAGACAGCCTCAATAGTGGCAGAGAATTCTTACTGGAAAAAAAAAAAGAATTATAGAGTAAGAAAATTAAGAAATTATTTAAGTAAAGAAATTTCTGTGCAGAAATGTGTAGAAAGCATGCCAATACAAAGGAACAGTAGGAAATGCACTAAGAGAATAATTTTGCAAAACTATCATCTGTTTCGTGACTAAAAAATTCCAAAAGAAGAATACAGAAAACATGAAGGAGACCACATCATTACTGATGAATATGAAAAAATAGCATAAGGTGTTGGGACAAATTCAGAACTCCTGAGAAACAAAACAGGATGCCATTGTCATGGTTTTATGATTTTTGGTACTGGTATTCCACATCATAACATCATGTAGTGCATTTAGAGTTAAAGAGTTAATGCTCCAGCTCCGTGGATCATCAATAGTTCCAGGTATACCTGTCTCAGAAGAGAAGAAGAACTCCATTCCCCAGAGGACTTTGCGATGCTTTGCGTTCTTACGTGTTTACGCTCAGAGGGAAAGATAAAAACTGTTTGCGGTCACGGGACATTCTCTTTCCTTTGGGATCGACTCAGCAGTGGGTGCTCGCTGCCGTCCGCCTTCAGCGTTAGCGTAAGGCCTTCGGTTTATCGGACTCTCTCTTGCTCATTTTATTTGATTTATTAGCTTTAATTCCAATTATATTGTATTATATTGTGTTATTTTGCTTTCTGATATCTTATTTAGTAAATCAGCTTTCCTCCTCAGATCGTTGCCGCTGTTTTGTTCCATGGCCCATCTCCCTTTTCCCTTCTCCCTTTCCCCCTTCCCCTTTCCTGGGGCGTGGGTCCGTGGGTCCCCCGCACCAATCGTCACGGAACCGGGCCGAACCTGCCCGTAAACCGTTGACAGCCATTCATAGGATGCATAAAAGGTAAGAAGAAAGCGGTTATAGTAGAAGCAAGGCAAAGAGAATTAATTCTGCTACTTGATAAGACACGGAAAACCTGAGACTTCTATGTTTACATCATTTCTGCTTCAGTCTTCACTATAAAACTATATGAAATCAACTTGATGATCCTTGGGGTCCCTTCCACCTCAAGCCATTCTATGATTCCTTGGTTTCTGTGATTCTATTATTCTATGAGCAGTATTGTAAGATCTCATGGTAGAATAAGAAACAACATTTTAGAGAAGTATTTTGATAAGGCAAACATTTTCAAATTCCCTTTTTGACATTTTCAAATGAAATTTTTCCTACATGTGTGGCTGGAGTAATTCTCAATTGTTTTTAGAGGTAGATTTCAGAATACTAGAGAAAGGCAAGTGCAAGAAGGATGAAAACAAGGTGAAAAGAGATCCAAGAAATTCTACTCCTATCACCTCTCTGTAAGGGATAGTGAAACAGATTATTCATAGTCACCTCAAAGAAGACCAGAAGGTATTTAGCCAGCATGGCTCAAAGACAAACCATGTCGCACCATTTCAACTACGAGTGTACTAGACCTTATAGATAAGAGAAAAATTAGGCATTATTGTTCCTAATGAAATGATACATTGCTTCATCATGTGACCACCTCATAAGGATATTAGACCAAACTCTTTGAATCCAGTCGTAGTCAAAATTGATCAAAAATTTACTAAGCATTTACCAGTTTGGTGCTATTCCACACCTTTTGTTAATAACTTGGAAGATTAATTACACAATATTTTGCTGATTGAATGTATGGTATTGGAAAAACTACTCTGGATGGAACAGCAAGCATGCCAGAAGATGGGATTAGAACATAAAATGATCCAGATAAATCACTTGAAAAAGAATGAATGCAATTCAATAAGCAGAATTGTGGAGCAATTCATAATTCACAATAAGGAGAATTGCAGGAGCAGGACTACACTCCTATATACAATGAGCTATATGGATATCACATCTCCTCAGGTAAGACATAGTGGGCCAGGTTTCAGGTTAGCAGAAAACGGCTGGCAGACTTAATGGGTCACAAACAGAATGAGTTGTCAATGCCATGATGCAGTGAAAGAAGCAAACATTGCTTGAGAATATATGTATAAACAGTAGTGAGTAACACTTCTAATTTACTTGGTAATACTAAAAATTAGATGTGTTATTATGTCTACAGGAGAGCAAACAATAATTTAGAAAACAAAACCTACCAAAATATGGAAAAATCTATTTTAATATACAGAAGAGAAGAAAATGGGAGAGATGTAGAAATCAGATACGTTTTTTTGGGGCAATGTTATAATAATACCATAACTGAAATTTTTACAGTTAAGTCAGAAAAATTTTAGTAAGAAATAATGTCATCCCAATAGATACTGCTTTGTGGTGGAGCAGGTGGAATGGATGACTCCTCAAGATTTCCAATCCTTTTCAATGAATCTTTCATTAAGTAAAGAATAAATTTTACTTTTGTACAAGGATGCTAAGCATTTTCAAGAATGAATCGAAACTTCTAGAGTGTATAAGAAAAACCTAAACTGCTGATAAGTGGTGAATAAAAACTGATAAAAATGGCCTTTTTCTGATTCATTCATGAGCTGGAGAACAAAAGAGCAAGCTATGGTTTTGCCATTGGTAGAAACTCCTGGAAATAGGATCTAACATTTTCATCCTTGAAAACAAGAAGAAACTGAGATTCAGATTTGGTAAACTAGCTTCATTGTTACTCGCTGTTTCTTGAAGGGACACACAGTTTGCTAAAGGGCTTTACTATGAATTAGGCTGTTGTGGTAAAGATGATTTTAGCAGTTTTTAAGCAGATATTGCAAGATGTCTCTTTAAGCAGAAGAAGCCTGTCCAAGAAGGGTACCCTTGAATGAGTCTGCTCAGGCAGTGGATGGCATTACTATTCTCTAGGTACTGGAAGGAAGTGGATCAAAATGCCAGCCTGTCAGAATTGTAAAAAATGTACTCATGCCATCAGGACAAGCTGCCTGTAGGTATTTACTAGTTATGCTGGTCACAAAAAATGCATGACAGCTTGTCTGCATTCAGTGCTCTGGCCTTCCTTGCTCTTAAATGGAACTTGAAAAAGAAACTTAAACACAGGTATCTTACAGTCACTTGCAGCTCACTTAGTATACCTATCAGTCAGCTCACCACAGTACTCTCTGAGAGGCGATATATATCCTCACCATCTACTGAAGTAGCTTACCAGAGAGGAAATTCATGGAATAAAAGAATGGTTAAGGTTGGATAAGGCTTCAGGGCATAATGGATTATAACCTGTTCAGTTCTAGATCAGCTAGAGTAGGTTGTCCAAGATCTGAGTGCAGACAAGTTTTGAATATCTCCATGGATGGAGACTCCACAGCCTCTTGTAAATCCTGTTACAGTATTCAATCTCATAATTCTCATATATATATATATATATATATATATATATATATATATATATATATATATAAAATAGGCCCACTGTCATTTAGACCCTCAAAACAGATGCCTGCAATCTTAAAAATAATAATAAAAAAAAATTAAAATGTTGAGGTTACTCTGAAGGGATGAAAAAAATGTGATTACAGATGAGAAACAAGTTTTTAATGACAGGAATTTTTAATCATTTATCTTAAGAAAAAATTATTTAAAGAGTTCCAGAAAAGAAATCTCAAATCCTATATGCATTATTCATGTTGAACAGGTTTAGTTGCATTTTAAAGTTAATTTGAATATGTTATCAAAGTTACTTGCAGTAAACTCTTTTCTTTAAAGCTGCAAGTTACACAGGCAGTAGCATATAAGCCTTGATTGTCACTGGATTTGTGATTCAGACATATACTGACCTCGTTCCCTCTATTCTTCACACTGAAGATTTTTCTGATTCAGTGAGAAGAAAAGGGAACTATTTATTGCTTTAGTTTTTATCTCTTATTGCTCTTCTCAGACACATGTTCAGAGGGAGATGTATATATTTAAATATGTGTAGACCTGCCCTCTTGCTATGCTAGTTGGAATTGCCTCAGCATCTCAAAAAATTTCTTTCAGTCAGTTGAACAATGTAGAAATATCAGTGGCAAAATAAAAACATTTAAGTGGAAAGCATAGTCAATGATTAATCAGCTGAATAAGAGCATTCATTTTTAATAAATATTTAGAAGGTTTAAAAAAAATATCAAACTATTACTGTACATCCAAAATGTGACAAATATGAAATTCAAAGCACCTTAGGTGATAATTTCAAATAGTCCAACGTGTCAAACAAGTGCAGCATCCACTGTTGGTTTATTTCTAATTCTGCTTAGTACTGAACAATTTTTCTGAGAAATATTCAACTCCTCAGTCCCCCTGACTTAGCATTTGGCATGTGGAAAATGACTGATTAATTCACACACAGTATTAGGCACATAGCGTTGTGTTTTGGACAGTGGATTGGATGCTAGCACAAAACAGAGCACTTCACTCATTATTTCATAACACAAAGTAAGAAGAATAGAGATTAAGTGGGTAGACTGTCAGGCACTGAGAAAAAAGATCAACGTGCCAGTTTATATGTTCTGAAAGATTTTATTTCTTTTTTTTCAGGATGCTAATCCATTTAATATTAAAAATCAGTATTTCATGGGAAAATTTTGACAAAATCTTCCTGCCCCTCCCCCCTCGCCAAAAAAAAAAAAAAAAAGAAGAGAAAATCCTCTAATCCAAATATTTTAATGGAATAACTTGTGCGAGTCTCTTAACTAGTCCAACTCCAGTGCTTGAAGACAAGTATGTGCTTAAGTGCCATATTGAAAGGGAAGGCAATTACCGAAAGAGCAGTAAAATTTTAAACTGAACTTCACGAATGAGAGTTCTGCAAAACAATGCTAAATTTACCAGTATAAATACAATACAAAGTCACATGACTTTGAAGAAAATTGTTGGGTTCTGTGACTGTCTCTGGCACAGATTTACATGACAATGTATAAGGCACTTAATCTTCTTTAGTTCCTCCATCTGTACAGTAATATCAGCTCCAGGGCAGTGTTGTGAGACTTAGTTAATTGCAGAGAAATTGTTTAAAGATCCTTCAGTGAAAAGTTGTATTGATGTTTTCAGAAAGGCAAGCCTTTTAAAGCTGTCTATTGGCTTTTATCTTTCCTTAGAAATGACGAGAGCCAAAGAAGTAATTCTATGACCAGTGTTTGTTGTATAACTAAATTTAGTAACAGCCTAAAGAATTTTCATAAGCCAAACAGTCTGCATGCTGAGGGAGAGAACAGAGTCAGGAAGAGAAGGAAAGATCTTTTCTAATTTCTTCCCAGGAGTGTGGAATTTGATAAAAGAGATATACATCCATGGAGAATGAAAGGATGCAGATATAAACTTCCCCCTCTCCTCGACTTTAGCTGTTGATTCAATGATGCAGCCCTAACGCAACCTCAAGACTGCCCGAATGTCCAACCTTCAGTCGGGGCAAAGAGTTGCCATGGTTGCAGAATGAAAAGCAAGGAATCAATGGGGGGAGGGCAAGGGGATGGGTACAGGAGAAGTAAATCCATGTGAGAAGCAGTAACAATAATCCGAGGTAAAGTGGCACTCCTGTAGAGTGTTTTGTCAAAACAACAAAGACCAAAATTTTCAACAAAAATTAATTTTAACATTTTTCTTGAGTCCCTTTATTAATAATGCTGTCATTCTGCCTGCTGCTATAATTAATAGCTTCTACAGTACTTCCACTCAAAAATACTCACTCTCTCTTAACTCCTGGCTGAGGACAGCTGAATACAGATGACAAGAATAGAAATGAAGAAATGGCATTAAAGAAGATTCAAAATGCATGGTTGAATGGCATAGTCTTGTCTTCACGATCACAAGAAATCGAGGAACATCTAGAAGAATTATTATTCCCAGAGAAACTACCTTGCTTGTTTATACCAAATATTATAATACATGTGTATGTGAATACATATGTATGAATATACAAAAAATGTCAAGTGGACACAGTTGTGAGAAAATGCTAAGATACCATGGTGACAAGAGACCTTATAAAAAGCCAAACAGATAGCAAAGGGCTCCTGAATGTAATGAGCAGCACGGCTGATTAGGCAGAGACCACACTGTGCAAGAATGAGGCCTAAAGCAAAGAACAGCCTGAAAGAAAGCTATGAGAGAGAGAGACTTGGAGGAATGAGATAAGTAGACATACAGCTTGAAACAAAGGCAGAAAGAGATCTGTAGGGCTTGTAGGAGAAGGAGTTTGGTATGCAGCAGACAATAGTTGACTTAGAAAGGAGCAGTTAGCCTTGGGTCCTCAAAGAGATCCAAGAGCTCAGGGAAAAAGGAAGTTAAACAGGGAAATGTGCAAATAGTAACAAACCGGGCAGAGGCAAGGGACAGCAATAGGCGGCAACACACACTGGGAAGGGAGCACAAACATGAACACACAGTTTAGAGCTACCAAAAACTTATTTCAGTGAGGTGTAGTCCCCACTTCTGGTTTGTAAACAATGTAAGACTTTATATATTTTTATCCTATAAAAACATCCAGTATTATTTAGTAAGCATCATTTGTCCTTCTTTCAGGTGCCTGTTCTCAAGCCTTGGGCTTAGACAGAGTCTGGATTGGATTTTGGACCTTATCAAAATTATTACCAACTTTTACAAATCCACTCATTTTCCATTCTGATACATTTTAGTTTTAAAAACTCTGAAACAAAATCCAATCTGGAATACAAGGGCAACCTGACATATACATCCTCATTTCAATAGCAAATTGTCATCAGTAGGTAAATATTATCCAGTGGTTTTATTACCAGTAACTTCAGATATCACAAGTACATGCACACAGCTGCACAAATGTACAAAGTATTGTAGTAGGTGTGAATGAGGCACTGTGGATGTGACGCGATAGGACCTCCCCTGCTCTGTGATTGATGGGTGACACATGCTTTAGGAGGCGTAGACGATGCTGGTTATGTATATAAAGAACTGTAGTGCCTTATTAAACGCCATTTTGCCATTTTCTACATCACCATACTGGTGTCTGTTTGGCTGTGGCCCTAGCGTGGGAGACGGCTTGCCCCCGGTGGTCCGACCTTCAAGAACGGTGACTACAACAAAGAGCAATCCTGAATACTCATCTTCTTTCGGGTGGCCTCAAACCATGTTTCCTTGCTTGTAGTGGAAGCAGAAGGCATAGTTCTGAATTACATGTCCTTTTTCAGTGTGCTATGCATGAGGATAGGATGTTATCTTCATGCAAACACCTCCACACACATACATACGTTTCCACATCCACAAAAAAAATCTGCAACAAAATAGTCTAAGAAGCCAATTGCCAATTATAGCAGGATATAAGACTCATGCATAAATCCCTTGTTTTTATGTAGTTACATTAATACCAGAGAAGTCTTGGAATTTAATCTTCTTCTTTGAGTCTCAGTATGAAAGAACAGTGAATTGTCACATTGTTATCCAAGCATCACTGTATGTGCAAGTGCTGCACTTCACCAGTACAAAAGCACCAAGTTTTAAAAATCACACATTTTTCAGGAAAACTATCAACACAGGCCTGTGCAGTTACTAGTGTTTCTACAATTGAAAGGTTTGAAAAACTCATCATTCATAGATCATTTACAATCCATTTCATAATCTATGTGTTATATAGCTGAATCTCTTGTTTCGTGTTGCCAAAAAATTGTACTAGAACTCAAGAGTTGTCCAAAACCTGGCAAAACTAAAGAAAAATATTGTTAACAGTGATGCTCAAATTGCACTTAAGTATAACAGAGGTGCTCTAAGAGATTATTAGCAGGAATTCTTTTATACTCTGAGTCCTCAGATGAAGATAAGAGCTGCCTGGAAAAAAATAAAATTGAGAAACAATTTAATGAATGAAGTGTCAAAATATTAAGAAAGGATGAAATTTCAAACTTTAATTTCAAATCCAAATAAATATATTTCCTGGGAAACCACTGTTTAGCTAAACTCTTGTGATTACATCTCTTGTAATTAAAAAATCCCGCAAAACAATGAATACCATAGAATAACACTTGAATTGAGTCCATATAACTAAGAAAATATCACTCTTTCAACTCCAGCTTCTGTAAATCCATTTTTGAATAACAACTGAGACAAAAGCTGAGGACTGTCATACTCAGAGCTCCATTTAGAGCAGAAGATGAGGGAGGAGATAGAAAGTAATGCCATGGTCTTTAATGTCATCCCAGTAAAAAAGGTTCCTGCCCGAGGCGTTTACAGTACAAAACCAATTCAATCAGCTACTGAAGCTAATGATGGAAGTTTGTTCATTCTAATACTCATGCAATTGATAAAATACTTCGTACAAAATAACATAAATAGTCATAAAATCTTTGCTGAAGCAATATCAGATGAGCAACTCTAGCTAGCCCCAGATAACTTCTAAAAACAACTTTCAACGTAGTGTCTGTAAACTCAACACTTGAAACTAAGTGAGCTATTAAGTGGTTCTGTATAATTATCTGTGACTGTAGTAATCTAATATTTATGACTAACCTCTCCGGTTTGTTTCTGCACAAGATTTTCTTCCCTTGCTTTGTTCTTGTACCTATATAAGCCTCATTCTATGCTGTTGGGTTTTTTGTTTGTTTGTTTGCTTCTTTTGTCTTTATCATTGTTGTCATTTTAATTAAATGCATAGGAAATAGTTTTCAGTTAAGAATGTCTCATATAATGCAAGCTCCTATGAAGGTTCTAGACATTTTATTTTCTGATGTGAGTGCAGAAAAATACTACTTTAAGCAGCAGTGACATGAATGGTCTCTTTGGTGCCATGGTTAAATTGATTATTAGGTATTCTTCATTCATGTAAAAGTGAGGAAAGCCTTTATGCTTCTATCAACAATCTGTTACTTAGATGGAACAGAGCTAAGCCAGTACAGACAACTTAGGAAGTTATAAAATTAAATTTACCGTTATGTTAAAAACATTTACATCAGCTAGGAAATAGAACATCATCCTGTAGCACTAGGCTCAATATATGATAAATATTGAAAGGTATTTCCTTGAATAATGAATTACCTAGTAGCTAATAAGTAAGTAGATCATTAAGTAGTTGAATGATTGATTAATTCATTTCAATTAATTTCACAGGGGTAATTTTCATTCTACTAAAGCTCTGAACATAAAGGCAAGTACTAGATACCAAGCAAGAGTGGAATGCATGTGCCCCATTGACACAAAGATACTGTTAATGAACATGCCACTGGAGGTTGGATTTCACCTGCAAAGTGAAACCTGATTCTAATATTCTTTGTATGTATGTGAAGGAATATTATTTATCTAACCAACCAATAATAGAGTACTTAAGTCAGCTAACAAACATTGGGCTGTGAGGTGATGTATGACTGACCCAATGGTCAGCCCTTTCATTCCCTACATCGGGACACTGATACACTGTCATGCTGGAAATGCAGTTGTAGCTTGCAACAATGGTACAACATACTACTTAGCAGTTGAATTGTAAAGGTAGATATCATGCAAGACCTTTATGTAAACTGATGTAGCTCTATTTAACTTAGATGAGGATCTGGCCCAATACACTGTCACATTATTTGGAAATGCTAAATTGTGTAAATATTCATATTCACTGCTGCATGATTTTTATTTTAATCTAGCTGAATGTATTCTATATTATATGTTACATATTAATTTGTCAATTAGTGAAACTTTAAAAATGATCAGATTAAGTTTTCTCTTTATCTGCTTAAAGCCTCCTTGTTTAACAGCAAATCTGTTTTCTCCATGATAATAGTTAAATATGGGTTGAACAGAATGGCTCTTGAAATTATAGTATAAATCTGAGACTTTTATGTAGAATGACACTTGCTCCCTTTCTTTGATGGTAATTATTACACATAAACTTAAAAGTACATCTCCTTCATTGTTGTATGTGATGTAATTTAGCTTTAATTGACAGGAAGTTGTGAAAGTCTGATTGAGAACTGAATACATAGATTATAGAGAAATACATCATGTAGTTATTTTAAAATATGGGAATATAATTTATATTCCTCTATCTCTGAAAAAAGAGTACATAACTTTGATCTAAAGAATGCTGCACCACTACCATTACACATGAATATATAGCACCTTCCCTTCCCTTCCCTTCCCTTCCCTTCCCTTCCCTTCCCTTCCCTTCCCTTCCCTTCCCTTCCCTTCCCTTCCCTTCCCTTCCCTTCCCTTCCCTTCCCTTCCCTTCCCTTCCCTTCCCTTCCCTTCCCTTCCCTTCCCTTCCCTTTCCCCAGCTCCATGTAGGAATACCATACTATTAGGTGAAATATAATTTGATTGTGTGCCATGTAGTAATTTCTCCACGAAGGAAAAAGCTTGCAAGGTAAAATTTCAGCAGGAGAAGTAAAAGTATGAATGTTTCTCTTTCTCCTTTTATTATTCACTTTATGAATTAGTCCTAGTTTACTTGTTTCAATTGGTGTCGAAATATTTTTGAATACTATTAGCATAGCAATCAGGCCTGTTCTCAGGTTATTGAATGGTGTGTTGACTTCCAAAATGAATAGATATGCAGTGTGAAGGACGAGCTGTCACTTTGGGAAAGCTTTGCTGATCTAAATTAAAAGACACTTCTAATTGAAAACTGTAATAGAAAGAGGGCTAGGGAAATTGTGAAACCACTCAGTTCCTTCCAGGTTTCACAGGGCTGTGTTAGAAGTTTCAGGAAGAGGAGGAAAATGAGTATATTATATGACAAAGTAAGTCATACCAATAACTTAGACTAAAATAACCACATCACAGTTAATTATTTTCATTGCTTTTATTGTAACTTATTTATAATTATTTTTTCCCTGTGCCTGGGAAGATCATGGAGCAGATCCTCCTAAAAGCTCTGCTAAGGCACCTGGAAGACAGGGAGTTGATCAGAGACAATTAGCATGTCTTCATCAAGGGCAAGTCCTGCCTAACTAATCTAGTGCCTTCTATGATGGAGCAGCTGTGTTGGTGGATGAGGAAAGAGCCATTGATGTAATCTATCTGGGCTTCAGTAAGGCATTTGACACAGTATCCCACAACATCCTTCTCTCTAAATCGGAAAGATAGGATTTCATGGGTGGACTGTTCGATGGATGAGGAACTGGTTGCAAGATCATACTCAGAGAGCGTTGGTTAACAGCTGTGCCTGGGTGGAGAGCGCTGACGAGTGGTGCCCAGCAGGGGTCACTATTGGAGCTGATGCTCTTTAATATCAGCAGTGGGGTTGAGTGCACTCTACGCAAATCTGTGGATGACACCAAGCTGTGTGGTGTGGTCAACACACCAGAGAGACAGGATGCCATCCAGGTGGATCTACACAGGCTTGAGCAGTGGGACCAGATGAACCTCGCGAAGTTCAATAAATGCACGATCTCGATCCTGGGTCGTGGCAACTTCCAGTACCAATACAGGCTAAGGGATGTAAGGATAGAGCACAGTCCTGTTAAAAAGGACCTTGAGGGTACTGGTAGATGAGAAACTGGACATGAGCCAGCACTGTATCCTCACAGCTCAGAAAGCCAACTGTGGACAAGGACAGACTTTTTAGTGGGGTCTGTGGTGATTGGACAAGGGGATATTTAGAACTTAAAGAGGGTAGACTTAGGTTGGATGTAAGGAATAAGTCTTTTACAATGAGGGTGGTGAGGCACTGGAACAGGTTACCCAGAGATGTGGTGGATGCCATATCCCCAGAGACTTCGAAGGGATGGCTGGATCAGGCCCTGAGCAAACTGATGTAGTTGTGGATGTCCCTGTTCATTGCAGGGGAGTTAGAACAGATGACCTTTAAAGGTCCTTTCCAACAAAATATACGATTCTATGATTCTATAATACTACTTTTTTCTAGTTTATTCTTACTTTATGCAAATGATCTGTTGAAATTTTGTGTTCCTGTGATTTTCACTGAATTCAGTTATAACTCCAGCATCTAAATGAAGCCTCTGGTCAGTCACACTTAGTTACACTTCAGTCTGGATTCAGTCTGAAGGCCACTGATAAGAGAGGAAAAATTCCCACTTAGTTTAAGTGGGATTGTATTGATTTATAGCATTAGCGTGTTTTGCAGACTGTAGTGATACGCATGTCTTTTTGTAATCTTGCTGAAGGGTGTTTGTGGGGCACTACTGTTACATAATTTGTCCAAAAACATGCTGCAAGCAGCCATGCTTTCTATCAGTTTTCCTAGCTGGATATTTTTTTTCAAATGAATGAGTTAGTTTAGTGAAGTAATTATGGAAAGTTAAGACCATGGATTAGACTAATTTGTGATTTATCTTATCTGAACCAATATCCCTTATCCAGAGCTGTGTTTCCTCCTTTTTTTCATTCTTGCTCTGTAAGGGTTAACAATTGAGGCCTGTCTATAGCTCATTTCTATAGTAACAGCAAGACTGAGACTTTTTTATGGGCACCTAATAATTAGAAAGTGCTAGAAGGTATAACAATATAATGAATCAAAACTGATAGACTTGTGGGTTTCCATAGAAACATGTATAATTATGATAATCGGTCCCCGGCGTACCCTCAGAATCGTATACATTCAGTTAAATGCAATAAACATTAGGCACTATTTAGTGAACTGTGATGCAGATTAACAGTGTGAGATACAGAGAAGCTATGAATAAAATTGCTGTACAGTTTATCTCAAACTAATTTCCCAGATTGCTTTAATAGATGAGCAATGTGGATGTGAAGAATTGGAAGCGTATTTTTGTTAGTGTTAAGGCTAACAAAGATAGTATTTCATAAAGTGGCTGATAGTTAATTTTGATGTGGATCAGAATGTACTGTGGCACGTTATTTCATAGGAGATCAGTAAACCCACTGAGCAAATGACGTGTCAGGGCTCAGATGAATTATTTATTTCTTGACTGTGATATAGGAATATTAGTGTTTTCTGTTTTTCCTTTGCCTTGCTGGCTTATTTCCCTCTTTCCGTTTTCTCTCTTAGAAACATGCCCACCAGTATGCCTGGTCTAATCTAGTTCTAGCTTTTCAAAAGCAAAGCAAATTTCTAGTGACTTCATACACAGCTGCTCAACAGTACAAGTGTCCTGTGTAACTTAGTTATTCTCTGTGTTGGTTATTTGACATATTTTTTATATTATCCATCTGATCACTCCTTCATATAACAGAAAAACAGAGAATCAACACAGAGAAATTGTGCTAAAGCATTTAGCAGTGCTTAAATACTTCCCAAACCTCTTTGAATGCCCAAGTTTTACATGAAGAGTGGATTGCTCCTGTTCAAGTTGTGATATAGAATAATGCAAGCTTTACCCTAATTAGTATTTTCTTAACAAACCTGTGTTTGCAAATGGGTGGTGATGCAACTGTTGAATAATAAGAACAGAGACCATGACTGGCAGACAGTAATACCTAAGAATGGAAATTGCTGCCCATTTCAAAGTTCGTTTACCTTAAATGCATTCTGTTCCCTATATAATTTTAGGGAAAACTATTTTCCTTAATATAATTTCCTTCCTGCTTTCAAAAATATTTAGTCTGCTGTGCTTGTGTGTTTTTTTAAAATCATGTTTGTGACATAAACTATATACAATAGTGATTGCCTGTTGTCTGTTTCACTGAGTCTCCAGAACTTGGGTTCTCAGGGATGCTGAGAACTGGCCTCAGATTTGGGAGCAAGTTCATAAGCTCTTGTTTGGAACACGAGGTTGCCTGTCTTTGATATTCCATCTCCAGACTCTTGTCAATCTCTCTTTTATTTTTTTTTTAAAGAGCCTTTTATCAAAATGTTTTTCACGTCTGGTTTCCCCTCTGCTCTTATGCCTGTGCTAGTACTAAAATGCAAGAAGCTGACAGGGTTTCAGAATGCTATTAGACAAATTCACGGAATAAAGTCTATCAAAGGCTACTAAACAAAGAGATAACACCTCTGGGTCAGGAAGTCCCAGAGCTGCAGAATTCTGATGGCTGAAAGCATACACCTGGGGAGCATCTTACTCTTATATTCTTCCCTAGGCATCTGCTATTGGCCACTGTTAAAGACAAGATACTTGAGTTAGATAAACCCTTCCTCTAACCCAGAGCAGCCGTTGTTATATTCTCATGTAAAAAACCTTGGCTGCTAACACTGATGCGCTAAAACATTTTCAAAAGCTTTCAAGAAAATATGATACCCAGACTGTGCTGTAAAATCCTTTTTGTTTCTTCTTCCTTTTTTTTTTTTTTTTTTTTCCAGATAGGAAAGAGGAATGTGATTTATTGCTGACATTCTGTCATTTTGAAGCTGGAAAATCTGTTCCTTCCTTCTTCCCTCCAGTTGCCTGTGTGGAGGGGCACTGCCTCTCTTCCCTTTTCTGCTCCATAGGAAGAGCAACATACCCCAGTGCTGAAGGAACTCTAACATAAACACTTGAGTGACAGGATAATTTCCAGTTTTTCTTGTTTTCCCTGACATTTTTCACACCACATAGAGAGTCCTTCTTTTAGTATATTAGAGGTAAATTAAGCTCCCGCACAATTAGTTTAACACCCTTTTTAGTGAACTAGTGCAGAACAGCAAGTCCTCTATAGACAAATGTACTGCCTTACTACATACTATGTGCAAGACCTTTCCCACATTCGGAAAGGTCTTGCACACAGCCAGATTTGTTCACAGTATAGAAGGTCAGCAAATTGTACAACAGCCTGGGTAGGTACACACACCGTTTAAGAAGTATTTTTATTCTGTTGCAGCACAGACACTTCCTTGTTTGCCACTTGGGCAGTCAAGAGTAGACATTTCATTTCAGCCTTTGTCATTCTCCATGTGTTGCCATTTCAGCAAGGGGTGACTTCCAGTTCAGACAAGGTAATGCTGATTCCTGCTGGCACAGGTCAGGGCTGAATATTTTTTACTCACCTGAGGGGAATATTATGTTGTGTCACTGCTTTGAGAGTATTGGGTCTCAGATATCCATCCCATGTGCATTTGCATTAGCAGAAGGAGAACAAAATGCAAAAGGCAAAAAACTCCTATTTTTTAATATGGCAGATGGCATCTCTTGACTTCTCCAAAGCTGCTTATGATCACCATTTCATAGAATCATAGAATCATAGGGGTTGGAATGGACCTCAAGAGATCATCGAGTCCAATCCCCCTGCCAAAGAAGGTTCCCTACAGCAGGTTGCACAGGTGGGCGTCCAGGAGGGTCTTGAATATCTCCAGAGAAGGAGATTCCACAACCCCCCTGGGCAGCTGTGCCACTGCTCCGTCACCCTCACCGTAAAGAAGTTCGTGTGCACATTCATGCAGAACTTCCTGTGCTGCAGTTTCTGTCCGTTCCCCCTTGTCCTGTCTCCACACACTGCTGAAAAGAGTCTGTCCTCGCCACTTTGTCCCCCACACCTCAGATATTTATAAACCTGGATCAGGTCCCCTCTCAGTCTTCTTTTCTCAAGGCTAAAGAGACCCAGTTCACATAGTCTTTCTTCATAGGGGAGATCCTCCAGGCCCTTCACCATCTTTGTGGCCCTCCGCTGGACTCTTTCCAAGAGATCCCTGTCTTTTTTATACTGGGGAGCCCAGAACTGGACACAGTACTCCAGATGAGGCCTCAACAGGGCAGAGTAGAGTGCGAGGATCACCTCCCTTGACCTGCTGTCCACGCTCTTTTTAATGCATCCCAAAATGCCATTGGCCGTCTCGGCCATGAGAGCACACTGCTGGCTCATGGGCAACCTGTCGTCCACCAGGACACCCAGGTCACTCTCTGCAGAGCTCCTCTCCAGCAGCTCATCCCCCAGCCTGTACTGGTACATGCAATTATTCCTCCCTAGGTGCAAGACTCTATACTTGCTTTTGTTAAATTTTATCCAGTTTCTGACTGCCCAGCTCTCCAGCCTGTCCAGGTCTTGCTGAATGGCAGCACAGCCTTCAGGCATGTCAGCCAATCCTCTCAGCTTCGTATCATCAGCAAACTTGCTGAGGGTGGCCACTATCCTCTCATCAGGGTCATTGATGAAGATGTTGAACAAGACTGGACCCAGCACGGACCCCTGGGGGACACCGCTGGTTACAGGCCTCCAACTGGACTCTGCACCACCAACAACAACCCTCTGCACTCTGCCAGTCAGCCAGTTCTTAACCCATTTGTCTGCCTGAACTTATGTATCCCTCTGGTGGACAATCAATTCCTGACTAGTGACCTGTCCTTCTCTTCCTCTTTTAGCCTGTATTACTCAGGGCCAACGCCGAGTCCTTGTGTTCTTGTAAAGCCTTGTGAAGAAAGGGGCTTCTGCCTAAGTGGGTATTTACAACCAATAACTACTATTTAACTAATAAATCAGTCATCTTTTTCTTAATATTATCCTATGCAGCTGACTGATGTTGGAGACCTATACACTTGGTCAAGCAATATCACAAAATCAGAGGTGATTTTTGAGAATTTAGTCCACCAAAGCCTGCCAATAGGTGAAGGATCTTGTTTAACAATTTAGTCTGCTCCAGTTACTGGCCTCCAGTTGGCAGACACAACAATAATCCCTTCCAGTTGTGTTTCTGCTTGTTCTGCAATAAGGTAAAACAAGGGTCTCCTCTCGGGGGAAGTTCCCTGTTGCTTTCTGAATTAAATTTATTTTAGAGCCCCTTTTCTTGACTTTCACCTCTTGCCTATTGCTAGATTTCTTTGTGCTGGCAAGCATCATGTTCCCCTGTGATTTCTTTTGTTATGGCAGAGTGAACTCTTTCTCATAGGCTCACTCAGATTGTTCACAGCCATATTTTCATCCTGTTTCTTTGTGAGTCAGAACTCCCTACAGCTCAATTTCTTGTTTTTCCCATGATGCTGATGTTTATTACCTTTGTATGAGCGTGCATTTCTAACCAGGAGCTGTTTATCACATATGCATAGTTACTGACTCAGATTACCATAATTTGGTAAATATAAACCTCAAAATATCCCAAGGAAAGCACTTTTTTCCTGTGCTAAATGAAGACAAAAATACACTTAAAAGAAAAAAACACCCTCAATATTTAAATTAAAAGAACTCAGATGACTGACAAATCA
Source organism: Cyrtonyx montezumae (assembly GCF_038088225.1). Taxonomy (NCBI): domain Eukaryota; kingdom Metazoa; phylum Chordata; class Aves; order Galliformes; family Odontophoridae; genus Cyrtonyx; species Cyrtonyx montezumae. Next base: position 33,240,488 of record NW_027072089.1, on the reverse strand, counting down.
GAACATTATTATTATATTTTATGGTATTTACCTGTTCAGATTATTTTATTATTGGCCCATGTTTAGAAGTCATTGCAGGCACCCATAAACTCTAGAGTTTCCTGTCTAATGAATGATGCATCTTCCCTCTGTTTAAAATATAGAAAAAACAAAACAAAAAACAAAACAAAACAAAAAAACCCTTTCTCTTTCAAAAGTAAGATACTCTCACATTCAGTTACTACCCTCCCCAGAAAAGGTAGATACATACTTCAGAAGTTTGTTGAAGACATTTTGAAATTTATTTTTACTACCCTTTACTAGACTGGAGATTGTATCTTCCTAACTGCATGAGATTAAGTAAACTGCTTTAGTCTATGAGATGTAGGCTCTCTAGAAGTGACTATAACAGCCTGTAACTTAGCATCCAATTTTACTGTCAGTCTAGCTTAAAAACTAAATCCTGAATGGTGTCTAGCTAACTTTAAAATACTGACTTAGAAAAGTATAGAAAGTATAGACAGCTTTCCCTTTCATTATAGCATGAAGTCCCCTCTTGACAATAAGAAAGGCTATCAGGCTGACTGTGTAGACTGACAGTGTAATTTGTGTATGTGGAAGGCATAGATGTTAAGAAATACCCAGATATTCCTAACTGAGATAAAACATTTGGGTAAAATAGGTTTTCATATGACTTTTGGCCCACTTGAAGAAAGGGCCTCATTTTTTTCCCACAGTACATGAAATAACCCAGGCTCAAGGCTCACTGTCTGCTTTGGAAGCTTCACTTCTCCAGTTGTTATTTTGCTTATTGTCCTCATTTATCTTAAAAAATAAAAATAAAATAAAAATAAAATAAAATAAAATAAAATAAAATAAAATAAAATAAAATAAAATAAAATAAAATAAAATAAAATAAAATAAAATAAAATAAAATAAAAACAAAATAAAATAAAATAAAATTAAATTAAATTAAATTAAATTAAATTAAATTAAAAAAAGCTCAGTTATCATATGATTCTAGCCCAGCAACTCCAAATGTTTCCTTGTTTTTCTAAGCCTAACTCAGAAACCTCAAACTCTAGAGGTCCTGCAAGCTTAACCACTTAGACTATGGGAGATAGGTTGTGAGAGGACACTCTTCTGAATCACACTTACGGAGACAGAAAAGAACTAATTATTTTCTAAATCATCATCTGGAATAGCTGTTCCTGAAAATTTTAATAACTATTCAGAACACTGAGAGCTGATTTCCATCTGATCAGAGATCAGGTCATTATGGATAGTTTCATTACATTTTGGATAATAACTTGTGATGGGTGATCTACAGTAACGTTTGTAGGATGGGATGAGATATAACAAAACAGTGTCACTCAGTTGCTGGAAAGAACTTTAAGAATATGCAGACTAAATATGAGAATAATGAATGGCCACACAAGCAGATGTTATGACTTTGTGAAGCTGAAATGGCCACTGCAGAGACAGGTCCAGTTCTCAAAATAAGTGAAAATACTGTAATCATTAAAGTATAGGAAGTATATATTAATACTGTAATCATTAAAGTATAGGAAGTGCAGTGGTATTATATTATTGTACAGTCTCTTGCACATGGATGCAAGAAGAATGTACCATTTTCTGTCTCCAGTATTATACTGAAGTGGTGTAATTTAGCAGCGTGCAACTTACATATTATTATCACTAGATAGTATATTAAAAGAATACAGTTATGCCTCTCCAGCACCTTAGTAAATATTTTGAGAATTTTTAGGATAATAAAACTATCAAATGTTTTTTAACATGGCATTTACTTTTTTATTCAGGTTCACAAATTAGTTTCAGCATGTTGCAAAAACTCAATGTATCTCTGCAAAAGGAAGATTTTTTTCATTCAAACAGCCCCAAATGTATTCATTTTCCATTCTTTTATCTAATTATTAATCATTTTCATGACAGTTTGAAAAAAAAAAAGATGTGCAGCTTTCACCATTTAAACCAGAAGTTATATTTATTGTATTCTAGGAATTATGCAAAGAATGAAAATCTGAATAAAATTACCATAGTAAATTGAGACTTTGCATTAAACAAAACTCTATAGTTGAACTGTAATTATTATGATAGTGTAGTAAACATGCAGATAATAACTTGCAGCTATTATTCAATATGATTACTGTATTCTTATTATTCTTAGGTCTGATTTACTATAGTTTTAGTAAACTACAGAATAATTACAGTGGTTTTGCTACAATAACTGTAGTTCAGTTGCAGTTTATGCTGAGATCTGGAGCTTTATTATACAGTAATATTTCTTGAGATGAAGATATAAAGAGAACAACCATTAAAGATAAAAAAAGTGTGATGTAAAACAAGTTTTTATCATTTACTGTATCATATAGTTATGCAGGGCAAGAATAAATATTACAAGTTAATTATATTTTCACTAAAAATCAATTAAATCTCTTGCTTTACTTTCTTTTGAAAATGGCTAAAATACAGGAATTAAGTTTTTTTACTTTTTTAAAAGCTAATTATATTCACCTTACACTTCTCTTACACAGACTAAACTTTCAAAATTTTATAAAGCACTTACATAGTACATTAATTATTATTACTCTTAACACGAACAGGGATCACAAGTTCAAATGAGAGCTTCTTGGGATAGTAATTTGTTTTCCAACATTTTTGCAAAATGCTACATATGTTTATAGCTCTCTGTAAGTAATACATCCTCTCCTGTACTGCCATTATTCATTTTTAACCTCATTCTAACTACCAACAAAACAGCCCATAAATTTCTGTCCACATCAAAAATGTTAGCAGTCATACAGTATATCCAGAGGGAAGTGATATTTGCAATTGGTATATGGAGGCAAGACGACATGTTCCTTTAGTTAACACATGAGACTTTGAACCTCCACACTACATGCAAGTTCATTTCCTGAGCTGATAACTTCATGCCCACAAACCAGATCTGTTCACTGTTCTCTTGGGCCATCACTTTGCAGTTCACTTCCATAAGTGGCAGCAAGTGGAGTCTTCACAGGATCATTCTCATGCTGTTGTTCCATAAAGAAGTTATATAAATCAATAATACCAATATTCTGATATGGCTGGAGTCCTTTGTCCTCATTTTATTCCATCCTGTATCAAGTACTAAAATCAGTTGTTTTCCCAATGACAATGAGGAGTGGAATGAGGAGTCTTTGAAATCCATAGGCCGATCAGGGGTTATATGGGATCAGATCTATGGGCAGAAACAGATTACTGATTGTCAGCCCTATTTTTCAAAATCTACTGTTATCTGGGGGTGAGCAAACCAGTTAGGAAGTTTATACTAATCTCAACTTATAATTTAAATGGGCTAGTAGAAACTAGTCTATCCTTATTCAGCAGTGTTGCCTGGGATTTGTTCCCTGAATTTTCTCTACTTTCCCACATTTGCCTATAGACGAAATGTATTTCTCAACTTTATGAGTTGTATTTCTCATCTGATAAATTATTATAGAAATATTCTGTTATGTCAGTTGCTCTGAAAGAAATGCTTCCTACTTATTTCCTTAGAAATGACAACAGATACAAAGAGCATAATAACACTATTTGAAAGCACAAATCCTGAACACAAAACACTATTATTTAGTATGATCATCACCATTAGATCTATATTTTCACTGCAGATGAACAAGAACCTGTATGATACACTCATAAAAGCCAGCAGCAGCAGAAGTGATCCTCTGATGCTGTTGCCACTGCTGAAATGCAACACCCACTGCTCCACTGTCCTCACATGCATTGTTTGGTATCCATAAATGTTCAGTAAGGGTCAATGAATATCAGTAGATGCCATTTTTTCCTCACAGAGAAATTCAGTTCCACATCTTTGATTCATGAGCACTTCCATATCAGATGCCATTTGATCAGACTGCCTCTCTGCTGCCATATGCCACGTGACAAGAAAATGTAATGGATTATTTGCTGGGAGGTTCATCCTCTATTGCCCTACTATCAAAATTTGCCTCTGACATGGTGGGCCAACATCATAAAACAGGAGGCATTACTTTCAGGTCAGCCCTCATAAAATAAAAAGTGAGAATTTTAGATAAAGAGTTTATATGTGATCAGATGTGCCAATCCTATAGCTATGAAGGAAAAGAAAAAATGAGATTGAAATTTAATTGGCTGTTAAAAAGGCTACTAGGATATCCACCTGCCTTCCTTCACTCACCAGGCCCGCTGTTGCAATTCCTACATTTGCCTTGTAATCACTGACACTTCACAGTCAACAATTCGTTAACATGACACTTAGTAAATGAATAGAGAGTGTAGTTCTGCAACCACTGGTTATTATATAACTGTTCTCTGTTATCAAGCACTTGATAATAATTACTAGCGTCAGAAATGGCCACATGTTTCTATTTCTGAGTTTGAACACTCCTAACCACTGCTATGAAAACACTTCCAGCAGCAAATGTTTCTCTCAGTTTGGTAGCTCACAACCTGTACATTCATTGTAAACATATAGAAAGCTCATGCTCCTTCCATGGTTGCACAAGTGTGTGTTTTTATGTGCTGTGATTTCAAGCTCAAAACAAAAAGTGGAAAAAATGTTTTTTGGTTTATCTGAGGAACTCACCTCAATAAAGTCATTACTTTAGCTGCAGTGTAGTGATTATCCCATGGTTGGGGGCCATGACATACAGAGCACTTATGGATAGTTTTAAAATATGCCCTAATCAGCAGAATTGTGAGTGCAGGGGCAGAGAATGAGGCTTTGCAAGCCCCTTGGGGATCAGATCCATTCAGTGTAGGGACTTCAGGACTTCTCTCAGTTGTTGCTTTCTTGAGAAACAGATAATGGGTTTACAAAACTGAGCATTTTCTTTTCTTTTTAATGGCAACAAAGTAGTTTCACCTTAGAGTATAAGCGAGTTTTCTTAGCTATATCAATGGAGAAAAATAGTTACCTCCATAGAATGATTCATCTTACTGCTACTGGAAGTGTATCTTAAAATGCAAATGTTAAGTGAAATTGATTCAGGCCAAGGAGGCTAAGCTAATGCAAATTCAATTAGCATCAAAGAAATTGACAAAATTAAGCCAATTACAAATACTATGGTAACGACAAAGCTTTTTAATTGTTCGGCTCATTTCACCAGAAGTTTTGCATCTGCATCTACAGATTACACACAGATACTGTGAAACCTAATATCTATCCAGAGATCTTTCCTGGAGTATTCCAAGACCCTTTAAATGAGAAATAAAATAGTTAAATACTTCTTTGAATTCCTAACCTAGCTATGAATATATTTTTTATATTTAATATTTCATTCAGCATATGAAATAGCACAGTTTGAAGCATCTTGGACAACAACTAAGACGATGCATCAACTAGTGTTAATTTATTAAATCTCATTTTTTCCAGCAATGTAAGTATGGATTTAGAGATGGATAAAATTATGCAACTTACCAAGAAAGTTCTTCTATTGTCTTTCCATATCGCTCCAAGCAAAGAACAGCTGCAAGGCTCAGGCATCTATGTGTAGAAAACAGAATAGACAAATGAAAAGTAATAGGAATTTAATGAAAGAAAAAGGATAATGCTGAAAACATGCCGAAGAAAAATGATGGACTGAGTTTTTCAGTTGTCCTTTTTGCTTTCCCTGCTCAACAAGATCAAATTGAAAGATAATATTTAACCTAGAAGTATGAAATGCAAGTATTAACTCTATCTGAATGTTTGAAATTAATCTCTTCTTGATGTTGACATATCTCTGTTTAAAAAAGAACAAAGTTGGGGCATGCCATGTCCATCCAGGAAAGGATAACCTTGAATTGCCCTTTTGGGAGATGACATCATTCACTACTTTGACTGCTATTCCAATTCTGTTAGAAAGTACTAAAATAAAGAGAGACCAGAATAAAACTATTACATTAAAATAACTCTTAGTGAAGAGCATTTTAAATTCAGATATTTTATTTATTCCAGATTTCACACAGAAGTCTACTTTTTGCATTAACTTGACAGAAGTATTGTGTTCTTACGCAACAGAAAGCAAAGGTCATTGAAATTTTTCTCAGCCTTCTCTGCTAGCATAATATGGATTTCATCATTATGTTTTTAATATATATATGTATATTTATTTGCCTGTCAAGCCAACATATATTCTGAGCTGGATTTCATTCTGATTATCTGGTTCTAAAACAATGCAAGTCTAAGATAAAGCTGAAATTCTGCTTATAAAAACACACAGTTAAAATTGTTATGTGAGTAAAAATATGAACATTCCACGTAAAGATAATACAATTGCAAAGTCAGTGGAGCTTGGTTTGTTGCTTTATTTTTGTTCATGATCACACAGAAAAGGAAAAATAAAAACAGAACAAAAAACAAACAAACAAACAAAAAAGCCAAACACATGGATCACAAAGAACTTGTAGGAGAAACAAAATTCTTTTACCGTACATATATACTGAATAAATCAGATTTGTATACAGTAGATAAAATATCATTTTAAATATAAATTTTCAGTGTTATCTCTGTATTTTAAACTGATAAAATTAAACAAAGAAAAATCCTTTACACCCCAAAAACATTTATTCACCTATCAATATACATACTCCTAAATGGATGTACATCTTAACATTGTGCTAGCATTGCACCATTAGTATCACAGAAGTAGTATAAGGTAAAAACAGAAGACATAAAATGAAAGAGAATGAGTGCCTGGAAAAGAATTTGGAAAGATTTAGCAGAGAAAGAACATCTTTTTCTCTGACTTCTACTGCGTCCAGGGAAACATGATTTTGTGTACACTTTATGTACAGAAAAGGACTTAAAGAAAGGAAAACAAGTAGTTTCTCCTTTGACTATAAACTCCAAGAAGCTGAACGTGAGATAACTGTCTTTATCAGAAAAAACAAAGCCAACTTATGCAAGCTGTGTGATGAAAACTCTTGTATGTAAGGATGGAAAAAAATAATGATGATGCCCTTAAGAATAAAAATGATCAGGATAAATTAACACAGGATCTAAAAAGTGAGCAAATATATTCACTACAGACATTCATAGAAGGCATGAAAAACCTGTTCATGTCTGAACAAAGGCTCCAGAATGAGTTCACAAGTAGAAACGAAGACTGAAATGTTATCAGTCTAACTGGGAACATACTGACAACAGGAGGGAAATGCTGACCTGCTGCAGTCCTGGATTGGAGTAAGAAGCGACTGGGAAATGACCAGTAACATCCTTGCCATGGAACCCCACTCTGGCAGTAGGTTATGGAAGGCCCAGAAGGTGATGGTTGTGTGAGATGTTGGTAAGCAAACAAAGACAGGGTATTTGAAGAAAATGGAAAATGATCCAGCAAAGAAAAGGTGTTACTGCAGTGATTCACTGGATGTAGACTAACCATAAGCAGAAGACTGTCGTCAGATTTATACTTCTCTCCTAACCCATTCAGAACCAAGGGAAAGAACTCCATGCATCTCAGTTTAAACAGCAGAAGATCATTCACTTGCAGAATACCAGGAAGATTTCTTTGAACTAAGATTAGATCATGGCTGCAATGAGTCAACTGGAAGATAACAAAGGAAATTGATTACTTATGACAAATGTGGTAAAGGAAGTGAATCCAGACTTGTTAGAAATCCTTGTCATATGGTTTGGAGATGAAAAAGTTTTCACTTGAGAACTGTATAAGGGAAAAATGTAAACCTTTCAATAGAGTTTAAGTTGCTCTTACTTATCAAGACTCCAAGAAAGCAGTAAGAAATCCAGAAGTCAGAACCTAAAAATCAAAGTTGTGTAAAATAAATTTGTCTTAACTACTTACAGAGGTAGAGAAAAAAATATAAGGGAAAACTACTGTAAAAGAGGGTTTGATTAATTCTGTAATTTGTAAAGAATGAAGCTATACCCTACACAAAGTTTAAAAAGTTTTATATTAAAAAATAACGTGGAAGGAAGAAGGTGGATTACAAATCCAACAAACGTTGGATCATAACCTTGAGTAAATAAAACATTGTATAGGACACAGCTGAGAGTCAAGACCTGAATTATAAGCCTCAGCCATAAAGACAGTGGAAATACATGATTTTAGAAAAGCTGCCTCTCAGAAGCTGTGGGATTAAACTTAGGGAATGTAGTATAAGAGATGATACAAAGATGATTGCTTTATCAGAACAGAGGCGTAGGTACTATCAGCACAGTTTATAGAAACAAAGAACTTTCCTCAGAAGTACACTGAAATAAGATTTTTTCTGGTAATTGAAATAAGAAAAAACAAGAAAACAAGAAAAAAAGAAGAAAATGGAGAAGAGACTTCTCAAAAAGATTAAGAGAGAAATAAACATGGCTTGATGAAAGAATGTCTGACAGCAAAAGGTAACTATCACATTTGTAGCTCTTTTTCTTCTCTTCTATTTGTGGTGGATCTCAGTTGGCAACAGCATTTTGGATTACTTCAGGGCATAGAGTAGTAGTTTGGTGGAATTTATTGCAATGCTGTGAGTAATGTTGCAGACACTTAGAAAGCTTTGAGTGCTGAAGATCAACAAGCATGTAATAAAAGGGACAACATTTACTGAAAAACTGTGGTTCTAAGAGATTACTTTTTCTGTAGAAACTTTCTCACACGGGAAAATAAATAAATAAATAAATAAATACAGCTTGCAGCTTAAAATCTGTGGCCATGATCCAACACGAGCTCTGTGTCTAACGGTGCCAAGCCATGACATCCATTCTCCCCACTCACCGATATCTGGATTTATGGGTTACCATGGGATAAGTATTCTAAGTGGGATCTTTCCAGGTAAAACCCAAAAACATTTTCTGTTTTGGTGGCTCAAGAAGAATACAACTCCAATTAAATCAGTAGTTCACATGTACTACATTGTACCATGCTTCCAACCTGTAATTAGCTTAGACAATAAAAAATTCAAAACACAACAAGCGCAATCAACATAAGCTATTTACAGTAACACCACAAGGAAATTCTGATGATGTTATGTCCTATGAGCTGACATTGATCCTGGCACTGCAATAAAAACTACTTTTTCGTTTTTATTCATGAATTCTCTTCTTGAGAAGATACAGATACACTAGGCAATAGACAAAATTAATTGTAGGTGCATTTCATCTTTTCTTTTTGACTTTTCTTTTACAGAGAAATAGAGACTTATTCTTTTTTTCAATTAAATTATTTTTTCAGACCATTATGAGGCAATCTAAAACCTGCTGTAGGAAGCATATGTTTTCAGGTAAGGGAGGCATATTGAATGTCTCAGGAACTTAGCAATGAAATATTGAATCCTGGTCTACGTGGTTTTGGCCCAGGTAAGTAATAAGTGAAATTTCTCTGACAATGGCTGCTCAGTAATCTACATAAAGCACTCTGATACTTCTGCTACATGTTCTTAAGCACACAAATTTTTTCCCTTTATAATTGACACCAATGAGGACACAGTCTCAGAAGGTACAAGCCTGAATAAGTGTGGAAGTGGAGCTGCTCTCCTGTCATTTCCAATTACATAACCTTGTGCCCAGCTCCAATGGACTCCCTGCATCCCATCAGCTGGTGAGAGTGGGAGTGCCTGACCTGCTGCTTTCTTCGCTAGGTGCAGCTGAATGAACATTTCTGTAATTTAACCAAGACCACTATATATATTTAAGTGAAGTAGTATTTTTCATGGAAATCAAATTAATACAGAATGAAAATAAAAGTAGAATGTACTGAAAAGATAGTGGGACAATGTGAGAAAAGGGCTTTTTTTTTTGCCACTCTTCTATTTTAATAGTAATAATGAAATTTGCTACTACAAATAAAATATGTCCCATTTATTTTCAGGAATCCAATTTTATTAAAATCTCTAGGTTCTGAAAAAAGTAAAGCACTATTTTTTCTCTTAATGAAGCTGAATAAACAGAGAAATTGAATCTGCTAAAGAAAATGATGAATGTCTGCAACAAACCCTGATAAACATATTTTAGTTATTTAGCTTAGTTATTTAGATATTTAGTTATTTAGCTTAGCAATATATTTAGCTTAGTTATTTAGTTATTTAGCTTAGCAGTATTTGAATCTCTAGTTTGAGATATGCACTGTATGAAGAGCCACTGAAGCCTTGTTTTTCCTATGTTAAAAATACAAAACAACAGGCTTTACACTAAGTATAAAATCAGTTTTATCCTAGCAGTTGTGATACATTAGGTTATATTAGCTGTGTAGCACAGGTAAATCAATCCCAGTTTTGATATTTGAAGGTTTTGCCTGAAGGAAGAAAGAATAACAAAGTTAAAAATGTTTGAGTGAGGGAGGAGATAAGTGGTAATGAGTACAGCAAACCTAAGCACAAGGATAATTGTGTTCACTGCAGATCAGAGTCAGAAACGGTTTAATATGAGTTGGAAATCAGATCTTTTATCTGATCAGTATATTCTAAGATGCTAAAAACAAAGAAAAACAAATAGAAGAAAAAAAAAAAGCTGTATCCAAAAGGAGAGAGAGCTTTAAAAAAATTGAGAAACAGATTCTGTGCAATAAAAAGTTGCTTCTCTCATTCATTAATTCAGAATGCATTGGGAAACATAGAGTTTGAAAAGCAATATCTGAAATTTGTAAAAGGATTAGCTGCATTTCAATGCAATTGCTTATTGGCTGGAGTCAACAATTATTCAAAAAAAGTTTTACTACTGGACTCAAAGAGTAACTGTCCTTCTTACAAAACACTATGTTGGACTTCCATCGTCTTCTATGGTTTTGTGATAAAAGCTTTGTCAAGATGAGCTGTAAATTCTTGTTTTAAAATCCAAATAATTACAAAAAAAAAAAAATTTAGTTTGCACATTTGTTCTTTACTGAGCAAAAAGATTAAACAAAACGTTTCCATCTGGACACTCCTAAAATTTAAGATCCTTGTCCCACAGTTTGAACCTGGATTTAAGCAAAATGTTAACCATTTTTGTTAAGTCATATTGTCTCTTTCACGGCACCTCTTCTTATTAAGTGTGCATGAGGGGTCAGATTTCAGTAAAAAAAAAAAAAGTAAAAGGTTTTACCTCATAAGCAAGAAATGGAGATTTTCATAAGCAGCAAGTTGAACTTGGAATCTGAAATGCACAGTAAGGCACCAGCAGTGCTAATGACTCCAGATATTTTAAGTATGCAGACAGACCCACAGAAATCAATGAGGTGTTCTTACCCAGATGCTCAAAGGCAGATGCACAAATACGTCTGCAGAACAGGGGCCCTATGTAATGCTTTAATCTGGCTCTAATAGCTAAGTTTCCAAAGCAGCAAGCATCCAGCAGAACCTTCTGAGCCTGATAGGGGCACAATGCTCCTTATAGGTAATGTCACTGTTTAGAAATATGCAGCTGAATTTAAATTGTATGCCTCTGACTGAAAAGCCTGTCTTTTGCTCTGCATACGCTCACAGTCTGCTTCACCTCTGCTCAGTTTCTGCTGTAACCTTTAAATGTTAAAATTTTATTACTGTTATTCTTTTCTTTCCATCCCTTTGTTTTCCACTCCTGACTTTTCTGTCTTCCCATGTAGCTCCCTATGCCTCCTTTGTTTAGAGAACCATGTAACCACTTAAGTTCAACAGCACTTCATGCTTCAGTGAGTTCTTAAAAGAAAAATAATTCCTGAAGTGAATTTTCTTACCAAGGCTTTTGTTTTCAACCTTCTTGGTACTTAATGGTGTGATTAAGAATTCTTATTTTTGCAACTTTCTCAGTGCAATTAGTTTATTCCCCTTCCTCTGATCATTTATTTTCCATCCTATTGCAGTCCAATTTTGCACTCCAGTGTGCGTGCAGATTATAGGACTCCCAGACCTCAGATTCACTGCTTTCTTTCCTAAAAGACTGTGACAGTATGATGCCATGCCATCTGCATCTGAATCAACGTATTTTGCAATCTTGATTCAAGCTCTGATTTGTAATGTATCTATCTAGGAATACATCTCCATTCTTGGTTGAATTCGTCATAGTGTCTGAACACTGGGCTCAAGGCTAAAAGGATATTATTTTTCAGTAACTTCCAGATTCTTTCTGTGATCAGGATGGCTCAGTTTTTTACCATTTAGAAAACATTTCCTCCTTTTTTTTCCCCTTTATTTTACAAATCATCATCTTGCACAGATTATCAAGGAAGTGTGTATGCCACCTATTACTCAAGGTACTTAAATGTACTCAGTCTTCCTATATTGGACATCATTATTTACTACTCAATTCAACAGGATCAACAAATATTGAAGGACCAAAACATGGTAAACGCTATCCCCCATGTTTAAATTTTAAGCAAAATCAGGCTGAGTTGGAAGTATAGATGGGTAAAGAAACATAATCAAAGAGTAATTGGCCTATTTATGCCCCATCACGTGTCTGTGCTGTACATAATGTGTGTTTCAGGGTAGAATGGATAGAATAGGGTATGGTCTTAATATCAGACTCAAAAGCCAGCAGCAATAAGTGGACTCTTAGAAGTAGATTTTACTAGTCTATAGAGTTCACATTGTAATACAGACCCAGATAACATCAAAGCAATTTATGAGTTTCATGTAACAAACACATGATGTTCCCTAGGGACAGTGAATACAAAACCAGATTCTCATCTGGTGCTGTTCAGTAGAGCTCCCACAAAGTCAAGAACATTTTGGGGTATACAAAATACTAGCACTTTTAACTCTGCTGTTGGTATTGGCATTTATTAACTATAAAATTCTTCTGGGTATATCGTATTTCTCAGAGATTTATATTGTTTATCTGAATGAGAGGGATTGCATAACAAGTAAAGAAAGCTATGCAGTCAGTAACATCTAAATATATAACAAACCCAGTGTCAGATATTGCTATACAATAATGACTGTAGAAATTATGTAATAGTAAGTTACACACTGACCAGGTTTCTAACTCTACATAACACTGCAAAACTAAATACAAACTTAATTTCTCAGTCAGAAGTGTATGTAGTAGGATACTTAGACATCTCTGATACTTCAAAAATGTGATCAAATGATTATTTAACCCACTAAAAAGCATTCAACTTCCTATAATCACACTCTTGGCAATAACAATGAATCTTGTTAATAGTAGCAGTCCTTCTGAAAAGTAAGACAAAACACAGAAAATGGAAAAACTCTAAAGAGGACTATGCAAACCTTCTTATTACAATTAAAGTTAGCATACTTGTTTAACTCTCCAACTGGAAGGGAGAAAATAGAAATATTCTACTTTTCCAACTGTTTTGAGAAAACCATTGTCAGGTGGTCACCTCATATTCTTTATGATTCAGGTCAGATTTACTGATTATGCTTCATTCAAATGTTTTTGTTAGGTCTTGAATAGAGAAAAACATGTCAGCTGGTCATAAAATAGAGCTACAAATAGGTACTTGTTCATGTAGTTTTATCTCATAGCCTACGATTTCAGCCCTAGTGAGTCTAATCCAGAGTACGGTGAGTTAAACAGCTTCCACTGTTTTCAAAATTCATCTTCAAACCTCACATCAGATACCAAATTCATACTGACTTGATGAAAAATCCATTTTACACACATTTTTGAGATTTATAAATCTAGTTTATTTCACCTAGAATTCACATAAGTACCTAACTCTCTGAAAGAAAACTGAAAATAAGGATTTCAGCTTGCCTCATAGTTTTGTTCCAAATTCTTTTTTAAATCATATTATTATGCGTTTATTATAGCACTGAATGAAAACCCTTATTTTTTTTCAAATGAAATAATACCTTTCAATTTAAACATAGATCCTTTTCCTTTAGAATAAGGTTTCGATGGTCATGTCTGAAGGGTACTGAAGAGTATTAGTTTTATATATCCTAGAAAAGATGATACTCCCATGGTTTTATAAAACTAATGCTCAAACTACGCAGTCCTACAACTCAAAATGGTAAATTGTATAGTTTTTCCCATCATCATTCAATACATATCTTAAAAAAACTATGTGTGTTATCAGGAACAAAGTGTCTGATGCTAAAATTTTCATTATCAAGACTAAGTGAGTTTCTGGAATAATGTTTGTAGCAAACACAGTTCAAAATGTCTTCATGTACCTTGTCCTAAGGTCAACAGCCACCTGGTCTTACTCATCCCCTTCCTTTCCTTCTCATTTGAGTGTGTGATACTTGTCCAGTTGTGTTACTGTACAAAACCTGTGTCTGAATTATGGTAAATTCAGATCATGCTCCTAATAGACATTTTACTACTCTAGGTATTATACAGACTAATTCCTGCCACATTTATTGCCTTAAAACTATTCAAAATTTCATACAAAGATCATGGGAAATTAAGGAAGCAATATGGATTGTCATAGCTTCCTGTTAAGAATGAGACAGCTCATCAACATATGAAAGCTGAGTATTAAATACAAGAAATGCTTTGACACCTTAATAAAACTTGCCAATAGATGCTCCCATACATCTTTGAAGCCTGTGTTTCTTCTCTTCCTTTTCACTCTATAAATAAATATAAATATATACAAAATATATACCTTGACATTGTTTCCTTCTAAGAAGATGCAAAAAAAATAAAAATAAAAATCCTTGAGCTAAACTACATTTCCTAGTAATTTCCTAAACTCCACAGACCAAAATGTTTTTATATCAGAATTCTTACTCTGCTGGCAGAACAAATATTGAGACCTCTGAAGACATCTTCTAGCAAGAGAAGGCATGCAGCTTTCATAATATCATAGTGATGAAGTTAAATATGCACTGTGTACCATATATGTATAAATGCATTTCTCTGAATATGTTCTGCAATTTACTAAATGCAGCCCTATACGGTGGTTTTCAAGGCTTTACATAGGAAATTAGTAACTTAGTAAGTTATACATCACTGACTACGGCTGTCTTCAAGAACTGATTGTTTTATTCTTTGTCATCAACTTACTCCCTGACTCTTTGTCAGGACCTTTTCTTTTTTTTTAATTATCTTTCCAGAAAAGAGCTCCAGAGGGATTAAAGCAAAAAATGTTTCAGAGGTCTGTTCTGGCACCATAAGGAGGAGGATGTATTTTTTGTTTACCCATTTAGATTTCTTTTCTTTATAGGAATATTTCTTGTTAATAATTTTTCCTGACTCCCTGCTTTGTTTTTTCCTTGCCTTGCTGCTCCAATTTATATGTGTTTGTTGCCTAAGAAAGAAGATGCAGAATTGATAACATCCCCAGTTTTTGGAAAGCAATGTTCAGATCCTGTGACAGATTTCTATGTGATTTCAGACAACTGATTTAACCTTTTTCCATGCAACTAAAAGAGTATAATGCTGTGCTGCACAGCATCGGCTGAAGGTGCCAGTTGGAGTCCTGAGAGAAGTGCAGATGATTGAGCTTGGTGACTCACCTGAATATTCTACAGGACGCAAGTAGTCCCTGCTGAACAATGCAGCTGCATTGTTTCAAACACCATGAGTACATTAAATAGTTCACAGCTGTGTGTCAAGTTAACAAACTGATAAATTGAGCCCTTCTTGAGAAGGTGAAAAAAAATGCAGAATACTTACATATTGTAATGATAGAGCTGATATAAACACACAAAATGGCTTTGTTAGTTCTGATTAGTTTCTCTTTGAGATCAGATAGAAGTGTGCTACACATAATTATTGAATTTCCACACCCTTGAGGATGTTTGCATTTGAAAAGTTGGACACAAGTCTACAGCTATTTTAAATGTTTAATTTTATTAAGATTTATTGATGTATGATTAAGTTTTTGAAAGAGAACCAGAACTGACATGTTTTCAGATATCATAAAGTCACAGAACTGTAGGGGTTGGAAGGGAACTCTAGAGATCATTGAATCCAATCTCCCTGCCAAAGCAGCTCCCTAGCCCAGGTTGCACAGGTAAGCATCTAAGCAGGTATATAATGACACCCAGTAAAGGTACCTCTTCAGCTGAAAGGTGTTTTGTCATTCGTGTGCTGCGAGAGTTTTACCATACCCTTATGAAGTTCTAGAACAAGTGGAAATGTATGGAAAATGGTGTTTGTTTTTGTTGTTGTTATTTTTTGTTAGTTAGTTTGTTTGTTAGTTTCTTGATCTATTTAGTGAACAGAATCTGTCAGGATCTTTCCAGTTACTGTACTCAACGAAGTCTTGAGGGTTAAAATCTATTGCACAAGAACTAGCTCATTTTATACAATTCAAGACTCCTTGGTTGAAAATTTAATAACTCCTGTCTAAGAGAACAGTACTCAGGTTTACGTTTCCAACTAAACATGAGAAATGAGCATCTATTTTATTTCACAGTGCATCCTGATAATTTTTTTTTTCAAACTGTTTCTGATAAATTTTAAATCACAAAATAGAGAAAGTTTTACTGGTTTTGAAGGTGTCTAAGATTTCAGTAAACAAAACCACTTCTATTAATAATATTGCTATTTTCATAGAAAAATGTTTTTGTGAAGCTAGATGTAAGAAAATTGAAATCTACAGCATATGTGGCTTTGTGAGATACCTAAAATGCTGTATTTTGTTTTTTTTCTTCACTTTCTTTCCTTGTGTCAGTAGGGACAATTTCTCTCACATGCTTAATCTCAATCTTCTAAACAGAAGGCAGATAATTTATCTAAAAGGCTAAAAAGTCTTTGATTAATAACCTTGGGAATTGCAGGTATTAAAATCACCCCCAAGTGACCCCATATTGTTCCATAAATCCATTAGAAACTTGCTCTGAATTACAAAGAAAAATTAATTAAAAAGTATAAGAACTACAGAGCTCAAATAAAGTATGCTCCCCTGAGTTCATATGAAGATCTATATGCATGAAAAATGTCATGAAATCAGATTTAATTTACAGTATAATTTCTTCTTCAACAACATGATGAATACAAGAACAGCAATTTTTGTATTTTTTTTTATTACAGTTTTTCATAAAAAGTCTACCTATTAAAATGACTTTTGCGTTAATGTCAAAGAAGGAGGGATTAGAGAGAAGAGTCAAGTGTCATTTCAGTTGTTGGAATTGTAGTAATGGATGAATCCCATCTGGTTTGGTTCATTCGGACAGCAAACCATAATGCTCTTGTCTTGGTTTAAATGGATGAGTGAAACTTCAAATGAGTTGTAAGGAGCTTTGCAGATATTTTTGCAAATTTTGCTTATGTACATTACATGCCTGTCCTAATTTTATACATATTTTGCTTATATTAGTTCTCAGTTTGTTTGCTGTTCTTAGTAGGTCATACCCTTCCTCAAATGCTTTTAGATACTCAAGAATATATGTAGGTGACATAAATGGGTTTGTGTCTCCCATCTCCTATCCCTCATGTTTCAACATTAGCCAGGTATGGTTCTCAGTCCTGCTCATTTTCAATAGACTGTGATCAAGATAGGTATGAGGATTGCTATGGGCTTTATAGACTTGTTTAGGGCCTTGTAAAAAGAGATAGACTAATGGTGATGTCTGTCTTGAACCTTTATCTTCTTAAATGTCTTTGAAAATCTTGGACAGACACTCATCAGTCAAATCACTGGCTTGTGAGCTGCTGTGACAGTCTTACCGAGGAAAGAGCTTTTTAAACCCATGATGCCCAGGCATTCCAAATGTGAGTCTTCGATTGCTGCTTAAAGGGTGGCACCCTAAATCTGAGTCGTTAAAGCTAATGAATCTTAACATTTAAAAGTGGTTCAAGTTTTCTATGCCCAACAGGGTGCTAAAAAGTTTTAAACCTGAATATTATGAGCAATTAATATATCTGTTATTTTCAGACATGCCAGAATGTAAGTGCAAATCAGCACAAGCTTAATATATATATATATTAAATATACCAATGCTGATGCTGTATACCCATAGGGATCCAACATGTGATATAGCAGTATTTATCCATGTAGAGGAATAGAGCTGAAATAATGCTGCTGCAATACTGCTGATGTAAATTTAAAGGGAGTTACCAACATAGCACCAAATCACAAAATATTGAGGCAAGAAGGTAATGCTGGAAATCGTCTACTGCAATCCCCATGTTCGGGAATATGTCCAGTAAGGTTCTGAAAATCTCCAAGGTCGAAGACTTCATACCCTATCAGGGCAAACCATGCCAGTGTTTGATATCTCCACAAGAAAAAGGGTTTTTCATATTTTTAAATGAAATTTCTTGTATTTCAATTTGCATTCATTGCATCTTGTCCTGTCACTAGCACCACTGATCAGGGTCTGTCTCTGCCTTTTTCATTCAATTTGAGCAAGAATCATAATCATTAATAAGATCTTCCAAGCCTTCTGTTCTCCAGGCTGAACTGTCCCGGCTTCCTCAGCCTCTTCTGATATGACAGATGCTCCAGTCCTTCAATGATCTTCATGGCCCACTGCTGGACTCTTCAGTATGTGCATATCTCTTATGTAATGGGGTGCCCAGAGCTAGACACAGGACTCCAGAAGTCTTTCTCCAGTGCTGAGTAGAGGGGAAGGATTGTCCTTGACCCATTGTCAACACTCCTCCTAAAACATCCCAGGAGGCTGTTGGGATCACCAGGATCTTCTCCTTAAAGTTGCTTTCCTGCTGGTCGGTCTCAGCACATACTGCTACATGGGGTTGTTCCCCTAAAGAGGCAGCACTGCATTTTTTGCTTAACTTTATTAGGTTACTATCAGACTATTTCTCCAGCCTGTCCAGGTCCCTATGGAAAGGAGTACAGCCCGCAGGCACTGCTCCCAATTTTGTATTGTCTACAAGACTTACTGAGGGTGAACTCTGGTCCTACTGGTCAGAACATTAGTGAAGGTATTATAGTAACAGACTCAGTACTGACCTCTATGGTACACTATTAGCACCATTGATCCAAATACTTGAGCCTCAATAAACATATATTTGTTCTTGAACTGTAAAACAAAACTACAAAAACAGCAGTTTTCAACTGCTGGAGTTAAAAATCAAGTTTGTTTAGGTTAAGTGTTACTGGATGGATTCAACACTTTTACTTTTTTGCTTGCAAAACTTAAAGTTTATAAACACATATATAAGTCTATATTATTTTTTTTATGCTGTCATTTATGTTCTGAGAAAAGTGGTACTTTGGAAGCATACTAATTCAGAAAATATAGGCATAACATTTTGTCAAAACTGGTGCTATTTATATAAGCAATAAATGTGATTTCATTCTCTTTTTCTTTTTTTCTTAGCCCAGTTTGAACCCAGATCAAGTTTATTTTCATTCCTTCTGTTGTTTGCTGTAATTCCTATCTGGATCTATTGGAACTATAGTTATAGTTACAAGGCATGAGTATCTCATGCTCATATCAAATATGAGTTTGCAGATGCAGTCCCACTGAAACTGAATAAAACCAGTCATAGACTAAGATGTACTTCAAGACAAACCAGAGTGGTAGAATCTAGTCCATCCTTAATAATTTAGGGCTAGATGTGCCACAGGGATGCAGGTCATATGAATCAGCAGAATATTGTGCCATCCCAGAAGTGAAGGCGTGTGCTTCTCAATGAACTTCTATCATTGAGGTCAGCAGTACTTCATTGTCATGTAGTTTCAACAAGAAACAGCTCGCTGGTTCTAGTGTACTAGATGATTTAGATCAGATCATAAATTTTACAAGGTTTACAGCCATTTGAATTCTCTTCATTTCTAACTCAGGAGGAAAAATAAGTACTCTCAAAAATCCTTTTATTTTGGAGTAATATGCTGTGTGCCTCAAGATATGCCACTCCAAGAAGTAAGAAGGGTTCTAACCCAGTGGCGTAAGGAATATCCACAGTGTCCAGTGCCCTGACCTTCACCATCTCATGCAAACAAACAGATAGAAAAGCTTGCTATGAGTTATTTAGCTACAGTATGCTACCATATCATCCATCATGGAGTCCATCAGGATAGACAGGACATCTACCTGACCTCAACGAGGACATGGCATATCACCTGCTCCGTCCTCAGTTTTCCTTGCATAGGTTTTTCTAACCAGTCTTCATCAATTCCAAATAATGAATTTCCTGAGTGTCAGCCCATGGCAGTGTTTGATTGTGGCAAAAATTCAAGCCTCAGATGATATCGTGTCCCAGAAAGCTGGAGATGTGACATCATCCACAACATCTTCCTTGTGATCTATGTTCTGCCCCAAATTGACTGACTCATATTGTTAAGAATAGACCAATAAAGAATAGAGGATGAACAGGAACATACAAATCAGTCATGTTTCCTTTTCTTTCACCTTTGCTTTAATGGGCAAATAAATTACTTTATCTTCAATAGGCTGTAAATATTATTCCTGATCAGCTCTCAGTATAGGGAAAAGGAAATAAACAAAAATAAAGCTTTTCTCTCCCAGTGTTCTTCCTCACATGAGGAAATCTCTCTGCAGATGAAAAATACAAATGAGCTTTCTGGCAGAGGATTGGATACATCAAACATTTGGCCATCTCAAAGTATCTTTGAACTGAAAAATAGTTCAGGTCCCTCTCTTAAAAATGGCAGGTTCCACAAAGGTGAACAAGGACAAGACAAAGAGAGGGACAAGGTCAAGGAAAATTAAAAGGTAAAAAAGGAAAAGGAAAGCACAGAAAAATGAAGTTCTACACTTTAAGAATAAAGCATCAAGCCCACAAAAACAAATGTTTACTCAAGATAGAAGAAATAGCAGCTGCCTGAGGCATTTTGCTTGGGTTTCCTAAGTGCTAAAAATAATGCTGTGTATTTGAATTTAACTCAAGTTAACTACAAAAAAAAAAACACAAAAAAAAAAACCACAGAATTGTTTCAGCTGCTCTGCACATGCTCCCTCTTTACTTTCACTGGCATAACATCCCTCTTCAGATCCATTTTTAGCTGCTTGCTCTTGAATATTCTCTGCTTCTTCCCCCTCCCTGTTGTGTGTCTTATGAAACTTTGGATTTGTTGTTTGTCTCTGTAGCATTGCAGCTCGCTGCCTGCCCCAGAGCAGGCTGCCATCAGAGGCAGCCTCCTGAGCCATCTGGAAAAGAAAACTCCAATGGAGTAAACCCTGAGGCTTTTTTCTGCAGAGCATAAAAAGCTTTCCCAATTCAAAACACAGCCCCAGCTTCTGTAGAAAGTCCATTCCTCTGCAGTCAATTATTATTATATAACAATCAGTTGAGTGTTTCTCCCGTATATCAAACTCAGCTTTTAGAGATCTTTGCTCAGATGACTCTGAACAATAGTAATTTACTGGATGTGCCTTGGCAGCCTCCCTCTAAATCAGTACAAAGAAACAGTCTCTCTCTTTTTCTCAGTATGGGCACTACTGTGTTTCAGTACCACATAGTCATTTTCCCTACTTATTTTATATTGCTTTTGAATGAGTCCATGAATCCAGAACTTTCTACACTTATTTCTTTCTGCAGTATCAGCATTCTAATGTATTGAACTGACAGCAATATGTTGACTTTCATTGCAGGAGTCTGATTGTGAAAACCCTGGCTGTACAGATGAGGGCAGTCACCTTGAGAAGTTCACCTGAAGCCTGGCAAGCAGAGCCTGCACAATCTGTACTGTACCGCACTGGCCGAACATTTTGGCTGCCATTCTCTGTGAGGAAAAAGAGGCACAGTAATGTTAAAGGGCACATCCTGATTTTCTTATTTGCTCCATGCTGGAAGTAGGGCAGATAAGGACTCCTTTTAAAGTAGTTTCAATTTTAGTACCAATCTGTTTGAATGAATGTTCACCACCTCATAAATCTTCCACGTAGGATGTTTTATGTGAAGGCCACTCAATCCAGACTACTGCCTAGTATTTCTTTAAAAACAGCAATAGCTTTCAGTTCAGCATCAGCTAGCAGCAACTTACAAAGTTTTAACACCAAGGTAATGGTGAGATACTCAGTACTCAAGTTCTGAATGGCACGGATTCATTCTATAATAGGATCCCCAGACTGGATTTCCATTTCCTTCATAAATACCCTGGTCCTGGCCTACACTGCAAATGACCATAGGTCATTGTGCCCCAGAAAGCAGTGTTTTAAAGTTGTCTACTCTGCCTGGTTTAATATCTGGCTTCAGAAGATAACAAAAATCAGTTTGTGTTCCAACTGGATGGCAATGATATACTTTTGCAGAAAGACTCAGGTATGCCCCGAGGTCTGTTTATGTCTGGCCTTTCCTTTTCATCAGTACGTGGCTGGCTGATATGATATGTGGGATTTTTTTGGTGGATGAAGGTGAAGACTACACCAAGCTAACCCACAGGAAGCCATCTCCCATGCTTTCTGTTTCTGAGTTACCTTACCAGAGACAAGAGAATACTCTTTCAGTATTTCAAGTGGAAGACATCTGGGCAATCTCTCTTGATTTTCCTAAATTGTATTAAATATAGTCAAGCATACAAATACACTTACAAACAAAGTAGAAAGATTTATTTCATGGTTTAAAACTGCACATAACTGCAGCCTGATGCTGCTATGGAATTGTGAAAGACTCATCTTTTTTCCCTGATTTTGATTATTCTTATGCTCCACTGGTTTCAATATTAAAGTGGAAAGAACAAATGTCTTTATACCTGTCTGGTACATTCTGATGGCTGTCTGTGACATGCATATACAAGCAGTACTAAAACTGATCACGAGCAGGGCAAAACTGCAACTTCAGTACTGCCCTGAGCTTTGTCATGATGCAAGCCTTACAACTGCCCAGTTCTCTCAGGCAATTACCAAACACTTTGGTAAACTGCCTATTGAGCTTGTACACTAGAAATGACCAGGCATAACAGAAAGACAGAGAAGGAATTATGTATGAAATAGAATACAAGTTTCTACTGTGGAATTTTCCAATGCAGCATAAAAATCCTATTTGGATATTTATAGGAGATGAAATAATACAACTCAGAGAATTTTCCACTGGGTGAAAAAATCATTAGCCTTGTTTTTGCTTTCCCATGTTCTTAACTTCCAGCAATCCCATTTCTGTTCTTCAAAGGAGATGGTTAACCAAAAGTGTCTGAGCCAGAAGAGTTGCATAACAAGATGTAGGGTGTTTTGTAGGTTTTTTTCTTATTTTAATGTTCTTATTGCTTTGATGACTTAGGAACTACTTCAATGGACTGACAAAGCTAGATAACCTTGCGCAATGAACTAGATTTGTATAAACTCATCTCATACAAGAGTTGAAGACTGCACAATACAATGGCCTAGATCCCATGTATGTGTGTTCAAATGCACCAATATATTCTGTTTAAAATGCATTTTCTGAGTTCCTGGAGTTGAACTCATGTTAGGTAATTGGATATGGCAAATTACTTTGGGTTTTTTTGTTTGTTTGTTTGCTTTTGTTTTTTCTGCATCAAAGGAAATTTCCAAAGCCATCAAAGGTTAATAACAAACCATTTTAGCTCAGTCAAGGGTTTCAGAAAGGTAAAAAACTACCAGTGAAAAGTGAGGTGATTAGCAATTGATCTTGCAATATTTCATGTCATGCTGATATCATAGTGATTATAACAAAGACTTATGTGTTCCCCATTCCTGAGAAAATAACATGCAATAACAATTTTCAAAAATAAGTTTTACCAAAAGACGTATTTGACCATAAGATTTAGGTTATTTTTGATTAAGTTTACCTAGCTGGTGACTATTTATTTCTTTCAATACTAATTCCACTTCACTTTTTTTTTTTTTTTTTTTTTTTGCTCTTAATAGTAAGCAGATACACAAGAAAATAGTTCAAGAAAAGCCTTCCTATATTCCTCCTGTACAGCTAAACATCCTCAGGAGAAGGGCAGAACTGCAACTTTCCTAGGCCCCAGAGCTAGGATCATCCTTCATGTTCTGTTTACAAAGAAGCAAAATTGGTTCTGACAAATTCCTGATGGTATCAGGTGAAGTATTTACAGATGGGCCAAGAGGCATGCCCTCCCTACAGCGGCTGGCCCTTCTCTGAGCCCAGGGTGGCTTCACCCTGGGTCCACCCTGTCTGGACACATGGGAAGCAAAGGTGCTCCCTGCGCCAACAACACTCCTTCACCAGATGCTCAATCACAAGTACATTTTGATTCACGACAAAGAGAGGGACAAGGTCTGAAATCCATGAACTAACAGTTCCTCTACACTTCAACCTTAGGTTTACATGCAAGGTTTTTCTAAGAAATAGGAGAGAATGACCCTACTGTTACCAAGGTTAGTGCAGAAGGCAGGAGGTGTTCTAGGCATAGGGCAGAAGTTCTCTGCAGCCTATGAGAGGCCCAAAATGGAGCAGACTGTCCTCCTACAGCCTGTAGGCATTATGCAAAGCAGACCTCCACATGCTGACATGTGGAGGAGCCCACAGGACTGCAGTGGATATGGCTGAGGGAGCTCCAGGCCACAGAGAGCCCCAGCAGAAGCCGTGGGGAGAGTTGGAGCAGGGTACTCCTGAATGGTGGGCCCTGAGGAACAGACCCCACACTGGGGCAATGCTAGGAGACCTGCAGCCCATGGGAAGCCCATGCTGGATCAGCTGGAGAAGGATGGCATCCTGCGGGAAGGACCCATGCGAAGCAAGGGCAGAGAGTGACCATGGAAGAGTAGCAGAGATGAAAGATTATGGGATGATTGCAGCCTCTGTTCAGCATTCTACTGTGCAACTCAGAGGAAGTATAAAGAGTGATCCAGAAGAAGGTGTTCTTAGTTTACTTTTAGTTTCTCACTGCTCTAGTCTATTAGCAGTGGGTAATAAATTATACTAATCTTGCTATGCTGAATCTATCTAGCCTATGATGATAATTTGTAAGAGATCTCCCTGTCTTTATATGAAGCCACAAACTTTTATTTCATTGTATATCTTCCTCCTGTTCTTTTAAGGACATCAAGTGAGAACAGCATGGTTATGCTTAAAGATCTACTGGTGTGAAACCTCAGGAATGGCAGCCAGGAGTGTAGTGAAAGAGCTATTTTTACAAAGCTTTTATCTTTTTCAAGGATAAAGGTTGTTAAACGTTCAGCATCTCTTTTTTTGGAAGCAAATAAAAAACCCAGGAATTTGAATGCAGTGGTCTTCTGCCTCAGGGCTGTGCCTTCTGGCATTCATACAGCTGTGGTTGAATGGGGTGTGTGCACTGCAGTGGCAGCCATAAAGTAAAAGGCAAAATCCCACTGCAGTGCCTTCTGGAATTTCAATGGAAACTGGGTCCAGCCTCTATACTCACATCTCACATGATGTGGACTCCTCTGAGTGAAGCAGTTTAATTAGTCAGATGATATAGTGGGATAGGTATTTTCAAAATATGGGGGATTGTGTATCAGTGGAACATATGTCTATCCATTCTTGTTGATACTGCCCATGACTTTGAAATTCCCCCATTAATACGTGTCCTTGGTTTCAGCTGAGCTTTTCTGAAACCTGTTGCTTGGAGGGACTGCTCTGTCATGAGTTACAAATCCAAATTTGGGCTAGGCTTCTTTGCTCTCTCAATTTGTCTGTACACTGGTGTATTTCTAAAACCAAACGCATGAGAAAGAATTCTACAAATTACACTGTGATATTTTTGAAGGCTGTTAAAGGATTTTACAAAAATATTTGGGGATTTATGCCTCATGAACTATGTAATCTCAAATTAAATAGATACTGTATTAAGGCATCAAAGCAACGGCTTTAATCTGTTTTCCCTGTTTCAATAGTTTAAGAGCCGAGCCTTATCAGAAACAGCTGTCGTTAATGACAGCCTAAATTCACTATATATTTTCCATTATTTTCCCCCCTGTATTTATCTCTCTTAACCTATTTAACCTATTTGTAAAGAGTGACAGTTTGGCTGATGCCTGAAGGAGAGGGAGTGCATATTCACTTGCTTTGTACAGCCAGTTTACATACTTAGAAGTCTGTAATGTGGAAGTGGTATCTGATGATAATGTAGAAAAACAGTAGCTGATGTTTACCTGCAGTATGAATCAGGTGGTAGGTCTTTAATTACTTCCATAATGCGTTATACTGATTATATATATATATAAGGTTATGTGTTAATTTGTGGGGTTTTCTACTCAGCTTTGAGAAAAGCTGCCTTGAAATTTGTATGGTGGTAGCAATATGCAAAACTCTTTATACCGACAAGGATTTCTGCTGCCCAAAGAGCTGGTGAGCAGGGAAGCCCCTCTTTATGAAGGAGCTTGCTTTAAAGCTTCTCCCAGTACATAATGAGTCACAGTAAAATACTTGTACATGATGTACATGCTCCTGGAATATGTTCTACCAACTCGGGGAAAGCTGTATGAGGGATCATGCAGAGCCCAGACAGTACAGAATACAAGTTTGCTGTTTTATGTTTAACCTCTTCAGAAAAGTGAGGTTGGAAAACTTACAAAGGTATTTGAATGGAAAATGTTATGGAAGAACAAAGGGACTTTATCCTCATTTGTACATGATTTGAGGCTTACACTGATGTATTTCAAAGCAAAGCATCATTTTAAAAATATAAATGTGAAGATTGCATGATTAGAGAAGCAAATTCTGTTCTCTTGTCTGCAATTTTTCTTCTGTTTGGCTCAAGTCTAATGAGGGTGAACTTTTATTCATTTTTATTTTATTCTGTTTTGATGTTGTATAGTACCCCAAGCACCTCAGTCATGCCAATGGGGTTTTATAAATAAGTTATTAATTATTATTTATGTATACTAAAAAAGAGAAGAGCTTCAGAAAGAAAAATAATCTTTCCACTTAAAATTGCCTTCATGGAAAGGGTCCTATTAGTAATATGTTTCATGAATTTTTAACTGCCTTTAAGATGATTTAACACTGTGAATCAAGCAGAGAAGCCATCATTACGGGATCTATCTCCCTCTAAAGACTAGAAACAAGCCCTCTGCAGGTCGCAGATGGTCTGTGGGCCAAAGTTTCAGAACCAAAGAACTAATCATTCAAGAGAAGTAAGACAGAACCATCAATCATTTTGGAGAGCTCATTCTTTCATCCACAGAGCTCTGACATCGGTTTTTCTTTAGAAAGAATAGCTCCTTTAAGAAATATTTTAAAAAGCAATTGTCTGTTCTCAGTGAAACAAACTTTTATATGTGTTAAAGTTTTTCTGTTGAAAAAAACAAACAACTGTTTTCAAACGAGACCAGAAATAGAATAGAGTGAATAGAAATGCTGCTTTATATCATGCAACCACACCACTGTATGGCAGAAGAAGCTCCTAGTCAGCTCTAGGCACTATTTCAGAAAGCTCCTGTGGAAGTCATTGTTTGCTTCACTGGGAAATTAAAGGAAACCTTTGAGGAAGAAGAATTCCTAAATTGTTTTGACCTATCTATCTCACCACAACCAGGTCCACCACAGTGATAAACCATGTGGAAAATGAAGAACTTTAAAAGGAAGGGATAAGCATCAGAAATGAAAGACAAGAAAATAATAAAGACTAAAAAAAAAAAAGGTAGAAAGCTTTAAACATATTCACTTAAGAATAAATGCGATTTCATTTTTCCCTGAGACTAACAAAGTACTATAATACTATAATTTTAATGGCTTCTTTTTGTTTGTCCTTTAGTAGAGTATTGTAAACATATCAAAACAAACAAACAAACAAAATAAAAACTAGTAAGAACATATTTTTCCATCAGAAAAAATAAACCAGTTTGAACGTATACTATGGGGATTATGACCTGGAATTCCATGGCAGCGTGGTGTCATATGTTAACACCATGCTGCAGTTGCTTCTCCTTTTGTGTGTAACTGGCTTCCTACTCTTACCTAAATTGGAGTAAAATTGAGTCCAACAGAATGTTTTAAACATTGGAATGTTATAACTTTTTTTTTATTTTAATTCAAATGAATATTGCCAGCAGAGAACACAACAGGAACAGACCACTTTGATGCTTTGTTTTGTTGTGCAGGAGCCTAACCTGAGAGTCCAAACTGAGAGCAGAACATGAACTTCTAAAACAGGAGCACCAGCACCAAATTGGCCATCCATGCAGGAGGGTGGCTACCCATAGCTGCTGTTTACACACAGATCCATGTGCCACCAGGCTGGAAAATTTTGCTGTCTGTCAGGGTCTCTTTTCTGCAAGGTACCAAGTTCTGGCAGTCTGCAGGTGCAGGGGGGCTGTCAGAAACACGGGAATAGAGTTTACCAATATATTCTTTTGTTTCCCTCACTTATAGTCTCACTGGTCATTATTCAACCTTATGAGAGAAAACATCTGAATCTGAGTGTCCATACTGGGATGTAGTGTTCAGGTTGCGTGACAAGGCAATTTGATAACATTTATTAAAAAATTTCCTAAATGTCCCAAGAAAAGTCGTATCCTCTGTTTTTGTTTCTGTTTTTTTTTTTTTTTTTTTTCTCTTCACACACTGTATGGTGATCATGGATTTTACACAGCCTAGCAATCTAACTCAGTTTTGAAATGCTTATTTACAATATTTTGAAAACAAACATAAAACAAAACACCATTAGCCCACACCTCTGATTCTGATGTCTTACATTTTGCTTCTGATTATTCTCTGAACTCTGAAAATGCATTATTTTCTTTTTTGAAATGTATTTACATCATCCATTTTCACCAAGTTTCCAGAGATGAGGACAATCCCTCCAGAAGAAATAGTGTTGACTGTCCCTGTTGCTACACTGGGGTAGATGCACCACAACTACTTTGAATCAGCCATTTGATGTTGGGAACAAGGAGTAACCATGAAAATGATGCACAGAAAATATTTTTATTGGCTTTGGTTGCAGAAACATTTTTCTTTCTGAAAATTAAATGTTGAGTCACTTTGACCTGACAGGGTTCTGCTATTCCAAGAACATTTTCCATGGATTTATTGTCTTGAAAGCTTATTTCCAGGAGGAATTCACAATCTGAACACGCTGCTTTGAGTTGTTTCACCTGCCTCACCTTAATTACCTGGAGAAGAGATCCAGAGCATAGAGGGAAAACTTTGGTAACTTTCCTAGGAGAACCTGAAGTAGAGAGAGTTAAGCTTTGCCCTGCAGCCATTGCCTACTTCTGAATGTTCACACATCAATAACTAAAAGGGTGCAAAGCCAGCTGGCCACCAGGGCAGCGGCATTTCTCCCCACTAATGAGAGTGACCTTTCCACCCACAGCTTCACGTGACTGAAATCAGGGGAAATTAGTTTACTCAATTCAGAACTTATATAACTGGTGATGGTGGAGCTGAAATTCTTGCTCATGGTGTGATGAATACGTTCTGGTTCTGTTTGAAAAAAAAACCTGTAGAAATCAGACTGAAGATAAAAGGACTGCAACTGATCTAGCCATATCCTCTGTAGTTTTTGACAGATAGGTGAAGAATAATGATGTCTCCAAGGTGTCTGTCCTTCCGTTTGGTGAATTACCCATTTAACTGGAAAAAGCACTGCTGCTGAACCAAAGGTCCTGCTGCTTACACAGTTTACAAAGGGCCTTAATATTATGGACAAGAGCTTGGCTTTTCTTTCTTTTTTTATTTTTTTATTTTTTATTTTTTGGAAGAAAGAGAGACTGCTGTGTGGGTTGAAGGCTAATGTTTAAAAGCTTTGCTCATCCCAGAGAAGTCACATCACTTTTCATTGGCTGTTATACTTAAGCATAGAAGGAAACATTGAGATCTTAATTATGTATCTTCTCTCTGTCTATCTGCCTCTCTAATCAAGTCCATTCCATATCAAATGCTTACAAAGCAGCTGATGTATTTATAGAAGACCTTGAATATTTAAAATGTAATTAATGCTACACATATATTATTGTATTCAGTGTATTTAAAAAAAATAATAATCTAAAAGTATTAAAATTAAATTTGTAAAAAAAATTGTACTACTTTTTTTCTAACACAAATTTCACTTGAAATATAACTGAACAGCCTATTTGTTATAAAGGTAAAATGCAACAATAAATTTCAAGACAAAATCTTTAGTCATGTATGATCTATGCAGTCATCATTGTTTAAGGGAAAGTTTTAGTAGGATTGTTTTCACAGCTTGCCTTTCAGGAGCTGTCATTTTCAATTTGCCAGAGGTTGCAAATAGTCTCAGTGTGCATAACTGGTAAAACACATCTTGATGCTTTTTATTCAACTGAATAATTTTTGTCATTTTCCCCTTCAAACACTTTGAAAAACAGCTGCATGGAGTATATAATGTAAGCTAGCTAAACTTCTTTAACCCAAATCCTTTAGGTATTTCGGGGGATACAGAAGCTATAAATGGTTTGTCAGTGACAGAAAGGAAAGTGTACTTTGCTTTTCATACTGGTGTTAAATTTCAAAAACAGATAATTTAGAAATATATATGAAATCTAATGAGTTACTAGGGTTGTTTAATACCAATACCCTTATTTAGTGCACTTGGAATCTAGTGAATGTCAACTACTTTAGGTAGTTGAGATTTTCTAGACTCTACATGTAGTAAAGTTTTGCTTGATCTTATTGGTTCATGAATAATTAGTATATAATATATAAAAATATATAATATATAGTAAATATAGTAATATTAGTAAATATAGTAATATAGTAAATATAGTAAATAATATATAGTAAATATATATAAAAGTATATAATATATAAAAATACACAGCATTTTTTCACTTTATAATTTAAATTTTTGAGTTCAACTTCACAATATATTCAGGTCACTAGAATAGAAAGGGTTATCTTTAGATGAATTAATAAATTATGTAATTATTTTAAACAAGTATAAAATATATTGTTTGCTTTAAGTATTTTTCCAAAACTCAACTCAGTGTTAAAAATTGACCATAAATGAACCATTCAAAACAGAGTTTTTTTTCTTTGGTCTAGAAGGAATAGGATTTTAAATTAGATATTGGAATTGGATGTATGTTTCTCAGAGTGACATTCTGGAGGAGCCCCAAGTCAGCTCCAGTTTAATCTACTGTAACAGCAATTTATTGTTATTTCAGGTATTTTTTTTCCTCTGGTGTGGAAAAGTAAGTTTTCATACAACTCTACTACATAGTTGACTGAGTCAGTTTAATGCATATTTTCTTCAAAAACATGTTGCCTTAGTAATCTTACCAAGAAATCTTAGGATTTCAAGCCCCTATCACGTCCTTGCTCTTCTGTTTTTACACCTCCTCCATTAATAATAATAATATATAATAATAATAATAGTAATTAATTCCAATAATAATAATAGTAAACATAAAATAATTCCAAAGTATTACAAAAGACCTTCTAAAGACATTTACACAAACACTGTCAAGTACAAATAGATGTGAAAGAAGATAGATTTATTTACCTAAGAACATTAAGACATTGTATTAGTTAAGGTATATTCAACACTATCTACCAGATGTCTATAGAGGTTAAATGAAAGATGAGCATCTAACATTTTCCTCTGAAGAACAGTCATTGTTGCAACCTTCTCAAAATATAAGATAATTATGGTTGCTGTTACAGATTTCTGTCAAGGGAAATCCTTATGAAAGAGAATGCTGTAACCAAAGCACAAGACAAGCTAGTGAGAAATATAGCAGTGCAGGTGGACAGGAGAAATTATATTTTAGAGAAGTTACAGAAGAAATCATAAAAATGCACTGATAACTATTTAGCTCAGAAATTGGACATCCCTTGTGGTTATGTTTTTAGGTTATGTTGCCAAGTGTAAATCTGTTTAATGATGCTCACAGTACAGGACCTTTTATTATATGTCTTGATGCTGCAAGATAAATTGATAGGATTCTTTGCTAACTTTTAGCCTTTTTTTTTATAGTAGTCACTTCAGCCCAAATGGAGTAATTTATTTAATTTGCCAGTATTGCAGATGGATTTAAAAGGAATGACATAATACAAAAGAATCCCACTTGTAAATAAGAGTCCAAACTGCAGATACACCAAGAAGAGCTGATTATTCAGTGTAAGTTCGGTAATTTGCAGGAACACGTGTTGCAGAAGCTGTTTCTAAATCACCAGAATACAGAGGAAAGTAAGCAAGTATTACTTGGCTTTGTCTTGATTTGCTGTTTGCTTAATATTTGGGGGAATTCTGCAAAACAGTGAATTGATGTGGAACAGTTCTACTGATATTTACTGTTTGAATTGCAGCTATCTGGTCATACCTCTTGAAGATTTTTCTCTTTTTCTCCTTCTAATAAGTACATGTACACCAAGACTGATTTCAAAAGGATTTGAGAACCTAATGGAACTTACACATGAACTATCTTTCGTTATTTCGAACTAGCATTTTAGGTGCTCTGGCTGAATCTTTCAGTGCCAAAGTTCATATGTTAAAATACTATCAGGAAGGTTTTAAGATTTAGTTTAGTGAATTTAAATTACACCACCAAATTGATATTGAATGTCATACGTATTAGTGTTGAACAAATTGATTCCATCGGTGTTTGCAGAACACAAGCAAAAAAGAATACTCAAGAATCCATGTAACTTTAAAGTAAAGCAAAAATGGGATGACCTACATTGGAGTGTTACTTTATTTCATTAATTTCCTGTTCATGGCGCTAAACCTCATCCATGAACTCAGAACTAGGTACTAAATACTATTACATATAACCACATGCGTACATTTATGGGCACTAAATCCAAATCTGTTTCATACTTCATATGACCTTTTACTAGATCAGAGTAAATGTGGGTTGGTGCCTAATCTGTTAATGAGTGTTTGATTTGTGTATGTGGAGAAAACATTTTGTCTTTTGTGCTTCCATATGTATCAGCTTTCTCATTGAATTGGTCACTAGTGTATCTGTCCTTCACTGTGTATGAATGTGTGTATTTTCAGCTGGAACTGAATAAGCACAGGTACTATGAACCAAGAAAAAGATGACTTAGACCATGTTACTAATTATTTATACACTTAATCAAGGACCCAATGCTCTTGCTGTGCAATTCATAATCCTCGTTCTAGCCATGTCCCTATCCATTTTTAACTTCCCTCTTTTTTTTTTTTGTAAGTCATTTAGATAAAAATAATTGGGTACTTAAATATTTCTAAAGCTAGCAATTAAAAAATACTTTATTGCTTAACCAATATATCTTGCAATGAATACATTATGAGAAAAGAAGACTGTCAAGTAATCCGCATATTATAATCCAAATACAAGTGCCATGTCTTCTGCATACTCTTTATAAACAGCACAAAACAGTATTAGTGAAGCTACTGATGAGACAGTAGAGACATGCTTACTTACTAGCAATTCTGTGTTCTGGAAAACTTGACCAGAGGAAAATGAATGAGATTAAATTGAGTAAATCTCTGTCACCAACATCTAAAGTTAACCATATATTAGGAGAACAAATACTGTGTCCACAACTTAGAGGGAAGATGAGCACCTGTTGTGCTCTATATGAAGTACATTTAT
Source organism: Cyrtonyx montezumae (assembly GCF_038088225.1). Lineage (NCBI taxonomy): Eukaryota > Metazoa > Chordata > Aves > Galliformes > Odontophoridae > Cyrtonyx > Cyrtonyx montezumae. The sequence goes on along the minus strand of NW_027072089.1, from coordinate 33,207,290 downwards.
TTTTTGGTTTTGAGACAAAAAGGTGTATCATTGTACAAGTAGTTATATGCAGCATAACTTCCTGACCTGGAATGACTAGGTTACTTCAAACTGTTAAGGAAGAAAAATTATTCATCAATGGCCTAAATTGCCATTAGAAAGAAAGAGTAATTTGTGATGGGAAAGGATTTTGAAATAAGGTGAACTCACTCTCTCACCTTCTGTAAATTACTGTGGAGCAATTACAACAGATCTAGCTATCTGAGGACAAGGTGAGGATTTGTGTTTGAGAATTATTAATATGAAAGATGCATACTACATAATTCTACCCTAAAATACTTCAGGTGTTCAACAAAACTTTTTGGAAAGGCTAACAGCTGAGGGCATAATTTGCATTTAACTAAGGTTCTACTACCCAGAGCTCTATAAAGGGCCCTTGATAAGTAAAAGAACAGCATTATTTTAGTCTTGTAATAGGAGTATTCAAATGCACTGCAAAGATAGGGGGATGAATCTGTACCACAATTTCAAGAAGCACCCAGAAGCCCAAAACTTGAGTTTGCGAACTGCTTTCAGGACTGCAAATGCATTTTGCTGTTTATTGCACACAATATTGCAGGAACTATATTTAAAGCATTGGCTAGAGTCATGTTCCCATGCTCACTGCTTTTTGACCTTCAGACTCTTTATTTTCTACAGAATAGCACAGATTCGATGGGAATAGTGTGCTCCCCAAGGATCTTTTTATTTGTTCATCAATTAGCTCTATTTACACTGATAACATATGCTTTCTGGCAACAGGAGCCCCATCGACTCAGTCCTCTTCAGGCAGAGTTGGGGATCAAGCCCTGCTGCCTTTGATTCATAGAATCATACAATCCTTAGAGTTGGAAGGGACCTTGGCATGAAGCACAAGTTTGGACTGTGAAATAATAGGATAAAACAGCTCTGCCTCCTCCTGATTCTTCATTATGACTGCAAAATCAGGAGAGTGGACAGAGATGGCCCATAGCCACAGCCCTAAATAATTATAAAATTTGAAGATGAAGATATATGTGATTCTGTGCTATATCCTTTTGCTTAGAATTTTGAACTGACAGACGTCAGGAACCCACATTATACAGCCAGCATATGTACCTGATACTGTATCATTTCTGCTTGACCTCTTGCATAGTGTGGTATCTGTCCTAATAATCTGTCCTTCCATGCATTGTCTAGAGACCTTAAGTGCTTTACTATTGGATTTGTATTCCTCTTAAGAAGCCCCAGATGAGAAAAATAAATACTGTATCGTCCAAGTTAGCATAATCTCCAAACCCCTGGGTTTACTAGGATTGATTTCATGAAGATATTTCAGGCATCAGAGATGGTGATATCCCAAACTAACTGGCTATGCTGACCCATCTGGAACTTTAAGAAAAATGGAGAAGTTGGAGATAATATGTAGGCATTGCTTAAAATTTTAAGAACTCTGAAAGTGGAACACATCTAAAGAAAGGTTTCTGAAGGGCTTGCTCCTATTTCCTACCTAAACCACTGAAAATCTACCAAATTTTGTTGATTTTCTTTTGTTTGTTTGTTTCCAAAGAAGAGAATCGCTTAGGTACCCTGGTGACCTGATGAGGATGCAGTTTACCTGCGAAATTGGGTGCAAATTTTCAGTGCTAGACTTCTGAGGGCAAAGATTTATGCAGAAAGGGTGAACATGGTTATACAAACGTTCCAGGAATTAACTATTTCACCAGAGTAGATTCTGCTGGATTTGTTAGAGGTTTTCATTATGTCTTCAGATTATTCTCCGAAGAAAAAGCACTACAGTGCTATTCTGGAGGAAAGGGAATATAATTGTATCAGAAAAACTTCCAGTACAACTAACAAGAAGAATTTATCATCGTGTGAAAGTACGACGACAGTCTTTCCAAACACAAGATACAAAAAGAATATCTTTTCCATATAAATGTATGGTTTCCTCAGGTATTATTCATCACTACTTCATATTTGTAGTGTTCTTATTTTAAATGATGGCATTTACAATGACATGTGATTTCATCATCAGATTTTAAGATATGTCAATAACTCTTCATACTCAACCATATGAAGGATTATGATTGTTAATTCAAATACATCTTTTCATGATTACAAGCTACTTATCTCAAGTGGCTCTACAGCTATGTGACATTTGTTATAAAACTGGGAGAAAGAGCTTGCCTCCAGAAAACAGAAGAATACTGTAAGGAATTTTTCTGGGCAGCACCTTCTCTCACCTGTTTACAGTCAAGTTAACTGGTGGCTTTAACATAATTAATTACCATAGTACTCCTGGCTGTCCATTTGTGTAGTTCTAGATGAAAAGATTTGGTAAGAGTTCACATAGGTAGCAGATCTGGCATGAATTATTTTGATTTGATTCAGTCATTGGTATGAATTAATAATGGATAGAATTTATGTATTTTTTACATGCAACAATAGACCCTTACTGCTCTTCCACTCCATCCGTCATTTCCCCAGGATCTGCTCTTCCTGATCCTAGTGTAAGATAGAAAATAACAACTATTACTATGGGTAACAACACACTCCAATTTAGGACAAGATTATAGTGCAGATTGTATACTTAAACATTTTTATCCATGAGAAATACAAAGAATTTCCATTAAAAACAGATTTCATTATGTGATTGATAATATTGATTTAAAAATATAAACATATGGACAACCATCAGCATAACAGATACTTGGAGTAGGTCATGCAAATACAGAGTTTGCAGGTGTGTAAGTATGGGGTGTTGTTGTTTTTAAGATGACTGAGCTATTCAAATTTTGTGAGATATGTTTCCTGGAATTCTTTAATCTTTAGATAACTTCATGATTTTGAGGTCAGAATAGATTTTAAACTATTAGAGTTGAGTTACAAATTAGTAAAATTAGTAAAGATCCATTAAATTAAGGGACTAAATGCATATAGGTAGGTCCACTGAAAAAAATGCAAGCTTGAAGTTAAATATTTAACCATAAACAATTTTTTATGCTTCTAATACTTGTGCACTAGAGTAGATTAAGCCTCTTGTCTGTATTCTGATGATGTCATCTTGAAAGCCTTGCATATTACCTTGCTTCCAGATGACTGAGAGTGAATTTTCAAAGTGGTGCATGAGACACAGGGGCACAAATCCTGTTAGCAGCTAATGGGATTTTTTTGCACCTCCTGTGCTCCACACTGAGAGACCTAGCCTTGAAATTTTGATTATCTATATTTGTTCAAAGATAATGTCTTGTAAATACAGATCCTTCTGAATTGGCCAAGTGACCTATGTTTGACAGGTTAAATCCATAATTATTAAACTGATCTTACAGATACTTAGTGCTGTTTCCTATTCCTTTTCCTATTACTCAGTCTTATTCTTCTACCCTAAGAAGAGAACAAGATACATGTCGCCATCAGAATCTTCAAAGAGAGCAGGAGTCATGACATGTCAACTTGATTGCTTTCTCTAGGAAAAGAAACAGTCTTTTTTCATAGAGATGCTTACATACATGTTCCTCTCCAAGGGTACAAGTAATCCTATTCAATTGGGCCAGGGGAAGGTGGGAGTAGTGGGGGACAACATATGAAAGTAAATGTATTGAAAAGCATTTCAAATTCCTGCAATGTTTACTGTTATTATAGACCTGACCTTCTTTATGACTGTTATAGATATTTTCCTTCTGTACTGGATTTGTCCAGATGTGACTGTACACTTGTGTGACTACTGCAGATGCCACAGAAAATTGCAGGCATCACATAATGCCTGAAGCAACTAAGTATTAGCATTTATGTCTTCAGTGTCACTTTTACAGTTTTCTCCCTCTTGATCTTTGAATTTTTTATATTTTTGCCATAGGAATGTGCAATTTCAATATCTTTCAAGTCACCAGGCCACATTAATACCTTGATGAAGTTAGTGCCATGAGCTAACTCATAATCTGAGGAGGGAAAAAAAAATCCAGTCTAAAAATATAATCTATTTGTTTTTAAATGTTGTATTACAAAGGCATGTCAGGAACATGCAATAACATAAATGAGTGGCAGTTTCACACCAGTGTGCAGCTAAGCTCCTCCATACCATTCTCCCATGCCCCATCAAAAATACAGAGAGAGGAAACATGTTGTAAAAGGGCTCATAGATAGAGATAAGGACATGGAAATCACTTACTAATTATCATCATGAACTAAGCAGACTCAGCACAGGGAGATTAATGTAATTTATTACCGGTTACTAACAGACTGGAGCAGTGACTCCATGGTCACTCTCTGACCCTGCTCCATGTGGATCCCATCTATGGGATGCTGTCTTTCCTGAACTGATCCCACATGGGCTTCCCACAGGCTGCAGCTCTCCCAGCACTGCTCCATGGTTCTGTTCCATAGGGACCACTCTTCAGGGGCACACTGCTCCAGCAAAGGGCCACTCAGTTCCTTCCTGAGCTCTCTGTGGGCCACATCAACTGCAGGCCTGAGGAGCTCTGCTCCATGCAGTGCCCACAATCTGCAGGGGCACAGTGTGCTCCACTATGGGCCTCTCCTTGGCTGCAGAGAAGTTCTACTCTGCATCTGGAACACCTCCTGCCCTCCTCCACTGATGTTGATGGCTGTAGGGCTGTTCTCTCCTATTTTCACTCCTCTCTCTAAGCTGCTCTTGCCCAGAAGTGCTTTTCTTCCTTAAATCTGCCCTCCCAGAGCACACCTAGCATCACTCACGGCTCAACTCTGGCAACAGAGGGTCCTTTTTGAAACAGCTGGAGTTGGCTCTGATCTGACACGGGGCAGTACTGGGCTCTGCTCACAGAAGCCACCTGCTTCAAAAACCTTGGAAAATTAAGCTTAATAAAATGACTCAGAGCTATATCTTAAATATATATATAGGTTATATTTCAGTGTTGCTTTATAACTCCCAATGAGGAGCTTAAATTTTCACATGAGACCTAAAAATTTCCTGTGACTAAGGTTCCAGCTCTTACAATAAAAATCATCTCAGTTTAATACATTCAGCACCTCTTTTTTCTGCACAGCTGGATATTCTCCTTTTAAATGTTTCCGTAATTGTACATATTTAAAATTTTTATTTTAAGGGAAATGCAAATTGTTTGCTCTAGTTTCATGTTTTTAATAAAATAGGAAAAAATATTTGGAAGAAAATTAGCTATTTATAATTTCATATAAACCACTGTGCACATTTTGAGGACAGCTTTTGTAAGAATTTTTTTTCTTTTTCTGTAGGAAATATTTTTATTAATGCATCGCACTTCTCATGGTCAAATTGTTTGTGGCTGCCAGAATCCCTGTTCTTCAGGTTGATAAATATTAGGTCTCTCTTTCCATTACAAAAACAGCTGTACTGGGGTGAAGGGAATGCTCCTAAAGGACACAATAAGTGAGTGGTAAAATCCCTTGAGGTTTCCTGATCCCTAAGCCTTACAGTTTATCTATGTACACCAAATTTCCTCAAGGTTAAAAAAAATGCATAGATATCCCAGTCTGAGTATCTTAGATATGTTTTCTGTGTATTTTCAGTCATTCCTTCATTGAAATGGTAGCTTAATCTCTGGAGCTGCCTTTTTTTTTCTGCCATGATTTGATGCAGTGGTGCAAGCCCAGGGCAGGTGATTGGATGATCATTAGGGTCCCTTCCAACACAAGCCATTCTGGGATTCTATGAAGACACATGAAGCAGGTGGCAAACACTTTCTTGAACCTGTAACCTTCTGTGCTTGTAGTTACAAAAGGAAAGAGCTAAAATCTTTGGCCTGTCTGACTGGTGACAAGATGCTTTTGTATTACTGCTGATGTTGATGCCAATTGCCTAATAAGAAAAAAACATGCCAATCAAAACAATAATTCCAAGATTACAAGTTCTTTGTAGAATATTTAAAATATTTGTAACTAAGAACACAGCTTGAATATATCTAATGAAAATGTAATTACAATTAGAAATTTTTATCACTAATTATATTTTTGTGTGCAATTATTTATTTATTTTTTGAAGACTAAACACTAGTTTGGGAGTTGAGGATTAGCAGATACGCTTTTATTGATGCATTGTTTTGAAAGCCCATCTATCTGGTACTGCTCAAAGTACCTACACTTTTGGTGCTTGCTTCATTAGGGTAAGGCCTCCCAGTGGGAGCTGCACTGTCCTTGTTGTGATACAGGGTGTACCATAGCCAACAGTGTGAGATGGAAAGTTCAGAAGCCTTCTATGAAGTGCAGGCACTGCTACACTCTGTATGAAAAGCAGACTCAATTATCACTGACAGATGAATTTATTATGCAGATAACAGATTAGCTTAATAAGGAACAGTTATAAGGGAAAGCAACTGCCACTTCATTAACCAGAACAACTCCAGGATCAGCAGACACTTGCTGTAACTGCTCCTTGAGTCTTCTTAAAAATGAAAATTCTCTGTCCCTGTCCAAAGGACTTAGCCCCTCCCAAACTGTTTTATCCAGAAATTTCTGTTAGATCTCACGGTCTCTCAGAGCATCCCTACCATTACTATCCTGTTTTCATCTCTTTTAGCTTATTCCAAAAACAGTTAATATGTTAACCTGACATATCATTAATTTAAGAAACAGTTGAAAAGTTTTTACCATTTTATTGATGATTTGAGGAAAGCAAGTCACTAACTTCAAAATACACTCCAAATGAGGGTCCTTTTTCCCTCTTTCCCAGGGCATATCGCTATCAGATACCAGCTCTGTGGTGAAAAGTAGAATAGTGATCCCTGACTGTAATAATTTCATTAAATAGCCCTTTATAGTGATATTGAATGAAGGCTAGAGTGTGCCTGTAAGCAAATCTTCTGTTATGTGAGATTTCCTGATGACAATAACAAAGTAAACATTTTAAGAAAGTGCATCTTAAAACTTGACCAGAATGTCAAAATTAAAACAATGCAGAGCAAAAGTAAAACAATCCATAGAACTGAGCAAAAAAAAGGACAGTGAAAGAAGCTTGTCAAAACAGTAGTTTTCCTAAATGCTGAAGGTGTAAATTGCCAGTCTGACACAACTGCCTGCCTGAGCTGCTTTGGTTAACAATATCTTTAATCATAAAAATAACTTTTAAAGTTGAAAGACAGATGAACTATCTATTCTGAAATTTCATTATCCCAAATTGATCGGTTATAAACTGTTATGAAGTGCCAACAGGTGGCAAAAGTTTCCTTGTAAACACTGAAAGAATGTTCTTTACTTCTTCTGTGGATTTTGTTAAGCCTGACCTGAAAGGAAGATTTATTTTCAACCTGAGAACACCAACAGGTGTTCTCTCATACACCCTGAAATGGTGCATAGTCAACATTCTGAGTTCAACAGAAAGCGCCCAAGTATGATAGTTCTGATGACATGAGTAACCATGTTATGCTCTGAAAATGAATATCGTCGGAGGCTGACATGGAGAATTTTTTTATTTTTATTTTTTTTATGTTAAAGCTCTTATGTACTGACTGCTTTTTTAGTCTCTCCTTGTGAGACCAGATAGAAAAATTTTGATGATATTTTTCTGTACTGCATACTTAGAAAAAGAATGAAATTTCCAAACAAGTTCTATTTTGCTTATTAGCTTTGTAAAAATATCCATCTTGTCCTTTTATATGGCTCAATTCAAGTAATAAATAGATGCTTTTCTCAAGAGATCATCACTGCACACTTCCCTTATCTGCACAATGAAAAGATGTCATGCTATGAGACTTTCCTAATTTCCCTAGCAGATACTGCTTGTGTACATATCAATATTTACATGAATCAGCTGGGGAAGAACTGCACCCCATGGGAGAGACCCTATGTGGAGTAGGGGCAGACAGTGACCATGAAGGAGATAAAGAATCATGTACTGACCACAGCCTTCATTCCCCTGCACCATGTGGGGGAGAGAGGGTGGATGGGAGGAAGGTGGTTTTAGTCTGTTTTTAGTTTCTCACTGCTGTAGTCTGTTAGTGATAAGTACCAAATTACATTAATCTCCCTGTGCTGAGTCTGTCTAATCCATGATGGTAATTGATGAGTTATATCTTTGTCCTCATCTCACATAGTGAGCCTTTTTTTCATATTTTCTCCGCCAGTATTAATGAGGAGGTAGAGTGAGAGTGGTGTGGCAGCACATAGCTGCCCACTGCTGTGAAACGACCACACTATGATAGCTTCTGTACCAAAGAATAGGAAGACATAATGTATGGCTTGGCTTCCTGAGTAATAGGATCATGTTCTTGGTCTCAAGTCAGTGTTTCCGATATTCAGTGGGTCTTTTTTCAAAAATATCGCTCCTAGATTGCATGTAGTTTCATGGACACCTAAACTTTCATTTTATGAAGTTTCTAGCTTTCCTCATTCTAATAAAAAGAACAAACTGAAAGTAGAAGCTCAAAAATATCACAAGACAAGAAATCCATCATTTACAGAAGTCCTATGATTTTGAAAAGAATTTCCACATTTTTCACGATGAAGCAGACAGCAGAACCAGCCCTCATTTTTAGTGTTTGCAATGCTGTAGGCTACAAATCCTCTCTATTCAGAGAATTCAGATAATTTATAACCAGAGTAGCTGGGGCGGCTGTTGAGATCATCGAGGCTCACAAACATGTTTGAACATCAGTCTAGCTAGCTCTCTTTCATCCAGCCCTGTCAATTAACGGATTGTAAAGATGCATAGCTGTTTCATGAAGAACATATCCTCTGCAGCTTAAATCTCTTGCAGAAATGTGAATATCTCCCATTATTTTTCATGTAGCTTCTCTGTGATGATCAGTGAACACCCCTCAAGAAACTGCAAATAAAAATAAAGACTATTTTCACCACAACTTGTAATTACTTCAATTATAGTATAATTATATAAATAAAGCTTTTGAACACAGCATTCATTTTTTTCTTTGCTTTCTAAATATTATCATCTTTCCATATTTTCTGACATGTAAACAGAAAATATTTTAGTTTAGTTGAAAAGCAGGTGATCTGCCTGCAAAAGAACCTGAGACAATCGAATGATGATTAAGCTATTGAAAATTACCTAACAAATAATTTTTAAGTGAGCAGGTCTAGTTAATCATTATAACTTCCAAGTGGAAAACATATCTGAATATTAACGGGACTGTTCTGTTATGAAAAATTATACTGTGAAGTTCTCACAGAGTTAGAAATTCAAGTTTCACTCCTAAAGTTTCTCAAGGTTGGGAAATTGAATGGTAAAATGCTTCCAGACATTTTCTTTAAAGCAATGATTTGGGGTTATATTAGTACAAATATTTATTTACATAAACTAACAGTTTCAGTATCTAGAAGACAGGGAAAAAATACAAATATGAAAGCACAGCTAGTGAAAGTGGACACAGATTTATATAATTTTGCTTCTTTAGATACTCAGTTCTGAGCCTTGGCTTTTATAGCTCTGAATATCAGCTAGTATGTAAGATGCTTAAATCTTATGTCATCTGAAAGTTGTGAAGTAAGAGATGTCATTACATTAGGTAAACTCACATGCCTAGAACTTAAAAAGTTCACACGTTTAGTTTTACAGGACTAATAGGTACTACGTAAATTAGGAATGGATAAAGTCAGGTCAGCATTTAGTTATTACTATTCTGTGAGCTTAATCCATAACTGAAATGCCATTTTCTTCTGCTTTGGGTCTCCCTGTATAACATGATAAACCCTCAGAATCCCTGGAAACAGTGAAGTAAAAATTCCTTGCAGTCATTTCCCACTGCTATTCAGACTGCTGATGCTCCCCAAGATTTTGAAATGGGATCTCATCAGCAACTCTGAAAAATCAAATTACCTATTTAACTTTCTAAATTTCGATGTTTTTTCTTAACAAGCTAGAAAACTCTGATTAGTTCTAAGCAACATGAAAAATGAATATGACACATTAATCTAGCTAGTTTTTAACATGATTGCTATAGTTGTAGTGCTATCTGTTACTTAGTGGCATACAAAAATATTATATGGCATACTCATAAATGGCACTAAATATGTTTGTCATAATTTCTGAAGTCAGAAAGTTTGAAGTTATTACTACTTTCAGTATTTCTATGAACTATAGACATATACATCTGGATTTTTTATTTTTTTTTTGAGCTCAGTTCTATCAGAGATGCACAGCTCAGATTGAGGTAATATCAATGAGTGTCTTCCTTTTTTTTTTTTTTTTTTTAATATATTTTGAAGTGCTACTGGCAGAGAAATCAGTTTCAAAGGGATGAAGCCACAAGTCACATGCAAAAGGTAAAGCTCTAATGCCAGCTGCAATTCTTAACTATAAATGATACTATATTATGAGAGCTGCTCCAAAAGTTATGCCTCCTATATTATTATAATAGTAGTACAGCTGTAGAGGCTGAACTTTCTCATCAGTAGTACATTACATTTTGTTGCCATGAGACAGATGGCAGCAGGTGTCAGTCTGACAGAATTGCACCTGGTATGGAAGTGCTAGCCAGAGTCAAAACAGCAGTGCACAGAGGGTGGTATGTGAATTTCATACTAAAGAAAATGTTCAAGATGCATCTCTCAGAAGGTAAAATGATATGCACTTTCTTTTGGGATAGGAAAGAGGTGATCGTTCTGGATTTCCTGTAACCTAGACAAACCATCAGTTCTGACTACTACATCACAATGCTGACTAAGCAGAAGGCTTAAACTTTCAGAGTCAGGCCAGAAATAAGGCAGCCTTTCTCATGCAAGACCATAACACAAGGCTCCATACCATTTTGAAGACCATGGAACACACTCATATACTTGGCTGGAAATCTGGAGTATGTGGTGAGCATGGTAGGACAGTCTGTTCCAGTTAATGAAAAATGGACTGTGTGGGCAACATTTTCCCAGCAATGATGCCATTATAGCAGTTGTGAAACAGTTGTCATTTCCACTGGTGCAGATCTTTATAAGTGCAGCAAGTAGCTCTTGTTCATTTTTGGCAAAAATACATAACTAATGGTAATGACTATGTTGAGAAAAAGTGCTTTATAGCTGAGAATTTGCTCTATCAAATAGTGTCATTGGTGTCATTATGTTCTTTTTATCTGTTGTAGTTTCCATGGAAATAAAAAGAAGGCATTACTTTCAGAGCTATCTACGTAATTATTACCAATGTTTGGAAATCTTAAAATCAAACTAGATTATTTAATGCTGTCTGCTTTTATTAGCATTTGTTTGAATTCACAATGGTCAGCTTCTGCACATGAATATCCAATGCAAATCTTGAAATCTCTGTGGAGGTCAAAATTAGATCCCACTGTGACTAATCTTTAATGTATGCATTATAACTGACAGTAGAATTCAAGCTAGTCTTCCTTCACTGCACAAACAAGAAGGATTTCTATGCTTATGAGTGGAAACTGCTCACACTTTTACAGAAAAATACTGTCATATGTCAGAGATGATTTTATGGTTCATTTGCATGTGCCCTCTTGCTAAGACCCTCAAATTTCAATGTAATCAGAATGTTTTTCCTTATTTCTCATTTTAGGAAAACATGTGTTTCTTTGTATACATGTCTCACAGAGAAATGAAAGGTGGGTCGAGCAGACGGCTTCCTGAACCTCTTGGAATGTGCCCAGCTGCTGAAGTCAATGGTCAGGAGATGTGGAATAACCAGAAGAAACAAATGTGCTGTTTAGCTAACAAAGGAGACATCTACCTTTGATCCTCCCTTTGATGCTCTGTAAGTAAAGCTACCCTTATTTCAGTACTTGCTCATACTAGTATTGCCCCTAACGTAAACCACAAACAGCAGGAGAACAAAGCCATCACAGTAGCTATGAGATCTGTTTAGCAGCTGAGGTCTCTTCATGCCTGTGAATTGAAAGCAGACAGCAATAAGTATCATAAAGACTGAACTACGAGTGAGAGTCCAATTTACATTTAATAGGAATTATTAGGCTTCCATGGCTTGATCTTGGTGATACAGTGAGTAAATGATGCCATTTCACTGATTTAAAAGGAGTTCCTCTTTTATCTGGAGCTAGCCAGCACCAGCTCTGAAATCACCAGATTGCACCCTACTTATCTGACAAATACTTGTCTGACTACATCCTTAAGGCATAGTTAATCCATGTGTAGTCACAGCATTTCAAATCTTGCTTGAAGCTTAACTATGAGGGCAGATAATTGAAAATGAGTTTTTGTACATCCTTAAAAGTTTACAAGGAACTGTCACCATGTAGGAAGATTTGGCTGTTATTTCCTCTGAAAGACTATGGTTATGGCTTTTCTCACCATAAACTGTATGATTTTATTTTCATCCCTGATGTTTTATGCACTTCTCCATTGATCAACAGTTAAGTAGTAGAAGCTGTTAATATTACATTAGAAGTTTCATCCTATCTCATGGGCTTTTTTTCCAGTTTTATTCCACTATTTTCATGTGAAAGCATGGATATAAGCACTCAAGAGAACAAAAGATATGCAAAATATCAGAAGTAGGACATTTGTGGATGATCTTCAAAACTATTTTTTTCCTCTACATAAAGCAACATTTATGTTACTTTAAAAATGGATGTATAGGAAGCCTTTCTTGATAAAATAAACAAAAAAAAAAGAAAAAAGAAAGAAAGAAAGAAAGAAAGAAAGAAAGAAAGAAAGAAAGAAAGAAAGAAAGAAAGAAAGAAAGAAAGAAAGAAAGAAAGAAAGAAAGAAAGAAAGAAAGAAAGAAAGAAAGAAAGAAAGAAAGAAAGAAAGAAAGAAAGAAAGAAAGAAAGAAAGAAAGAAAGAAAGAAAACCACATCAAAATCATGCCCAAAAGTTTGCTTTGAGCTCTCTTATATGCATGACGTCATCTGCTACCTGAAATTAGGAAAACTAGGAGGACAAGCAGTTTCCCTTAATGGGAAAAGATGGCAATTTCTTCAGCAAATAGCTCTATATGATGGCAGTACAGCTCAGAGAGAGGGAAAAATTGAGGAGAATTATACTACAGAATCACCATCTCCCCCATGGGAAAGAGCTGTCCATTAGACCAGTTATACTGACTGAATTTGACAAGTGTAGTATACATCTATGCTAAGGATTAATATTTTTTTTCAGATTTAGTTACTAGGTGCATTAGGTTTATGATTTGCATACCTTCACTTACTATTACTGTCCTTGTTTATTCTTCAGAGGTCACTTATTACATTGCAAATGCAGTGTAACATACGCTGTATATGGTTTATGGCTATAAAAAAGTATGCCACTACTTGTTTTTATCTGTGAAGTTCTGAGAAGCTACTTAAAAATGCCAGTATTGTATTGTAGAAACATGTCTAATAAATTATTATGGAAAATTGGTGCTCAGATCAAGTATGACAATAATGCTGTACTTTCTTATGTTAAAGAGGAAGCTTTTCAGCACGATATTAATAGATAGTATGCAATGGTAACAGCAGATGTTCTCTTCTTCTGACCCTAAATTTTGATGAGTTCACTGTCTCCCATCCCTGTAGATCTCTGTATGTAACATAAAAATAAACATGTCCTCGTAATGTAAATAATGACAGAAACTGCTAAAGCAACACTAAAAGGTATTGACTTTTCTTACTCCAGTACGTCTGAAGTGAGTAGGCCTGGATGATTCCAGAAATTTAGAGCCATCTCTAAATTTTTAAGTTTGAAGTGAAATCTCAGAATGTCTCAGTGTAGGTGTTCTATAGAAAGGGACAGCACAATGTACCATAATCAGCTACCTCAGGAAAAACAATTATACCTAATTAGTCAAAATCATTTGTTTCCACAGTTATTTTTAATAAATGCAATTGCATTAAATTTAAATCAGGGCCCAGAAAGTCACATAATTTAAATATCACCATGTCTTAGAGAATTTGGAGTAAATAATACATTCAGTATCTTTATGCATCATAGTCACCTCTAGTAATGTTGATCTTTCAAAATGCTGACACATACAGTTTTGAAATGTAGTTAAAGGATAATATCATTATTCTTTGCTTTGAATTCATAGAGAAAAATGGAATGTCAATTTAAAAGTGTGACTACTACTAGGATACAGGATTAGATTCTTAGTCCCTGAAATGCCTGTTCTCATTGTTCAATCAACAAACAGCCACTTTTGCTAAAATAGATTAAAGAAAAAGGCCAAAAGGTGAGTGCCAGGCTGATATCTGTGGTACAAGAAGATGCAGAGAAAACAAGCTAAAAAAACATCAGTTAGCAAGTGGTCTTAGTAAAACACATATAAAAAGTAACTATTCTCCTACTAAATCCAGAGACAATTCTTTAGTCAAGTGCAATTGTGCAGTTCATTTTGATAGGACATAAATAAAATTTAAATAAAGGTGAACGTCACAGTTAAATTTAGCATTTTATGTCAAAACACTACTTACTGGTGCCATTGGTACCCCCAAATTAAATTGGCTTTTTGTTGATGAATCATTCATAAACCTGATTTGTGTCAATACATTAGTACTGTGTGTCTTTGATACCTGGTTCAGCTGAATAATTTTTAGTCACTGCGCTGTTAGGAAACTGCTCATTTTCATTAATCATTATTTGTCAATTGCTATTGGTCATACATTCTTATTCTTGATTAGCTGACTGAAACTTTAACATAAGATAATGAGTTATGACTAAAAAATAATGAATGATGAACAATGAACAATATATTTCCAGTACAAATTTTGGAAATACTGGTGATTCACAGAAACTGTTTTGAATACTACAAATACTGGGAGACAAATATTTGGAAATCTCTTATGTCTCAGTAGCAAAAATAGCAAAATATCTATGGTTGTTCATTTGTGACTATATTGCAAATGTGTTTCTTGCATCATTCCACCAACTCAAAGCTCCTCCTCCCCTCCCCTCCCTTCCCCTCCCCTCCCTTTCCCTCCCCTCCCCTCCCCTCCCCTCCCCTCCCTTCCCTTCCCTTCCCCTCCCCTCCCCTCCTTTAATAAGCAGTAAGTTAGGCATGGGTGTCATATATCATGAAGAAGTCAAAAATAGAAGGTCGTGACTTTTATGACTTTGTATGACATTTTAGTTACAGAGACTAAATCCTATATACACAATCGTTTTCCCTTCTATTAGGATCAAACAAATTTAAGAAACCCTGAAATTAACTTTTTGGAGTGTTTTGTACTAAAGCTGAAATACCAAAGGAATTAACTTCAACTGAACTCAAAACTAACTTGAGCATTGTGTTCCCTTATAGGACCAACAAGAGGAACTGAAGTAGAGCATGCTCTATTTTCATCAAATCCATTAACAGGCAGTGAGATTCTTTCTGTTTCTGAGTACTCCTCACGAAAGATGTTATAAACACTGAACCTGCCTATGTTATCTGCATTTTTTTTTTGTTACCCCATGGATTCTTCTCTGAAATCTATCAGTTATAAGCTAAAAAGAAGCTTGAGGCATGCAGAGAAAAATCTTACTCATTGGAGAGAAATCTGTGGTGTTCGCGTATTTAGGAAATAAATTTCAGGAATCAAGTCAGAATTTAAAATAAACCTATACAATGGCTGCGCTTTCTATGCTGGTCTTTGTTTAGTCAGGTAGATTTCATTCCTGCTCTTTCCCTTCACAGACATTTAGAATGGCTCCTACGAGGATAAATCACAGTGGTTTTTTCACGTAGAAAGTTAACACAAACACTAGATAACTTACAGAGACTTCAAAGGAAAATGATAAAAAAGCTTTGAGGGCATAATAAAAAAAAATCCTCAGCACTCCATCCTCATCACATTTTCTCAGCTCAATAAGTAACAGACATGCTTAAGAAATTTTGGCCGAAGAAGACTGAGTGAATTTTCAAAAAACATTTTGTTTTCAATTCAGTTCTAGAAAAATGAGAGTGGACATTTCTCTAATCTTAGGATCAAAATGGGTATCCTACTGTTTCTAAAATGTAACCCTGGAATTCAATGAATATAAATACAAGCAGTGAAACACTCTGACTTTGAAAACAAAATTGAATGCTTTTTTTCTTTATTTAATTTTAAAATAACAGTTATTAAAAATAAATAAAGCTTTGGTATGACTGTGGAGCTCCTAACAAGGAAAATGAAAGTCCAACATGATCTATTTTTTTTCTGTGTTTAATACTAAAACACCTGCCTCACTTGTATTTCTCACTTGCTCTCTGTGGAATTTATTATTCAGTGTCTTAGACCCACTCACATATCAGGGCAAGTATTTTGCATTTATCAACAAAGTGTTTTTAATAATATATTTCTGAAGTGATCAAAGATTAACACTCATAAAGGAAACAACTCATGAAGAATTGATAATAATTCTTTTATGACTCATGGCTTGGATTGACCTGCTGTTTTCTAAGTGTAGTTTCTGTTGCAAACAGGAGCAAAGAAGTTTAAAAAGCAAACTGGGACTTCTAATGTATCTCTTATAACCACACATTTGTATTTTTGTTATAGTTTGAGCTGAGGGCCATCAATTTTCTGCAGACAGCCTGAAAGTTCCCACTGCTCCTGAGAGCTGTCTGCTCTGAATTGTCTTACAAACATGATCCTGTAGATGAGGACAAAGTAGACCTTCACACTTCCTCTATCCTTTAAAACTTACAGTAAATCTGAAATTACAAATTACACTTATTTTCCTGTTTTCTATCTCTGAACTTCTGCTCTTTTCTCACATCTTCACTCAGATGCAGACATCCAAGAGGAGAACAAACATCTAGGAAACTAACCCTGAGAAACTCACCATTTTTTCCACTGTTATGAAAAAATGTGGTCTTCTCTGATAAGTTCTGCCAGTAGTGGAGCAATGTCTGTATCTAGGTCTATGGGCTATTCATGCAAAAATGTGCTGTTGAATAGTGTCAAAATAGATAAATCATGGAAAATATAAACCATTTGTACAGCTCCATCTGATGTCCCACGCGGTAGGATAGATGCAAACTGCTCAGAGTAAAGGAGCAATCTGGTACAATATCCTTTGCAAAGAGGAGGTATAGAAGAAAGTTGGTATAAGTGGAACTCACTAAAAAAAATTTTTTTTGAAAAGACAGAGGACAAAAACAATGAAAAAACTCTTGGTGGTCTTTGTTTCTGGGATTCAGTGAGAATTCTGGCTATTGGACTTTCACTGTAAGTTTTACTGCCTATGGAAGAGAGCAGAATCCACTCTCTACTCTGTATTTCT
Source organism: Cyrtonyx montezumae (assembly GCF_038088225.1). Lineage (NCBI taxonomy): Eukaryota > Metazoa > Chordata > Aves > Galliformes > Odontophoridae > Cyrtonyx > Cyrtonyx montezumae. The sequence goes on along the minus strand of NW_027072089.1, from coordinate 33,190,190 downwards.
TCCTTGTCCCAGATCTCTGCAGATTTTTTTTTTCTTTTTAGGTTTTAACATTATTTTTCTAAGCAGAAAAGTGATCAGGCCCCATCTTATCTAATTAATTAATTAATTAAAATGTAGCCACCTGGTTATCTGTTTTGATAGAAATCAGATCATTGGATGTCACATCAATCTGCTCCAAAATTCTGGTTTCCAGTGACCTTTGAATACTTGGAGGTATGATCAAATATGAAGTTGTTTCTGCCATTAGAACAATAATGCTTGCACTTTCTCATACACAGAGTCCCATGAAAGAATACGGAGAAGTAATTTGAGTTGCTTTACTTCTCTTCCATTATCTTTACGTGTGCATATTTCTAAACCCATAAATATGTATTTACATGTATATTGTTGATCATGTGTATTTTTGTATGTATGTATATGCTTATATGTCCAACACCAATATTATATGTTCATAGTCATTACAGACATTAGGCTAATTCAAAGAACAAAGCCTTCACTGATATTGCTGTTTCACTGTAGTTGGTTTAACAACCCCTAATGGTATATTCATGAGTAGATAAATCAATAACTGAAACATGACTTAAATATAAGTAGATATTTCTTCACATGTTCTTTAAAATAACATTTTTAAAAGAATATTAATGTCCACATCCTCTTTTTGTACTACTTGGTTTGACAGTGTGTACCAAACATAAGTCACATTGGCAGTATTGAGTGCATTTATTCCCATAAGTTTTAGATATTTCAGAGTTCTGGGCCTGAAAAATATTTGAGCTGGAGGCCCCATGGCAATTTCAAATACATAAGCTCAAGGCAAATAATAAGGAGAAAATACTAGATCAGGGAAACAGAGCTGAAAGTCTTGGTTTGAGCAATGCGGGATAGAGAAAAAGAAAACAACCAGCTGAGAAGCTCTGAGGTCTAATTATGAGGGATTTAGAGTTTCTGCCCTTATCTAACACTGTAGGATGAGGGAACAGTTCCCAGCAAACAGATCCTCCTCTATACTTAAACTACATTTCAGCTCTGGGATGGGATAAGTCCAATTTATGCACTGTTCTCCCCATTCTACTCTTCTATAGGAGTAAAACTGAGGGATTTACAATGAAAATGTAAAGCAATCACAGAAAACTAACTTTGTCCCTAGTGCTGCTGATGTGTACAAGCTACACAATGTAGTTACCTTCTATTCCTCTATCTCAAAGGAGAGATTGCTTTATAAACAGAGAGCTTCAAAACCGAAGATTTGCCTTTCACATAAAACAACCTTCCCTTTTAATGGTAGCTCTCTTTCCCTGTGTTATGATCTTTTCCCACGATTTAAAAAACAAACTTGTTCACAAGAAATACAGGACTCTAGCTGCCCCCCTTCTCCTTTTGACAAGTAGGTTGGATGAGAATGTATTCGCTGTTCCAAGAATGAGATTAAGAAAATGGATACTATTATGTCCATTTTCACAGCCATGTTGTGAGAAATGTTAGTGCTTCATAGAATCAAAAAGGTTGGAAAAGACCACTAAGATCACCTAGTCCAACCATCAGCCCATTCCCACTGTTAGTGCAAAGTTGTGACACCTGGCAAGAAATCAATCTCATGCAAAGACGTACCTTTTGATGGTCTGCTAAAAAAATCCAGCAAAACAAACTGAAATTTAATCATAGAATCATAGGGGTTGGAAGGAACCTCAAGAGATCATCGAGTCCAACCCCCCTACCAAAGCAGGTTCCCTACACCAGGTCGCACAGGTAGGCGTCCAGATATCTCCAGAGAAGGAAACCCCACAGCCCCCCTGTGCATCCTGTGCCAGTGCTCCGTCACCCTCACCGTAAAGAAGTTCTTGCACACATTTGTGCGGAACTTCCTGTGCTGCAGTTTCTGTCCGTTCCCCCTTGTCCTGTCTCCACACACTGCTGAAAAGAGTCTGGCCTCACCACTTTGTCCCCCACACCTCAGATATTTATAAACCTGGATCAGGTCCCCTCTCAGTCTTCTTTTCTCAATCAAATTATATTCTTTTGAAAATTACATGCTCAGCTCTCTTTGAAGCCTCATTTTCTAAAGATTTTCACTTTAAAAAGATTTAGTGTATCTGTAAAGAATAATCTGAAGTATATTTTGTTCATTGCCATAATTGATATGAGCTTTAAAGATTGAAATTTAGAAGAGAAAAGCTGGGACTGACTGCAGAAATAAACTGAAGACAGAATTTATGAAACCTGTGATATGGTACAAGCAAGGAAGCAAGAAAACAAGAAAGCAAGCAAGGAAGTGTTCACTTCCTGATCAAGATTTCTCTGAAAAATAAAAAAAAAAGTGTAATCTTCTATAATCTTCATACCCTACTTTGTACAGACTCAGTGTTCCTGATATGTCCTGGGGTTTGCTACTGAGTTTTGACGGTGAAAAAGTCTTCAGTCAAAAGAAAAGTCATTGTACCTCCATTTGGTTGAATACATAGATTCTATTCAGCTACGAGGAATTAAATTCTAGCAACAAAGCACTCTTCCATATTTTCCTTATGAAATCAAAACATGATTATATGCAATTTCATTGTCTTCCTTGAATAGTACAATATGCCACTTAAGATTTAAGGATGTAAAAGTTCTAGTGCAAATAAATTCGAAGTGTTTTACAATGCTTATCAAAGACAGAAAATTGATATTATGTGTTTGACCAATAAATTTTTGCTGCTCAGATTTTTTGCATAGCATATTATACAATTCTTTCAAGGTAGTGTTGTACTTAAAACAAACAGCAACTTACTGCAAAATCTAAGTCAATACTTTATGAAAAATTCCTTCAGATACCTCTGGCATTTGTGATGTGATGCATTCTGATCACTGGCAACAACTCCACGAGGACGCACTAAAGGTGCCGTGGACATTTTTGTGCTATACAAAAGTAACAAACAAGGTATGTAAGCATCTGTACTGAATATGTGCTTCCAGTGAGTACTGCTAATAGGCCACTATGGCATCGTGCCATCAACAAGAATTCAGGGGGTAAAATGCATGAGATTAATCTATCATGTTTTTCACTTTCTTGGGTGAAAAAGTCCTGGCCTACTAGTGCCCCCATAGCTGGAGTTATCAGCATTCTGCTTCACACCTCCAAGGTCAGGATTAATTTCCTTTTTTCAATACTTTTACCTATGAAGAATGAACTAAATAAATGGAATTGACAGATAAAGTATTTTATGAATAAATTAGGAAGTCCTTCCCTCCTGTCATTGTCACCCCTTGAAGTGACAGATTAGCTGCTGATCTGAAATCTATCAAGTGAATTCTTGAGGTAAAACCCTCCTGTCCTCCCCAGAGAAACTCCTGGCTAAATAAAAAACAGCTCTAAAAAGATTTTTTTTGGGGGGGGGGGATAAAACTGGAATAAATGAGGAACAATGGAGCTGAAGGTCTCACTCCACCACACAGACTCAGCCCTTACAAAAGCATTTTGTGTTAGCATCTGCAATTCCTTTTCTTTCAGCAAAGCAGGATTTGCAAAGCCCAATAAATTCCACAGATATTCCTACTAGTTCATATTCACTAAGTTTTAACTAAGAACTAAATCTGTGTTTATTCACACGGAAAGTACTTGGGTCTTTATTTCTAACTAATTCACTTTATAAAGTTGTCTACCTAATGTTTAAGTTGTTTTACAAATAGGAGGTTCAAAGTTGAGGCTGCTTCTTCATCTTCAGTGTACCTAGCTAGGTCTGTGTTCTGGCACATATGGAATGTAGCATCATGCATTGATCTAACACACTCAAAATGTGTAGACAGGAGGGAACAAATTAAGGGCAAACTCCTCAGATCTGTTGCACATGGATCAGAGATAAGCAGTACAAATTAGAGCTTTTCGCAGCTGCAGTGCACAAATGTTGCTTCATGAGTCCCCCTCCAGACTTCAGAGAGAGGCTGTGCCAGTTGTGCAATAACATCCTCTTTGGGCCAGGCAAATCTCTGAGGGTGTGTGGTCTGGCTAAAAAAGACCATTTTATCTTTCAGGTCTTCACTCCCATTAGACATTTGCACATGCACACTTCGCTGAACATGAGACGGAATCAATACATGTAGGCCTGGCCAGGAATGAAACATGAGCACTCAATAAAATAAAGAAAGAAAGAAATATGTGTAAAGTCCCCAGACTGATGAAGAATTAAAACTGCTTCAGAGTGGTTTTACAGGTTTATACATAGATCTTGTTTAATTTTTCTGTTAATTTCCTCTGTTGTCTGCAATTTGCTTTTACTCTAATTGAAATAAAATATTAGTCAAGGTTGCTGTATTTATCCTTCATCATTAAAGCAGGAGAAAGTCACTGCATGGGTTAATGAAGGATTTTCACCCCCCTTTAATGTTAACAGTGGCTGTGAATTTAGATTTCCATGTGATTAAGAGGAAAGTTGTACTGCATGCTGAACAACATGTGAGGCATGTCTGCTCTCGGTCTAAATATTATATCATTTTTTGTTGGTAACTGTGATAGGTTCTCTAACCAATGAGATTCACAGAGCACTGTCACCTGGGAGTCAAAGAGACAGAGGCTATTGCTAGTGAGACAAATGCTGTGAGATTTGTACCTACAAAACATGTAATGTGTTTATTTGTGTCAGCCCGAATATTGTTTCTCATGTACAGGAGGGAGCAATCTCATGTTTTGTCTTTGAAATAAAACACTCTGAAACAATCAGATGTATTGAATTGATTTCCAGATATGACATCAGTGATTGGTGTGCTGCTAGATAGGTGTTCACGGTGTTTATGCTCCAGTAATCTGCTCCTGGGAAGAAATCCATCATTTCAGTGCTCTGAGGCACCTGGGCACCAAACTCTGAGAGGGATTTTGGGCTCCTGTCTTGGAAAGGGTTTTGATCAAGTTAGTGGCTATGATATGGATATAGCAGTCACCCCTGTCTTTAAAGAAAATTCTGGAGCTCTTGTGAATATACAGAATAGCTGAAAATCAGATTATAAATTACCAAGTCCAAGGTCATTTACAAAGTCTGAAGCAGGCTTAAAACAAGTGCCTATGGTAAGGGAAAAAAAAAAGAACCCTTTCCTCTTCCCTCATTGAGTATTCCTCATTGAAACCATTGCAGGTATAGCCTGGACTCCTCCTGGCTTGTAAATGTAGTTGAAATTAATTTGGATCATAAGACTTGTGTCTTTTTTATTTATGAAAAAATCTCTCACCCAGTATTTATTCTAGAAGTGTCACTATTGCCTTGTGGCATTGTCACCAGAAGACTACTGGATACCCAGGCTGTTGCATTTTTCTCATTCAGCTTTTAAAAAGCTTTATTTTTTGTACTGGGATAAGTGTGTGACTAGATAATAGTTTGATACCTTTTCATGATAAAAGACTCTTTTATCACAGAAATATGCCCTTATCTATTGACACTGTTTGTGAAAGAAATACAACCATCCAGAAAGATAGTGTCTTTTGTTTTTTTCTTAATTCTTTAGCTGAAAAAGAGACTAAAATACACCGATATACAAATAAATGTCCCAGGCTGGCATCTCTCTGCCTAGTTAAAACTTGATGTTCATAATATTACTGAACCAAAAAACAAAGGTGGGGGTTTGAGTTTCTGTGGGTGAAGCACAGCACCTCAGATATCATCACATAATCTATTCACCAAATTACTGCAGATAAGAGACTTTTCTTTGCATAAAGGGCATTAAAATTCCCTCACAAACGTATTTTTATCCCAAAACACTGAAGAATATGATTAAGAGTTCAGTATATGGCATATCAAAGAGAAGGGAGGATACATGGCCTCATTCACATGCCCTTGCTTCTAGAAATTTGGAGCCCTCTGGTTTTTTGCAAATGTGCACATAGACATTACTCAGAAAGCTGTAGATTTCTCTTTGCTTTTGTAAACTGCTTTGAAGATGATGATCTTATCTAGCTAAGACTTACAAACCAATGAAAAGCCATTTTTCTCAAAATACAACTTGTGATTTTTGTCAAGACAGGTGCCAGTGTTTGAATAATCAGATTCAGTCTTCTCTGTCCTATTTTTTATAACTGGAAAACAATAAAAATTTCTGTAGTTTGATCATCATCAAAACTGCACATTTCAAATAAAAGAAGGCCCTAATGTTGACAAAAATGCTCATCTAGCCACTGCTGAAATTATAAAACTCACTTAAAACTCACTAAGCCCCCATCATTTTAAAATACAATGTATGCATTATAAGCACATTAATGTTGCTGTTGTTGTTTTTGTGAGTGCAGAATGCAATTCCAAGGTGTTGAAAGTACAATTATATGTGTTTGAAAAGGTAAAATGAGTGAAATCAAAGGGGCATAGTCTTACTACTGTAGTCTCTGGAGGTGCACCTCTGTATGAGGCAAGCAACATTTGGATTAGAGTTAACAAAGGGGAAGATTAAGGACCAGTATCTTACTCAGGGAAGAAAACTAAAGATGGGTGCAAGTCTTTCCCAGTCCTATTATTTTCAACAGGAATAGGTCTCTGCACTCAGTCTGAGTCTCCACCAGGGTCCACTACGGCAGAAGTTCTCTGTCCCTAAAGATTAGATTTGAGCTGTGAGAGCCAAGTCAGTTTCATATTTAGTTCACCCTACTCACTGGAATGTGTTTTCAAAGATAAAAAGGATGCTGATATATGATATATAGTGATCAAGCTCTGGACCAGTGTACAGAAGGAGCATAAAAAGTGAGCAACCATCAATGTTAGGAAAAAAGGACCCTTAGGAATTATCTAAAGGTCATAGAAAATGAATAAATATTAATGCACTTATCATGCAGAATCTGAGAAATGTGCTGTTATGACTGAAATATTATTCAAAGACAAGTATTGTAATTAAGGTTTCTCTTTTCCCTAGGCAGTGATAAAGAAATGCTGGGTTTATCCTCAGCCTTTAGCCAACAAGTGCTTCCTGCCAACATCCGCATCCCTCCCCCCATCTCTTTAATTCTAATGTGAGTTCTTAATGCAATAACCCTTACAGATTGAATGAATAGCTAGTTAATTCTTCAAAACTGTAGCATTCCTGTTGCTAAGCATTTAATTTCCCCCCACCACTTTTCTCTTACTTCCAGGTGCATTCCTGGGCTACCACGTTGCTTGTTTGTATAACCTCTTGAAGTCAGAAGGCTTAAGAGCCCCTAGAGTTAATACAAAATGTATGAGTGTGCCATATCTTGAAATTCCTGCTGTCGGAAGTGCCGACTCGGAAGGAAGGCAGTAAGCCCAAAGGGAAGAAGCGTAGAGAAGTCCCAAAGGACAAAGGGAGAGATGGAGAAAGCAAAAAGGAAGATGAGGCACTTGAAGCATAAAGAGCATAGGGGATAGGGAAGACCAAAGAGGAATGAAGCAAAGGGCTCAGCTGAGGGCAAAGATGCTTGAGTAGGGATACAGACCTCACTGAATGATGCTGACAGTGTCATCACCAGCTTCAATATTATTCGGGTGTCCATCTCCCTGTTTATTTTTTTTTCCATAAGTGATCCAGGATGGCACAAAATGACTGCAGGCATTGAGTCTTTGTGTTTGGCTCCAAATGGCACAGAAGGCTCTGTCCTTCCCCACCCACACATGCTCTGAGCTGGCAGTCTCACACACAAAGCAAGATAAGTTGTAAGTCACATATAGGAGGACACTTCTGACACAATTTCTGCTGCCTGCCTCATTATAATGGTGTGATTAATAATGGCTATATAAGTGCTGTGAGCTGAGGGAATGTTGGCGGATAGCAAAGCTATCAGATGGGCAGAGAAGGTAGCTTCAAAACCTCGCTTTTTTAAAAGGTTTGTAACTTTTCACTTGCTGAAATCTTAACTGAGATAAAGCTCAGAAACATACTGTTTTAACCCTAGACTTTCAGAGAGCAACTAGGGCAGAAACATGTAAGTAGATAAAAATGTCCTCCCCATACATAAATATGAGCAAGAACTTTCTCCTGTATGGGTTATGGCTGTCTTGCCATGTCATTCACAAAGCCTGATGATCACTGGTTTGGAAAGGAGAGAAAGAGTGAGACAAAGAGCAAAATTTGTTAAATTGCTGAGGCTCTTCAGGAGCCAAAATGTTACACTAGGATCCTAAAGTGCCAGCTTAGAAGTGTAAGTAAACTATTGTCACTGCCCCTGTTAATTTTCACCTTTCCTATTCACATCTTCCTGCTTTCTTCCTCCTCTGTTAGTTAGACAAACTTCTAGGGGCTGGGATCAGGCAAAAGTAGTGAAAACACCCACATAGAATCATAGAATCATAGAATTGCTCTGGTTGGAGAAAACCTTCCAGATCAAGTCCATCCTAACTCTACCCTAACTCTAACAACCCACCACTAAATCATGTCCTTGAGCACCACATCCAAATGGATTTTAAACATATTCAGGGATGATGACTCAACTACCTCCCTGGGAAGCCTATTCAGTGCTTAACAACCCTTTCTGTAAAGCCGTTTTTCCTGATATCCAACCTAAACTTCCCCTGGTGCAACTTGAGGCCATTTCCCCTTGTCCTGTCACCAGTGAGAAGAGACCAATCCTGCTTTCACTGCAACCATCTTTCAGGCATTTGAAGAGAGCAATATGGTCTCCCCTCAGCCTCCTTTTCTCCAGACTAAACAGCCCCAGTTGCTTCTCATAGGGCATATTCTCCAGGCCCTTTACAAACCTTGTTGCCCTTCTCTGGATATGTTCCAGCACCTCAATGTTTTTTCTGTACTGAGGTGTCCAAAACTGTACACAGTACTTGAGGTGGGGCTTCACCAGTGTCAAATACAGGGGGAGGATTACTGCCCCAGTCCTGCTCACCACATCATTGCTGATACAGGCCAGGATGCCATTGGTCTTCTTGGACACCTGAGCACACTGCTGTCCCATACCAAGGTCCCTTTCTGTCAGGCAGCTTTCCAGCCACTCCTCCCCAATCCTGTAGGGTTGCCTGGGGCTATTGTGACCAAAATTCAGGACCCAATACTTGGCCCTGTTGAAACTCATACAGTCTGCCTTGTCATCTATCCAGTCTATCCAGGTCCTTCTGTAGGGCTTAACTACCCTCGAGCAGATCAGCATTCCCTCTCAACTTGGTGTTGTCTGCAAATGTTCTGAGGGTGCACTCAATCCCCTCATCAAGATCACTGATGAAGATATTAAATGTACTGAGGCCTGGTACATATACAAGTAAATCCCCTTGCTGTTGGTTTTTTGTTTGTTTGTTTGTTTTTTCTGATTTTTGAGAAAGAATAGAACATTGCAGAGTTCAACCCATACTGAGATGTCTGACGTCAGCTCCCGAGAGCATTGAGAAATATGGGGCCTGCAAGATGGCAGCAGAGGACTATGTGCAGAGTTCTCTACATCAGTGTTGTACTGGAGGAAGACAATAATGGAGGAAGATGCTCTTCACCCAGCCTGACCTAGAATGTTTATAATTTTGTGGACCCAGCCTCTTAGGTGGCCCCCATATTAAGAGATATTAAAAGACCTGAATCCTGTTATAGAGCTTGCCTCAAAACAGCCAAAAAGCACAGCCTGTTGCTTCCTCAGCGTTACTTGTGTGAAGAGGCAGAACTACAGAGGAGTATACAGCACAATTGGCTTTCGATGTTACCGCTTTTGCTGCTGTACTGCAACAGGCCAGAAAGAGTCATTTGCTTGTATGACAGGAGAGATGTGATGCATGCAACAGAAAACTTTTTCCCTTTGCCAGAACACATGGACAAAACCCAAACACAAAAAACAGTAAACACCCTTTGTCATTTAAGTCTTCCTTGTCCCAGATTTGCTCAGCTGCTGTCTTTGGGATATATGATGCATGCCCTGCAACTCCCTGAGCATCTGCTGTGGGCCACTAAGAGAGACAGAGAAATGGGCTAAAGAGACCTCTGGTCTGAGCCAATATGTGCTTGGAGGAGGCAGTTCCTGCTTGCACAGTAGGCAATCCAGTATTTGTGTTGTCTGTGCAGCAAAATGAGAGCCCAGTTATAGCATGAGCTAGTATAACTGTGCTAGGTTGATGAGATTCTTATAGGTACAAATAGCACAAGCTCTACAAAATGTATATCACAACATATTGTTGGCAAGGACCCTCTGTTTTCTATGGCTTCTGGCAAAGCCAGTTCCCATGTCACCGAACAGCCATTCCTGCAATTTCTTATATTTGCTGCACAGCAGATGAGCATCTCCACTTCCAAGTAGACATGCACCCTTTCCTGAGGACTTGTGAGCTTTTCTTTTTTTGCTGGCCTCCTGATGTATGCACACTTTGGGACCATCCACTTCTGGCTTCCTGGAGCTATGTCTGTCCTGGCAGAGCCAGCAGATGCCAATCACAGCCCCGAGTACTGGCACTGAGTTGCCCATGTGGTTACATCACTGGCACTGCTCCTGATGCTGCCTGGCCTGGGCCAACTCTCTCTATCACAAGCAATGCCTAGGCACAGCTGGGTGTTAGTACAGGCCAAGGATGATTCCCAGTTGATGGTTTGAGGTTATTCTGGACAGTTATATAGGTATGTTTATGACTGGCTACCCAGGGAATGTACTCTGGCACTGCCGAGTTGATGAGCAAAAACATAGCCTGGACTCTCTTCCGAGAGAACAGTCTCATTCAAAGGGGAAAAAAACAACCAAGCTTCTCTGAACATTAGGTACTTTTTCCCTGCAATGGCAAATTCATTTTCTTGCTGTCTATCCTCGCATTACTGCAGACACTAATGACAGACCAGGCATTGGTGTAAGAATCTATGTTTATGGTAAGTACTTGGTTATCAAAACACTTAGAGGGTGGGTAGGTAGAAATAACTCCATCAGTTCTAGGAATGGCCACCTAGTTCTGTGCCCTAAATCTCAGGTAGAATCTAAAGTCCATAAAAAAACACTCATATGTTCCCACCTGGCACATGCCACTAAGACCTCCCAGGCAGCCTGCAGAAATTCAAGTTCTTCGGTGCAAAAGATGAAAACATTAAAATTCACAGTGTGCCTTAGAAAGGGAGAGCATGGACACTGCCAGTACTGAAAGATGAGGGAGGCACTGAGGGGAGGAGGAGGTGCAGTTTAGTGCAAAGAAGCTGGGGCAGAGGATGGGAAACTCACAGATGTCAGACATTGTGAAGTTAATAATGTGAAAAAGATTAACTCTCCTTCTGTCTGCGTAGCTGTGAAGTTACCCAGCACTGGATAGCCCCTCAAGTCATTGAAGCTGTCAGACCATCTTTTTTCTTCGTTCAGTAATTTCATTTCTTGCAAGGGAGAAGCTAGGGTATTGGACAGGAGAGGCTGCATGAACAGCTGAGTTCTGCAGTCCCAGACAACCTTACCTAGCTTAGAAATGCTCATCTGGTCCCGAATTCAGTCTTCAGCAGTGCTCAGAGAAAAGGAGCAGTATTTTTCAAAATCATATAAAAATATACTTTAAAAGTGGTGTTGGGTATAGAGATAGAGGTATGTACAGTTTTAGGAGGTGTCAGACTGGCAGCAGTGCAACAAATATGTAATCAGATCCCTTTGCAGTACAGCAGCTTGCCTCTGTGGGAAGCAGCACGGACAGGAAAGGTGCTGCCAAGGAGTTAAGAGAACTTATCCTGCAGGAGTGCTGCAGACAGAATTGCTGAATCATGGACGAGCTGTACCCTAAGAGCTTCAAGACTTGAATACTGAGATGACAATTGGAGCCTGAAATGAATGCAGGATGCTTAGCTGGAGAAGTAAGCAAACTAATGCAAAGCCAGAAAGCACAGAGGGGTGAAGCTACATGACTTTCCCTGGTCCATCTCACTGCAATATCAGGTGCAATACCTCACAGGAGCACAACACATGTCTACTATAACAGAGCTACAAACTCCTTTTTAAGAAGAAAAAGGGGAAACTGTTTTGCTTTGCTGAATGTATAACCACACAGCAAAAAGGGCTCAGCACAACAAAAGAAAAGAAGGAAACTAGCAATCTGCCATTAGTTTTGCAGCCCTAACATCATATATAAAAGTTATATAGTGGACAACTTGTTTTCCCTGTGCCTTTGTGCAGGGCTTTGGTATTGGGGTGAAGTTGCTTTTGTAGCTTGGCTGTTGAATCAAGGTCATGACATTTATCCCAAACACCTCCAGCATTAATTCTTTATTCTGTTTTGGTTTGAAAATGTGACAGCGCACACTGGATACATGTGGAAATAATGAAAAACTGTGGATCCTGTCAGGCAAAACTGTTCGTAGCACAGAGTACTGCTGCTTTAAGAGCTGGCTGTGCAGCACAGCGCATAAACAGTGTGCACCAGTCTAGAAAGAGATGGGCTGCAAATAAATTATTAAGCTTTTCTAGGAGGCGGATGGGACATTTTCACCTAGACTGCAATGCGTGTCATCACATACAGCAAAAGGATAAACAGGCTTGGGCCAACTTGATGAAAATTGATAGTGACTTACGCATCCCTATTCAAAACCAGTCATATCCAGACTAAGGCAGCCTCAGACAGCAATTTCCAGAATAATCCTACATAACACTTTGCAGGCCTTCCAAATCATTAGTATGTGTTGATTGGAAAAGGGTTTTAACGTGCTGATTCAGAGATTCCCTGTTTGCTGAATAATTAGAGGAGAAACATCTTCAGGTTATCTTTTTATATTCACTCTGTCCTGTAGCCCCTAAAGACGCAGAGATATTCTTGGAGGAGATCTCTGTTGCAGAAAGTCATCCTGCAAATTTTAGCTGGCTGTTTCGGTCTGATTAGAGGTATCTTTGCATGACAATATGATTTAGTCTCTAGGCAAAAATTTCAAATCGCCATAAATCCATTAGGCCTTTTTGAAAAATAAATAAATAAAGCACACAAAAAATGTCTCAGCCTACATTATGAAATATGAAAGTTAGTGCTGTTTAATGTAGGCAGTCTTCACCACTCTCCAATGGAGAATGCACACGAAGGTTTTTCTCCCAATGAAAATAGTGGATGGAACATAAAAGCATTGAGATGTATTTCAAAATAGTGTTTCAGATTTACATTACACAATTCAGAGGGATTCAGACTCCCATATTCTAGGTGATATGAATTATAAATCTCTTCTAGAATTCTAACCTTGGTGCCTTTGCTGTGATATAAAATTCTTGCCAACCTCTGCGGAGCCAGGATATGGAACAGTATGTTTGGAGCACACATAGCAAAAGATAACTAGTTTTAAGTTTAGAACACCATCCTTGCTTGCCATCTCAGCACTATAGATAGGACAATCCCTTAGCAACCACTTTGCTACTTTTCAAGGAAAAGAGGATGAAATTCATCCTTCCAAAACAGTGCTGGAAGGGGTCTCAACTGGTCACCTCATTCATACTCTGAGTGAACTAGGATCACTTATTCCTAAACCACCACACCTAAACCTGAGCTGTCCATAAAAATCTTCATTAATTGACATTTGACTTGCATCTCATTATCTTTCTCTAATCCATTTATATCTCTTATAACTGGACTTTTCTCATTTATGTGTAATTCAGATCTTATTTGTGCAAAGCAAGCTGATTTCTTCTGGACCTTCTTTTGGACTCAGAATAACTGCTCAGCTCCTTTTTATAATAAACTTTTACAGACTGAGATCATTCTTTTCTCCTTTCCATTTTGCTAATGTAAATAAGGTTAGATCATTCAACCATTCTTCCTTGGCTGTAATTACTAAAAACTGTTTGTTTCTGCTGTTTTCTTCTGGATTATCTCCAGTTGGTATACATCTGCCTTTAAAAGCAGTGCCCCAGATTGGATACAGTACTTCCACTGAGGTTTCTTCAGTGGCAAGTAGAGCAGAATAATTTCTTCCCTCTGTCTTACATCCAACACTGCTCTTAAATAGATACCAGCATGAGATTTGTACTTTTGTAGCAGCCTCATTTTGTTGAGGTATAGGAGTTTGTGGCACATTATAATCTTTTGATTCTTTTTCTGCCCTGTTTCTACCTGGTACATTCAAATCCAGATTCCACTTTCCTTTGTGAATCTGTTATGCTGATTTCAAACTGAAGATGCTCCCCTTTCCTTGAAATCTTACATATTCTTCCAAACATTGCATGTTTTCTGAAGAAATACAGCTTCATTGGTGACATCACTGATGACAGAACATGGTCAAAAGCAGACATCCTTGCTGGAAGTATCCTCCCATTTGGACTATAAACATTATTTTGTTGAGCTACAATTCAGCTGAACTACAGTTTTTTCAGTGGTTTCAAATACTAACAGGAAAAGGGAGCTTCTTTTAGAGGAATAAATAAATTCCAAATTCAGTTTCAGTATGACTCAGTTTGGTATCTCTACAAATGCAAGGAAATTTCACCCAGGCAGTTGCAGCTTCATTTGTCCCAATACAGCTGTTATTTTGAACAAATTTGCAAGTTTAGAGTTCTGAAGCTTCATCTTAACAGAAGGAATGTATTGCCTTTAGCCTGCATTGCTTTAAAAGACATAAGTTCTGAAGGTGTTGGTAAAAGTTAGGCATGAATTTTATGTGTCAATCTTGAAGATTTGGTCATGGAAGTGAACTGAGACCAGAGAATGTACAGTGGTGATATACTGAATGCATCCTATCCAAGAGAGAGTAATTGTTATCTTTCTTAATAAGCACTTTCTGCCCTCTGTCACTAACTATCTTAAAATGAAAGTTGGCCACTGGACAAAGGTTTGACGAAGAGGGAAGGACCAGAGCAAGATGTATTGTTATATATATTGTCTCTTTTCTAATATAACAGTATAACTAGGTTGAAGACAACCCCTGTGAACACTGAGAAATGAAAACTTGCAGTTTAGTGGGCAGTACTAGGACACCTCAAAATCTCTGTCTTCCTTGGTCAGTCACTTCTTGGTTCAGCAAAAGCAATCCTCCTGGTCCTCACCACTCTTAGACATTCTAAAGACTTAGGTGCAATCTGTAAAAGTGGAAATGAGGTAAAATCAGTATTGCTGTGCCAAGCAATAGCATATCTTTTGATTTCGTTTGAAGGGGGCTCTGGAAATACTGAGTTTATACACACAACTGGAAGAGAGGTTATGCTTACAGTGAAGTAGACTTTCAGCAGTAGATTAAAGCCATTTCTTTGTGTAACTTCATGTTTAGCATTGCTGCTGCACAGATCTATAAACATTTTTATCAACTGTTTTCTCTCCTGAGTCATATTGTGAATGAAACTGATACAGTGATCCTGGCTGGTCAGTCTTTGTTTTGGCCCTTTTCAATGAGTCTGAGACAACCTCAGCACCCCAGCGTATTATAAAAGCACTCAAGGAGACACAGAAAGCAGAAACTGCTGCTTGTGTTTTCAGATGTTCACTTCTTAATCAATTCCAGGTTTTGAGTGCTCATTTTCAGGGAGCTGCTGATGCCCTTAGTTACCATTCAGTCCAATTGGCATTGAAGCTTTTCAATGCATTACAAAATCAGGATGAAAGTACTTAGTCTGGAGTACCTAAAATCAGTGGCCACTTCTGGCTCTAGTTCAAATACAAAGTTGTATTATTATGAACCTTTATGTTTGCAGTTAAAGGAGAGGGGAGCAATTTATTAGCACAAAACAGATACTTCTTTGATGACACTTGTAGGAGCTGAATTAAGTACAGTCCTTCTCTAGAACAGGGGTAAGAGCAGTATCCACACTGTATTAGCCATAGAAGCAAGGCGTGTTGTGAGTGTAGGCTTTTTCCCTTTCCAGAGAGACCTCATGCTTAGATCAGGTAGTTACATCAATAGCAAGTGCTTAATAACTACTCTGGGCTGAACAACGCTCTTTAATAACAGGTGTGGACAAAAATACCCTAGAAGGAAATTCACCTTCTTATATATGTTATGTAAGCCAAAGATTATCTTTCGGCATTGTCTTTCTAAGCACGATGTGCCCAGTTGTTTAAAGAAAATCTGTGCTGATCAAAGAATTTCTCACAAAGAATAGAATTTAACAAAAAGTAGACCAACAGGAACTCAGAGCTCTACACTGCAAAACAGGAGAATTAGACCAGCTTGGTACCTTGGTACCTTGAGGCTGGCCTAACTATTTTCCTTCCTCATGAGCACTGCGCTTCACTTCACCTAAATGTGTCATGCCACTGAATCCTGAAGTTAACTATTATATTATTCTAATATACATCAAAGGCTTTTGGAGGCTTCCGAGTCTTCACAGTTTAATATGTTCATTTATCAGGTGCAAGTAAAAGAAATGAAAACTAATTAAATGGTTTTTAAAATTACCAATTATTTTCTATCTCAACTCATTGGACTGTTTCTGTGATACTTCAGAAACTGCAGTGTTGTGCTAAAAGAGACACTTGAGTACCAGTAGTTTCCAAGCTTTGAGATAGCAATTGGCTGGCATTTTAGTTTTTATTTAGAATGTGCTCTCATCAAAATTTACCTGGATATTCCTCAGTCCAGAACAGGCATTGCACTGACATAAACACATATAATTCCAGAGAGTATTGGAACACTTATTTACACTTATTTATTTCCAAGAGGCCAATAATCCCCATCACTGTTTGGATATTTTTTGGCTTTCTCTTTCAACACAGTTTCATTTACCCACTTGGATTATATACTGGGAATCTTGACCAAATTTTCTCACTTTTTTTTTCTGAGTTCTGATCAGGCAAAGGGGAAGTAAATCTTTTAAGGATCCACTTTGTAATGTAATTTAATTCTTTATAGTTTGGGAGCAGTTCCATTATTCTTTTGATTGCAAGATTTGAAATCATTTAGTTGTGGTACCTGATTGCAAATTGATATGACTGGATGTTGACTAACAGCCATGATCTATTTATGGTTTTAATGTTAGAACTCAGTTTTACTTTCCTCATGAAGTTGTATTTCTCATTATTATGAAGGAAACAAGAATAAAACTATGAAGAAAACACTACAGTATTTTTATGTATGCCTACATATACACATGCTCATCCCACCTAGATCAGGAACTTATACCAGTCAGTATCACAACACAACAGACCATTTTTCCTTTAGCTCAGGGTTCAGAAGCACACTTTAATGGCTACAAAAATGTGTGTGCCTTTCCTTCCTGCACTCTTAATCCCTAGAACAAGCAGAAGGCATTAATAACACTAAAGAATTACGCACTGATTCATAACTCCCATCTCACCCAAAAGTGAAAATTTCCACTAGTTACAAAGCATGTAAGATTCCATAAGAAGTATATCATGTTAGGATATTCAACACATTTCTCTTGTTGTATAAGCACCCCAGAAACTTTACAGATTTATGCCCAGGCCTATTGAAATAAACACAGGGTTCATTTCCTCAGCTGACCAAACGTAAGTATTCATCAATACCTCAGGCACTTTTAGGCAATTATGGTTCCGAACAACTTTACATTTCTGGTTAGTGAATTAACAGAATTGATAAAGTCAGGTAGGCAGCTGGAAATTACTTCTGTGTAATTTCTACTGAACTCATCAGCAAACAAAATATCTTCCTACTCAGCTGTCAACATAGTGTCTGAAAAAAAGCACTAAACAGTGATTCTGATTCAATTTCTCAGTGGGTGTATCTGCAGATAGAATTCCCTCTACTCTTCCTTAGCCTGACAGAAATATTTTCTTTCTTTACTTTTAGAACTCTCATGGTCTGAAAAGTTCTTTAGTTATGCTAAAACAGTAAGTTTTTGTCTGGAAAATGCTCTCTGTTATTACTTTGTTCAGTAATCTTTGATCTGTGGAAGAATTCTTTGGTATTACTCTGACTAACAACCAGAAGGCTTGGCCCAAATAGCACACTAAATGCCAACTTTGTGCCCTTTTCCTGCAATCATTGCACAGGAACACCCTGTGAAGAGGTCCACAGTGTCCCAGAACTTTATACACCTGGAAACAGAATGGAAAATATTCATGGAAAATACTAAATTCCCAAAGTTAGTATCGTATAAATGCTGAAATATAGTAACTTTGTCCTTACCCAGCACATTATGTGAGTGTTTTGGAAAGTTAGCTCCAGAAAGTACCTGGACATATCTGCTACAAGTGTATATAGGGCAATGGTGATTTGAATGACATGCCAAATGATCTACAGGATGGGGAAGCAGACCGAATGCAAGAGTGTCTGTACCATCAGAAACTGATTTGATGACTACATCAATTACTTTTGGCAATAAGTTTCCTGTGAGTTATCTTCTGATTGATCTTTTAGCCATTTTTTCCCTATCTATGCTTATTTTAGGAAGGACTTATGGTATGGTTTGGCTATCATAAACCATTCAAATTTTTACCCCATGTGGAATTTCTGCTTGTAGTGTTTGGATCGGCTTTGATTATTCCTTTTCCTTCCCAGGCATTAAGAGCTGTTTCTGAGCAATAACATTAGTCACAAAAGAGCTCCTCCAAACCAATCTTGATTTCACAGACACCAGATGAGAATGTAATTTCCCAAAAATAAGTCCCAACCCTTTAGTTTCTACACATTTTTTTGATCTCCAAGTTTATTTGAATTCTGTTGAGTTACTAATGCTAAACACACTGCTGCAGCAAGTTTTTGCATGCTAATGTGCCAGTCACTGATGCTATCTACATGAGATCTCATTAAAGAGCTTAAATACACATCTTTTAATGTTGCAGCATTTACAGATTCTAGGGAAGCAGAGTGTGGCACTACGTCACTTTCCATCATTCCTTGTTTTGTTCTGTGACAACATACAGTGGAAGCTTCAAAGTTAATGTATGTACCTTTTGGGGGGTATTTTTGTTTGTTTGATTGTTTGTTTGTTTGTTTTTGTAGATATGATGGTAATATATTTCTTTTTTGGGAGATGTCTGGAGAATCACAAGAAATGGACTCAGCATTTTTTTACTGCATTTGATATGGAAATGAGCACACACAATGTCTTGACATCTATGACAAGACATAGATGGAAGAAAAATGTCTAAGAAAATAGTCTGGAATTAACTAACTGAAAAAATATATAACAATAATAATTATTATTATAGTAAACATCTTGAATAGTTAATCAGTTTTAATAATAATAATTAAAGAAAAAAGACACCACTACACCTTTTCTTTCCTTACTCAATTTAATTTCCTTAATATAACGTTGGCTTATAATGATACCTTCCCTGCAGACTGTTGTAGAATCATCCAGAAAAGTAGATCAGATAAGAAGGGAAATGTAAGGGGGTAGGTGTGAAGCTTTCAAGATTTCTTTAGTCATTACAAAGAAGAAAATGGTGCATCCCCTTTTTTTCACTGCCTTTACAGGTCACCTTTAAATGTTCCTGTTGTCATCCATTCACATCAATTGTGAGCAAGCTATTATCTTTATGAAATCAAGATGCTGGGTTCAGACTCCAAATCCGAGTAGTGCTGTACATCGAGTAATCTTTTATGTATTTATTTGAATGCTTCAGCTACCAAAACTTAGACCCGACCAGCACTCTGACAATCAGGGTTAATTACTGTAATGCTTCTCTGGCAGGTCCTTCTTAAAACATCTTAGCAATATTGTAGCTCATCCAGAATGATGATGATTGTTACCTGTGCAGGACTTCATCAGCATATTACTTCCACTTTATGCAGATTGTGCACTTGCAGTTTGAAGTTCTCAAACCAATTTTTAACACAGATAAGTATCTTGAAAGACAGATTCTCCAACAACAAATCTCTGATTCTTAGCTTTCTTGATTTCTTGGTTTCTTTTGAAGCTCTAAGACTTTCCTCTCTGAATACCTTATTGTTTCATCAGTCTGAAGCTAGCACAACACAATATCCCACTACTCACTTTGAATACTCACTTGAAGTATATCACAGTTTGACTGAGTTTGTCTCATTTTAAATTCCCTAATGAGTTCCAGTCTGGTGGCAGGGAGGATCTTCCTGTCCTGCTTCATCATTGTTTTCTGTAAGGGTATCATAATGTTTCAGCACCTGTTTTGCAGGGTTTGATGACCATCCCTTTGCAATTCCAGTTTCTGGCCTTGTCCATGCAGTGTTTCGGATCTCATCACCAGTTCCTTAGACTAAAATCCTGAATGTCTGTAGACAAAGTGGGTGAGATAGAGACCTGCTAAAGACAGGCCTACTGAGGAATGCAGTTCCAGCATTCAGGATTCCATCTGCCTGGGAACTGTCCCCTTTAAGAAGTGCTCAGAGAATGTACTCAGAAACACTTGCCATAGAGTGGTAGGCTGCAGCAGAAAACAGTGCCTAGGCTCTTTCAGATTTACATACCACAGTACCCAACTTAGCAAAGCCAGTGCAATTGGTTTCATGCATCTTAGCATCTTAAGGTTCCTAACACTGACAGACCCAAGTTAGATACCATAAACTTTTACAAGTGAAAATAATTTGTTTTTTGACAATAGGATCTTAGAACATTTGTGAGATAAGTGAGCATCTGCTTGAACTTATCATGGAGAGTGCTGAGCAGAACCAAAGAAAGTCAGGCTAGTGTAGGTTAGAACAGCCCATTTGTTGCCCATGTATTGATCTAAACTGTGGTCGATAGAAATTATCAGTTAGAGGCTCCCTCAAAAACAGCTGGTAATGGCTAAAAGTTTCACAGTTGAGAGCAAATGTACGTTAATGTTGATTGTTTTAACTGTTTCAAAGGTAGGTCCCTTAATTTAGAATGATTCCCACCTGTTTGGTTGCCTTCTTGAACACTTTGTATCACCACTGCTCAACCAAGAACTGAGGATGTTACCCAGGAGTAGCACCATTCTGCATCTCCAAACTTATGAGCATGTTTAAGCTAGTCACATAATTATATGTAACATAACACAATGTTATCAAGTATTATGTTGCATCCCAAATGACCTTGTTATACTAAGCCGTTTTACAAGTAACCTGCAGATAGTATTGGTAGTTAATTTCCTGCTTATGAAATCCAATTCATTGCGTTCAAATCAAAGTACAAGACATAACAGATGATGCCATTTGGCTAGCTCACTGAACAGTCAGCCTTATGAAGCCTTTCTGTTATGCCAGTATACTAGATCAAAGCATTCAATCAGATGATAATTCCACTTCAACAACATTTATCGAATAAGCTAAAGCCAAACAAATGACCAATGAAAAGAAAGAATGAGAAATGACTGAATATTTGTGCAGGCAGAGTAATATACACCAACATCCCATTCAAAGACAAAGGAATCATGGCTATACCTGTGGATTTGTTTTGAAAATAAAAGTTAATTTAGTGGTGCATATCCATTTCTTAGGAAGCAAATGTAACGATGACTCATTTTTATGTAACAAAAAGGAATAAATAAATAAATGAATAAATACTGTCTTATATTCAGGCACAGTTTGATGTGGGAACTGTGGAATTCAGGCTGGGATTTTTAAAAGTACTCCACCCACTGCAATCCAATGGTGTTATTTACCAATAAAAGTCCAAGTGCTGTAGAAGCCTAAATCCTTCAAGTTCCTTCGAAAATGCTATCTTCAACACTTAAAGACTTGTTTGGCTTATACTAGATGATGGTTGTGTGATCAAGTCTCATTAAGGAAATCTGCAGGAAACTAGAGCTGTTCTGAAGGCATACACATTTTAGGCAACACAAGCAAAAATTTTATGATAGATTGATAGACAAAAAACCAGCAACCAGGTTAAGCTTCTGTGACTCCTTTTCAATGTTACACTGAGAAACATTCAGACCTCTCATTTTTGAGAATAAAGCACAATTTTATAGTCAAGTTCTATCATTTCTTAAGTCAGTTTTGCTCTCCTTTCACACTCCCTCTCTCTACAACCCAGTAAAAATGTCTCTTACTTTCTTTAATTATTCACAATTTTAACACAGTTGAATGTTTGAAGTAGCTGGTATATGGCATACTTGAAGATTTGACACAGCTTATTCTGATGTCATACAATACCAATGAGAGTATTATTCTTGAAAGCAGCATGTTTTGATAAACGTAGATAGATAAGTATAAAAAGATTTCAGTTAAAGATGCTGATTCTCCATTTTTGTGTCTTACCCAGGAAGACAATAAGATCAGGAGGAAGTATCTTCCTTGGTTTCCAGTAATATATATTGTTTTGTTTTGAGTGTTCTACAATAACTCAATAGAAAGGCAGCCCAGAAAAACAAAGCAAGTTATTTTTCTCCTAAAGAGTTAATGCTCCTCTACTTAACACCAGTAACTGATAGTGTGGGCTCTTTTTTCATGTCAAGAGAAAAGTATTCAGCTTATGCACCGGTACAAGAAACAGGCTAATATGCTTTTCACCAAGCTTGCGATGGACTAAGTACATGTAATCAATTACGACAGGTCAGCTGAACTTCGGAAACCTGCTCAATTTCCACCCTTGTGTGTATTCTTGAATCAGTGTCCTCTATAATGTCTGTGTGAGAAGCTATATTTATGTATTAAGTGGGAGCCTGGGGACAAAGGAAAGATATCTGGAAGCACATGTACATTTCGGGAACTATGCAGGCTATGACAAAGGATGGAGGAACAAAACATTTACTATGGAAGAAAGAATGAAACTCACACTGAGGTTTACTGTTACCTCACAGTAAATCTTGTTTGAATCTTTTTCTTTGGTTAATATATTAAAATGTGTCAGCTTCGAGTTGCTGTCCTTCAGAAGAGCCAGGAGAACTCTGAGCTCTGTGAATCCTTCAGTGAAGTAACCTGTAACCTCCCTAATAAAACTGTGAAGAAACAGGCTCACAGAATAACTGAGTGATAGGGATCTCAGAAGGTCCTTGATTCAACCTCCTACTCAAAACATGCTCAGCTATGACATTAGTCCATATGGCTCAGGGCCTTATCCAGTTGGTTCTTGCAGACCTCCAAGAATCTAGACTGCATTGTTTGGCTGTCTTCAGGATGAAGCGAATTTTCCTTACATCTAATCTAAAGCTCTCTTATGTAAATTTATGCTCACACAATAATTTTACCTCCTGCTACACACTGCTGTGAGCAGCCTGGCTCTGTCTTCTTGGTGACATTCTCATAGGTACTGGAAAACTCTGCATAGGTCTCAAAGAACTTTCTCTTCTCCATGACAAACAAGCTAAGATCTCTTAGTCTCTCTTTACAGGGCAATTCAGCTGGCAGCTTCAGATATGCTACTGGTGACTGCTTAAATTTACTTATCAGCAGCAGTATGCTCACCAGCACAGAATCACAGCACTGTATGGGGTTGGAAGGGTCCTCTAGAGATCATCTAGCCCAACCCTTTGTCCAAATCTTTGACAAGGTGGTGATCCTCCCCTTCTATTCTGCCCTGCTGAGGCCTAATCTGAAGTACTGTGTCCAGTTCTGGGCTCCCCAGTACAAAAAAGACAGGGATCTCAAAAGAGTACAGTGGAGGGCCACAGAGATGATGAAGGGCCTGGAGTACCTCCCATATGAGGGAAAGCTGAGAGACCTGGGTCTGTTCAGCCTTGAGAAAAGAAGGCTCAGAGGGGATCTGATCCACGACTATAAATATCTAAGGTGCAGGAGGCAAAGGGACAAGGCTGGACTTTTCAGTGTGTGGTGACAGGACGAGGGGAAATGGCCACAAACTGATGCATAGGAAGTTTTGCACAAATGTGCATGGGAACTTGTTGACAGTGCAGTGACAGAGCACTGGCACAGGCTGCACAGAGAGGTAGTGGAGTCTCCTTCTCTAGAGACGTTCAAGAACCATCTGGATGCCTACCTGTGCAACCTGGTTTAGGGGGGTTGGACTAGATGGTATCTAGAGGTCCCTTCCAACCCCTACAATTCTGTGACTCTGTGATTCTGTCTTCTTTATCTTAAAGCTTGGGACAACAAAGTGCCACTTGCTTTCCTCTGATCATATGATATTCTCATAGTTCATTCCACTCCTACATGGTTGTTTTTTTTTTGTTTGTTTATTTTTGCCATTTTTAGGAATTATATCACATGAACTCTACACAAAATTTTGAGTCATGTGAGTCTGAAATAGAACTTGTTGAGCTCAGGAAGTGAAAATACGCATGCTGGTTTGAAATGTCAATTATTTTGGAAAAAAACTGAGAGAGTTCTTCTCTATATTCATGTGTTCGACCACTGGAGTTACAGCTAAAACAGCATTAACTCGGTAACAGTCTATCTGAGATGTGAGGTATAATACCTCATTTTGAGCTGTCACAGCTCTAGGTGCCTGGGCTGTCCCTACAGCACACTGCAGTCACTTCTGTGCAGTGTGACCATATCAGTAGTTTGTATGAGATATATCTCAAGTGTGTTGTAATGCCTTCTGGGTAGCTGCTGGAACTAAGAACAAGCTAATATACTCTCTTCCTCTGCCAGCCTTATTAGTTTTAGAATGAGTGCTGTGTCGACTACAGTTTCATGTCTGCCAATCCAGAGATTTGTTTTTTGCAGTTGGCTCAGGGTGAGATCAAATCTAACCAAAAAAATAATCTATAGATGTGCCCTACCACAGTCTTGCAGTAAACTTATGCTATTAATCTTGCAGTAAACTTATGCTATTAATTAAAACTACTAATTTTTACCTTCTATACTGTTTTCCTATGCTACTGTTCCCTTCTTCTTATTATTGTAATTATAATATATTATATTATTATAGTATTTTTTTCTTAACTATTGGAGTATTTTTTCCTTCCTTGTTAATTGTTTTTGTCAATCTCTGAGCAAAAAAACAAGTTTTCACACTGCAAAATATATTCCTTTAAACCAGAAGCATATTCCGTAACATAACTTCACTTTCTTAATTTTACAGCCCTTTAGATTAATAACTCCCAAAGCCAAAAATTATGAAGTTTCCTATCAATTTGAACATATCTGCAAAAGAATTTAAACATATGGCCTGATGAAGACCAAACTCTTCCTTTGCAAGCCTCACTACAAATCCACAGATGTACATGCAGCTCATGCACAGGGCCATGTCTAATGGAGGCTGCTAGGCAGACTGAAAAGAGAACTAAAAAAAGAGGCTGGAGACACTTCTGCTTGTTAGAAATATTTTGCAGAAATTCTGCTCTTGATAGGGCAGCTCCTCATGGTTTACACCAATGCCACATCCTCAATTGTCATTTAAGTATTTGCTGGAAATCACGTGGATCTGCCACTGTATAAGCAGAGTCTTGTGCTAAAGAAATGCAGTCTATCTTTATTCCTAGGAAGAAAGTCTGATGTGAATTTTAACTTCCAAAAAATAATGAGTTATGTCCTGCTTATTAGCAAGAAAACCAAAGCTAACAGCCAAAATTGGACAGAAAACTTCTTCCCCTTCAGGGAAAACAGTTGCTATCAAAGCCACGCAGTTTTCACTTGATTTCATTCACAGAAAATATACTGTAAATTTCAAGAACTCTGCTGTCACTTGAGAGGAAAAGCTGCAGGTCAGGGTTTTAATGAAATAGAAAATACTGAATAAATGCCAAATATTTTGATGAATGTTATTCCACGACTATAAGACTTAATAATGTTAATACAAATATGTTAGCACCAAGTAAAAAGAAACCTGAATAAAATTCACATCACTTGATGAAAAGAAAGTGATGTTAATATTAGAGAAATAAAAGTTGAAATAAATAAGTGAAAAAAGCTATATATTTTGGTCCTTCTCTTATGCTAGCTATTATTATTTATAAGGTAAATGCAAGAGGGAGGGAGGAGTTGTACCCTCTGCTCTGTGCTGCGTGGCCTCAGCTCCAGCACTGGGTGCTGTTTGGGTGCCACAATATAGCGACATAAAAGTATTAGAGAACATCTAAAAGAGGGTTACAGAGATGGTGAATGGTCTGGAGGTGTATGAGGATCAGCTGAGGCCCCTTGGTTTATTCAGCACAAAGGAGCTGAGGGGAGGGCCGATGGCGGCTGCAGCTCTCACAGGGAGCAGAGGGGCAGCGCTGAGCTCTGCTCTGTGAGACAGCGACAGGGCCCGAGGGAACGGCATGGAGCTGTGTCAGGGGAAGGGCAGCTGGGGGTTAGGGACAGGGTCTGCACCACAGGGCGGTGGGCACGGTATAGATGCTCAGGGCAGTGGGCATGGCCCCGAGCTGCCAGAGTTCAAGAACCATTTGGACAACTCTCCCATAAATATGGTTCAAATTTTATCACTATGTATCCATAATCAACTGGTTATTAATCAGTGTTATCTGATTTTTACTTTTTTATTTTTTAAATCAGAACAGAAAAGAACACAACAGGATAGTTCAGTACAAAGTGACCTACAAATATCGTAGAATCCTAGAATAGCTTGGGTTAGAAGGGACATTAAAGATCATCTAGCTACAGCACCACTGCTGCGGGCAGAGTTGCAGCTCACAAGAACAAATATCAAGTCCAACTGCCTGACCACTTCTGGCCTAACCACAAGTTACAGAGTATTTTTAAGGGCAATATTCAAATTACTCTCAACCACTTGACCACTGGCATTGGGCTCAACCACCTCCCTATGAAGCCTGTTCCAGTGTTTGATGACCCTCATAGTAAATAATTTTTTCCTGATGTCCAATCTGACCATTCCCTGGTGCAGCTTTATGCTGTTCCATCACACTCTGATATTGGCACTGAGGAAGAACGCCCAGCATCTCCCTTTGTACTTCACCTCTCAGGGAGCTGCTGTGAGCAGTAAGATCACTAGGACTCCTCTTTTTCCAGACTGGATAGATCAACATCCTCAGCCTCTACTCATAGATATGTCCTCTAGCCTTGTTACCTGCTTTGTTGCCCTGCTCTGAATGTTTTCAGGGACCTTAAAATCCAAAGTGAGGCTACATCAATGCTAAAGATAACAAGACAATCACCTCTTTTAGCTGGCTGTCCATGCTGTGTGTGTAATGCACCTCAGAATACAGTTTGCTCTCTTGGCTGTCAGGGCACGCTTCTGGCTCACAGTAAGCTGCTGTCACCAAAACTGCCAGATCCCCTTCTGTGAACTGCTCTCCAGCCACTTGTCTCCCTGTCTTTATCTGTATTGGCATTACCTCATCCTAGGCATTTACCTTTGCTCAGTTTCATGCCGTTGCTGATTGTCCAGTGCATTACTCAAACTAGATCCTTCTGCAAGACCTTTTGTTCCTCTGGAGAGCCAACAGCATCTTCAACTTTAACCTTGTCAGCAATCTTGCTGAGGATGCATTAAATTCCCACACACAGAAAATTGATAAAAATGTTGAAATCAACCAGCCCCAGAACTGAGCCCTGTGGAACACCACTGGTGACTATTCACTGGCCGTATCTAGTTCATACTCACTACCACACTTTCAGCTCTTCTATTCAGTATAGAGTGAACCTGCTCATCTCAGAGCTGGACAGTTTGTCCAGAAGAATACTGAGAGAGATAGTGTCAAAAGCCTTACTAAAATCCGGAACAATTGAAGTTCTAATTTAAATATAAACAATAATAATAATTACCTGAGCTCCTATACAGCCACAAATATTTCAAAACTGTAATTGCAAATGTTAGCCCTTGGAGAAGTTCTAATCAGCCTCAGCAATTTTCATGTTTTACATCCAATCAGAAGTTTGTCTTTAAAACACTCCTTGCAAGAGATCACTGAGAAATTGAAAGACTAAAAATTCTGTGTAGGATGTTTTTGCCCAAACTTCCAAATCAACAAGAAATTTGTGAAAATCATGATGCATTTGATGAGCCACATAGGACTGAGACTTATCTTCTGAAATGATTTTTTCTGAATTGTTTACTAGATCCAGACATAGAAACAGTCTGAAATGCAGATATTGTTAGTAATAAGTTTTTGAAGGTTTTAGAAGGAAGGAGGTGATGTTTCCCATACAAATAGAGATGTTAAAGTGCTTTAAAGCATTACTGGGTAATAAAAATGTAACCAACAAGCAGCTCTGTAGAACTTGTCTTGACAATGAAAAGGGAAATAGAAAAAGCAGGATTGTGAGAATTTGTCTGCAAGTTTCCCATAGGAATCTGTAAGCGTTAGTTAAGGAAGGGCCTCTTCCTGTTGTTGCCCTGCAGCTCAATCAAATTGCTCTCTCAGGGGCTGTGATAGGCTCTGCATGGCCTCTTTCAGAAAAATCATCTTACTTCTATATCTACACTGGAATCTAGAGGTTCTGCTTTCACTAGAACTGATAGAAAGTTTTTTTCTCATTAGCAATTTTGGATTTGTAGACTAACATATAAAAATATTAATAAATGAAATTTGAGTATAGAAGTTGTCTCTGTTAAAAACAGCAAGAAATTAGACAGCTTTTAAAGCCTCTTTTCTGTATTTAAGCTCTTTTCAGCAGCAGCATATTTTGATCTTAATTGAATTTCTGTGCTGAATCAGCATCTGTTAATTTGTCTTGTCAGTTCAAGAGGCCAAGAATTTTGTTTTCTCTGCTCTCAGATGATGTCACTTGATATAGCAATCAGCTGAATGTCTTCCTAATTTCTCAGACCAGCTCTCTGTACAATAGTGAGCTACACCATGTATTTACATTCATCACTCTTCTTTTTCATTATGTCTTCTGTATGCGTTGCTAAGTATTTCAGTGTTTTGTCTCGAAATCAGTCTTGCTTCGACATCTTCATAGCTTCAGTAAGATCAGGTGTAGGACTCTTGTGATCTAAAATTCCTGTCTGAGTCAGCATTATCGAAATTTCTTTCCAGCTCTGGGATTCCTGCCAGCATTTTCAGTACCACTTAGCAGCTTTCATCAAGTAACTTTGAATACAAACATCAGCTTCAGCAGGCTTTACATCTTCCAGTTTGTGCAGATTTTATAATGCCTTTTGTACAGTGAAGAAGCCCATGAGGTAATAGAGCTGATGAAACAAAACTCTGGAACAGGCATAGGGTCTCTGCATCTACCAGCGATTGATGTTTGCATTCCTGTTTTTACTCTAATGCTTCTATTCATCTTAGATCATGAGCTTCACTTTCTGTCTTATCCATTAGTCACACTGACGTGGCATTTCTAACACGTTCATATGCAGACAAACATTCTTACTACCTTCAGGCCTCATCCAACCTCTTTATATGCAATGATAGCTGCTGGGAGTAGGCAATAAAGAGGATTCACCAAACACTTCCCAGGAGAAAACTCTTCTGTGAATAAAAGCTGCCAATTCCTTTAGTAATGTTTGCAACCTTTTTTATAAGCAAAACCAGCTGAAAGCATTGTTATTTGAAAAATATTCATAGAAAGGATGAAGCATCTACTTTTAATGGGAATAAATATTCAGGAGATTATTCACTCTGTATGAGTTTTAAAAAGCCTTTTTATTATTCTGAAAATAAGTTGGAGGAGGGAAGAGGGGAAGTAAAGACATGGTGTTCACAGATAACGAGAATGTAGTTCATCTCCTAAGTGTGCTGCTTAGGTTATCATGACAAATAACACTGTGTGATCACTCATATGATGAAGACAAAAAATAGCTACCATGGTTATGAATTTGCACATCTGCAAGTTTGAAATTATTTCTGATGAGACTAGCATAGGCAATGTGTGTCAGTCTAGCAGTGGTGCCCTCAGTCCAGCAATGTGCCACACAGCCCAGAAAGACAACCGTGTCCTGAGCTGCATCCAAAGAATTGTGACGAGCAGGACGAGGGAGGTGATCCTGCCCCTCTACTTCGAGGTGGTGAGACCCCATCTGGAGTACTGCATCGAGATGTGGAGTCCTCGGTACAAGAGAGACATGAACCTGTTGGAGCGCATCCAGAGGAGGGCCATAAAAATGATCTAAGGGATGGAACACCTCTCCTACGAGGACAGTCTAAGAGTGCTTGGGCTGTTCATCCTGGAGAAGAGAAGGCTCTGAGGTGACCTGATAGCAGCCTTTCAGTATCTAAAGGGGAGGCAAGGGTAAGAAGACAGACTCTTCAGTAGAGTCTGTGGTGATAGAACAAGGGGAAACGATTTCAAGCTTTAAGAACATAGATTGTTTGGATATAAGGAAAAAGTCTTTCACAGTGAGGGTGGTGAGGCACTGGAACTGGTTGCCCAGAGATACAGAGAATGCCCCATCCCTGGAGACTTTCAGAGTGAGGCTGGACCAGGCCCCACGCAACCTGATCTGGCTATGAATGTCCCTGTTCCTTGCAGGGGACTTGGACTAGATGACCTTCATAGGTCCCTTCCAACTCTAAGGATTCTATGATTCTATGAACATTGATAAATCTTAGAATCACAGAATGCCCTGGGTTGAAAAGGGCCTCAAAGATCATCTAGTTTCAATCCCCTTGCCGTGGACAGGGTCGCCAACTACTAGACCACGCTGCCCAGAGCTACATCCAGCTTTGCCTTGAATGCCTCCAGGTAGGGTATCCACAACTTCTCTGGGAGGTTATGGGTACCAAATACCATTTGTATCCAAATACTTGTTACAAGGATCATTAACCCAAGAGTAGCCTTAACCTATGTCCCATTGGTTTTACATAGAGCTTCCATTTTTCATTTTGGATTCAGACAGAAACCTCCTGAAATAAACCAACTAAAATAGAACAACAAAGAAGTATTATCTCCCACCCAGTGGCTGATTCTCCTTCATAACAATAATCAAGCAAATCTCAGAGGGTTCTTCTAGTGAAGGTTGGAAATGAGATATGTATCTAGGATTCGATTCCCTTCTTTATTAAATGGGAATCAAACTTATTCACCTCAGAAGCTGCATCTTCACAGAAGGATCATGGGAGAGATACTTTCATAATTTTTATCCTTATAAAGCCATAAATAAGGCTGAAAAGTAAGCCTGCAAGTATTACTTTCTAATCTAGTGATCAAGATAGCCACCTCAGAGGAGGAAGTCTGTGAAATAGGGAAGGTCTTACCAAAAGACAATCACATACTATATGTGAAATCAGTCATAAGACAAAATGCTTTAACCAGGTCTTCTTCTTCATTGGCTTCATCTCCTTAGGCTTTAATATTATGAGTCTCTACTCCACTGCTGTAAATTTTCAGGAATTATATGAAAATTTCAGACAACTGGGAACAAAGGAGCCCTGGCTAATTGTTTTTTCACTGCTCAAGAATATTTTTATAGATGTTTCCATTGAAGAAGGAGTGAATCCCAAAACAAAATGCCCTACCTGCCACTTTTAGAGGCAAATAAAAAAGTGGGCCACACTCTGAACAATGGCCTGAGTTCGACTCCTGTGCACAAAGATTGTGATAGTTCTGTTCCATGGATGGTCCTGCAGTATTTAGAGATGTTATCTGGTGAGTAGAAGATTTTGTGTGACCAAGTGTGCAGGCTCAGCACTGAAGTTAAACATGGGCTTAGTATATTCCCTGCATTTGAGGGAAGAGATCTTCAGTCTGTTTAAGGAATTGGTGGATGAGATCCCCAGGGAAACTGTCCTTAGGGACAAGGGAGCAGAACAGAGCTGGCAGCACTGTAAAGATGCATTTCAGAGAACACAAGAGCATCCTCCAGAATAAAAAATCAGGCAGACAAGGTAGGAAACCAGTATGGCTGCAAGAACCTGCTGGTCAGACTGAGGGGAAGGAAAAGTATGAGCAGTGAAAGTGGGTATGAGTGGCTTGGGAAGAATAAAGAGACTGTCTGGACATGTAGGGAAGGGATCAGGAAAGCCAAGGCACAGATGGAATTGAACTTGATGCGGGATGTGAAAAACAACAAAAAGGGACTCTTTGGATACATTGGGCAGAAGAGATAGGCAAAGGAGGGTGTAACCCCTCTGGTAAATGAAAAGGGAGAGCTGACCTCCTCAGACATGGCTGAGTCAATTAATGAATTTTTTGCCTCAGTCTTCATGATCGGGCTCCTCATGCCTCTTGTATCCCTGAATTTCTAAGCAGGGGTCAAGGAAGCAAAATCCCTCTCATCATAAGAATAACAGGAAGCTGGAATGGTGCAGTGACACCATACACCGAATCCTCAGTAAGTTGCATGACATAAGGTTGAAACTAAGGTGCAGAGCAGGAAGCTGGAACAAAACAGCTCTCTCTATAATTGCTTTTGTTTCAGATCTTGCAACCATTCATTCATTTGTTTTTCCTTCATACCCCTATTGCACTTTTCTAGGTATCTCTTCCCTCCTCCAGAGATGACCTCTCCTCAACTCCTGTATTTTGCTTTTCCTGATGCAGAGGCTTCTCCAGGCAGACCATATTCCTAGCTGCAGGACTTCACTGTGGTATGGAGTAGCTGAGAAATACAAGAAGTGGGTATTGTAGTGATTCCTATCACCGTGGTAACCACCCCCACAATGTCTCCCTAATCTTGTCTGAGCTTACAGATATTTTTCCCCTTAGACTTCCCCTGTAGAGACCCAAATGTTGGGTTTGTTAACAGACAGAGTCACTGCTAGCTAATGCTTGTGCACAAATAGCCATCTGCTGCTGCCTTGAGATGTCTTGCCAAATACCTTACAACCAGTGTATCACCCAGAAAAAAAGGAAAAAAAAAAAAGAAAAATAATATCTCAAGGAACTCAAGGCATTTGCCAATATTTGAAATGTTTTTTGATTTTTTTTTTAATTGAGCATTTCCATTCTGCATAAATAAAGTTGGATGTTTGTTTTTCTCAGTTCTCACAACACTATCAAACTGAAAATTTGGAGACCTGTGATGGAAAGAAGACTGAAGCTCTTCAAGAGCACTGAGTAGATAACCTTTGGTGAGGTGAAAGAGAAGTACAGTTAGCTAGAAGGGTCCTACAGCAGCCTGAAAGAAGGCTAGAAAAGAAAAATGATTTAGCCAGAGGCTGTGCTATAGGGATTTCCTAATATTTTCTATAAGAATTGTAAAAATGATTTCTGTATCTATGGACTCCATTTTGAAGACAGAGCAGTGATAAAAGACAAGGAGGCCTGCACAGTAGGATACCCAAATAGGTCCAAAATACCACTGGCCGTTTTTACCTCAAGCAAAATATGCACTGTACATTCATAGCCCACTACATTTATAGTGCAGAACAAAGCACAATCAGTAAGATCTCTCCATCTATTTTTCTCCCTTTACAGGCTATAGCCTCCGTTCTTAGTGAGCGGCTTCAGAGTTTGTACAGAAAGGAGATGTTAGCCCTCTACACTTCTTTCCTCTTTGGAAGCTTTCTTCATCTCTGTTTCTTTTCTCAGGGATAGCACCTTTTAGTGTTATCCATATTGTGGGAGTGGTCTCAGTGAGCTGTATCAAGACTTCCAGTGATTTACTACTAATTCTTTGAGAGATCATTTTTTTACAGCATTTGTAACTGTCCTGGGAGAAGCATTTCCGCATAACCTGCTTTAGAAAACACTTGCCCATACTGTCATTCCTATAATGTCATTCTCCTACTGTCAGTCACTAAAGCAGAAACAGTTCATTCTTTCTTCGCAGCTCCTGCTTGGCTGTCAACATAACTTCTTAACTTGAGGATAGAGTATCATAATTAGAATGTGTCTACAAGTGAATCAGCATTTAAATGGTAAAAATGAGATGCTATTAGAGGGGTCTCAAAGCACTAGAAGTCACTGAAGCAAGTAGATCACTCCATATGTGAGTCTATCATGAGATGCAGAGGGATGGTCAAAAGGTCTATCATCACTGATATCTAGTGAAAGAGTATTAGGTACAGAGTAGTTATAAAATGATTATTTTCTATTCTGTAAATTGATGATTTTAAGACCTCCTGATTCAAATAACAGCAGGAGGATTGTACAGAACAGCAAACATCTGCTTGCATTTTGGTAACTACTATGTTTTGATCTCATTTCTAAAAAAAATATATTCATCACAAAGCATGTCTCCTTTTCAAAATGAGCTCCCTAAAGCTCTCTAGTCTTCATTTCTTAGGAAAATAAAACATAAAACATAGAAGGTGAACATGGGAAGCTTTTAATTTTACAAAAAAAATAGAATAAGAAAATCTGTGTAACCATCCTATATATCAGCCTAAAATAATTGCAGCGTTCTCAGCTTTCCCACAGAAATTATTCCTGTTTTACTGAAAGGTAGTGCCTACAGACAAGGTCAAGGTATATTTGGTCGTAGCAACACATGGTCCTAACAGATCCATTCACATGAATGGAAGCACAAGTATCTCTAGGCTATAATAGCAACATTATATTACAATCACATACCTAGTCAATCAGTAAATGAAGGGATGAGCATCTGACCTTAGATGAGCCATATGCAGTTTCATAAGCTATCCAGACATACACCAGTAGATGGTAGGGAATAGCTGGGGACAGGACAGAGAATGGCAGTAGCAGGCTGCCAGAAGACTAAGGCTGACTAGCGGCCCACCAGCTGTCCAAAAGCCATGGGAATAGAGGGCAGGACATAGCATAGACAGGACGAGATGTTTCAGAGAGCAGAGGCTTCCTACAGGGTATTGCACACACAGAGTAGAATGGCTTAGTTAAAGCTACCAGAGCACGCAACCTTAGCTGATAAAATGAGCATCAATCCCCCTGCAGTCTCCCTGGTTGCAGAGCAGCAGCTTTTTAAGATATGCTAAATCAATCACTAGAGATCTTCTGTCTGTATCTGTAATTAATATATTTCTAACATGGCCAGTACAAGTGTTTACTCAGTTCTTTAATTCTAAGGGAAGAAAATCAACTGTCCTTCGGCAAACTACATGGCTATATGTCTCCAAATCAATCTCTTTCTAAAGAAGTAAATAGAAATATTTTAGCAGAACTCCAAAGGGAAAAACCTTTGAGAAGCAATTGTATTTTAGAAGCAGCTTACATTTCACGAGATAGCATGAAGTTTGTTCACACTTCCTGTCATTTTTGAGGACGGTTGTTGTTCAGATTGAAATTGGAGGTCACAAATTTGTTTTGAATTTGAAATGGAAAAACAGCTATTAGACAGAGCCCAAGGCTCAGAGCTCATACTTCATCAGAAGACCAAAAGCTGATGTGAGCCAAGATGGCCTGAGACTATGAGAAAATACACTGTGTGCATATTTTGTCTCAAGATTAACTATTCTCACAAAAAAATAAGCATCAAGATCTGGTTTTAATCAGCACGCTCATTGTCATATTTTCTCATCATTTTGCAGGGAAAAAATAGCAGTCTGTGCTAGACAAAAGTTGTTTTTTTTTTCCTTTTCATTGAAGAAATTCATGTTAATTATTCTTCTGCACCTGCCTAATGGAGCTGAAGTAATTCAATTGTCATACTGTTGTAGACTGTTGCGTTGTGTAATGTATCACCCCTGCTGTTTCACTTAAAAAAAATTCTATACTCCTCCATTATTCAGCAAGGTCTAATGATTATTCTAGCATTTGTACATGCTGCACTGTTGTTTTGATTGTAATTGATTTCACTTTTTTAATTAAGTACATTGTTTTTAACACTGTTGTTGACATGCATGATTTTGTCTTTATCAGTATTTGCTTCCATTTGTATTCTCTATCTACTGACATTTTATTTAGGTCCATTCTATGGGAATAGACAGACAAGCAGTCTGCAAGGATCATCAACTCATTTCACATATGATATGTATCTAATGGCCTGGAAAAATTGAAAATATTCTGAAAATATTAACTTAAAATATACACGGCTTTTAAAGTTCTTCTAATTTTACTCATGTTTGTAACAGAAATCCCCTTAATTGTTAGTGTGAGCCTAATTTATCTTTTACGCAAGTTGATCACTTTTTTTTTTTTTAATTTTGAATCTACCGTGAAACATTTAAAGTATATTTCAGAAGTTTTAATTTGTTTTACTTTACAGTTTAAGAAAAAGGAAAAAATGTATTGTTGTTAGAGACACGCAAATTGCCACTGGGTTCTAGAAATCAGATCAATGTTACTTGAGTCATACAATGAAACAAATTTAACTTTTCAGGAGTACATTTTTATTAAATCCTTTGACATGGATCCTATTTCAAAATACTTCAGACAACTGATTTGTCATAGGCACTATCCCTTATAAGCACATCATTAAACAAAACCTTCCTGCAGAATTCATTTATCTCTTTTTCCCCTCTGCCCTGTGCCTTGAAAGTATGTTTCATCATTTATCACAGCACAAGATGATTAAAAAAATGGACCAGAGAGGAAATAATTTCTAATTAAAATTATTTAAACAAAAGTGGTAAAGATTACAGAGGTTGAGAAATCAGTCCAAGCAAAATTAAAAGAAAATCAAAATAAATCGACCCCATTGCACTATTTGCTCAGGTTTTAAACCCAAACTTGGCTTGGTTGATCTAACAGATGTCATATTTTAGAGAAGAATTTGTACAAAGGATGCCACTTCCGCTTTGTCAGTGAAAATGGTATCATTCATGCCAGAGAAAAAGAGCAAATTCTGTAGCTTCCTAAAGAATCCACTGACCCAGCCCTGGCTGTGAATGAAACAAGGCTTCTTTGTCCCTGGAGATGAGTTCAAACCACCCATCTTATGCTGTATGTGCCTTGGTTCTGATTGAAGACTTTTCATTCTAGGGATGGCATGACCAAGAAGTAACTCAGAAAGTAACCATAAAAGCATCTTACCAGTGGTGCCAGAAGCCAGTTCCCAGCTGTGCATATACTATTGACAAGAACAAAGAAAGTAAAAAAAATAGGAAGAATTTCTGTGTAAAATAAAACACAGTGCACACCACTAATTAAAATGAAAGAGACAGTGTGTCCATGCATCCTTGCTCATCCTTGTTTGTGTGCGTTCACCACTATATTTCATACACGAGAGGACTCCTGACTGCATGCTTCTACAAGCTGTAACTCACTTCCTTAAAAACTGCAGTGCACCTGCTTCCCACATTTTGGGGATATTTTTTCTTAAAATGTCTAATTTTGAGAGTTTACATTGAAATTTTTAGCTTTCTGTTTCACCATATATATATATTAGACATATATCTATTTATTGTTCACAAAAGTTCAGATTCTTATCTCATCAGATTTGCAGGATGTGGTGTTTTATAAAAAAAGTCCAAAATTCATTTGACTGATGACAGAAATTGTTTTTTTTGAATCTGTACAATCACATATATGAAGGTTTCGTAGGCAGAAATCCAGTTCTATCAGCAAAATAATTTTATAATTTTTCACTGAAAGTGTTTCACCTGCAGTGTGAACTGAGCTCATCATTTTACACATACTTCCAAAATGCACCAATACACAATTAAAAACTCCAGGATACTAACATATTTATCATGCAGCAGAAATTTAATATATATATATATATATATATATATTAAATAAGACAAAATAAACAAACAAATAACCTCTAATGTAAACAGCTGCTAGCTAGCAAGATAAAATCAACTTTTGTCAGTGAGAGCTTTAATCAACCTGAGCAATTTGAGGAGAAACTGGTATGTATTTAATGGAACTGCAACATGGAGAAACAAAATGGATCGTAACTGGTCTAGGAACACAGGGTAAAATGTTATGGAATAGCAATAAGAGGATCTGTGAGAGAGGTAGAGCAAAGCAGAAAGACTCCCAGTTTTAATGCAGGATGAAAAAGGAGAGGAATGACTGGTTGAGGAGAAAAGTTGTGTTTGTTCACCCATGCTTCAACAAGTTTAAAGGTACTACAGGAGAACAAAAAAGAAATGGAAGTATTTTTCTCCCCCCATTCTTCTCACAATCAAGAATTTGGGGCCTCTACATAATCATTTTCTGCTACCATTGCAGCATGAAGTTTTGCAACCACTGCTGTGCATTTTGCTCCAGGAGTGTTTTTAGATGGAGAGATAAACAAAACTCTTCTGTCATTGTGTAAATGTTAAGAAAATGTTGTGACCTGATTTAAGGCTCCTTCTGGAGCGTGTAGCAAGGCATGACTGTATTCATTTTTTCTTCCTCGTGGCTTTTCAATTTCCTTGGCCTTGGCAATATGGAAGTGACCATCAGGTATCAGCCTGCAAATACAGATACCTACCTGATGGAGTTAAATATTAAAACATATTTAAGGTAATTATTTTATTTAACAGCAAGAACAGGACTTCAGGCTTTCTCCTTAGAAGGCTGTTCCTGCAAAAAAAAAAAAGAAAAGAAAAGAAAAAAGAAAAAGAAACACAGCAGGCAAATAAAATACAGAATGCACTGTTAATTATTTAGCTTGTTGCTACAATAATCTTGTATTTCTGCAGCATTTCTTCTCATCCCTAATTCAGAAATGTGACAGGGCTATTGTATTTCTGTTCTGATGTCAGGGATCCCCAGAAGCCTAAAAAGGTCTGGGGACAAGCCAGAGTGTAGGCCTCGCTCTCAGGTTCCTTCAGGCAGCTGGCTACTTGATGCAAAAGCCCTCTGCAATTTGGCAGATGGGAAACCACATGACTTACAGCAACAGCCTGGGAATGCTGTCCACGAGGTGAAGATGGAGCAGCTCTTTCCTGGTCCCATCCCGTGCTCCTCGAGCAGGGAGCATCACTGGCCTATCGCTGCACCAATGTGCAGCAGGAGGAGGGGGATTTTGTCCTCCCTCTCTGCCCTGAGCCAGAGCAGGGTTTCTCAGACATCTCCATTCCCTGAGTTGCCTTCACAGAAGCTGTGCCCACATTGACACAGGGCTATGCAGAAGGCCAGGGCAGCCAAGCGATTTTGAGCCAAGGTTTCAGGGAGCCAGCTGCCACCTGAACACACAGTGGGATCTGTGCAAGGAGCATCTTTACCTCGCTGCAGCTCAGTTGCAGTTAAGCTTTTCTCTTCTTCTGCCCTGAAGCCCAAATCCATCCCCCAGTCATCACATCGATGTGCACAGCATGACTTTCTTCCCCGTTTCCCTGCAAGTTTCCCTGTACTCCTCTCAGGCCTTGAACAAATTCTTGTTTTTCCCCAATTCCATTTTAAGGAACATATCCCCTTCTCTAATCTCCCTCTGACAAGCCTTAGCTCTCGTCCAGCGCTTCCTCCCTCACCATCATCATCTGCTCTAGGGCTTGCTGGCACTTTGACACAGGCAGCAGGCTTGGGAGCAGACAAGCAATGCCAAGGAGCAAAACAAAGACAAATTAAATAAAAACAGGCCCGCTGTGTTCAGCAGTGGAATGGCCATGGGACTTCTGGCTACAGTAGATGTTCAGTGGGCCAGAAGTCTGGATCATGGCTATCTATCCAGATGGATTTGCCAGGAAAGCAGAGCAGCCACTCAGCAGAGCAGGGCCACAGAAAAATATTAGTAGATGATTAGGGATAAAACCAAAAAGAAGGTCTTTCTACCCCTTGAAGGTCACTCTGCTGGACTTGCAGATGTAATTCAACAAATGCCTTTTTTATTATTATTACTTTACTCCTTCTTTGAAGTTTAAATTACAGAGCAAACTTTACTATGGAATTGTTCTTTATATTTAGATAATTATATACTGTCTGTTTCTTTCTTATTTTCTCATGTTAATAACTTACTTCTGTCTTCCTGTAACTTGATCGTTTTCCTGGAGTTTTATTATTTATAATTTATAATGTTTTTTATTTCAAACAAAAAATATTATACTATTATGTGCTGGACAGAATCATATATTTAAGCTTCAGCAATTTTCAGTGCTTACAATTAATTAAATACAATGTATTCAAGAAGACAAATTCCAAATGATACCGAATGATCTTTTAATGTTAACTGTGTGTTTTATGGACTTATTTTCCTTGTATGCTCTTTAAATATTTTATTGTTTTCTTTTATTATTGCTTTTATGTGATTTCAAAACAATAGATTCTTTGGGCCATCATCTTATAAATTAGATCAGCATACTATTCCTATAAATATTGCAAGTAAATGCTGTTTTTCTGTTAATATAAATAGAAAAGCATTTCATTTAGAGTTTACAATTCTATTAGCATCCATTAGATGCTTAGACATGAGAAATTTTATCTCAGATCCATTTTTTCATCATTCAAATAAAGAAATCCTACAAATATTATGCCTTATACTTCAATAATATGTTTAAACAAATACGTTTTTATTTTCTTTTGCTCTGCTTTCCAAAGGACTCTTATGTTCAATTTTCATGTGTTTCTGTAAGCACTAATGTGTTTTATTAACTTCTAAAATCTTCCAAACTAAACCCTTCATAACTGCTAACGTTGCTCTAAAATGCAACCAGAACTATTTTAAAAGACTGGTAGATGCAATATATTATCTTTATGGAAAGTCTATTTATAATGTTCTTTAAGACTGAATCATGACTGTGATAGGACAAGGGAAATGATTTCAGATTAAAAGAGGGAAGATTTAGACTGGGCAGGAGGAAGAAATTTTTTACAGTAAGATGGTGAGGCAATGGAACAGGCTGCCCAGAGAGGTGGTGGATGCCCCATCCTTGGTGACATTCAAGGTCAGGCTGGATGGGGCTCTGAGCAGTCTAGCTGTAGATGTGCCTGTTCACTGCTGGGGAAATGAACTAGATGGCCTTTAAAGGTCCTTTCCAACTCAAAAGATTATATGATTCTATGCTCTTAGAAGGGTCAGACTTACAGAGGTTCATTTTCAAGAGGACCACACAGCAAGACTTTAGGGACACATTCCTGGTTCTCACTGCCATGGACAGGTTTTCCAGTAGCCTCACACTATACCTAAACACCTGACCAGTGTGTGTGTCTTCCAAAGAACATTGGTGCTCCTCTATACCAATCAAGGCCCCCATTTTGTAAAGCAGTTAGTCAGAATACATTTTATATCATGATGGCATGCCTGGCTATTCTATCTGACAAGTGAAAAATCTGGCCACTTATTTTGCTGTCTTAGAACAGAGCTCCTTATCAGACTGCATTGCTGTGTAATACATGTAGCCAGGCACAGGTTTAACATTAGTGAGATCTACTAGGTCGCAATTGCATGTTTGTTTTCTCCATCCATTGTGTAATTTGCTTTTTAATAATATTTTTAACCCCATTTGTAGATTGTGTGCCATTACTGGGAAGGGAAGGGCCCTGCAGTAAGTAATTAAGTCTGCAGGAGCAGGACTGCTTATTTTTCATTGCAGAAGATAATCAGAATGCTGTTGCTCAAGTGTAAAATGCAGAAATTAATGATCCTATATAATACAGATTAAAGCTTTCATTTTAAAAACTATCAGTGCAGAAGAACAAAAGTGGGGAGCCCTGCACCCACTTTGGAATTCCGTTGTATGATATCCCTAATGTTCTTGGAGAAGCTGCCTGATTTCAAACGGAACAAAATTTAGTCATGTAATAGCTTAAAGAAATGATCAGATCAGAAATCTAAATATGCAGCCACCCTCATTGCTACTTTGAACAAGGCATTGTTGGATGTAAACGTTCTTCAGTTTGTTTTGTAACTTTCAATTTTTTATGGGTTTAATAAAGCAGAAAGATCATTTTCCATACGTAGAATAAAATGATGTGTTACAAAAAAACAAAGACAAAAATAATGTTTTTAACTCTTTAAAAGGCTTAGCTTCAGAGAAAATGAAGAGTATAATTCTGAATCCCACACAACTTCATTATATAAATGCACGTGTCTAGAAACTAAACATGTCACTACTGCATTGTAGCAAGTAGAGTCAGAGTGTAAAAGCAGACTGAGATCCCATTATACCAGGTGCTGTACAACAAGAAAGCATGGCAATAGAGTATAAATAGCAATCATTTGAATAAAAAGAACATACCATATTTCTATTTGTTCTGGATTGAGTATGGATGACATGCAAAGGCTGCTAAAGAAAGAGATTAGATAAAAGCATATACCATGCATAAACTGTAGCTGACAGAGATTTCAGAAATAGGAAAATAGTCATTTCTGCATTATTTTTTTAAGTTATGGGGAATAAATAAAGAATTCCAGACAGTTTTTTTTACACCAATTTAAATTACTCTCAAGTTGATAAGTCATTTGATCAGTATCATGAAATGTCTGTACCAACCCTGCAATTTTGGGAGATGATTGAAGAAAAAACAAGATGTTTCTTCATTTACAGTATTATTTAAATACTAAACAGTTTGGGACTGCTTTCCTGGGGTCCATTTTTTTATTTTCTTTCACTTCTGTGACTATACTTATTGGAATATTGTTTTCTTCTACAAAGAAATCTTTTTTGTTTCACCAAAGAAGTGTGAGCATCCATTAACTACATTTGCTTGGTTAGACCATAATCCTTTTGCCCTGACCTGAAAGGGTTTGGACATGATCCTACTCACAGCAAGCAAAGGATTAACCCATGCAGAACTCACTACAAGGATGAGCCTAATTGGAGTCCTCTGTACACTGAGCAACCTTTATCTTTATATGAGAAATTTCACCCTTGTCCCAGTATCTGTCTAGATCTACTTAAAGACAAAATAGGGGATGAGAGAACCTTAAATATAAAAGTTGTTTGTAAATGACAGCTTATTCTTTTGCCATGTAACAGTTTCTCAGTCATAATAACAGTACACATCTTTTTCTTTTCCACCAGAATAACTACATTTACCTTGCCATTAATAACTCACTACATAATCACTGTGGATTTGAAGAAGAGAGGATGAGCCCTACCAAGAAAAGAATCTGACACCTACAGTTATGTACTTTCTTCTCACCAGCAGACCTCATAAATTGTATTTTGTGCTTCTCTTCTACATACACAAAGAAGAAAAAAAACTTGAAGAATCAAAGTAATTTGTACCTTTTTCCAGTATAATTTAATGTATACTTTGGTGAGTTATTTCTTTCTGAAGTTCAGCAATCTTCCTCTCCCTGAGAACCCATACCTAATAACAACTTCTGGTATAGACCATCAGATGAGTAACATTCAGATAGAGACTATATCTGGAAGCAAGGTACATACATACACTTTTATACCTTTTTTTAACTTTAACCTTCATCTTCCTGATCTGGTACAATCACTTTGTTTTGCAGAGTTAGCTGGTGACAAAACTAACAGAAAATGATTTCTCACATCACAGTGATATTTGACATTTATTTTTGCCTGAAATGCACAGTTTTAGTGTAGTGCTAAACTTCAGTAGGAAACCATCTTAACACCTCTAGAATGATGTTTCTTGTGAACAGTGACCCTATCTCTTATACACACTGACTGGCACAGGATAAGAACAGACATCTCTTGAACAATTTCTGTATCCATTTTGCTTGCCCAAAAAGGTCAAGGCATTGGTCTTGCCTTATACATCAAAATGCTGAGAGTTTCATTATACTTACGTGGTCTATCATGAGCTCATGATATTGCCGTAATGAACTTGGTAGCAAAAGAGCACCAATACCATACTCTTTAATTTTCCCTTTAGCAGCAACACTGCAGCAGGCTTTGCTTTGTGCAGCACTATCGATTCAAGGGATTTGA
The DNA here is from genome assembly GCF_038088225.1 of Cyrtonyx montezumae. NCBI lineage: Eukaryota > Metazoa > Chordata > Aves > Galliformes > Odontophoridae > Cyrtonyx > Cyrtonyx montezumae. The sequence continues at coordinate 33,147,135 of NW_027072089.1, read as the reverse complement.
GTGCAGGGTTCTGTAGGTCAAATTCAACTGCTGAAATTCCAGAGTGTTGAGATGTCAGAATAACTGCAAACCACAGTTTGAACGTTATTAATGTACTCACCCTGAACATCGGGCAATCACAAATGTACAGCCATTGGAAATACATTTTGAAAGGACCATTTCTTTAAGAGAAACCTGGTAAAAAGACAAAGAGGAGTTTTAAAGCATAACTGCAAATAGAACATCTGATACAGAATGCACTGAGCAAAATACATCTTTGGTTCACGTGCATCATAGAATCACAGATTCTTTTGAGTTGGAAGAGACCTTTAAAGGTCATCTAGTCCAACTCCTCTGCAATGAACAGAGACACCTGCAGCCACATCAGGATGATCAGAGCCTTGTCCAGACGACCTTGAAAGTCTTCAGGGACAAAGCTTCCACCACCAGAAAAGGCCGTTTGCATGACATTTGCAGTCAAGCTCAGAAATCAAAGCATATAAAGAATAGCACAGACAATCCTACAATTTCTGACCCAGGACATCACAAACATATATGGGATCAGTCCTGAGTAGAAACTGTATCATCTGCCTCAGGCAGTATCTAGTTTTACAAATTCTGAGTGCAGCCCCAAATTATCTTGAAAATCTAGAATATATAGAAGACCTTTCCCTAAGTTACCCAGGGTAGCTTCATGCCCACAGGGAAGGCACCAACTAGCATGTAGCAGAACTGGAATTGTTTAACATTTCCAGCACATGCTATGTACACTGATATGAGAGAGGAACTGTTTCCAGTGGGAGGTTTGAGATGAAGGAGGTCAGCAGCTTAGAAAATGAAGTCTCTGAAAAAGCAGAGGAAGGTATGTGGGTGGAAAATGGGAGACCTGTACCCCTAAGCCCCGTGCAAGAGAAAAATATGAGTTTGAGGAAGGAAGAGAGAAAAGGAGAGATCACTACCCATATTTCTCCAAACCATCACCACAAACATCTTTAATTTCACTGACCCTGCTTGTTTCACCAGTACCTGCTAATGCCATTCAAATGGCCTTCCTCACCTCTATACCTCTCCTCTGCCCTCCAAATCTGTCACTGACCCTTCCTCTACTGAAAATCCACTTTAGCACCATTGTGGAAGTGATTTTTTTCCTGTATTACAAGAATATTAGGAGAGGCTCTTTGGGTAGAGAAAACTCCTGTGGCACTGGAGGCAGCTGTAGTTTCGAAACACTAAGGAAATTTCATAGCATTTTTGTAATATATTTTTCTATCATTGTTCTATGATGGTCTTTGGTTGGCTCCAATGTCAGATTGCCCTACATACAGAAATATTAGGAAACATTCACAATGATGTGAAAGAAAATATACAGTCACTGTTTGTCAGATTTTCAGTTTACAGTGAAACTCTTGAAGCGATTGGCACCAGCGGGAGCACTGTGGTTGTACCAAGCACTGTGGCTCACTAGGTGAGATGTTCTCAACTCAGCCTCACACTAAGGGAAAAAGATCTGGAAAACTGCCACACTGAACAGCTGTCAGGGACCTTGGTAAGCAAATACAGGTAGTCAGGAATGTCTGTCTGCTCACACAGCTGTACATGAATGATAGCAGTGATGTGTCATCCAGCTCCTGTAGAAATGGCTGAGATCTTCCATTTTGGACTGCAGTGCTTGATCCCATTTGCATCTAGCTCTTCTCAGAGCAATGTAAGTCTTAAGAGCCTCAGGAGAGTCCAGGCTGGAGTATCTAAGTGCAGTTTTGTGCGATGAGAGTTCAGTAACATTATGGGAATTAAACTCCTGTTTCCCAGTCTTTCCTGGACTAACTCCATAGACTTTCTTATGGTTCAGCAGTGCTTTTTCTCCAAACCAGGGACAGGAGATCCTTGCAGGACTGCAGTCAGGTTCTGTGGGGTCACTTGATGGGGAACCGTGGAACAACAACAAAAAACAATTTTCAGTGGTTTTTTAGTACCTTCTCTAGACTAATCTCCCATCAGCTTTTTCTCCTTGTGGCACACGGAGAATATTTTTGTTTTCAAGAAGGCAGGTTGCTCTCTGCTTCAATTTTCCTCAAGGTGAACAGCACAGGTACCACTTTTTTGAAAACATCTGAAACTTAATCTGTCACAGAATTCCACCACAGGCTCCCTTGGGTGGCTAAAATCTGCAGCTGAGAGATTGCTTGCTTGCTTATCATTCCAGTACACACCTGCCTTGGAAAACTGCCTTACTCTGGCTAGAAACCATTTGTATGTCCAAAAATGGTCCACTTGAGGATGATTAACACCCCTCTGCTGTTGCCCTTGGGTTAGGATTAATTCAAGACGATTCAGGGAAAACATAGATAAAAAGAGCTTACAAGCTGGACCCAGCCCATCAAGAGCCCAAGCAGAAACCCAAAATTGCAAGCAGCAACCTCAGACCTCTAGACGCCAGCCCTGCAGCACAGATGGGGCAGGGCAGAGGACCACCTGATTAGAAAACCATACACTGCTATGACCTTGGAGTTTCATGATCAGACACCGTTTTATTTCAATACATCTGGTGTTTTGTTAAGCTAATATTCATTCTTTTCAGTATCACCCAGGATCTCAGTGGGAAGGGGTACCAGAGCCATGTTTATGCCCCTACACTGGCTGCCAGCACTCCAGCTATTTCTCTCATTCACAGTCATCGAGCTCAACAGCAGCTGGACTCCCACAGTCTGCTCACTGCTCTGCAGATAGCTTCACATGTGAGATCTTGTATTTTTAAAGAAGGATTTATTCACAGCTGTCTAAATGAGGCAGTGAAAGAAAAACACTAAAACACCTTTTTTGCTCTTCAATTTTTTTCTTATCTCTTAGTAATTTGAAAGGAAATACAAAATAATTTATTCATGTCTATTTTTCACAGTTTCTTCATTGACAATAATGAAGTTCTCATTAGGCTTATGAACGGGTAGTTATATCATTTATACTTTCAACGATCTCAGAAGCTGACAGATCAAGCTTTTTCAATTTTAGTTGGAAACGTGCTAAATAGGATTTTTGGTGGCTTTTTATGTTCATAATAATCAGTGTCACTTTTATAAACCTCATGATATTTTTGTGAATGGAAAAAAAGTTAGCCCAGCTTTTCAACTAAAATATATGACTATCATTTGCAAAAACAAAAAAAGCCAGTTCATGGATATCACTGCCTTGCAAAGTCATTCATAAAGTCACCGTATTAAGACACCTTCCTTGTTTTACCTCAGAAAAATTTCATGTCAGCAGTCACACCATATGTGAAGGGGATTTACAAGAGAGAAAATATATTCCCTGTGCACTGAATAAAATTCAGCACCTTTCACAAACACTTCAGGTTGTTTGAAATTGTTCCAATTTCCATTATCTTGTACAGTCATAGCATTTAGAAACACGAAAGACTGCAGTAAAATGCAAAGGAAGTTAAAATGTCAGAGGTCTCCAAAATAAAAACAGTTAAAAACAAAGAATATCAAGGAAAAATCTCAGTTAGCTTTCTGCATGGCAGATGTAAGATTTCATGGTACATTGTGCTGCAAAAGCGGCTCTTATTATTTGTTTCTTGTTGTTTTGTTTTTATTTTCCAGTGAGATGGAGACCAATCCTAATTCTGATAAATTTTTAATTGTTTCTCACTCCAGCAGAGGTTGTATGTGTGATAAAGAAGGGTCCTGTGCATGTTAAATGTCTCGCAGAGACTTTCATCAGTCTATTAGAGCAAAAACAGAATCTATAAATCATCAGAAAGATGCCAGTTTGGGGTGTCCTTAGGATAAACAAATCTTTTCAATTAGAACAAAAACCAGCACCACATAATAGTCTTTACAGGCTCATAAACCACCCTACCACCCAAGATGTTAACAAGCTGGCATGTTTTGAGCAGCAAAGATAGAAAGGAAACTGTGTTTACATGTTTGGCACAAAAACTAATGAGGAAAGTCAATTGGCCCTTTGTCTTGAGGGTCTGAAGAGCTGCTCTCTAATGTTTGGTTTCTTGGTTGGCACTTGTTCAAGTAATCACTCGTGGCCTGACAAAGCAGCACTTGTGTTTTATTAGTGGCCATGCTGAACTCTCCTGCCTGGGCTGTGTTGTCTCTCAATAGAGCGCTGCACCAGAGGGCACACTTATTTGAAAACACTAAATCAGAGCATGATGATCTTTGCCCGACAAATACAACCAAGACAGAAGAAAAAAAGAAAAAAATGTTGTCAACAGCTCTCCTTTTGTTCAAGAAAGTAGAGAATCAACAACTAATCTGTGTGCACACGTGTGTGAGAGCAGTTCTGAAACACCAGAGACAAAAATAGCAAAATTTGTTCCCACAATTAGAGTCTCAGAGCCAGTCGCACTTGTTCCATCCTTGAGAATAGCACATTGGCAAGACTAAAATTCCTGTTGCACACATGCTGGAGAGCAGACATAGCATTTTTAATGTTTTTCGGTCAGCCTGGCACAGAGAACAAAGATACAGATTGATGAAGATCTAGTATATTCCAAGGAATTTGAAAGTCACTATTTCAAATACTTGAGCAGGGCAAAAAGCATACCCCAGAGGGTCATACTTCTTAGTCTGATAGAACTTAAACCTCCAACAATCAAATCTTCAAAAAACACAAAGTTGTCAGCAAAATTGGACTGAGATTTGTGTTTTGGGAAATTGGACTTTCTTATGAAATTGTTGTTACCCCTCGCTAGACAGATGATGAGAACAAACTTGCAAACTATGACTCACAGTAACAGTCCCACTGACTACACAAGATAATTGCATAGAGAAAAATTAACATTAAGAAAATGTCCAGAGGGAAAGAAAAATCATAGAATCATAGAATTTTTTGAGATGAAAGGAACCATTAAAGGTCACCTAGTCCAACTCCCCTGCAGTGGACAGGGACACCTACAGCTACAATAGGCTGCTCAGAGCCCCATCAAGCATGACAAGGAGTTTCTCCCGAGAGAAGGCATCCACCACCTCTCTGGACAACCTGTTCTAGTGCCTCACACCCTCACTGTAAAAAACTTCTTCCTTATATCTAACCTAAATCTCCTCTCTTTTATTTGGAAACCATTTTCCTGTCTCCTGTGATAGCAGACCTTCCTGAAGAGTCTGTTCTCTTCCTTCTTATAGACCCCTGTTGATACTGAAATGCCACTATCAAGTCACCTTGGAGCCTTCTCCAGACAGAACAGCCCCAGCTCTCTTAGCCTTTCTTTGTAGGAGAGGTGCTCCACCCCTTGGTTCATTTTTGTGGTCTTCTTCTGAACACACTCCAACAAATCCATGGCTCTCCTGTACTGACCACTGCATATCTGGACACAGTACTCCAGGTGAGGCCTAATCAGTGCAGCATAGAGGGGCAGGGTCACCTCCCTCGACCTGCTGGCCACTCTTCTTTTCATGCAGCCCAGGACATGTTGGTATTCCGGGCTGACAGGGCACATTGCTGGCTCATGTCCAGTTTGCCATCCACCACTACTGCCAAGTCCTTTTTGTCAGGGCTGTGCTCTATTCTTACAAATCCCAGCCTGGATTGGTAGTGGGGGTTGGCAGAACCCAGGTGCAAAAACTTGTGCTTGGATTTATTTGGATTTATTGAACCTAATGAGCTTTACCTGGGCCCACTGCTCAAGTGAATAATACTCAATAAGAATAATGTCTATATTGAAAATCTTTAACCTTGAGCTATTTTTTTAATACTACCCCTCCCTATCATTTCCAATCTTCTAGGTAAGATATATAGAATACTTCAAGGCTGACTGCAACATTTAATCCTTAAGTTTCTCATGGTTTGTAGCTGAAATTTCAGATATTTTCTAAAGGTGTGAGGATATCTAAAAAATATCTGTTCAAAAAGTATTTTCAATGGACAAGAAAAAATATATTATTTTTTCTTCCAGTGGTAATTTAGTCTGATTAAAACTGAAATAGATATAATACTAATCCATTAACTGGGAAGAACCTGGAACTTGTATTCTTGTTTTCATATCTCAGTATATTGAATATAACTTTGAAAACTGTCAGGCACTAAGCCCATGACTACTCATGGTTATGTTGTATTTTAAAGTATATAAGTGGGCAAGGGAGGAAATATAATAGTAAAAGAAGGTATGCTTTTTATTATTATTATTATTATTATTATTTTTGTTGCTGTTTTTTTTTTTTCAAAAGTACCAAATAAACAAAAATCCAAAAACAAAGAATAAGCTTGCATAATGTTATAAAGATGCAAATATTATCTCTTTGGTTCAAAAAGTCCAGGTTGGCAAGAAGAGCTAAATATGTCTCACTGCACCCTTCCAGGAAACCTTATGACAGCTTAAACAAGCTGAAAAATAGATGTATTGTAATTGAAACTGCTACCAGAATCATTAAAATATTTCTGAAATCCTGTAACAAATCTGGAATTGTGCCTGAAGGAGAATGAATTGTGTTTGTGGTAGCTGTGCATTTGAAGAGTCGGGTTTTTAATTTTTGTATGGGATTGTGCATATAGTATTTGGCTTTCACATGCTTTAATTAATAAATACCGTCTTCAGCTCAAGATATTCATCAGGTTGTAGAAGGAGATTCTTGGCATATAGCATCGCATTGTTTGCCTGTTAAAACTGTTCTTTAAGGGCTGAAAAGTAGAGTGAATGCAGCAAAACATTTCTCCATTCAGTTAGGTCTTGGCAGCTGCTTCTTATCTGTCAAGAGACTAAATTCTGCTGCAGGAGACTACCTTGTAGGATTATTTCAGGACACTGCAAAGAATGTACTACTTTGACACAAAATAGTTATTCGTACCGTATCTTGAGGCTGGTTGGCATGCTCTTCCAAGGCACTCCCTTGTGAGGTAACTGGCAGTGTCTGCTCATTTGCACTTTTTAACCCGTGCTTAGTTGAATACTTTGGGGTTCAAGATAAAAATCCAGATGAAATTCCTCAGCAGGAATGAGCATCTGCCCAATGAAGATGCAAAAAAAGAACTTTCTTTCTCTGTGAACTGAGTCCAGTGTGGTCCCCTGAATATACCCTCTTAAAATGTTAAAACGACAGAATTTTGGTATTTGACATTTTGGGAAATAAAATAGACATTATTTATCTATTCTATAGGAGATTTTCTTTCTGTCACACAGTGTCAGGAATCAAGCAATTCCCTTAAGAACAGCACAGGAGCAGAATGAGTGAATGCAATATATGGCTCACGCTGAACCTTTCAAAAAACAGTCGCTATTAATTCAGACCTGTCAATACTTAAGTTTACCTAAGAGACCAGCAGTTTCGATATTGTTTTTGTTTTCTTCTCTAAAATTTGCTGCATATTCCAACACTTACAACACGTGTTTTTCAAACATTTCACAAGCCTTTCCTTGTCTAAAGGGAAAGCACTCCCCATTGGCTCAGGAGCTGTTATTAACTCTTGCACTGTAGTGGTGTGAATTACCCTTTAGAACCTAATACGGCATACAGCAGATAAAACAGAATAAATCAATTTTCGTGACTCCCTTAAAATTTAGATCCAAATGGTGATCAAATCAATTTCTTAAATTTCTGCACTCTCTAACCCCATCATTTCTGTGTGTTAGATAATTTAAAAATTATTCAAGTGGTTGCTGATAGGTGTATAATAGATATTTCTTGCTGGTTTACAAAAGGCTAATTGGAGAGTGCTTCGTATGGACAAGTTAGATGCATTCTTTTTATGAACAGGAATTATCAATTGATTATTGTTTCATCCTAACAATAGTAGTAAAAAATAACTCATGCATGTAAAGGCTCTAAGACAGCTGCAGACAACAGCAACCCCAAAAGCTAAGAGAAATTAAATACTATATATTACAGATATTATAGGCATAAATACATATATATGTTTAGTGGATATTTTTATAAAACATCGATTTTGTATGACCACTGGAAAAGTAATTATTTGGTTTGTGAATTAATCTTTGTTTTAAATATACATAACTGAGATCTAATTTTTGCAGTGCTTGGGTAGCATTAATTCAATAAAGACAATGTCCTCAACACCTATACCTATAAAAATTCCTTAATAGTTCAATAAGTTTTTTTACCTACAAAAGAAGGAAAACAGAATGCCCCCCTTTCAAGTGAAGCTTGTCACTGAGTGCAGTACTTTGCCATATTTGTTGTTTCGCTGCAGTAGAATTTATGTCACCGTAGACTAAAGCAGGTAAAGAGTGGTAACACAATATCACATTGTGATAGATGTCTATACAGCATCTAATTTTACAGTACCGCGAAAGAATTAGTAAGAATAGCAAGTGCTTTCAAGATTGGCTATTTTTACCCTTAATGTTCATGGAGTTTACAGCTGCTGGAATTCCAGTGATTAAAAAGTAAATGAAAAAAATACATTTATTTATAACAAAAATGTAAAACATATTTATCTGTGATGCTTATGCCAATGGAAAGATAGATTCACCACAGCAGTTTTAGCAATACAACTCATCCCTTATAATTCCTCTGTACACAAGAACTGATAAAGCTAGCACTAGAATGTTTCCTAATAGTGAATCTTCAGCAACAGGGCTCTAGCCATTACTGTAAGTATAAATGCCTCTATGGATGTATCTGCTCTTTCATAGATGGAAATGTAGTACATGAATCAAATGAAAGAAGAAATAAAATACTGCTATATCATCTGAAAATCAGTGGCACCTACCTGATACCACGGCACAAAACTATTTTCATGAAAATATCTCTGGTATAAAATATTATACAATGTAATTATCTTCCACAAATATACCAGTTATTCTTCAGTGTTGCGGCAGCATCTCACAAGACTTAGGAAATCTCCCTACACTTCTAAAATGACCAGTTCTCAAACGACGAAATACCAGAACATTGATTTTCACCTAAACTTACTCAGGCAAAGTGCTTGCTGTCTTCATTGACAGCTTGACATTAAACTTCAAAACCAAGATTCTAAATTCCAGGTTAATGCATCCAAATATGGTTATCTAACAAAACAAAAACAGCTTGACTTTCAGATTGCAACTTCCCACAAATCCAACTAAAACAACAGAAAACAAGTGAGACTCTTCAGAGTGTATATTAAGATAATTTATGGTCTCACTCATAGTCTCACTTGAAATTTTTGAAAAATTTCTACAAGAATTTTTCATTACATCTTATTATTCATATGTTTTTCTCTGATGCTGATTCTAAGGATTGTAAAATATTTTTCTAACGGCAGCCTTCTGAAGTGTCCAATCCTGAAAGACATAGCAGTTGTGCAAACTTGTCCATATAAATTGCCATTTACCATTCATAACCAGAGCTGATGAACTGCTACTTTAGTGTAGGCTCTCTGAAATACATATTTAACACAGCCTTTTTTGTGCATTTGGAGCACTCAAAGCTTCTAAGTTGAAGCAGACTCAGGATAAGGCTTCTCTATCTTATGTCTTTAGTTTCCTGATTGAATATGTGCTGGTGGTACATGAATGCTATGCATGAATTCAGAAAAATAAACATTTGCCAGGAGGTACTCAGCGAGCAGTGGTAACAGTTCCCTCTTCCTTGCAAAAGGGCTGTAGTATATCCACTCTATCCCTGGCAAGATCTGGCAATGAGATCTCAGAGATGGTATCCACCCTCAGGATTCTCTGGCCAAAATACTTGCATGGAGCTGCAAGGGTGAGAAGAATCTGAGAGAGGCATGTGTCTTCCACCAGCTGCTTGGCCTTCCAGGTTCCTCATGTCAATGATGCTGCCAAAGTAGCTTCTCTCAATGCAAAGTCTATGCCATAGAGAAGTGTGATGTGGGCAGCTGAAGTCTTTCTTCCTTGCAGAAGGATATCTGTTCACGGAGGATCCCCTCCATGTCTGGGTAACCTCCTGCTTGCACACACACTGTTGTTATTTGTATTGTTTTTGTTGGTACAAGTAAACAGGGACCTGAACCCATAGCATCCTTGGTCTATCTGAGCTACGGCTTCCTGTGGCATAACACGAGTTTCTGGCCTTGGAGGATTTTAATCTAAAATATACAGAAATCAGACACAAGCACGATACTGCAGGTGCTACACGCAGCCTTAATTCTTGCACTCCCAAAGCTCTCATACACTTCTGAGTAACCCTGATGGACAAAGGCTCTCAGCCAGATTTCTGAATAGAAAATCCACTTGCTGCAAGTTTGATTAAGCTAGCTAATTTTCAGTCAAACACACTAATTTCCAGACAGGTTCTTCTGATGTTTTCCCTCTGTTTGCAATTTGCATCATTAAATAGCTTGGTGTTTCAAAGCAGCCGCAGTAGTAAGGTCACAAGGTTTTATGTTAAATAGCAACATCCTTGGCTTTTTAAAGAAGTAACAGAGAGCTGCTGATCTAATGGCGCATAATTTCCTTTCTTCCCCTTTTTCTTTTTGGGATGAGAAAAAGGAAGGATTGGAGCTTCTTATGGATCACAGACATTCTACGTTGGAAGAAAGAGCAGATCTATAGGTTTTTGTGATCTCAAAAGCAACACAGAATCACAGGTGTCCTTGATTATCAAGAAATCTTCTTCTTTTCTAATGGTTTCCCTCTCTCTTCCTGAGAACAGCGGGTCATCTCTCTGGCATGAATATCTCATTTTAAGAGGCACGAAATTCTGTCTTAAAAGGAGAAATTTAAATGCAGGCATACATGAGATTTGAAGATTTAAAAAAAAAAAAAAAGAATACTTAGCAACATTCAGTATTCCAGAAAGCAGAGCTGCTCTGACCTACCCAGTGTAAACAATGATAGTAAACAGATGTTTCTCAATTAATTCTGCCTGAGCTCTGTTTCCACATCTGAGGAACAGCGGTAAAAACACAGCAAATAAAGTGTCACACAAAGACACCTTCATTCAGTCCTTTTCCCAGTAAAATTGCTTTCCCCCACCCCCACCTTTATTATGGCCACACAAAGTGAATTTGTGGGATATAGCTACCCCGAAGCAGTTTCTCATGCCTCGGGAGGCCGGCTGGTCACTGGAATTGGAAAAGCCTGAATCTCATAGCTCCGAGCAGTTTTGACAGTTGCTCAAGACACGTATCAGTAAATATTCTAAGCTAAACTTAGCGCTGCATCAAACAGCCCTGCGCCAGGCAGGTCAGCTCTGGCAAGGAGATGCTCAGCCCATGGGGCTCTGGCATAGTCTTATGCTGGAAGTGCTGCTGCTGCATTTCTTTGTGACTCTGTATGTACCAGACAGAAAATCAGCTCCTATGCTGTTTTATCTCGCAAACATACACGCGCATGCATTTGAGAGGCATGCGGAAAGACATGTTCGATAGCATGACAATTGCTCCTGAAAGCACAAGCTTTTGTGTAATTGCCCGATGTGTTCAAACATGTAGTAATGAATGTATGGATAAGCAAACGTGGGGTGCACACACCCACAGGTAAAGTAAAGTTAGTAGGTGTAAATGCAAAGTGTTACGACCTGAGAGCTAATGCTGTGGGTGAAATGTCCACAAGGCTGGTGGAGTCGGGGTTGTCAGTTAAAAGGCTGATAGGTAGAAAAATGACAACATACTCCTGGAGACAAGAAAAGCATACTTTGCCACATGCACAAAGAAAGATACAGATGTTCTGACCAATATAGCTAAGGAGAAACAAAATGCAAGTCTCTATTTTGAAGGAAATATAATTGTATTTGAAATTTTGTCACTGAAGCCTCTTTGGGGAACATGATACACTGACCTTGTCCTTTGCTTACAAGTCAGCTAAAATCAAGGGAAGAGAATTGGGAAATTTGATTCTGTTTAATTCACTACATACTTTTCCCCTTACAGAGAAGCCAGTGATGTAGTAGAAGATAAGAAACCATGCCTCGTCATTCAATATTTATTAGGCAAAATAAAATATCCTGTTTTACAGAAAACAAATTTCATTTTGCCTGTCATGCAAGAACCTGCTACCAGTCTGATCTGCTGCAGAGTCTCACTGAACTCACTGACTTTGAAGTACACTGTGCGTACAAATGTCTTGCTGTAAGCAGTCCTGTACTATTAGTACGCTTAGAGACCAGAAGGAACTTGCCTTTCAGAGAAACACAGGGTTGTGAAGGAGAAAGAAATCCATTATCTTTTCCTCCCCACTTACTTAGGCACTGCAGAAGAATATGAAAGTAGTTCAGTAAGGCAAATGATCCAAGAACAGTTCTTTTGAGCATGTTCTGATGTGTGCAAACATGACATATTTAATTAGTATTACATTCTATCTCTTATAAGAAATCCAAGATTCAAGATAAGATAATTATCTTTTAACAACATACAGCTGCTAAACTTCTCAGGAATATGGTACCCAACATTGGTTCCTTGAGCGCATCACAAATAACCACTTTCATAGTAGAACATTTATAAATGTCATGTCATGGGAGAGAAAAACTATCATAGAGGGAGGGAAACGTTCTTAGAGATAAAGAAAGGCCTCAGAACCTCACACCTATGCAGGAAGCAAATGTGATTAAAGGCAGAACAAACAAGCAAAAACCCTGTATTAAATAGATCATGAATTTGCTTGTGGGTCTGTAACAGATGTGTTACTAAGGATGCTTTGTTTATCCAGTTGCAAGACTGTCGAAGAGAATCATTCCAGTGATGCTGCTTATCATGCTTTTAATTCTGCTCAGGCAAAACTGTTAGCTTTGAAAAAGCAATTTTTTTTGGCCCTACTCTATCTGGCTGCACAGAATTTTCAAAGCACCACAATGTTGTAAAAAATGCCCTTTTAATCAGATTACCCTTGGCGAACGTCCCAAACTCAGGCTGAAGTGCAGTGCTTGTGGTTTCTCAACAGCTTACACTAAGCCTGCACCATGGAAATAATCTACTTTTAAAACCCAGGAAACAAATCGACTGCACTAAGGACATAAGTCGCTGTCATTAGGGAGTGATTAAGCTAAACATTTTTATACACTCTGGTAGCCCAGTTTCATATTGTGCACCTCGGTGCTGAAAGAAAGAATAGCACCCCAGATGACTGCTTGTTTGATTCAGCCACCCCAAAAAGAACTGGTCTTACAGAAATTAAACTTAATTTTTCCCTAATAATCACAAAAGGAAAAGAGAGAGAGAAAGAAAAAAAGATTTGCTTTTAATGAATTAGAAAATACAGTAAAATCAGCTTTACAAGCAATCATTCAACTGAGGATCATGAGTTTGATTAAAGACTATACACGATATTTTTTGACACGCATTAGCCTCTCCTAAAAATCCTGTCACCTTCTATTAAATTACTGCTGCTTGTTTTATGCAAACATATTTCCTTTAATACATAATTTATATTGGAAATTCAGTGTGTTTTTGAAGAGGCAGCTACCATTTTTCCAATTTACCATTATAATGCCATGTCTTCAGCTTTCTGTGATGTCGTATTTTTCATAGTGGGAAAATACAACATTGAGATGTTTGAACAGAAATTACTCCACCTCCCCCAGTTTTCCTCTAACAAAACTGTAAAAAAAGAATATGGATCTGACTCTGTCTAATCAAATTATCTGGTGTCTGAGACAACCCTGCTATTTCTGTTCATGCAGATCCTGAAGAAGAAAGGCTCTAGATGTCAGATCCCAGCGCATGAAGAGCAGAAGGTGTGTTTGTGGGAAGGAGGGAGGGTTGTTTTTTATTTTCTGCATAAGTCTGAGATGTGGTCTGACAGACATGGGATATTCAACTGGTCCAAGGTACAAATCAGGTCCTTTCTTGATCCCTACTTTGGACATTCTGCTGATAGTTCATTTTTAATTTATGAAACATGTCATTAATCCTCAATCTGTCAGCCTCTTTTTGACAATAATTCAGTCTGACAGTTGAAGGATTAATATTTATTAAACACCCAGTACTTTAGAAGTCAAAGAAATGCTCAATTCATTTCCGCAGCAAAATCTTCCAACCCCTGGCAAGCACTACCCCCAATCCCTTCTTGCTCCCCAATAGCCAAATAAAACCCAGCAGACAAAAGAAGTAACAAAAAAAAGACAAGTAAAACGCAAGAGAAACAAAGTGAAAGAATAAGAAAAGAGGGAAAAGTAATTACAAATAATCCTTCAAAAGACTTGATAGTGGATTCATTTAAGGTATTCCTCTGCCCAAGCATATGTTTTCTCACTCTTCCTTCCCTTCCCAGCCCTCCCCCTCCCTTACCCACTCATAAATAATTCATAGCCTGATAAATATGCAATTTCAAAAAAGTGCAGACACGGCAGCACTGCATTAAAAAAAAAAAAAAAAAAAGCCTTCTGCTTTTCACACAGAAGACCTGAGCTGCACTTAACGGATGACAGATTTTCCAGTATTCAAAAGCTGCATTATATATATGATAGGAGTGAGACAGTATTTCTGGTCTGATTCCTTGCTAGACATGTTGTGAATTGTCTGTGGAAAGCTGTAACAAAAAACAAATGGTGTTGTTGGTTTGGTTTGGTTTGGTTCGGTTTGGTTTCTTTTTTCCCCCTTTCTCTTTTTGAGAGAGAAGACAAGGTAAAAAGCAGTGATGCTACCACCATGTAACATTGGGCTCGCTGCACATTTCCAGGTCACTACAAATTATTGACCAGCTCAAGCCCCAGAAGGAGCATGGCCTCACGTAGCACAGGCAGGATTTGTGGGTACTGTATGTGCTGAGCATAATCCTCCAGCACTGATATCAAGACCGTGTCCCTCCTCTGTCCCCCTGCACGGTGCCCACTTATGGGTCATTGCAGGAACGCCCTTCAGAGGCCCACAAGATGGGTGACATGAGGAACAATCTGCCTGCACGCAGGTGAAGCCCACCCGAGGTAACAAGCTGGATGAAAAGCGGAGCTGAGGACCTCCATTTTGTGGGCTAATTGCTTGATTATCAGGCTGAAACAAAATGGAGGAAAGGCCTTTTTTTGTGTGTGTGTGTGTGTAAAAGCAGCTCAGTGCTGACGTGACAGAAGAGATAAAGTATCGGGAGAAAAATGGTGCTTAAGGAGCATCAGTCATAAAATCGCTAATATAAAATGGAATATGAGAAATACAGATAATGTGTACACATTCCTACAGCTAATAGATGCGCAGGACTCACGTACAGTTGATCTTTAGGTTTAGCAACAGTTAGAACATAAAAATGATTTCAACCCGTGAAGTGTAACCTTTTGGATGAACATTTAAATTGGAAACACCATGGGTAAGAAATAGACCTCAGCATTTAATTTGGACTGGCTAGTTGGAAGCCTGTATTTACTGTACAATAATTTCAAATTTAATTAAATAACGCTGCTGATGCCAGTCACATCAACACTGTAAAGATGATTAATTGCACGCTTAAATGAAATATAAACTGCCTTAAAAGTAACATCAATGCGGAGCCCCGTGAGCAGGCACCATATGATGGATTTAAATGTAGCAGCCTATCTGCATCCCTAGAAGCACGCCACAGTTAAAAACGGGCCATCCATCTGAATATAGCAACGGGACCCAAAGCTGAGCCTTTGACGAGTTTTTCATTTTCAAGGCGAGTCTGATACGTTCCCCCCTCTTGCCACGATATTTATCTGGCAGAAGGGCTTTCTCACAATTTGCATTGTCATCACACGGCCTGGCTATCGGGGCTGGGCACTGCGGATCGGGGCCGCGCTGTCACAGCCCAGCAGCTGGACGGTTATATATTCCACTTTGTTCCCATTGTACTTCGAGCTGCAGAAGCAGCAGGACAAAGGGCCTGACAGAGTTAACCATGGATTGTCACCTTGATTTGTCCAGCCTAGCAGATATGCAGAAATGAACGATATTCTGCTGATGAACGCAACGCAGGAACAAATAAGCTTGCAGACAGCATTTACCAAACTGTACTATCAGTAAAAATAATTGAGCATCCTTGGAGCTGATACATCTACATCTCTTCCCCCCCCACCCTCCATGGGGGAAATAAAAGCAGGAATAATCATCAGATTAGCAAATGCTCCAAAAAAATCTTTTTCTGTATGGTAAACAGCAGAAGCCAGTGCTGTGGATAAGGGCTGCCTTCTCAGCATCGAGTTGTTTTATTTTTCACAAGTGCTGCGGCAGTGCTTCAGAATTGGAGTTTCCATCGTAAAGATAAACTCCTTGGGACAGGGACCATTCTTTGTTGTTTATGGAAGTACACCCTTAAGAGTGTATAAGGAGGTGCAGTTATACATGTGGAGTACAATAAGCAAAGAAAGAAAAAAAACATTTTTATTTCTAGAAGAGGAAAACCCATGAATGTAGCCCAATTTCTACTCCAATACAGCTCTGAATTAAATATAAATGTTGTCCTATTTATAATTACTAATTAGAAGAGCTGTAAATAAGTAAACCCAAAGCAGGCAATTGCTGTGAGGACATTCAGTAGTGTGGGAAGGTGATATTTATAATTAAAATTCTTTTTTTTTTTAATTCGAAAATCTTAAAGTTTAGCAAACTCAGATATGTAAGTCACAGAGAAATCCAGCTTAAAAATTTTAAGGTTCAAATCGTCTTTTCCCCTCTTTCTAAGGAGATAGAAATACTAGCTTATGTTACTGATCAGAAAGGCAAATTGAACTGAAAAAAGAGAGATGACTCAATAGAACAAAGGTCGCTTCTGAAACACCTTAATTTTTTATAGAAGATGAAAACAACCAGCAAGAAACCTCGTTGTGGTTTCTGACAACCACGTGCTTATTAACTATATGAAAGACATAATCAAACTCTCGTTTTGCTTATACGGCATACCTCAGCAGAACGGACAAAACACTTGCCTGTGAAGAAAAACCTTTGAGAAGCACGTCATTTATACATCTTTTTTTATTTATGAGATAAGGATTATCAGAAGATGAAGTATTACACATCACAATAATGTATTCACTTCTGAGCATGCAGTATTTTAAGCAGGCATGAAAGACTAAATGCACTTAATATTTAGGGTTGTTATTAGTTTTTAATAATAGATCAAATGATTTTTGCATTTGTATATATATTTCGTTGTTCCAATCAGTGTGTGTCCATTCTTTGAATAGTGAATAAAATAACATTTTAAAATACAACATGCCATCATACTGTCTTAAGCATCTACTCGAAGCTACTCTATGTATCAAAAAAGGAAATAATATATAAATCTTACCCTCATACTGGAATGCTAATGTGCATCCATCAGAGAGCTACACATTCATAGTAAAGGTTTCAGCTCAAATAAAGCCCCGTGCATTATTGTGTGCGTGTAAAAAAAAAAAAAAAAAAAAGAGGAAAAAAATTAAAAACTCATTTTTTTCTTTACCAAAATTGTTGAGCAAAACCTAAAGGCACCAAAAGAACCATTTATTGTCCAAGGAGAAAATTGCACAGATTTGTCTTTCCTCGGAATTCTATGCAGCCAACCATAATAGCTCTTTGACAGTTCACCTGACTGCAGCAGAAATGGGAATGTGATGGTTACAGTGGATGACAGAAAGGGGCCATTTGAAGTGCTATTATGCAGTTTACATGAGAAGATTTACACAGATTTTGGCTTTATTTAGTTAGGTTATGTACATTTCTTGTCGTTTTTTTTTTCCTACTGGTGCATGCCTCACGATAATAAGAGGCGCAGTCTTTTGCGGAGCTGCCATATACAATTGCACACCTTAAAATTTAAAATTTCATTAGTGTTTCCAAAATGGCTTTGGTGAGTCACTGTGCTGCTGCACTAAAAAAGAAAATGCGTACACTCTGTTCTCTCTTGCCCATGACCACATTTTAAATGAGTGTCGTGTCACGTTATGTACATTTTATTTCATCTCGTTTACCCAGAAATTACCGACAAATATAAACCAGAGACTATATGTTTGTACTTAAGCGAATGTAATAGGAGAACAGACAATTTTTAATGTGCATTTGTAAAAGAGTGGGAATCCTTTACGAATGTCCAACAATTAAAATGATGTCCTGAAATCCTTACAGCTTGAAAAAGCCTCTTTAAGTGCCTTGCTGAAAGGACCCAATTCCGCAAGCTCTTGTTAGGATAAATGGCCCGACTGAAGCGCTTGGTTTGCTCAGGAGAGCAAAGCTACTCACGTGAGGCAGAGCTCGCGGCACTAAGCCGTGACGTTGGAGCATTGCGAGGAAGGGACTGAGGTGCTGCACTGAGGCTCTGCGTCCACTGTGTTGCACAGGTCCGGATGTTCACAGAAAAAGGAATCTAAAGTAACAAATAAATGCATGTGCTCCTTTTTATATGCTTGTAGCATGCGGGGAAAAAAAAATAAAAATAAAAAAAAAATAACATGCTGGTAGTTTTACAACAAAATATTCTGAAGAAAAAGAACATTTACTGAGTAACCAAAAACAAAAAGGATAACACTGATAATGAGTGAACTACACTGCCCTAATTTGATCTGCATTTACTTGCAATTTATAGATTAAAAAAAAAACAAACAGAGAAAATAAGCAACTGTACCATTAATATATTGTTAAGCAGAACTTCTATGATTCTATTTTCTGCATAGGGTCAAGACTGTTGACATGGGATTAATCACCTGCTCCTCCTAAGCCATGAATCAGGACAAATTGTTGTCAGTCAGATATGGTACCACTGCTTGAAAATAGATTTAATTACATATAATACAAACATATACTAAAACCAGCAAAACTCACTAATATTAAACACAACATTGTATAATAACATATTCTAGGTTTTGCATTTTGAAGATTGTCAAGTGTAACAGGAATACAATGCTTAGTTTTTCTCCCAATTTCTAAAAATACAATGATACTATATGGCATATCTCACTGTGAGACTGTAATATTTTACTTAAATTCAATTTATTTATTTATTTATTTTTGTCTGCTCCTGTGGGTAAGCATCTTTGTATGTGTATTTGGACCGTTTACAAGCCCAAAATATGCAGCTAGCTTCTGCATATCTTCTAGAGAACATGGATCTACACATAAACGTAGCTTGCTACCAACACTGTTGTTAGCTTATTTGTCAGCCTGTAGCATGATGAGATTTGAGAATATTGGGTGCAAAGTGTCTTCAGAAAGAGGGAAAGAAATCATTCACCATTAGAGCTAAGTATAACAAGCTCCTTTTTACACTAGGATACACTTGTATTAAACAGAATGGTGGGGTGCCCGAGTGAGATAGCATCCATTACCATGATGACATGAAAATGGACACTTATTAATCACTGTTTTGAAAATAATTATCCATAGCTTTACAAAAGCTACTTAAGTCTAAATTACGCAGTCTAAGCCTACATCTAAGTCAGGATGTTTTCTCTAAGTGCTCTCTAGCACACAAAAATGTTGCTTTCTTGTTGCAGAGCTGGAAGTTAAACTATTTTGTAAAGGTAGTATTAAGCAAGTACAGCAAACATGGAGGCTAGGAATGGTTAGGATGTTAACATGAACTAGACATTGTATGTTTAGTTTGAAAATAAACAGATCAGAGTTATTAAAATACAAACACTCAATCTCCGTGAAGTTTCATCATGCTTTTTGCTGAAGCTATGATTTCAGGTATAAAATTGTTCACTTCAAAATAAAGAAGGGGATTTCTATTGGTCATAAATAATTTTTGGTGTATAGGATTTTTCACTGAATGAAAAGTACTGAATGAAAAGATTGGGAATTTTTGACAAATGAAACACTTCTGTAGTTAAACAACTTCAATGTGTTTTGTATTTTGTTTTTAGCACGACCTACTGCAGAGGCTAAGCATTTCTACAGTTTGAAATCAAATCGTGGTAGTTCATATGAAAAACATTCATAAACTCCTTTGACATTGTAATGTATATGCAGAATGAACATTAAAAATTTGCATTTAGAATGTATTCAGTATATAATGCTTCATATATGTATTTATACACTGTATTGATGTACCAACATTACAGAAATATACTAAGGCCTAATTTTTGAAGAATTTGTTATCTTTGTTAAGTGATTTTTTTATGAACTTTTATTTAATATCAGAGTTAAGTTTCAGAGAAGTAGCTGCAGTGATGTGATAACAATTTAGTATTTAGAAAGAAGTGACCATGACACATCACGTAAGAATCTATCTGTATTCAGCAAGCACATGAGCCTGGACGCATGGGAATGGCTGCAGTGTTTGAAAGCTTTTTTTCAAAAGTGACTGCATGGATTCAACCCTCAAGTAACTTTATTTCTTGTCTAGCACCTTAAATCATGTGATAGCTACATTTTACTTTATAAAGTTATTTAAACTCTAATTAGCTACAGTAATTCTTTAAAAGCACTCAGCGTGCAATGCCTGGCTGCCGCCATACAATGAAGCAGCAGCCTTAGCACAGTGCTTTTCTGTTACAGCTGCATCCAAAAATACGTAAATTTTAGACAGAAAAAAGGCCATTCTAAGAAGTTCAAAAACAAATATAGGAAAATTGTCTATTGTTGGAACAATATTTGCATATATATCCATTGGAGATATATAAATTTTCATTTAAGTAAGATTTTGAAGGAAACAGACATTTTATTATTAATGGAAAAATGAATATAACAACAACTGTTTGTTCAGTGTTGCTATAAATAATGTTTACCAGAAGCTTCAGTAAATGTTTTGACAATGATTTATAAGCGTGTCAAATAAAATAAAAATGTTATATTTTTTTCATTCTAGCAGACAGTTAAATATTTTATAAACATAGTTCCAAGTAATGTATTGATCTATTCTGAAAATCTGATAGTTCTCCTGATATATTTTCATTTAATAAAATGTCTCCTCTCGAAAGGATCTTTCAAATTAAAGCAGGCCCTTTATTTGTTGTTGTTGATGATGGAGCAGGTTATTCTTTTTATTTCCCTATGACAGATTTGATAACTTTAGCAAATCTCGAATGTTTACAGTATATGTTATTAAGGATTAAGCCTCAAATTTATTTGTACGTGTAAAGAACCTGGCATTGTACAGGTCAAGCAGTTTCAGAATGAAAAATAAAGCTATGTATTTAAAGAGATGTTAGTATCTCCTTTCGGAGTCCTTTTTTTTATTTTAAAGTGCAAATATGGTTATAAATCACATTAACCAATGCATACAAATGATCTGAATTACAAAGCAGACTGGAATACCTGCACCTGCTGTTTAACCTGCGGAGATGACTCACATAATTGAATTGGAATATGGATCCTACACTTAAGGATAAACTTTCCCTAACTTGTTTTAAAGATAACTGTTTCACAGAATAATGCAGAATGTGCCTGAGGTATCAGCAGGGTCAGCTCTTACAGAAGGCAGCTCATCTCCTAAAATTTTCCCCTGTTTTATACATGGCATCATTCACTTAAAGGATATGCCACCTCCATATGCCTATAGCAAATTTCTGCCTTTTATTTCAGAGAGAGAAAGAGCTTCTCTGCTTAAATACAATTGAAAGCATAATTAGGAAAAAATGCCTGTTCTAGAAAGGCTATGCAAAACTTATATAAGCACCTGTTTTTCTTTCCAAAGGATTTCTTCCCGTCTCTGGTCAGAAGAGCATTTCTTTGCAAATGCACTGATAAATGTACTGACCCTGTATGTGACTTTTCCACACTAATCCCTGAGGCTGTGGTTACCAGGATGGCAGCGCCAGGTACGGGTGCGATGACAGAGAGCAGCGGGGACACTGATGACCACACTAGCTGCACAAGCAGCTCTAGAGTCTGAATGATGCTGCCAGGAGGTTGTCCCCATCCCAAAAACCACGCTGCCAGCAGTGTGTACCGTGGCTGCTGCTCTCTGGACCGAATCAAAGCACCTGCGGGGATGCTTACAGGCACTGCAGTGCCCTTCCGCTGCAGTGCTAGCAAGCACCCAGTGTCTGCGTTGGCAGACCCCGAGGGCAAGCTGTGACCTCAACCTCTTTTTACGTATATGTTTCATATGCAAAAGACAAAAATGAATACATAAATAAATAAAGCAAGCATTTGCAAGCAATCCATAAAAAGCTACAGTTCTGCAAAACAGGTGATGTTTCTCCCCAGGAAATTTCATACCCAAATTCTGCCTCCATTCAATCCCTGATAGTACTTTGTAACACACAGGTTATGCTTTCTGGTACATGGTTTGTGATAGTTTTTCCACCAAAAGCATACACAAATCCAGAGCTCTGATGCCAGCTGCTGCATGGAGCACAGCTACTTATGTTCGCAAGCTGGTTCTGTTCCCCTGAAATGCAGGTCCAGTTTGGAGGGAAAAATTACAGTGATCCCTTGGCTATTTGGAAAATAAATGCCATATGAGATTTGAAGTGCCCCTCAAATATAAAAGAATTGCATAGCATGCATTTAGCCTAACTCCCACAATGAAGATCTGCCTCTGCCTACTTCTAGCTGTTGCTTTACTTCTATTGCCTCCCAGAGTATGGCAAAAGCAAATTCCTGCAGGTAGCAGTCTGAAGTGTGCTCAACATGGCTAACTTCCCCAACTTGTCATTATCACAGGAGCATCGCTGCATCATTTTGAAAATATTTAAAATCTTACTGGCATGTGAAGATCTGACATTGTACACTGCACAGCACTGCAGTGGCAGCACGCAGGACAGCAAACTACCTAAAGACACCTTAAACAGCCTTACTGCTGGCACTGACCAGGCTCCCATGCTCACCCCTGGCACAAAGGCTGCCTCCAGCCCGCTGCCTGCAGTCACCTCTAGCCAGCACCCTACAGGCCTTGCTGTGCCCAGCCTAGGGGCTGCCAGCTGCACGGTGCTGGAGGGCTGGGAAAGGGGAATTTTTAATGGGGAGACCAAAAGGAAAAGCATTTTATCTATAAAATGGTGGAAGTAGGGGCAAAGGAGTGTTAACAGGATTCATGAGAAGATATTGTATGAAACCAGCCTTGCATCCCAAATTCTCCCATATTAGGTACAAACATGCTGGTGGTATAAATGCATGCCACCAAAGCAATTAGGGTGTATGGAAGAAAATGCAATCCAGGTTGTGCTTCTGTAACAAATCCTGCATGAACTTTTCATAAGGAAGAAAATTAGGAGAATGGGTAGTGTCTTGCTTGTGGTACTGAGGCATAAACACTTGTTATCCATAGATGCATCTTTATGTACGTGTGTGTGTGAAAGAGAGTGCAGGGCTGAGATCTTGTTCATGATTTGTAAGTGACAGAAACAAGTATATTTACTTGAAAGTCTGCAGAGGACACTAGTGAAAACAAGATTAGGACTGTAATACTCTTCCTTGTCCGAGATCTCCTCTACAAAAGGTCACTTATGTGAAAAGTATGTGACATTCTTATGACAGCTTTTTATGTGTTAATTTGATAAAAGAACTATGGTGAAAATAAAATGGTACACACTGTAAAAGGTTCATATCTGGACTGAGAGTTCTTTTAGCAGTAACTTGAGACTCTCCAAGACTGAATAGTTTTAAATCATTTGTAGAGAGGAACATTTTTATTTTGACAAGAATTGTGTGATGTTTACAGGGGAGTCCCAAAGCGAGCCCACCCTGTTATTTCAAGCTTGAAATGCCATGTTCCTCTGGAGTCTGTTAAGATTTAATCACGTTCTGCAATGAAAAAACAGGTCAATTTTGATGTCTATAAAATCATTTTCTGCCTATATGCTTTAATACTGACCCCTGTTACTCGGAAACAGAACAGAAAGTCCCCTGTGACTGGAAAAAAGGCAATGTTGCACCATTTTTGAGATGGGCAGAAAGTATAACTCAGGCAACTGCCCTGTCAGCCTCACCTCTGTGCCAGGGAAAATTATAGAACAGATCCTCCTGGAAGCTATCCTAAGACACATGGAAGACAGGGAAATGGTACGAGACAACCAGCATGGCTTCACCAACAGCAAGTCCTGCCTGACCAAC
Source organism: Cyrtonyx montezumae (assembly GCF_038088225.1). Classification (NCBI taxonomy): domain Eukaryota; kingdom Metazoa; phylum Chordata; class Aves; order Galliformes; family Odontophoridae; genus Cyrtonyx; species Cyrtonyx montezumae. Next base: position 33,123,393 of record NW_027072089.1, on the reverse strand, counting down.
TTCATGTCCTTCTATTATGGCATAACTGTGTCTGTGAATAAGGAAAGAGCAGCTGGTGTAATCTATTGGGTCTTTAGCCAGGCCTTTGACATGGTCTCCCCATAGCATTCTTTTCTAAGAATTGGAAAGATATGGATCTGATGGGTGGACTGTTTGATGGACAAGGAACTGGTTGCAAGATCATGCTCAGAAAGTGGTATTCAATGGCTCAGTGTCCAGATGGAGATCAGTGACTGGTGGTGTCCCTAAGGAATCAGAACTGGGCAGAGTGTTCTTCAACATCTTCATCAGTGACATCTATAGTGGGATCGAGTGCATCCTCAACAAGTTTATAGATGACATCTGTGTGGCGTGGTCTACGTGCCAGAAAGATTAGAAGCCATCCAGAGAGACCTAGACAGGCTCGAGAAGTGGGCCCAGGTGAACCTCGCGAGGTTGAATGAATCCAAGTGTGAGATCTTGCACCTGGGTCGTGGCAACCCCCACTGTCAGTACAAGCTGGGGGCTGTAAGGATAGAGTACTACCCTGACAAAAAGAACTTGGGGTACTGGTAGATAGCAAGCTGGACATGAGTCAGCACTGTGCCCTTGCAGCCCAGAAAGCTAACCATGTCCTGGCCTGCATCCAAAGAAGCATGGTCATCAAACCGAGGGATGTGGTCCTGCTCTTCTGCTCTGTCCTTGTGAGATCTCACTTGGAGTACTGTGTCCCGATGTGGAGACCTCAGTACAGGAGAGATATGGATCAGTTGGAGCACATACAGAGGAAAACCTCAGCGATTAAGGTCCCTTTCAACTCAAATGGTTCTATGATTCTGTGGAAAGGATAGAGCATTTTTTAAAATGTCTTGTGACTCCATGCCACACTACCATGCATTTTTTGGATATGAAATGTAGTACAGTTTCCTACGGAAACTTATTTTCCTATGTCAGTGCTGTACTCCTCAGGGATGCAGCTGCAACCCTAAACGCTAGATGAAAGCTTTCTAAATTCCTGACGATTTCCAAAAAATTTGCAAAACTGAGAGTTCATTCTTGGTTTTGCAGTCAGTTCTACAAGTTAGGTGCTCTATACTGCATAGTGTTAAAAAAATATTAAAGCTTTTAATAAATTCAAGCTTACTCATAGGTTTGGTCATATAGCCTTAATTTTCTTTTCAAGTAACAGAGACATGAGTCCTGTTCAATGAAAGCTTCACACAATATTCTTTAAAATATAGTATATCAATGCTTCAAAAAGAATGTTTTAAAAATGAAAGATTTTGCCTATTTTGTTCAAATGAATATGCCTTAAGTTATGTCTCTCAGTTGTCCCAATTTATTTTAATATGAAAAAAAATCTAATCTCTGCTTGTAAAGCAGATTATGCATGTATTAAATTCTTTAAAATTAGAATATACTTAATGCCACATTAGTTCCAGGCATGCAAGGCAGGAAAAAGAATTACACACCTAAACAACAAGAATGGTTTTTAAGCTTAAATTTCTACTTTGCTCCAATTCTCATTTGATAAAATGAAATGATGTACATCTACCATTTAATGGAATGCAATAATGAATTCATTTTTTCTTAGCAAATCATAAAATAAAAGAATTAAACAGACAATATTCCTAATTGAGAAAAAGCAAAACCAATGCCTTGTTTAGCCATCTATAACCTTGATACATCTGGCTTTTTCCTGTTCCCTCCTCCATCTTCTCTCACCTCCACTCAGTATGTTAAACTTCATTTTACCCTACCAGAAGTATATTAAAGCAATCTGCTTTTGGTCTGAGCAAAAGGCTACTGACTCCCCTATGTCCAAGAAGAGGTCAGAGCTCACTTGGACTAGGGCCTAAAACACAGAGGATGACAGAACCCTTGGTCCACAAAGTCACAGCTACAAATAACTTATGGCAGCTCGCCAACAGAGTGTACTGAGGTTGATGGTCTTATTTTTTTCCTGTGCCATCAGAGGACTACTGCCTTTACCTTACAGAAGCTGTTGAACACTCTACAGATTCATCCTGTCTTTGAACTAAGAATAAAGAAGTTATTTTTTCCCTCTGTTGCTACCCTAAGAGGGCAACAGTTTGTGTTTAGGGCAGATAACTAAATCCAGTGAGGATTCATACAGGGATTCTTAAATTATAATGTAAAAAAAAAAAAGAAGGCACATGCAAAGGAACTGCTATTCTTTCAAATGAATAGGTATCCATTAGCATAACAGCTCTTGAAGGCAGTGGAAGAGGCAACTTGGCTGACTACATCAAAATAGATGTGGGAGGAAGCACAGCACTGTTCAGGAAAAAAGATAACACTCAGTTGTACAACACAGGCACTCCACCTGCATTGCCCATCTAATATGTTCAGCTGTGATTGGATGAAATTGTGCAGGTTGAGAAAGGTCAAAGGATTAAACAATTTCAGCTCATGTAAAGGTTTAAAGGAATTTACTGAAGAGTGCACCAAGGCTTGCACTTTGCCTGGAATGTGGTGAAAGGGGATGGCATCTGCTTTTCCACTTTACCACGAAGAGTTCTTGATTTCTGAAATAAAGATTTGGCTTCAGATGGAGGGGGCAGCCTTCCTTTCAGGCACAGCTCCTTCTGACCTCACTGAAGGCAGGACTGATCCACTGGCCAAGATCTGTTTTATGGCATGTCACTAGGAAAGTTCTTCCCAGTGCCCTTGTTGGAATGGTGAATTGTGGACCTTTCTAATCAAAGCTGTGGCAGCATTTTAAAGGACAAACCAGACAATAAGATATAGCAAATAAACAGCTCAACCAAAAGGAAAAAAGAAAGCTTTATAGAGTGTTTGTTGTGTTACTCCTTATTTTAAATTCTGTTTATGCCACTAAAATTTGCATATATTCTTTTTAATGAATTCTGCACAGCTGAGAGACAGTGAAAGATGCGGAACGTGAAGCTTGTTAATATGAGTTCATTAAATTAAACCAGACCTGATTTACAACAAAATCCTACATTCTTGAGTTTCATAGACAGGTTGTTGTGATAGTTTCTGTTAGACCCCACAAACTCTCAGGTTTTTTCTATCTGTTTGGCTGGGGCACTTGGGAAGCCTTAATTGTCAAGGTCTTTGAGCAATTCGTGACCTGTTAATGTATTTAGTTGCACAGTGTTATGCCCATCAGAATTCTCCATTGGCTGCCTCAGCCCTCGGAGCCTTTGACAGTTTTCAGAGTGATCCTTTGTCAGGTTGGCTTTTCCTGCCCTTACAGCAGGAGCTCTGCATCTGTACTTGAGCTGTACCTCCCTGAAGCACCTGGTGCAATGCAAGACCACATGCGCCTGCTTCTCCACAAAAATTTATTCAGCAAAGTTTTCTCAGCAATGTGATGAACTTCACCATGAAACAAACACAGAAGATGAATATTTACATTTGCATACTGAATTCTTTGTCATAGTTTTCATCTATACAATCCCACAAGACTCAGTCTCCAAGTCATATTCTTCAAAAACTGCTGGGAGAGAAAGCCAGGGCTAAGCTGTCAGGGATGTTCAGAGGGATGACTTATGGCATAAACATTTTCCACCTGAACAATAGGCTAAATCTAAACTTTGATATGAAGAAGAGGCAATGGAAAGAAGCAAAGCATGTTTTAATAACTTGCTTCCTTACATTTCCTTAAATGAAGGATGACTGTTAAGTTAGTTGGCTGCTGGGGTTCCTTCAGGTTTTCCTGAAGGCTGAGAATAGCAATAGAACAGCAACACCCAGTTGTGAGTAACCAGCTAAGTTTTGCTTTCTTTTTGAAAACTCAAGTTTGTGTTATACCTCATTACATCTATGAATGAAGTATGGACTACCTCCATCTAGACATTTGTGAACTAACTATGTTCTTTCATCACCATGTAGATAGGTTTCTGCTCTGCTACTCACAGTCCTCTTCCTGCGATTATCATTTCTCATGACAGTCACCTTCTGCAACAACTAATTGGCGCAAAAGAGTCATACTCACTGGCAATAAAACCTAGACAAAAGCTAAGCTGTGAGGACAGAGTACTCCCCACATGACAAGAATGGTCAAAAATATCATCTTATTCAGATATATTCTTTGAGAATTTCTTCCCAAACCATTTGTCACACACAAAATGTCCAGTCACATTCCCCTCTCATGAGACATAAAGTAGAACTGTACACTAGTAACATGAGCTTTCTAAATCAAAATTTCCCAAGATATGGAAAATTGAAGCCTGACCTGAAATAGTTTCCTTGTTTTCAATCATGACACTTCTAAGTTATATTCTGTACTGAGGGAAAAAAAAGTTTTCCTCCAATGGTAATTATAATAATTGTTTCTATCTTCAACTCATGAAAACTGTGTTTTGAAATTAACCAGTCACCTGAAATAAAAAGACACAAAATCCCGACTTCCTATTTCATTTCATAAAATAAAACAACTGCGCTGCATCCTATCCATCCTGCAGAAATGGAAGGTGAGACTCACCTTTCCTTTGTTTTCGATAAACCTTTTCAGAAACATACACATCAGAAATAGCAAGCTGAGTGTTTCATCTCTGTAGCATTGCCAGAGGCCAGCTCTGCCTTTGGACTGCTGCACACTATGTGCCACACCCTATGTGTGTTTTCATTTTTAATGTTATTGCAGAAGAAAACCCACCAGCATATAGCTGTAAATGCCCTTCTAATACAAATCTAGAATGGCAATGGGGAATCTTCCTTTCTGCTGAGTCAACAGTCATGGTAATATCCCATAAAAACACTGCCATTTAATTCTACTTATTTTTTAAATCTTATTACCTGATAAATTTATATAATATCAATGAATTATAAACATAAAGGGAAAAAAATAAAATAGTAAAATCTTAACAGCTGTGGGCAATAAAAATAGATGTTTTCTTGAATGAGAAACAACAGAGCAACAATGGACTTCTATAAAAGCAGAATGGAAATATTTGAATGCGTTTCTAGAACATAGTTATTGTTTTAAGTTGAACAGAAAGCCTTTGTAGAATATCTTCCTTTGATAATGTCAGAATCAACAACCACATATACATTAACCTGATGCATGTCAACAGTCTTGTTGAGCTCAATAGTACTAGTCAAGTGAATGCAGTTACTCTCTTCAGATGTATTTGCAAGCCAAAACCATTTGTAGTGATGCTAGGCAACATTCTTAAGATAGTCTGGGTGATTTAAGGCTTCACTGTGAGGTTTCAAAGCAGACTGAACCACTGAAAGCCTCAGAAAAAAAAAAAAAAAAGAAAAAAAAAAGAAAGAAGCTCAGATTCTCAAAATACACAGTAGTAGCCTGCAGACTTCCATCCCATTCAGTGTAGAGGGAAAGTTGGGAGTGAAAATTCACTTGGGGTAGAAAGAACGGAAAGACACTGTGCAGAGAGAGCATGGGCACCTACCTCTTCTCAAATGGGTAATTCCTCTCTGTTTAACATCTGTCACAGTACGTGACCTACTAAAGGAAGGAATTTTGTCCTAAAATTCTCCATTGCTGAAAATCTAGAAAGAAAAAAGTGAAATCTCAAGACCCAGCAAGTTATAGTATTTGTTTGAGTAGAGAACAGTGTGGGCTTAGGATTCATCTCCTACCTCTTTGACAACATGATTTTCCACATGACTGTCATGTTCTGGAAGCACTTTCCAATGACAGAAGTGTTCAGGAGAGGAAACATGAACACAGCCACAAGACTCCCTGCTTCCCACCTTTGATGCAGACTCTCTCACAATTCTCAAATGCAGTCCAGCACATTAAGAGTAAACCTTAAAAAGTTGACCTTAGGTCTACATGTTCTAAGCAGTTCATTTGCTTTGGCAACATGGAGATTGCTAGGCACAGACATACTGAAAAAAAAAGAAAGGATTTTTTGGGGGAGCAACTGTTTTGTGAATGTGGACTAAATGGGCGCTTGAAAAAAAAATACCCTTTTTGGAGATTGCTAGTAAATACCTTATGCTAACAACTGTACAAAGAAGAATCTATTTCTTTTGCTGTAGTTCTTCCTTTGACTTCTGGCATTGTCAGTGTCTCTTGTCATAAAATAACTACCTGATTCATTATATTTTCATTCTCTTTGCAAGAAACAAATATAAAGTGAATAAAATAACCCAGTTCTGAACTCAAGACTTGTCATGTTGTATGACACACAGCTATGCAACTTCTCATACTAAATTGGATTTCTACTTTTATTTTTGATATTTTAATTCTGTTCATACAACTATTAAAGAAACTTTCTAGAACTGGACCTTTCATCACATTGGAGAGTGAGTCAGATGAAGTATTGAGATGTTGGATTGTTCTTGAACAAGAACAGTTAAACTTGATATTTTGTAAATCAGTCACAAACTTGATATTTTGTAAATCAGTCACAAACATAAGTATGCGTACTGATGATTGTCATCTGTGTAAAGATTAGAATCTACTCACAATGGGAGAAGTAGATGTATTTTGTTACCTGCTTTTGAAAGCACTGTCCTGGTAACTTGCCAGGAAAATGCAGTAATAATACATTTGCAGAGGTCTTATACTCTTATATTCCTGTATGCATATATTTATGTACATATATACATACATTTTTCTTTAGTTTGTTAAGAGACTAAACACCAGATAATCCCTGTAGACTACTGCATGTTTAGCTGATTTAGAATAGCTTGTGATGTTTCAGAAAGTTGTGATCTTGTTTACATCTATCTCTATACTACTTCTCTTTACTGAAGCCTACTCATGTTAAAGGGAACAATAACAACATTCAAAAACATATATATATATATATATGTATGTGTGTGTGTGTATAATCTGTAGGACAAATCCTACCTTCTCTTCCTTGCAATCTCTTGATTTCAGTGGAATTTCATAACATTTCACTAAGGACAAATTCAGTTCTAATGCATTTATAGAGTGTTAAGCTGCTAAATGTTTGTATGGCCCTAGACTTTTCTGAAGCACACACATTCACTACCAGTGACTGCTCCTCCATAGCTTTTCTCTGGTCACAACCAGGCTGCTTACATAGTGGCAATTGCTGTAATATCTCTGATACTACATTCTGCCCCCGAGTTAAAATAATGATAGCACTCCCTGTCTCATCACTCTTCCTCTTCTGCAACAAGGTCCCATTAAATACGCAGCAGGAATTAACTATGTTAGTATACTGCATTAATTTCAGTATTTACTACGTTTAAAACACATGTAAATGGAAAGATAAACAGAAAAAGAGGCTGATTGCTGTCATGTGAGAATCATGTGTGCTACCTGACAAAAAAGGGATGAGAAGATGAGTAATGAGTGATGAACAATGGGAAACCTGTAGCTAATCTTGCAGTACTAATAGCTAGCCTATTCCTTGCACCCACACATCCTAAAGAGCACCTCAAGGAGAATTCTCCTTATTTTACTTATTGAATAAACTACTTTGCATAGAAGGAAAGAGCTTTCCCCAAAATGAGCCAGTTAATTTCCCTCTCCCTTTTTCCAAGGCTAAGAAGTTACTATGAGATGTCAGTGATAAGAGCTAAAATACCACCCATTTCTACTATAGACAGAGGAATATTTACATGACCCTTCATTTCCACATATGCACATCATTCTTTCCATAAACCATGCTTTTTTAGTAACTTTTTCTTCCTTTCTTTCATGTCTTTTTGCCTCTAAACTAAAACAAAGTTTTATGCAAGAACTGATAAATCTAATTATCAGGGCAAGAATATAATAAATAAATAAGCAAACCACAGGAGTATCATTAGGCCCATTTGCCTATTCTCAAAGCTAGCCCTACCAGAAAATGCTGTGTAAGCCCTGGTTCATAGCAGTAGACTGATCCTTTTATATTTCTAGGAGTATGATTGGATGTGTCTTCCTAGCATAGATGTGCCCCCCTGCACAGCTCCCAGGCATGATCCATTGACTGGTCCATATTTGGACCATGCACACAAGTATGACATGGCTTCTTTCTGTTTCTTTCGATCATATGGAAATGAGGATTTGAGAAAAGACAGCAGTGTGACCCAGTTCATTCCTGGGTCATAATCTAACATGGATTTGGATACAGGATTTGGACTCGGGTGATGAAAGCGGTCTTGTAGTTTAAAGACTTGACTAGCGAACACAAGGAGTCTTAATCACACACAGCTATTCCCTCAATCATTTCTTAGTCTGGTCTAGCACTAAGCCCCAGGCTCCAACCATGTGTTCTCCTTTGACTCTTCTCCCCCCACCACTGTCCCCACCTGAATCCAATTCCTTGAGGGCTTGTGGGGCAGAAGGATTAGGATCACAGAAACTATGAGATGGAAGTTGGGTCCTGGAGGCTGTGAATTGTTGGGCAAATTTTGAATATCATTGACTTCATTGTGTAAATCTATATCTCCAAAGGTTTGGATCTTGTTGCAGGTTCACAACCGTTTTAAGTCCTCTTGACAAAACACTTCCAGAACTGCCAGAAAAGATTTCTTAAAATAAGCAGGACTGAGACAGATAACCTATTCTGTGTCTTCTTTTTGGACAATATTTGAGGTTGCCCTTTTCTTTAGGCTTTGGCATTAGTGATAGTCTACCTGACTAAATGCTGGAGAAGAAAGAAAAAATAGTAAATTCCTCCAGTTTCCCACTACTTAGCTTGATTTCTCACAGTCCAACTATTTCTTTTCAGCAGATTCACTTCAGTTCTAATAAAAACATGGCTTTTCGTATTATAGAGGATTTTTTTTTTTTTTGCTTTAGAAGAGTTAAATAATACATTCCTTTTTTACACCAACAGTGTGGAATATTTTAGTAGTTTACACAACTAAGAGCTATCTCTCCACATAACAAACAGTATCTTGTTTGTATATATAGGTGCATAAGTACGTACATAAATTAGAAAGCTGTGCCTCTGGATAACAGCTTTATGTGAACTTGGATTAATAGATTTAAATCTTTTACTTATAAATATTAGGTGGACTTTACCATATTAAATATCTAATATCTATAAAAAAGAGCTAACACTAAAATGAATATTATGATTGCTTTGAAAGTAATGCCTCCTGTTTATTTCCACGGAAACTACACTGGGAAGAGACCTTAGCAATAATATAAGGTTGTGCATTTTTCCAAAGTGCTGCTTAAATACTACACTTTGCTGCCTCGACCCTTACTTTGGACACTGCAATTTAGCCTATAGGTGAGAGAAGAGACAGCAGGGATGTTCAGAGTGAATGAGTAGGCCCGAAGTTAATTATCTGTCTTGTTTGATCTGTAGATCTCATTGAGATTTCTTATTTTACTTCTTGCAAGTCAGAACTGATTATGTTCTGCATTGTAGTTCGATGAGGACTTGACCACAGGAAAGCTCACAGTAAGGTAGCCAACACTGTATTAAACAGCCAGCTGCTTTGGTTCCCTGTGTTTTCAGGGCTCCACATGTGCTTTTCTGTGAATATACTTCATCACTGTTTTCTTTATTTTTTGCCCCTCAACTCTCGAAAAAGTTACTCAGACAATATCTCTGGTTGTGTTTTGCTGTATTTCTATATATTGCAGTTTCTTCCTCAAGGAGTAGGTGACATTGCTTCCTCTCATTTCACTCATAATTACCTCCAAAGCTTGGTTTCCTTAAAACTTTCTCCCCTTCCTGCCTATCTTTAAATTATTTTACTACAGCCTCCTCTATTGGCTCATCATGGTCCACCCCTTGATCTGTACTCAATAAAAATAGAATAGTCTTAGGCATTAGGCAATGGCTCCAGAAAGTAGTAATCTATCCAGAGGTGAGATAACATGTGTGCCAAGAAGAGGTAACTTTCACCTAAAGTGACAAGGAGTTAAGCATTTTATTAGAGGTGACCCATCTCTCATTTTTTGCCTATGTTTCCCTTGCTTTTATTCCAAAATACAGTCATGAGGTTGACTAAGGAAAATAAAGCACAACTCAGCACTTCTGCTGCTTCTCTCTAAGCATACTTGAACAAAAGCACAGCGCTAACAAGCCTGATTTTTTTTTTCCTGTAATGTTAGCATGTGTGCACTATGCTGTGAAAGTACTCTTCTAAACAGATAAACAAAGATTTAAAGCAATGTTCAGTAACTCACCTGAGGCCATATGGCAATTCAATAGCAATGCTGAGAATTTAAATATAGGTTGAATTTTTTCAAATGGTAAAACTTTTTTACAGGAAAAGAATGACTTTATCAATGCTCCCAGTGAAAGTGGAAAATTGTGAGCTCTCATGTGCTTCCTTTTTGCAAAGTAGTTCCCGAAATATACTAGACTTTTAAAAATTACTTGTTCCAGAACTAGAAATGAGTAGCCAGATGTGGAAATGCACATATATACAGTTTAACTGAGTATTGATGTAATTCAGAAACATCTCTGATTCTAAGTCAAACACTGAATATATAATAATCAGGATATGTTGATTTTCAGTGGAAGTTGTTTCCTGTTATCATTTTGATTTGCTTAGTTATTTATTTCCCCCAAGAGTATGGCTCAAAATTACAGAAATCATCTTCTGTTTTAACCCAAGAGGATGCTGGTGTGTGCTTCCTTTGGATGCGTTTGGCCTCACCAGTGGTGAATGAAGTTTACACTGCCCTAGTCCATTGTGGTTTCAGTTGAGTTTCCACCCTACACACAAAACCTCAGACATTCACCACCTTCTCCAGCTTTTAATGAAACAATCAAAACGCTTCACATTCACCATGGCTGCTTCATCAAAAACTCATTTGGGAAGCAAGCTTCTGTCTGTGTCAAGAAATACACAATATTTACACAAGCAGGAGCTCCACATTAGGCAGCACCTCTTGCCCTGCTGGGGCAGCCCATATGCTTGTTGAGACAGAGTGTATTTTCACTTCAAGGTGCTTCAGGATGCCCATCACCTCATGAAGCTGACACTCCAAGCCTTAAGAGGTTGTTCCATACAGATGTTTGACAGACTCAGCCACATCTGTACAGCTGTCATCTGTTAGCAAAAACTTCTGCTTCTGACCTATTTCCAACATGGGAACAAGTCTGGCTCAGTGGTAGAGCTAATGAGGACACTTGGACTGACAGTGATTTAGTGTTCATCTCTCTTCTATGGTGACATGTAAATAAAGCCTGAGCCTACATCCTACTACGTTTTTCTATATTCACAAAACCTCTGGGTAAATAAAGGAGCTTATCAATTTTTAAGAAAAACTTTTTTGTAATGGTTACAAATGTTTTTAAAGAAACAGTGCATTTAGGTCTATTTTAAATTAGGACTTTCAGATAGCACTCCTGATCATGTATAGTTGTATTAGCAGGTTTAATCCTTTTAAGTGTGAAAGAACGATGCATTACTTACTTGTTGAAATAAATTACTGAAAAAGCTAATATAATTCAGTTCAACACTGCGTCTTAATGAAAAAAGTAGCAAAATAAATAAATTAGGCATTTTTGTTAATTTACAAACTAAATATATACATTTTGCAAGGGTACACTCAGCACTGATGTAGAAATCTTGATGGTTTCTAGATATCTGTGAACTAGGTCAAGGTATTTTCCTGATATTACATGAATAAGTGGATGTTATCATAAAGTAACTTTTCTTCAGAAAGAAACGTAGAACGAGGCAAACAATGATGGAAAACTGGTATGGTCTGGTATGTCTTATCAAATATCTGTTTTCTAAAATAATTCTAGTGCTATAAGCTGAAAGAAGGGTAATAAAGGCCCTGATGTCATATTCCAGAAAATAGACCCGTGAACATCATCTACACTTTTCTATCCCTGTCTACTTAAATTATCCCTTTAATGAAACTTAATCCTTGTACATTGTTGTCCACATTCCATAGCAAACAAGTAAATGCAGTAAAAAATGTTGAGTCTTTCACAATAAGAAAATTGACAACCAGATTTATTTGAAAGAATTTGACTCATGGGGAGCACAAGACTGTCACTCAAAGCTATTTTGCAGCAAGTTATTTTTCTAGAATAAATAGTTCCAAAATGAATCAAGATCATAGTAGTTTTGGTTTGAAATGAAGCAAAATCATAGAAGTGGAGAAAACTCAAAGTAATTTATATAAGTAAAACCAAAAAATGTTTCTCCAGACCTCAAAAGAGCCTTCTATATAACAATTAAATGTATATTTTCATGTATGATCAATAAGTGACAAATGATACAATGGAATTTTGGCAAATCACACTTTTTCTGGGAAACCAACATAGCAATAGGAATGCGCTTATCACAAGGGGCATACATAGACTATAAATGTTTATTATTTTATTGTCAATTGTCTGTTTAAAACTGGAATTACTCTATGAGTAGTTCCGAAAATTCTGCCTTATGGCTTAGCTACTTCAGTATATAATTTCTTTTTAAAATACCCTATAGATAAAGGAGATAGTAAAATATTGGATCCATGTTTGTGAATGGAAATTTTGCTCTAAATGCCTTCCTTTCATGCTTGTTTCAACCAATGTTAATTAATATGTTTGATTTTTGACTTAAAAAATTAAATCAGAATTAGCTATGAATTCATTGCTCTAGTAAAGTGATGGTAGGTGACATTTATTAGGCCATTTTAGATTTATTAAGTCATTTTTGGTATCTTACAAAGAATAACAAATCCTGTTAATGGTATGGTAACACATGAAACTTCAGTTGTTGCCTTTGATCCCCACGATATCACCAAAACAGAGCCATCAATCGCTCCAATCTGCCTGCAGAAAAGATATTTCCATTATTGTAAAAGAAAACTGTCTTGTGAACAGGCATTTTAGGGAGTCTTATGAAGAAACCCAGCTTATTCTAAAACAGGCAGAAACATTTCTCAGAAAAAATTTTAGACTGTAATGTTTAATTACAGTTTTGTTGGTTTCTACCACTTATCTTGTGACTATTCCAAAGACTAATAGACATAGCAGTCAGGAAGTTTTACATGTATTCACAGTATTTAAGGCTGTTTTACCTAATTCTAGAATGCTAATTATTTCTTGTGAAGGGCTGACCCTCTGAATATTGTACATGAGTAAAATTCTGCACTTAAATTATACATTTTTAGATCTTCCAGACTACCACCATAACTGAGGCAATTTTTCTAGTTCCCCTTTCAATTTTAAAATTAATTTCTGTAGAGAGTCTGCGGGTTAAAATTAGAAATCTTTCATTCGAGGGATCAGCCTCAAGAATCAAATAAGAGCTCGGGAGCACGATTCTGTCTTCAGAGGCAGAGTCCAGATACAGATACAAAATACCAAAGAACCTTTCTTAAAAACTATTTAGAGAAGCAATTTTAAGTACACAGTTAGGTCAGAAATCATCATATGACTCTTCTTCTACTGCTCTCTATATTTGCCAATATCTTCCTGATAATAAGGTGAGGCCAATATGAGAAGAGTCATTGCCTCTTTCCTCTATGACAAGACGCACTTATTTATGAAGCACTAAATTAAGATGGACTTTTTAACATGCATTCCTGTCTAATGAACTAGTCTGTAAAGGCAATATGCTCTTCCCTTTTAAATCCCTCATTAAAGGCCATTTAGTGATAATTATTTGTATTACTACAGTACCTAGCTGCTCTAATAGTAAATTAGGTGTTTCTTGTAGTAGTCTCATTGTAATGCTGCCTGCTGTCATATTGTTGAGGTACCAGCCAACAAGCAGAAAAGGATGGAGAACAAAGGAAAACATAACAATGCCTTACAATAACAATTGAAGGGTTTGTTGACTCTTTTAGTCTTTTTCAACATGATGCTTTACAACTTCATAGAATTTTAGAATGAAGAGCATATTAGAAAACGCTTTACAAAAATAAATAAATAAGATTTAATAGAATTTCACACTTCAGCAGGAAAAATTGTCAAATCTATCAAAGGCAGCTCCAAAATACAGAAGCTTCTGTCCACTACCTGCTCTGAAGCCCACTGTTGGGAAGCCCTAGCTCCTAAGGTCCATTTCAAGCTTGGTGGTCCCACATCTTCCAGGGTCTGTAGCCTTAGTATAGCTAAGGCTGGCTTTATAATAGTAACTCAAGAATTCCTGATTTCACAGTCTGGGCTAACCCAGACTAACAGTGTCCTTTGACACTGGGTGTCCTGGACTTTTTGGATCTGTTGCTTTTTTTCAGTTAGAATGCTACTTCTTTTTCCAAAAATTGTGGGAGGGGGAATGAAAGCCCTTTCTCATAGTTTTATTTGTAATATCCACTTACTTGTCTCTTGTCTAGCTTTAATAACTTAGAGTGTACCTGAAAATCAATACTACAAGATAGTGGATGAACTTTTTCAGTCATTCCACTGTCCTCCTCCATCTACCACCAATCTTATCAACAAATAAAAAGTTGCAAAACTTTGTAATTATGTTTTCTTCATTTCAGTGAAGATAAGCCACATAAACAAGAATAATTAATAACTGAGGATTTGTTTATCCTAGATTTGAACACTTTGTACCCTTTCAGGAAAGCAATTAATCATGCACATAAACCTTAAGAAGCTGGGGAGCCCAAAGTGCAACAACTTTAGAAGTATCTCATGTTCTAGGATATTCTGATAAAATCCTAACTTTAAAAGACAGTGTATATTTCATTAATCTTCTTAATATAAAACATTCAGTGATATTTTATATATGTGACATGAAAAGCTTACGTGCCTCAGAATCTATATATTTTTCCAAAGTGGGGACCAAAGGACATCACTTTTCTTTTTAATCCTTGTTTTGCCTATATTCTAGCAACAATATAAGTGCATATGTTTGCTTATTTTATCTATGTAGAAGTAGTGATTCACAAGAATGTATTTCTCAACCACTTCTGTTAACGTGAAAACTGCTCTGCATTTCTGTTAACTAGAGAGAAACTTCATGTCAGTCTCCCAAAGTATCACCACTAAAAACCCAAAAGGCTCTTAGCTGGGGGAAGAAAGAGAGGCAGTAATTGGGATGAAGCTCACCACAGCAAGCCCCAACGCTGCACAGTGTATCACTTCTGGGTGTATGGGGAGTACATGGCCCCAAGAGGCAAGAACCTGGCTGGGAGCAGCTTCATTCTGCAGAGCACAAAACTAATAATGCAGATACTGCTGTGGCAATATCAGCACTTGTAAGCTGACACCCAACAAGTGTGCGGTGTACAAAAAGTATGACTCTACAAGGCTATTGATGCTGTCTGTTCTTGTCTGTCTACTTTTTACATTTCTAAGTGTTGTAGTTAAAGATTTCTTCTTCAGAATATGTTCCATATAAATTCAATGACAAATAGAAAGGCATTTATTCAAGCTTTTGCAGCATTCTAACACCACTTAGTGAGAAAGGCAGTATCTCATTGTATACAAAGGGAAATAAAAACAACAAATCCATTTTTTTAAAAGTCTTTTTTGAGGACATGTTCATGTCTGAGCCTAAATCCTAAATCTTTTAATCTCTTTGAAAGGGTTACATCAGAGCTTCTAATCTTATTTGCAGAATACTCCTACATCTACAGCTCACTTAAACACATTATAATTCTAAATGGAAAAGTCAAGAAATGGCAAAATTTATCACCAAACTCTTTCTGCACTAGTATTTACAACTCCTAGTCTATAGCGTGTGAGTGTCCAATCTACATCTGTAGACTATCAAGACAAAAGATCTTGACTATTCCTTTTCTTACGAAAGCGTAAAAAGGACATCCTGACCTGCACCACTATCAGCGGTAAAAATACCCAGATTGTACCTATACGAGGTTTTTTTTTTCTCAGAGTGTCCTTTTAACTCATTTACTAAAACAGAAGTCTCACCTCAGGTTTCTAAGGTGAGAACATATTAAATGAAATGTCATAAATGTTCTTTATCTTTTTCACTTCATACTTAGATTAACCTAAAGTTGGTATTAGACTTTTTACGTGAAGAAATGAGCTAAGACACTCATGGAAAACAATGAAAATGCATACAGTATTTCCTAATCCAGCGATCTAATATATTTTATTTGTGATTATTTTATGTTCATGTGTTTCACATACTGTCTGTTCTGGAATAATGCAAGGCAAAAAGCGCTGGATGAGCAAAACCATCTGCATAAAAGTATTATTTTTGTTTCCTTCTTGGACATTATAATCAAAATGGATGTAGCAGCAGATTAGTCCTTTTGTTCAGCTAACAATTATTTCTTATTAAATTCCAAAAATTTTAATGTCTGGCTAATCTTGAATGATAGCCCTAATCAAACTTTTTGTTGTTCTTTTCTTCATCTGAAGCATCTGAAGAGTGCTTAAAAGTAAACAGAAATGATGGAAAGGGAATCCCTATAGCAGAAATAAAAAAATAAAATACAAGGATTAACCTTCTGCCTTATGTGCCTTTATCTCTTCCCTGCCTTGCAACCAAAGGGAGACTGGTTAACCATTAAAAAAGATTAAAAGTATTAATTAGACTAAGAGATAGAAACCTATCACCCTTCTGTCAAAGCAGACCAGAAATAAAACTTCCAAATTAAAAAACAACAACAACTATATTTTTGGAGTTTGGACAAAACAGAAGTCCAGATGATAAGCTTTTTATATTCCTATTGTTGTCAGAAAGATTAAACAAATGAGCCTGAAATTGAATAAACATTTTGATGAATTTGTGTACGAGGGGCAGAGCCACTGCTTCCTCTTCATATCAAAGTAGCAGTACTACACACAAACAAACATAATTCTGCTGGGATTTCATAAATCTATGTAAATAAAACAATGGAAGAAGATTAACAGTCAGCCCCCAGCAACGGAACTCTGAATTGCCTATTTTTTTTTCTCCCAAAATGAAGGAAGTACATATTACATTTAAATTAGAATGTAGAAACTATTTTAAATGCCTTGTGCAGCAGAAACACATATTATACCAAACTGCAGCTATATGTCATGTCTAAGGACAGATTAGACATCTTTTAGAGTCAGTTGTCAGTGGAAGATTACAAAATATTATTCAAGACAGCAGACGACTGGCAGAAGAGAGTATACTTTTATCCAAGAATAACCCATTTTTGAATTTTTTGAAGTTTTATATGATTCTTTCAAAAATCTTAAGGATTAAAAAAATGCAGCTTTCAGTCAGACATCCTTAGAAAAAGAATAGATGCTAATAAAATACACTCATCGTATGTTAAAGGTGACTGTTAGAAAAATAGATTTTGACAAGGTTGAAAAATAATGGTCTGTATTAAATAGCTCTATTTGAAAAGAGTTTAAGTCAGCTGCTAAACAGCAAATCGAAAAAAATATATTAAAGGTCACAATCAAATAAATACTTTGGACTTATAGTATTAGTTAATAAAAGACAAATAACAGTTTCATCCAAAGGTGCTTTTATGCATGCATGCATAAACTTGAACAAACACAACTCACAAATAAGATATTTAAAGAATTACCATCATTTCACTTTTCCTTACTTAAATCAGTCTGCACCTACAGTAATCACCCCAGGGTAGGGTACACTGGATCTACTCTGTTCTAAATAGTAGCAGTCTGGCTCCCAGCATTTAATACTCATTTATTACATATTTATTTATTTAACAGCTAATTAGATGGCAACTGCAGAGAAATTGAAGTATAAAGAGGCAAAACACTAGAAAAACTGATTTCAGCGCTTTTAACTCTGGAATTAATCTCGGTAACTTCTGTACGTGGACTATTAATAGCAGAATGGGTATTACCATTCCTACATATTTCAGTTTCCAAATAAGACAAGATGCAGTCTATGAAATCACTTCATTATGAATTTGAAACTTTCTAGAGAAAAAGAATATCCTTTTGTGTGAATTTTGCTAGTATGACACTTTCAAAATATCTATTCTAAGTATCTAAATTTTGGATACAGGTCTCATGAAATGAATTTAGATACTGGTCTCAAGAAACTGGTCTCATGGCTGAACTCCCTGATACATGAACCTAAAAATTCCACAATAAATTTCTGCAAAGGTCAAACTGTACACATGAAGTAAAATTTTATTGAGTCAGCACAACAGTGTATTAGGAATTATACATAAAATGTCCAAATCCTGATAAAGTAACAAATTGGAGCACATTTGATGTTATGATTCTGAAGTTACTCAGAGGAGACAAGAAACTAGATATTGTTGCTGATATGCAGAACTGGAAAACAAACATCGAAAATAAAAAAATAAAAAACATACACAAACAATAATTTAATTCCTCCATGTGGAAAAATTGGCACATTCATTTGTGAGAAAACAAGAAAGACTGTGCAGAGCAGAAACGGTGGAGCAAAATAAACAGCATGAGAAAACAAGGCTGAAAACCAAGAGCACCTCCAGAAGACATGAAAAACAAAGTAAACTAAGTTGCATGACGGCTGTGTGATGATGACCCTGATTGGAGGAAGACAATGTGGATAGGAACAACTCATGACTCTGACTGGATAAGTGCCTGCATGCACAGTAAAAAAGTGTTTTTGGAATGTTTGGTTGACATGAAAAGGTGAGTGGGAAAGTAAAAATAGAGAACTTGTGAATGTGTATAAGGAAGGTTAGAATCTGTAATAAATGATTTGGGTTGTTCACATCTGAGCCCATGCCTCAGATGTTGCATTCATTGATGCTTGGTGAATGCTTATGGAGACCAAACAGTGGATGTGAGCACAGTGAAGCAGTGGTGGGGTATTTCAGCAGTGGGTCATCTCCACTGGTGCAGCTTGTTATAGGCGTGGCATGCAGGCTCTTGTTCATTGCCAGCAAAAATGCACAGTTAATAGTGGTGACTGTGCTGAAAAATAGTGTTTTGTAGCCAAGAATTTGCTTATTAAATAGTGTTATTGAGTTCTTTGTGGTGGACATAGTTACCATGGTAATAATTAGGAGGCATTACTTTCAGAGCAACCTTTGTAGGTGCATATCTATACAATTCCTCTTCACTCAGTGCAGCACAGGCAAGATAAAAGATTGGACAACCACGGCCTTGGGTCTCTTACAAGAAATTCAGCCCCTACCCAAAACTGTATCCCAGACGCTAAGTACCTTCTTCAGGTTGTGTGTACTTCCTGAGAGCACACAGGGACAAATTCTTTTCGAGTTCCAGCCTGGTGTACTGCAGATATAGCAACAACTTAGAGAAAACCTTGACTAAGGCTACAGCCAGCATTATCACACTCCTTGTTATCACCATTACTGGTGAAATTGCTTTCCTTTATGATTGCATGTGAGTGTCCAAACAGCTGTTTCCGAAAGGCTCCTGACTTGGCCTAACAAGGCTGGCAAAAGATAGCAGCAGAATGGAGCTCAGGCCGTTTCTCTCTGATAAATGCCTTGGACTGAGCTGGACCACATTGAAAAGTACCAAAAATCTCCTTTGCTGTCTCTCATGAATTTAAAACAGTATTATTATTGCTGTTTTCCAAGAACATTTACTGAAAATAACCAAAATTTTTTTTATATAAAGGATTTCAAGAGAAAGAGAGAATGAAAGAAATCTGTTGAAGAAAATACCCAAGAAGGGAAATTTCATTATTTATACTTAAAATATAGCAAAACTTAATCAAACTGAAACATTTTCTGTAATACAAAGTATACATGACAAGCTACACTTTTAATAGTATGAAAACAAAATATCAAAAAGTCAAACAATAGGCACACCAAGAAAATTCTGAAGACTATACCATAGTTAAGCACATATGGTGAACAGTACTCAAGGGAAGGACTGTGCTTTTGACTGAGGGAAATCGCCATGATTGCAGACAAAGCTACAGCTGTAAGAGTCCTTGTCCAACTTACTGCAATTTCATTACACCAGGCAGGAATATGTAGATGTTCACAGACCAGTATGACCAATACTATTCTGGACTGCAGCATGGGTAATGTTTCTCATTGGTGACTACTCATAGGTGCTACCATGCAAGACTGAGAAGATGATTGGTGGTGAACCAAAAAAAGAGGTTGCAAAACTAGGACAGTTTTTAGCATGTAACCCACAGACATCACAAAGATGTCCAAAACATGATTCAAAAAGAAAATACAGGCAGTGAAAGCACTGCACCACAGTATAAGACTGCCATGTGGAGAGAAAGTTATCACTCTCCTATATTCAGGGTCTTTCTATAGATGTTTTTTCCTATCAAAAAAAAAAAAATCATAAAATAAATCAGTGAACATGGAGTAAATGCCTCCTGACTGTAAGATGTACACAAATCTTTTTGCTCCATTTAAAATGTGAGAAGCAGCTGTAATGTTCTTCACTGATGTCATAAATACCTCTTTTCTTGACACCTCTCTGCATTTAGTGCAATAAGAAGCTATGCCTGTTAAGAAAACTGCAAGTGTCTCAAAAGAGTCCCACTGAAAAAAAATAGTACATGAAAATGTCTTCTTCACACCAAGTATGGGCCTACTCTGAGCCTACTTTGGTTCTTGTCATTATCATCAGGGAATTGGTTTTTGATTGAACAAGAATGTTTTTACATCCAGGTCTCATAAAATCTATACAAATTTCCAGAACTATCTCCTCACAGTTTCACCATCTGCAAAACACAAATGATGGAATTTCAGCATATCATCAGAAGATGAAAGACCACATATTAAGAGTTAAGGGATGAACAGATATCTAGACGTTTATCTTTAAAGTCAGAACTGAGAATGGGATGTCAGAGCTGATCTGTAGATAAAATGTTTCAGTGAGATTTCTAGGTTGAGGAAGTAGTAGATGAAAATAGGTAGTTACTTCACAAATAAAAATTATATATGATTGTACAAATGTCGTGATTGTTATTTTAACCTCTTCCACAACATCCAAAATAAGAAATAAAGAAATCGTACATCTGTTTGAGTATACAACCAAATTCAGCCTAGAATATTTAAAAAAAGACTGAATTTCTACATCTAGTTGAGGAACAAACAAACACAGCTAAATAGATTTTCCTTCACTGATCAATGGAAATCTACAAGGGCTGTGAGCTTACTTTGCCTCAGTCCAGAGCAAATTAAAATGGTTGAGTTGCTACAGAAAACTCTCAAAACAAGGCTTGTAATGGACGTTCTAAAGAAGTGCTGGCTCCGGCAGTGACACCGACTACCTCTGTAATAATGCATTTCAAATGATTTAGCTGACTAAGTGCTTCAAAGGACACAAGAAAATATCATTTTTGAGGTGCTGGTTCAGCTGTAATGTTTTAGGTGAATGTAGCTTTGAAAGCATTTTAGATAGCTTTCTTTTCCAGACTGAGATGATCAAATAATTTGACACACGGAAAGCCCAACTCTTCCTTTGTATGCACTGATATAACAGTGCTGATTCCAGTACTGCTTCTCCTGTGTTTTAACAGTGCACATGAGAGGAGAATCAGGCTCAGCTTGTATAATAGCCCACCAGCATACTTCATATTCCTGTTCACCATCCTGTTGATGTATGAGCCACTACATAGTTCTCAGAGGGCCATTGACTTTTGAATCAAAATGATGATATGATTGTGCTGCTGCATTTGCATGTTCTTGCACCTTCTAAATTTAAATGGAAACAGCTCCCACCCACAAGTACGGCAGGCAGCAGCATTTTTTAAACATGAAAAGTGGAATGAATCTATTCTAATTGTAATCAAATATTCACGTGACATAATCACATTGCTATTGTCCTACATGATAAGCTTATCTGCAGCATACAAACTCCAGTATATGAACACTCAAGAAACTTCCTAAATCCTGTTTATATTCCTCAATATCTTCCTTCTTTCTCTGATTCCCTGCTGATCATGCACAATGTCCAGCTGACCAGTTTTTCAGACAAATGTCCTGGATTCTTCAAACAAGGCTACAGAAGCACTGTTAGTAGTCTGTTTCCTCTCTCTCCCCTACATTCCCTTGTATCTAGCTGCCCAAACCTTGCTCCCATTTTTCTCTTCTCCTGACGATGTCACTTAAAATGGTGTCTCACACTCAACCTGCTGACAAGTGTAGACCCAAGGGCAAACCAGACCCAGCACTGTGACCATTTTCGATCTACCAGAAAAATCAAACTGAGCATAAGTTGTATCTGCTGAGCCTTGGTAGTGCTGTGCCTTTCTGTGAGCTCTTCAAGCTGCAGACAATTGATAACAATGGGATTTAATTGTGTTTTTTAAAAGAGCAGCTATCTATGATCAGCAGGTACAGTAGGGAGATTTAAATTCAAATTTATACCAATGCACTTTTGTGAAAATGTACATCAGCCTATGCACATGCAAGACACTCAGTCTTAGGAAAAAGAGCTTATTCTTTAAACCTAATTCTAGGTCAATGAACCTTAGTTCATGCGACAATATCATTTTAACAATAACTTGGATTTATTGCCCTAGAAATATAATATTAATAAACATCAGTGATGAATGTGATACTGCATTCAGATCAGCACTAGCTGATCACATTTAGTTACCAGAGAACACTTCACTGTTATGGAGGACAGGCTGTACTCCATATTCATTCAAAATGGCTTTTTTTTTCCTTTCTCCTTGCAGGATTTTGGAGCATCTGAATTTAAATGTTGGCACAGCCTGTCAAGTGCAAAAATCTTGGCGGTTACATTCTAGATGCATTAGAGATATTTAATTTGAAATAAACAGCTCTATCACTACACTTGAAAATGTTTATACACATGTATTTATTATCTCATGTATGTCTGTTTACATAATATCTTACATAGTTTGTCCTCAACAGAAATTTGCCAGGTTTTGAGCCAGAGTTTATAGCAGTTCTTGTTCTGCCTTATGAAATGAAAAACAGCAAGAAATAGTCTGGCACAATCATACGAAAGACATTTATAGGTTCCACCTTAAGATCTGATTTGGTGCAGCTCCATAAAAACCAAATGCACATCCTAGGCCAATAGGCCATCTCATTTTCAATTATCACAAAGCCAGATTAAGTGCCCTGTCAGCTTTTTCAGCCCTGCAGTTCCAACAAAGCCTCTCTTCCTATCAAGGTAAACGGCTGCACTTGCTGCCCTAACACTAGGCCATTTATTGTTGTACTTTTTAATTTTAAAAACTAAATAGAAGTTCCTCATGCAAACATTTGCCAAATGGGATAAGATTGCCTTCAAGAATGGATTTCTATAAGAAGGCAAGCAAAGTTACTGAAATAGGGCTTGGGCTATATTTCTTCACTTACTAACTTACCTTTAAGAGAATCCTACATACACCCCAGAAATAGTGGGAGAAAAGATTACACTAGTTCAAACCAGAGCTTTGTCACTGTTTATTTTTATATTGTTTATATTGCCAGATATCATTCCCTTCCTTTTTTTTTTAAATGATTTAAATGAAAGTAACTTTAGAGGTGAGATTTTTTTTCCAGCAATCACTGTGCCCAGTTGATAAAACGGAATTTGACAGACTGTGTATTCTCATTACTGCTGTTAACTTCTTAAATGTCTCCTGACAAGTGATTTAACCTCACTGAGATACAGTCCTTGTCTCTGTACAATGGGAATACTACTACAGATCTGCATTTTTAAGTTCTTTGGTTTTGCTGATGAAAAAAACTGTATAAGAAGCAAGTATTAGCAGGATTAATAGCCTTTAGGGCACAGAATCAACTAGTCTGATCTCCTACGTATTCTAGGCCAAGGTACATCCTGACAGTTTTATTTGTATTGAGCCCAGATCCTGTATTAGGCAGCCAGCATCTATCTGAAGTCTTTGCAGGATACAGAAGCTGCTATAGCCCTGAAAGTTTGATTCAAAGTTGTTAACGCCTACTTCTAGTACATTATTAATCTGTATTTCATACTAATCTTGATTCATGCTAAATCCAAGGTCAATTATTACTACTCAACAACCTTTTTTCTCTTTCCTTCTCCTTTTTTTTTTTTTCCCCCAGACAGATTAAAGGCCTCTGCTCTACCTAGCATTTTCTCTTTGCCAGCCTCCTTACATAATGTAATTAAGTCATTCTCAGTCTACTTTTAGGTATTATTACTACTACTGCAAATGGAACCAGACAGAAAATCTCAGCCTGAACACTAAAATTCTGTGCTTAAACACAAAATGAGAATAGCATAGGGTATCAACAGTGCTGGCTCTCCTGCAGCGTCCTGCCAATGTTCTTTAATCTTGATCAGGGAAGACCACCTGCAAGGCTAAGCTGATAGTCTCATTCTTCCTGTCCATTCATTCCTGGGTCGCTGAGCTCAGTCTGCCAACATGGGTATCAATTAGTGCAAAAAACATCATCAGAATTTCAATTAAGCTGCACTTGTGTCCCTTCATTTAAAGCACTGTTGTCAAAATTGTGCAAATTGAGACAAAAAAGCTATGGCCTGTAATTAAGTCTGTCCTTTTTCAGAACGAGATCAAGTATCTTTCCAAATAAAAAGAGAAAAAATTAAGTGACTTTCAAAACACTGTGGAAAAAAACATAGGACAGTCAAAGATGTTGTTATTCCTCTGACTCAAACACATCTTTTATTTTTAAATGACATTTCACAGGCCATTAGTTCAGAATGTGAACTACTGCCTTTGGACATTACATGTGATAAAAAATCATTCTGCAGAGAAATTCATGTTCAGGTTGCTTTTCTCCTTAAAAAGATTTTTAATTTGTGGACTTCATATGCAATTGCCACAAAGATACAAATGATTTGCTCTGGCTTCCTTTGAAACAGAAAACATTTTTGGTGAGGCATGGACCATTAGAAATGCTGACAAAGGCAGGTAGATAAAATTGCACAGAAAAATTTGTACTGAGCATGAATGAATCTAAATATTTTCCTGATCAACTGAATCTGAACGTGTTTTCTGAATCTAGAAATGGGATGGACATTTATATTTTATTTACATGTACCTATACAATTGTGTGTTAGAAGAGGTCAGACCTACCACACAGTTCCCTTCATGAGTAGTGCCCTCACAACAAATAAGCTACTCCAGATGATTGTATTTATGGTTTAACTAAGACTTGCTCTGACTCCCCTTTTGCCAGAACTCAGTCCAAGAAGGGTAATTCTGGAGATTTCAACATCAAAATTTCACAGGAGGTACAACTGTGAAGTGTTTGTGACAGCAAATGTCTGTAATAGCTGACTGATTGCTCTCCATATGGTCTCCTCACAGTCTGAGCTCCAATACTTTGTTTTGTCTTTGCTGATTATCTGATAAATATACCCAAGTTAAAGTGAAACAAGCTCTGTTGGTCTTAATAGCTGAAAATATTGTTTTTTTTAAAGGTTGGAAGACTAGTTTTATCATCTTTCTGGTCTATGTCCTAGCTAAATTTGCCTTATTTCTCCTTCCAATAAAAATTTACATCTGTACTGTAGAACAATAACATGGAAATTCACTTTACCACTGGTCTTAATTTTTGACATCTTTGAAACTTTTCTTTTGCTGGTTTGCCAGAACATTGGACTACAGTTGTCATATCACAGCAGCATCTCAGCTACTTGTCAGGATATATCATATCCTCAAAAATAACGAGATTAAACATACAAATGCAAGAAAGTATTCTACTAAAAGGGCTTTCAGTGAATGCGTTTTTTACTTTGGAAAAAACTGCATTTCTGTGGCTCCATACCATCCCAAAGATTTACATGATCACAAATGATAAAGGAAATCTGATTATTTTCTTTACGGACTTCCTATCAGATCTCTTGTTGGAATTTTTAGAGGCCACTCTTTGCAGGAACTGAAGTTTCACCCAGTTATTTATCAGGTTTTCAAACAGCTTCTTGCTCATGCTGTGTTCGCTGCACGGAAAAGACACAAAATCCTCAGACATTACTGTGAGACAATGTGATATTCTGAAAAACATTTAGCAAATTCAGCTTCCTGGTTAGAGATGTATTCCTATACAGATCCTGTATTTCCATAAATATAGATATTTCCAAAATATTGAGAATGAAACTGCTTTAGAAAAAGTTGAGATGAATAAAATGTTTATGTGGTAAATAAAATCCATAGAATGAACACATACAAAAAAAGAGTAGTGCAGAGAACTTTCAGTTTATAATACAGAATGAGGATCACTTCTACATTAAATAAATCTTACCAAAGGTTGACATCACCTTCAGAACATGAAGGAAATGTTGAGTCTATATTCTACTGGCTTGTTCCATATGTATCTTCCTCATGATGGCCCTCTGCTTTTATCAATAATTTTTGCTATTTTTTTTCTTGGTTAGGAAGCCTTACTATTTTTTCAGTCTATATTAGAAAAAATATTGCAACATTTTTTAGCAAATCACTAGCCAACTAATAAAATCAGGTATATATTATTTAGAAAAATATATAAGATCTAACTTCTTAGGATTCTTAGGAATTCTTAGGATTCAGAGAAATCTTAGGATTCCTCTGGAAATTTTGTATTTTTTAATGAACTACATAAAGACCAGCTGAGCTACCTCTTATCATCTCTCAGAGGTGACAGAGCTCTGTCTGGGTGCCTGGACATAGAAGATGAGAACTGCAGATGCAAGCCACAGATGCAGAAGACAAAAAATGTAAACTCTGAGGCAGCATAAAAACACTTTTACATGACCTCTATGCACTTATGATTCTACTGTGTTCTGGGACATGAGAAGCAGTGAACAAAGGGAATATCCACAAAAATGTCTCCTGCCAACCTTCCAGATTTCCATATAGAAATTCAACCAGGCATTCAAGCTACTTTAGCCTCTGCCAAGTCCTCTAAAGAGCTTTAGGAACTTCAGCCAATGGTTTAAAAAGGACAGAGATGGAGGGGATGAAAAGAGAGGATGGTAGCTGAAAGAAGCTCTGAAGATTTCAGAAAGATTCCAAAGTATATTTGCACATTTCACTTAATTCTTAGATGCAAACCTTTCTTGTTATAGAACTATCTCACCCCTGTAAAGCAGATACAACAGCTTGTCACCTAGTGGAGCCTCCCTAATCTGCATCTTGGCTTCATTCTTCACCTTCACTATAGGCTGGCTTCACTGCACTGTGGCCCAGGCCCAGATTGAAAAGCCAATAGAAAGAAAATCAAGGGAGTGGAGGGCATATCTCTGATGGCACAGGCTCAGCAAAATGGAAGGATGAGTTTCTATCCCCACTCTCATTCCACCTCAGATGCCCAAAACCACAAAACAGGTGTCTCTGGGGCAACACGGTAAGAAAAAATTACACTCAGCCCTGGAAGAAATAACCTCTGCCTTTGAACAATTTCAGATACATAACCAAAAGGGAGCTGGCACAAATCTTTCAGAATAATCTGAGATCAAAATACAAAACTCTTAACAGCATGGGGCATCACATCCGTTTGAGAAATCCCCTATCAAGCTTCAGTTCAATAAAATGATGAATGGATTACAGTGATGTAGCTGTATGAAGGCCCTTTTTTCTCTCTGACAGGTATGGTGCTGCTAATATTCTGCATGCTAATAGCTGACAGCCAGCTTCATAGTGCTTAATGAAACAGGCAGGACCTAGACACCTAGGGCCCAGTGCTCTCCATGCTATGGCACATGATCTGGAGGTGACGGAGAATCTGGTGGCTTTGTGCCACTACTCATCATTTTATCTTGAACCTAATTTTAAGGATAGAGTTTATTGCATTAAAACTTTTTCTGTTTTGTAGAATGAGAGTAAAATCATAGTCTTTACCATGAGGTAGCACATAGGCACATTGAAGAAGTTCGAGAATCAGCTATATCAAATATTATAATTCAGACACACACAAGATCTGCTTATGTATGTATTCAATAGAAAATTCTTAGATCTAATATATATGTATACTATATATATATATATATATATGTGCTTTTTTGTGAAAGCTTATCCGGTTCCTCTGTGGTCAATGAAAGTGCCACAAATTTACAAGCAGGAAACTATTTCCTGCATGTGTGATGTAAAGAGGTCTGATTAGTGCTACAGAAGTAGCAGTGGGTGGCACAAGCTGTCACATACCCCCAAAACCCTCACAGCAGGGTTAGAAACACCAAGGTTATCGCTAGAACCAGCACTTGAAATAAAGCTCAAGCAAACAGCAAGCCCAGTGTGAACAGGGCTTGAATCCATGTGCAAAGAGCTTTTCTCTTTCTGTTTGTTGCCTACTGATTCAGAAAACATGGCTTTGATTGTCCTTGATAACTAAATAGACTCAATTAGCAATTGCTCCTCTGAATGGGAGCCATCTGTAAGACTCTGAGAATTTTATCATCTCCTGAGACAAAGAAACATCCTGAGAAAATATATATTAAATGTGATCCCTGGACCATGCCTGCAACAATACATTTAGAGCATTTTTATGCAAGTCTTGGCCACGTCATGCATTTGGAAGCTACCTTCTCAAACACCTGAAACATAATCAGTGGTAGTGTGTCTTTTATATGCTTTTTGCATTTGCTAGCTGCAGGTGGAAGTGACAGGCATTCCACCCTGAGACTGCTTGACACCTCTCTTTGTGAGACTTTTTTCACATTTGCTTGTCATTTTGCCCGCTTTCACCCTCTGGGCTGGCAATTTCCTAGCTAGTATCTTCTTCAGAATGACAGACTGGGATTTACTGGGAAATGTCAAGTGAAAATAGCCATTTGATCCAGACTAGGCAAAAAATATACAGTTTTTTCCCTGGGGAAAGAAGCTTTCCTTTGATACTCATAGTGTCCCATATCTTGGTAATGGGACTAGGAATTAGGCTGTCAAGTGATTTTTGTGTGTGTGTGTGGGAGGAGTTGCCTTTTGCCAAATTCCCTATATTTGGGGGTTTCAACAATGTTTCCAGATTTGTCAAAAGTTTACAGGTAAAAGTCAGGGGTGACAGTGTTCTGTCACTTCCTTATATGAAAAATATATTCTTCGATCCTCTGTTGAAAAACTGAGCAAATTAGCAAACTCACTAACGATAGAATATGATAATGCACTATCCACATTAATTGGCAGTATCTGGCTTGGTAGATGAAATTTTCTAACATGGGCCTAAGTAACTAAAACAGATATCACTGACAGTCTATACTTCTCTGTATGGCTCTCTGAGTGCCTTTGTCTTGCATATATCACGATAGTTTTCTGTTTTTAATAAAGTATCCAGCACATCTTATTCTGTTTTATGACAAAACATCTACACTGCTTTTAGCTTCCTAGAAGTCACATGAGGAATTTCCTTCTACCTGTTATTACTGTTGAATAAAGTTTAATAGCCGTTAATTAGTCCTCTCGCCTGAAATGAAGCACCTAAAAGAGATACAGCTTGCCTGACCTGATTATCTTGGCTCCAGTAACAACTAGGGAAAGAGTCTGGCCAGCTCTCAAGTATGATTTATCGCAGTGTAAGTCAGATCTCTGGGCAGATCAGTTGCATTGTCACTAATAAGCTCATTGTCTTGCACTGACTGTACATGTCACTAAATATTTAATTTCTAGAAAATGGTAAAAGTGGCATGTCCTACCTGTATTTACCCAAGTGCACTTCACCTGAATTTCTCTTCCATGGGTACAGAGAGGTAGGGAAGAGATAAAGTAGCCTGCTACTATGATGTTGAATTCAGAGTCTCGTCCTACTGAACTTAGGAACACAGAGGCACAGCCTGCTGTAAGGAAGGTCCCTCTGTGACAACTGTTCATAGATTTTTCATACAGACATCAAAGAGCTGAGAAGTTGCTATAAAAATCAATAGAATTATATTTTTAACTTTTTTATGTCTCATGACTCACTTTTCTATCTTAAGCCTTCTGGGATCCCATTTTCCAGCTTATTCATTACAGCCATGAAGGAAGAATTTTTTTTCTGCTTAAAAGCTGAGATTTTGATGAATTCACATTAATGTAACAGCATAAAATTTAAAAGCATGCATACTTTTTCTGTGAAAGCTCTACAAATTGGTTAGTTTAATTTAAATTCTCCTTACAAACAAATAAGTTATAATTCCACTTTTTTAGAACTTGCCTTCATTTATAGCTTCCTTGCAAAAGCTTGAAAATCTAATCTTTCTTCCTGACTTACTCCTCATCTAATGCATATGTAAGACCACTTGTCTATTTCATCTGTTCTTTGGTATTTGGCCACTCTCGTTACTGTTTTACTTTGACTAAAATGATCAGTAGGCACAGCATAAATTTATTAGTAACTCGTAATAAAAAGGAATTTGGGCTCTTCACAGTTACAGCGGCCTCTTCCAAATCCATCCAACTTTGTTCACTTTCTCTTACCAAGAACTTCCCTGTTTTTTCACTCACATTTTCCCTGAGTTTTCACTCACATCTGACACATTCAGTACTGCATGAAAGATTTCATAGAAGTCATTTCCATTTGTGCATTTGCTTTAACTTATTTAGAGTAATTCTAGGTTCCTGGCATACAAGCATTTCAAACTCCATGGCATAACAATTCCTGTAAATACAGCCTATGTGGAGAAATTAAATAGTTGAAGTATAAGACTTGTAAGCTTTGTAATTATACATTGCAAATCTACAGAGTCCACCTACAAGAATTCCATCTGAAGAGCCCTACAGTCTTCTCTGTCACTAAATTTGCAAGCCTGGGTTCACAACAGCAATATCTTTGCTAAAACGTTTGGATGATTTTACTGTAAAAAGCCAAGAAAGCCTCATTACTAAAGTTCGCAACCCCAACAACACTTGAAGAAAGCAGAAGATTGGTTATCTCAGAGACTATGAAGAATGGATCTAAAGGGTAGGCTTGAGTATATTATCACAACACAAACAAAGGAAAATAGAAATGTAAAATTATGTAACAAATGTAGAAGACCTTTGTTTGTGAAGCAAAAAATGCTCTCTGAATAGAAATCAATGTGTGGATAGATCAGAAAACCTTACAAAATGTTAGGGTTTTTGTTTGTCTCTTTGTTTGTTTTTACAATTATGAATGATGGCTCAAGGGAATTTTTATATGTCAGTTTTCTACTTCCTCATGTTAAATGAAGTGAAACCACTGAGACCTCAGGCAGCTCACTGCATCACCAGGCAATGATGGAGTTAGTAATTTTCTTTTTTATCTGGACAGTAAAAGATATTGCTGTGCCACCATAACTTATAGCTTATGACAAGGCAAAACTTCATGACTTCTGGATTTCTAGGTTGGTTATAGGAGAAAAAAAAAAAGTCCAATTTTCCAATTTATTGGAATCTTTATATGTAAATTTTAGTATAATGACTTGAAAATGAAGATTAAATTAATAGATTAACACATTTTTCCATCAAATTTTCTGTACTGATTCTATCATCACAATCTGAGCCAATTACTGCCTCAAAAGGAGAGTTCAGCTGGGGTAACATTTATTATTTCCAAAGTGAACTGTTCAAATTTGATAATAAGCAAATAGGACAACATTATTTTTTTTTTCTAAGCTTATACTACAGAAAGAACAATGTAACCCTCTTCATCCTGATGTGACTAAGGACTGGAAGTCTGATGAGTAGAAGCAATCATCCAAAAGCACTACTGTCAGTCTAACTTTGTAATTTTGGTTGAAGATCTTTCCTGTAGGCTACAATACTGAGGCTGGGTTGAAGAATTTATCTTGGGCTCTTTTATAGTTTTATATCAAATGCTATCAGTATGGTATCTCTGCACTGTAAGTCTATTTTCCTTCTAGAGAGTTTCCAGTCAAAATTTACCCCTGTGGAGCTGAAGAAAGCTCTAATAATTTCTTGGCTAAATAATCACAGATAATGTACTCTATTCTAAAAAGAGTACTTTTTGTTTGCCATTGTCCACTATCTGCAAATCTCCGATGTTTATTCATTAGGGCAGTGATTATAAACCCAGTCTTCCAGGAAAAAGCCGTAGTCATTAAGCAATAGTCTGAATATTTACTATGAATATTTTAAGTATTTTGTACTAAGTAGATTAGCTTCACTGACAGGAGATGTAGGATTCATCTTAGAGCATGCTCTTGTGTGATAGCCTGTGCATTCTTGATCTGGTAGAAGATTTTCTGTTGGGAGGATAAGATGTGACTTCAAATCTGTGTTCCACAGCAAGTGGGAGAAGAAAATAAGACTGTGCATTATGCATGAATGCTCCATGCACCGGGCTATTGAGCATTTGAAATGGGTCATTGGGTTTTGTGACTCAAGCTGGTAAAGACATCCTGAAATATTATATAAGGACTTGCCAAGAAGAAAATCACAGACACAGTTTGTGAATCTTGGTTCAGTTTGGACACAGAGCAGTTTGTAATTCTCAGGTCCCTTGCTTGAATAGGAACATACCAAACAAAAGAAATGATGGCCACTAGAAAGTCTGTGTCGTGCCAAGGTTCCCAGGGCACTGGCAGTGTTAGGAAACAGTTGAGCATCCACTTAGAACTAGGTGACTACACATGTAGTAAGTTAGGAACCTTTCTGAATGAACAATTCCAGGGTCAAATAATCTCTCTCTGGTCCAAAAGACAAGTCATACAAGTAAGACTGTCTCTCAGTGTTCTCCTGTAAGGGCTGGCAGCCCATGGCTTGGATAAATGTTCTCTTTCCTGGGTAAAAAAATGGTTGGACAGCCAGACCCAGAGAGTGTTGGTGAGTGGAGTTAAATCCAGCTGGTGACCAGTCGTGAGTGATGTTCTCTGGGAGTCAGTACTGGGGGCAGCCTTGTTTAATATCTTTAGTGATTATGTGTACTAGGGGATTAGGTGCACCTTCAGAAAGATTGCAGATGACATCAAGCTAGGGAGAGGTGTCGATATGCCTGAGGGTGGGAAGGCCATCAACAGATGAATGTGAACAGGCTGAACTGATCAGCTGAGGCCAATGAGATGATGTTCAACAAGACCAAGTGCTGGGTCCTGCGCTTCAGTCACAGCAACTCCAGGCAATGATACAGGCTCGGGGCAGAGTGGCTGGAAGACTGTGTAGAGTCAACAGACCTGGAGGTATTGGTCAATGCTCAGCTGAACATGAGTCAGCAGTGTTCCCTGGGTGGTCAAAAAAGCCAATGGCATTCTGGCTTGTATCAGAAACAGTACAGCCTGTAGGAGCAGGAAGGTGATTGTTCCTCTGCACTCTGTGAGGCTGCATCTCAAGCTTTGGGCTCCACACTACAAGAAAGACACTGAGGCCCTGGAGCATGTTCAGAGTTGGACAATGAAGCTGTGAAGGGTCTGGAGCAGAAGTCTTATGAGGAGCAGCAGGAAGCAGGGATGTTTAGTCTGGAGAAAAGGAGGCTCAGCAGAGACATTGTAGCTCTCTACAATGACCCATAAGGATGTTGTAGAGAGGTGGAGGTCAGCCCCTTCTCCCAGATATCAGTTATTAGATGAGAAGTAATGGCCTAAAGTTGCACCAGGGGTGGTTCAGGATGGGTATTAGGAAAAATTCCTTCTCAGAGAGTGGTCAGAAACTACAATGGGCTCCCCAGGGGATTGCTGGAGGGATTCTTTGAAGTTTTCAAGAAAGATGTAGGCATATGGTTTAGTGGACATGGTGTTGATGGGTCAACAGCTGGGAGTTGGTGATCTTAGAGGTCTTTTCCAACCTTTACAATTCTATGAGTGAAAAACTCAAGACACTTCAGAGTAAAATATTTGCTCTTGCATAAATAAGCTCAAAAGGAACAAAATGACATTTGACCAGAAGTCCAGGACATGTTGTACAGCAATGGCATGCAGCTTCTCTGGCTTAATGGACTGTTTCTTTCTCTGAAAATACCAGTAGACAACAACCAGACCTAATCATACACAGAGTAGGCCTAGTGCTTATGTATGGGCCTCCTACACACCATACAGCAGACACACCTTGAGCAAGGTTTGTCCCAAGAAGTCATGAGTGTATAACTAGATTAATTCATGGAGCCTGTGGCCCTTTTTCTTGGAGCCCTACTGCTATCAAGTGGCCAGGAAAGAAGGCAGCTGGGATCATGCAACTGCCACCATCGCTAGAATAATTAATTTAGCCTGGAGCAAGCTCCTGTGTGTCTCCAAGGTGCCTTGGGAAAGAGAGCAACCAGGATTAACTGACAGACTATCAGAACACTTGAGAGATGAGATATCAAATTGATTTAATTCATATGTTGTCTTTTTTTTTTCTTTAACAAAATCCCTGGAAAAAAAAAAAAGAGAGAGATTCAGGTCATGCATGTAAAAGCTTCAAAGGAATCAGGATATTTTTGTCTTAGTTACTAATAGGAATCCTACTGCTGCAAACATATGAGACTTTACAGGTGATGTCTACACTGATAAATAAAACAGACTAGGGAACCCTAAAGGCAAATACCATAATGGCTCCTGGCCATCTGGCTAAACTCACTTTCTTCCTCATCAGAACAATGTGGTTTAATCAAGCCTGCCCGCTGAGAGCGGCCCCTAACCTGTGGTGTTGTCCAGAATATGCCAAGGCTTTGCCTCAGAAAATGTTGTTTGGCACAAACCTAAACTGTGCCAAGGACAAGTGGTAATACTCAAACATTACAGATACTCATACAGTGGCGCTCCAGCCCCTGTCCTGACCACAGAACCCTCTTGGCTCCGATGAACATGTTCAGCACCTGCAGCAGGGTACGCAAAACACAGCTATATCCAATTCCAGGGCCAGGAAATGTGCGTTAATAGCCTTTAATTTGCCAGCAGCTTTGGAATGCAGAATCCAACACACACTGCTTGTGTAAATGTTTATGACAAAGTATTTCTCAGTCAGCAAACGTATTTCCTTGGTGCTGAAAATCATCTGCCATGGCTGTGGGAGTTTCTCCATAACACATTCTCTTTTGGAAATATGTTCAAAGCCCATTGTTTCTGTCCTCATTAAAACAACAAAAAATCTGTTTTATTACTTAGTTTTGATTCATATGACTTGAAGGGCAAATGAGTGTCAAACATGAAATTCAGAGATTTTCAGCTTTTCTAACTATAACCAAACATCTTAATATTTAAAATTGTCAAAGGTGCTAATCCATTCATGACTGCTGACCGAGAGCTCAACATCTTAAGAAAAGATATAACAACCAAAAACTAGTATGCCTCTTGTAGTGTCGTAAACTGTGAAGTTCTTCAGAAATGCTCAAATTCTGTATTTTTTTAATCTGATCAATGCAAATAATACACTAATGGTAATGAAACTCATGGGCATAATGGCAAAACCATCCTCTTCACTTGTAGAGAATTTGTTCCAGACATTTTATATACAAAAATTTGACCTCAACTGATATGCCAATCTGCATACACATTAACACACAGTCTTTCTGGCAAATGAAAATAGGGAAGAAATTTAGATTCGGGGTCTTTTCCATATTGCCTTGGGTGTTCAATTCATCCTCATTTCTTCCTTCAGAAAGAATTATTTTGGACTACGTTTTGAATTTCATCTTTCCTCATTTTCAGCTTATGCCAATTTATTAAAATTATTTATTGAGTTGCAGCAATCATGCAGGTATTATGGAAATTAGTTAGTGAAAGACATTAAGTGGAAACCTCTTTCTTTGTTAAGATTGGCTACAGCTATAAGATTTTAGTATGAAATTTAGTGGTGATACATCTGTATGTCTTGTAGAAGTGGTATTTTTAAACATGGCTTTTTGTTAAATTCAAAGAAACTTTCCTGCCACTGAGGAGTCTGTCTGTCATGAAAGCAATAAGCCCTAATATAACTATAACATCTCTGTCCTTGCCTTCAGTCAGTGGGTGGACCCAAACACCTCTCATTAACATTAATGGAAATTCCAAATGTGCATCAGTTAGAGAAAATAGTCCCCGAGATATTTTATTGTTATCTTTCTAAGTAGGAACAGCATCAGTCATGCATCCAATACAGAGTGAATTACTGTGGCATCAGAGTAATAAAAATAAATACATAAATAAAAATTACAAGTTTTTCCAATCACTTTCTTCTTAAAATAGTAAGAAGGATCAAACAGAAAAGCTTGGAGAGTCCTGTGAGGAGAACATGACATAGCTGCATGTTTTCCTGTAATTACAAAAGATCTAAAACCTAAGCTCAACCTTTCTCCTTTAGGAGAGAGTAGTGATGAGATAATAAAGATAACCTCATTATGTAAGC
Source organism: Cyrtonyx montezumae (assembly GCF_038088225.1). Classification (NCBI taxonomy): domain Eukaryota; kingdom Metazoa; phylum Chordata; class Aves; order Galliformes; family Odontophoridae; genus Cyrtonyx; species Cyrtonyx montezumae. The sequence goes on along the minus strand of NW_027072089.1, from coordinate 33,087,573 downwards.
AAGTCACAGATAAGATGCACTCAATTTATCACAAACATCCAGTAGGTGAAAACAAAAGGGAGGAGTTTGCATTGGGATTGTTTGAGCTCTGTGCTTCTTTTTTTTTTTGTGCTTTTATTATTATTTTTTTTTAAGAAAGGTTTCTTCCCCTAATTTTAATACTTCAGCAGAAATATTTGGGTGGGGAAAAAAGGATTTGAGTGAAACTACTCATGGACATCCTCATGGGAATGCTCATCAGTTAGTTCTGTTCATAACTCACTACTTCCCTACCAAGGGCACGAAAATGCAAGAAGAGGATAGATAACACCAGATTGCACTGCTTTCTCAGCCCTTCCCTCTTCTTTAGAAAATTACAGCATAAAAAAAAGCAATCAACAACCTTCTGTCTGACAAGCAGATAATTCTGGGCATGTCTGAACTGATATGCACAGGTAACATTGACCAAACCAGCTCCAGAAATATCCCAGTCATTCTTGCACAACACAGCACTCAAAGCAATTAGGTGTAGGTGCCTGTTCTTCTTTCAGGATTCAGCCCTGGCATCACAAATCATGTTGTGTGGATGTATCATCAGCAGTCAGAAAAGGAGCAACAGCATAGGACAGGTTTTCATCAGAGGATAATCATAACAGCGATGTCTACTCTCAAGGTAGGCATCTTGCCACCATTCCCATCTCCCTCCTCAAAATTACATTGCTCTTCTATTTTCACTGTTAAAAGAAATTCTGGAAATATGTACTCTCCATTTCCATTTAAATAACAAATACAAACCGGTAGTTGCAAATACTGCATGGAGCTCAAGCAACTCCTCCCTGTGAGGGGGGTATGTACTGAAAAGCACCACTTTTCTGGTTACGTGCTTTGAACTTCAGGCACAAATTTGTTTCCACTGACACTGATAATCAGATCATCTTGTCTTCAGCAGATAATTAGAAATGTTATAGGGCCTCAAAAATGATCCAGGGGGTGAAACACCATACTTAACCAAGACAGCCTGAGTGAGGTGAGGCTGTTCAGTCTGGAGAAGAGAAGTCTCCTGGGGAACAGCCTTTCAGTATCTAAAAGGGGGCAATAACAAAGAAGAGGACAGACTCTTTAGGTCTGTTGTGACAGAACACAAGGAAATAGTTTCAAACTAAATGAGAGGAGATTTACATTAGAGGAGGTTTACATTAGATATATTGAAGTTTTTATACAGTAAAGGTGGTGTGAGGCACTGGGGCTCGGAGCCCCACCTAGCCTGACCTTGAATGTCTCCAGGAACAGGGCATCCACCACATCTATGGGCAGTCTGATATAACTGTAGGTGTCCCTGTTCATTGCACGGGAGTTGGACTAGATGACCTTTAAAGGTCCCTTCCAACTCAGTTCTATGATTCTATAAAATGCAAAGGAGAAACAGGAAATTGTGGCAAGCTTCAGTGAACTCAGCTCTACAGTACACGCAGAACATACGGAGGGCTATGTTTTTCTGATGCAGACAAGAATCAGGAATCCTCTCTGCATTGTCACTGGCAAGCAGGAGAGGTAATGTCACCATTTTTGAGTTATCAGTCAGACTTTTTTATGGACTAAGTCTGCAAAGATGGTGAGAGACTTGCACGTTTAAAGCTTCTCTCAGACTGGATCCCTTTCTTTCCTCATTTCCAGAGCATCGCAGAGTGAGGTGAGAAGCAACAAGTTTAATAAGACCTGGAAAGGCACCAGAGCAACCCTGTAGATAACATCTTATAACCATGGTGTTGGTCCCCAGGCCATGAATCACACAAAAACCTCTGGAGGTTTCCAGTTAGTGGAGGGCAAATTTGTGCCTTTCACACAAGGGAGCAGCTACTCAAGGTCATGAGGACAGGAGAATTCAGTGTCCCTCTGTACTAATATTCAAGGCAGTTAAGTTTTGTGCTTTCAATTTCTAATTTTGTGAACCTCCATTAAATGTGAGTATAGTCATTTGTTAAAATAGAGAAGTTCTGGGATATTTAACACCTCCAGAAAAAATGTAAGCCTTCAAGTTAGGAAAAGCAACATTTCAGTATTGATTCCATCTAGCGAGCTGTCATTGCAGCAACTCATATGGGGATCAGCAAGAGAAGAACAAGAGAGTTACAGGTTCTTTGGGATGCTTTATTTCTGTGTTCGTACATCTCCCAGCACATTAGTGGATCACCAGCACTGCCACACTACAAATAATAAATAACACGAGCAGAAGAACTCATATATTTGTATTCCCCTGTGTCATAAACTCATTTTAAGATGTTTTCAACTCTAAATACATTAAGAATCACATCAAACAAAAAGTCTTCTTAAAAGAGTGTGATAGTTTTACGTACTGGATATTTAGTGGAATAAGTACAGAATAAATGTAGGACCAAGTACACTGACTCAATAAAGTACACTCAAAGAGTTACACAGGTGATATCTTTTCAAGTCACTGAGATTTTGGAGGTCAAAAGGTTAGTTTTGTCCAGAAGTCTTGCTTGCATTTTTGTAGGCAAGAATTATTTGTTCTATGACAGTACCAGCAGGGAAAAGACTGTATTGATAACGTTTTTGTGGGACATTCTCGTTTACTATATGTAATTTGCATTTCTAACATAGGTGGTCAGAAGTTATCTAGGACATAACCGTGCAGTTAAGCAGTATCAGTACCTGAATAGAAAATTACCATCCTGATGGAAAATACAGTTAGCATCAAACAGAAGGGCACAAAAAACCTTCTGAGGGATCAAACCAACTGAGCTGTTGCTCAACAAAGATGAAATCTAATTGCCACAGTTTTACCACAGATATCCACACAGACACAGTTTGTCTCTAGTGTTGCATGATTAAATGATCATTTCTAGTATAAAGAGTAAATAAATAAATGGCAAAGCGTGTGGAGCCAAGGAAAAAAATGCATTTGATATACCAAGAAAACATTGCTTTTTATTCTGTACAAAGAATCCATGCATTATGGGGACATTTTTAATGTACTTATTTGTTGTTACTCATTGGAAAACTCAATCAGGTAGAAACCCCTGCAGCAGAAACACTGTCAAATGCATGCTCTTAAGGTGGCTTATGCAAAGACTGCTTTCTGCAAAAAAAAAAAAAAAAAATCAGTTGCTAGTTCTTAGTTTGCTTTTCACAGAAATTCAGGTCAGTGAAACTTAAGAGTGATGGATGTCTAAAACAAGAGGAAAATCAATCCTTCAAGCACTTGTTCTTTTCTGAATTTCTGCAGTTTGGAGATGCTGGAATGACACAAATTTGAATGCGTGTAGCTGCCTGTATTCCTCTGGTTTATATGTTGTCACAGGATCTGCAGACTAACAAACCAAGTAACCTCATCAGGAGAAAATCTCCCTGCTCACTCCAGAGGGATGAAGTCAGGAAGCAGACTGCCAGGATGGCTGGAAAAGGGCACAGCACCAGCAGCACTCACTGGGCATCAAGGAAATGGAGAAAAAAAATGAAGAAGGAGAGAGGTTATGAGGGAGAGGATCGAAAATGCAGAATAACTCCTTGCTGACAAGTTAAGGTGAAATGTACTCCATGGGAGTAGTCTCCCCAAGAACTGAGCATTCTGGGAGCAAGAGCTGCAGCAAAACACTGGAGAAAAGAAATGATCTTGCCATAGAAAATTGTCTTTAGGGGATGCTGGCACAAGCATCAGTAACTAAATGAGCTTTAGCCACTAGCTAACTGGAGGACTACTGTAAATTTGGACATTCAGCCTTCATGCTGGGCAGCCTAGAGTGCAGGAAGACAGAATGACACGTTAAGTGCACTTTTTGCATAAGCCACCTTCAGAGCATGCATACAGGTTTAAAAATAACTAAATGCTACAACTGAAGTTAAAAATAAGTTACTTTTATATAATTTATCTCAAAAGCCACATATCAATTTTTTTTAACTTGCTTATCTGCATTGTATACCACCTTTAAAAAAATTTGGAAGAGGAAGGTAATTCGAGCCCAGATCTTACATAATAGAAGTTACAGCAGTATGGTTCAAGAGGGCTCCATTTACAGTGCCTTGTGCTTGAACTGAATTTAGTCTGGAGAAGTAGAGGCTTTGGGGAGACCTTACTATTTTCTACAACTAGGAGGCTGTAGCAAAGAAGGTGTAAATCTCTTTTCTCAAATGACAAGTGATAGGATAAGAGGAAATGGTCTTAAGTTGCACCAGGGCAGGTTTAGACTGGACTCTAGGAAGAATTTCATTCACAGAGAGGCAGTTAGGCATTGCAATGTGCTGCCTAGGGAAGTGGTGGAATCTCCATCCCTGAAGGTATTCAAGCCATGTGGATGTGACACTAAGGGACATGGTTCGGTAGGTCAAGTTGATTGGACTTCATACCAAAGACCACTTCCAACATGAGTCTATGATTATATGATTTGTCAGACCAATAATTTTAAATGAGTTTCATTATCTACCACTGTTTTGTGTTTGCTGTTGAACTTTATAGAAGTTCTAATAGAACAACTACACGGAAGAAAACATGATCATCCACTTAGAAAATTAGTTCAAACTGCAGCCTCATATTTTGAAAATAAAGTTAATATTGTTTTTACATGAAAGCTTTAAGTGTAATTTAGGAAGATTAGCCAACAATTTAATGGATTGATCCAAATATTGTTTTAATTTGCAAATAATCTCTTAAATGCCTTGAAATCTCTAAAACAACATGCAAAATATTCTGAACCCAAAAATAATGAGCTATTGATTCTTTTGTTGTGCAGTCACTTTGCTGGCTGGCAATATACCTTTGGGCCACAATTATTACATGAGCAGATTAGAGCACCTGATGCTGACGATGAAGAAATTACAGCAAACTTTTTCCCATTAAAATCTAGATTAGGAAAAAAAAGGCAAAACCAACTTTTATTCCCTTCCTTCAGATAACTACCTGAATAAATAAATAAAATGGACAAACAAGCAAACATTACACACTCAGATGCAAACAAATAAACATCTTTCCTTCATATACTGTATTTCTGAACAGATATCAATTATGCTTATCAATGCTTATAAAACTGATAAAATGTGTTCTGAAAATCTCAGAATAGATTTTCTAGTTGTTGTGGTAAATCCCAGCAGTTGGCTAAGTACTGCACAGTCATTTGCTCATTCCCCTCCTTCCCAGTGGGATGGAGGTACTGAAAAAAACAACAAAATAGAACTCGTGGTTTGACATAAAACTGTTTACTAACACAGAGAAAAGGAAAAGGATAATAATATGACAAATATATATATATATATATATATATATATATATATATATGCATATGTATACGAAAGGAGATGCAAAAGCAATTACCACCAGCTAACCAATGCCCAGATGCCTCCTGAGCAGTGGAAGACAGAACAATGAGCTCCCACCCCCTTCAAAACAACTTCCACACGATGGTATATGTTATAGAATATACCTTTGGCCAGTGAAAGTCAGCTGTCCTAATTCTGTTCCCTCCCAGCCCCTTGGGCCCTTCTCCAGGAATGACCTTGGCTCTATACAACACTCCTAAGCAGCAGCTATAAACACCAGTGAGTTATCAACACTATTTTTCTACTAGAACCAAAGCACAGCATCATACCAGACCCTCTGAAGAAAACAGTTCTATTCCAGCTAAAACTAAGACACTACTAAATCTAAAATATCTGTATTTGTGGCCTAGAAATCTGTACTTATCTGTATGTAGGTATATGGCTTTAGAGAATTAGACATATTCTGAAATCCATTTTAAAGGTACATACAGGCTGACATCAGGAGAACATGAGTGATAGCACACAAGACGAGGTTTCAATGGAAAGGTCTTATTTTGCTTGTGAGTATGCTTCCTGATAGGAACTGAGCTGCCTTCCTCTGATACATGCTAACTCTAGTAGAAGTAAGGTTTCATAGAATGATAGAATCACCAAGGTTGGAAAACACCTACCAGATCATTCAGCCCAACCAACTACCTATCACCAATAGATCTCTGTAAACCATGTCCCTGAACACAATGTCTAGAAGTTCCTTGAACACCTCCAGGGTTGGTGACTCCACCACCTCCCTGGGCAGCCCCTTCTAGCACCTGACTACTCTTTCATAAAAGTATTATTTCCTAACATCCAGCCTGAATCTCCCTCCCCTGGCGCAACTTGAAGTCATTCCCTCTTGACATGGTTTTATGATTTTTGTTATTGGTATTTCACATCATAACATCATGTAAGGCACTGGGAGTTAAAGAGTTAATGCTCTAGTTCTGTGTACTGTTGAATTTCTGGGTACCTGGTTCTCAGAAGAGAAGAACTATATACCACAGAAGACTTTGCATTCCCGTTTTCCACTCAGAGGGAAAGATTAAACTGCATGCAAGTCCAGAGACTCTCTTTTTTGTTGCTTGTCTAAGCAGTGCATGCTCCATAGCCATCTCGCCTTCAGCTTTAGAGTAAGGCCTTCAGTTTTGGACAATCTCTCTCACTTTAATTGATTTATTAGCTTCAATTCCTTATTCCCCCGTTAGTCACAGAAATGGGCTGAACTGGCCCGTAAATGGTTGAAACATCTAGTCCTATCACTAGTTACACAAGAGAAGAAGCCAGCCTCCAGCTCACTACAACCTCCCTTCAGGGAGCTATAGAGAGCAATAAGGTCTCCCCTGAGCCTCCTCTTCTCCAGACTGAACAATCCCAGCTCCTTCAGCCGCTCTTCATGAGACTTGTGCTCCAGACCACTCACCAGCTTCATTGCCATTATTTGGTCATGGTCCAGGGCCTCAGTGTCTTTCCTTCAGTGTGTGGCTCAAAACTGAGCACAGTACTCAAGGTGCAGCCTCACCAGTGCTGAGTACAGAGGACAATCAACTTCCTGCTCCTGCTGGCAATACTATTTCTGATACAAGCCAGTATGCCATTGGCCTTCTTGGCCACCTGTGCACACTGCTGAAACATGTTCAGCTGAGCATTGACCAATACCTCCAGGTCTGTTGCCTTTACAAAGTCTTCCAGCCACTCTGCCCCAAGCCTGTAGTGTTGCCTGGAGTTGTTGTGGCCAAAGTGCAGGACTGGCACTTGGTCTTGTTGAACATCATCCCATTGGCCTCAGCCCAGCAATCCAGCCTGTCCAGATCTCTCTGTAGGGCCTTGCTACCCTCAGGCAGATCAACACTTCCAGCCAACAGGGTGTCATCTGCAAACTTATGAGTGTGCACTCAATGCTCTTGTCCGGGTCATCAATAGAGATATTGAAGAGGACAGGCCACAGTACCAACCACTGAGGAGCAACACTTGTGACTGATTGCCAGCTGAATTTAATTCCATTTACCAGCATGCTCTCGGTCTGGTCCTCCAACCAGTTTTTTACCCAGCAAAGAGTGTACCTGTCCAAACCACAAGCTGCCAGCTTCTCCAGGAAGGAGAAGGGCTGAATCCTGTTCCCCAAGTATCTCTACTGGTGTTGCTGGATATAAGCTAAGCAGAACAGTATTTAGCCCTAGATTCACAGGTTATGTTCTCTTTTTAAAAAAGAAATATAATGCCAAATTAAATAATTATATCTTTTGAAAACATCTGACAAAAAAAAAAAGAAACTTGATCAAAATTTGTGGGGGTGCATAATGAGACAGATATATTTTCAGGATAGAGATTACAAATTGTTCCAGGTCTCATTTTGATTCATTGCTTGCTTTTCTTTAAGGTTTTAAGAGGTTTATTTCCATATTCTCTTATAAACTCTCAACTAAATGTTAATTATTATAAATACAATGTGAAATCAATTGTATTCATCCAGTGTTTCCAGTTCTTGTACAGTAGTATGAAGAAATTACACATAAAGACAAATCCTTAAAACTGCTTCACGCTCCAGATTAGAAAGGATTCCTGTTTGTGTTGATTATCAAGGGACATTTGGAAAATCCCCAGTGATCATGGGAAATTTCCATATAGCCTGTCATGTTAAGGTGAAAAATTCACAAGGACCGTCTCACCATCTGTCAACTTGGTTCAGTGACGCAGAGGATTGCTCTGAAACAGCCAATAGGCCCCATGCATAACAAAGCCCTTGCACTTTTGCTTTTTTATGTTTTGATTTTGGCTGGTAATCTTTCAGAAAGAGGAGCTGTGTTTCCCTTCTTTTTTTCTTATGTGGTGACCGTATCAGTGCTGCCTTTTAAAGAAAAATCATTCATTCACTGAAATAAATGTAGAGAACTGTCTCTGTGTGACTATTCTGCCTAAACGACTACACTGTAGACTGAAGGCATTTTATTAACAATACTGTGTTTTATAAAAGCTAGTGAAAGCATGTTTTTTCTATACTAAAGGGCTTTTTGTGAGTGACGTAGTCACTTCATTTAAACTGTAAATCTACGTAGTGGTGAATGCTTAATACACTGTCAAGGTTTTTTCCTAACAGTCTTTCATTAAACGAATAATTTAAAAGCAGAAAGCAATCTAGCATGAGAAGAAAAAAAAAAAAAAGAACACCTTTCTGCAACTTGACAAAATCACATTAGTCTGTTTGTATAGTCACTCATATAACAAGGACCACATCTCATAGCAGAAGTCAAAGATAAACCATTCTTACCATGATGTCAAGCACCACTTAAGACTTGCAAATACGGTTTCCTCAGACAATACATTCCTCTTCAGCCTCTCAGGTTTATTGTTGACACTCTTACAGCAATGGTTAAAGGAATTAAGATAAAAGTTAGGAAAATAAACTCCTGGGAAATGTTTTTATGTTGTCAGTTATCTACCTCAGTGACTGGAAAATGAAAGACTAATAGAACATTCATCCCTGTGCTCTGTCTGTCTGAAAGTCCAACAGCTAACAAAACTGTTAGAAACAGCCATTGTTAGAAACAAGTGAATGGATGAAGGAAAGAGTGAATGAATGTGTAACAGGGACTTCTGCCAGTGTAACAGGATTCTGACAGAATCCTCTAGGTTTTATTTAATCTTCAACAGGAACACATTTAGCAGTCCTGTTCAAGACACAGGCAAGACTTCAAACAATATATTTTACAGATCTAAGAAGTATTCCTCTTATAATCGGTGAATATTTTTCCGTCCACCCCTTTACTACAGTAATAAAGCAGACCTTTAATTACAAATGAAGTCAACTCTTTTCTCAGTAAAGACAGACTCCATTGATGCAATAGGGAATTACACTAAATTTTGAAGGATAAATAAATCCCTTGAGGTCCACTCTTCCTCTCTCACCAGCATTATGCACAATATATCAGGAATATGGAATTACTTAAGCATGAGAGGGATTCCTCCTAGCTCCCCTCATTGCTTTGTATTCCACTGAGCATGGCTGCCCATAAACAAACAGCCATTTATTGTTCTATTATTGCCTTACACTCTGAAGGGATTACCTTTTTAATCAAATTTCCATACAGAGAGTAAGATCTATAAGACTGTGAGCAAGACAGACTTAGTGCAAAACCCTGGTGATCTATGAACCCCAGAGTTCTTGCCTTCTCCTGGAAACAGAAAAAGATTATTCCAATAAAGATGGCTTCTTTCAGCCTAGATGAGGAGTCTAAGTGTTCAAAACCAAACTCTCTGAAAACCAAGTGAGAGAACTTCTGTGGATCCTGCAGCCATATGGAAACACCTAAGGCAACATTATGGATGCTGAAAACTCCCAAAGGGTATCATATACCATTCGAAAATAATTCTTTTTTTTTCCTTTTTTCTTTTCTCTCTCTTTTTTTTTTTTTTTTTTTTTGTAAGAAGAATAGTTATTTTTTTGTGTTTATAGGTAAATTTTCAAAACTGTACACCAGGCACAAAAATACAAACAAAAGATATTGCGCACTTCCAAATGAAATTTCATCTCTACAGGTTTGCCATGTTATATATGTCCCCTTTCAAATACAGCTGTGCCTCATTCCTCTGGCTTCAGTTGCATGGCTTGGAAATTTCCAGAAATCTTTTTTCTGCATAGCATTAATCATATACAGATAATCATTACATGTTTGAACTGTTAATACGGATTTATATGTTTCAGCCAAATCAGTGCTATATTCTTCAAGGTTTGGAATATAACAACTTTCTGGTAAACAGATGTACACTCATTGTCTTATGGAGCTGAGTCATTTAGATTCAAAGATCTTAAAGAAGAAACATTCCTGTAGCAACAGGTGGTCCAAGTAAGCAGGTAAGCAAAGCTGATGAAGTTTATCGTAATAGTACTAGAACAAATGTCACAGCTGGAAAATATAAGCAAGTTTTCCCAGGTACCAGCCCTTCATTTTATCCCAAAATGCAATATATGCTTTGTAAGAATGTGTAGCTAAATCTACCATATGCATGTAAAGAAAAGTTTGTCAAAGCCACGTACACATCTCATAAAACTTGATCTTCATACAACAGAAATATGTGAAAATCCAGCAAGGCATAATTTAGTGGGGGTATGGAGCTGTGTCAGGGGATGCGGGGTGGGTGTGAGGGACAGGGTCTGCACCGGACGGCAGTGGGCATGGATCAGGATGCCCAGGTGCCCAGGGCAGTGGGCATGGCCCCAAGCTGCCAGAGTTCAAAGAGCGTTTGGACAGCACTCTTGAAAATATGAACTTACTTTTGTGTGCTCCTGCATGGAACCAGGAGTTGGACTCCATGATCTTTATGGATCCCTTCCAACTTGGGATATTCTATGAAATGAAATTATGTTTCCTGTTACTATCACCTCTCTTGCTCGTAGAATTGGTGTTTGAAGTATTTTTATTGATAATACCAGGCATAGCGTTTATTTCTTTCCAATGTGATATTTCAAATTAAAATCTGAAAAAGCTAAAACAGTGTAGAAACTAAATAATGCATGTTTTCATGCTTCCTTAAAAAAAAAAAAAAGAAAGAAAGAAAGAAAATACCAGATTTTACTAGCTAAGTTTCCAATAAATTAGATGTTAAATATAACTTTAGTGGATAACTGTGATAAAAATATAGGTAACAATATTCCAGCACATCAAGATTCAGATTAGGAAGTGTAAAAAATATGTCTTTCCAGAGCCACAAGTCCTGGGATGACATATCATGTTAACACTTGTGTCATCTGAAGCTGTGATTTCCGTGTTTTTAAAAATAACAAGATTGATATGACTTAGTACTTAAACTACTTAAACTGTTGGCTCTATTTCCCTCTAATTTGTTCTTTTAAACAAAAAAATAGTTATATTATGAATAAATGTGTCTGAATAATGTCACTTAAAAATGCTACTGTTTTTCATGATCAGAAGAAAAACAGTAGTAGAAAGATTTTTCATAAGTATAGAATAGTATGTTGTGAATATTACACTTGGGAATGCTAAGAGGAAAAGTATAGTACAAGAGTTTGAAGAAATGTGAAAGATTTTTGATTATTCAAATACATGAAGCTTAAAGAAGCCAGGAGAAAGAGCTATCAAATTAGTTGTTTTATTTATCAATCATTTGTCACCATTACTGCACTGTAATACAACCTTTCATGGCAATCCTAGGAATTTTCTGGCTCAGGATGTTTGACTGTTTATAGCATGCCATTATTTCTGAAGTACTCAGCAAGGACTAACAAATATCTTTTGTGGCTTAAGCAAGGATAGACCTTCCATTTAACCTTTGAATCTAAGTTAAAATCTGTAGTGACATTATGAGTAACTTCACAACAAGGAGTCAGAACTGAAAATGTAGTGCCTGGCCTTAGCTCTGACAGAAGTAAAAGGGAGCTTTGCCCTGGGGATAGAATACAGTTGTTATTGCCAAGTCAACATTTTAACCATGGGATGAATCACGTGCTTTCTGAATACACAAGGTAGACCTGAGAAGGTCACTGGTAGGCAGATGTGTATGGTTTGGTCCTAGCTAAGTGGATTGTGGCAGCTGCAAACACACAAAGACACACCTGCTTACATAGATAGAACTACAGAGTCTTCATGCTGGGGTACGTATATTGTGTCCCTCAAAGACTAGAGAACATAATACATGTATGTATGGCTAGCCATTTACTTAATATTTTTGCAGAGCAAGAATGAATTTAACAAATTCTGCAGCAATTTGGAAATCTCCCTCCATCCACGGAATGTTAAATTCCATTTCACTGCATTTGTGAATACATGAAAATACTTGCAATCTGTTATTCACACTTTCAGTCAATTAAGCTATTTAAATGATTTGTTTTAATTTTATCCCCAAGCCTTCCAAATTCTGTTGTCTCATGTTCGATCCAAATGAAGACAAATATTGTATTTGTTAAATATATTTCTTACTCTCTAAACAGGACAAATGGTAACTTGTTCACATGTAATTGTAGAAAGAGATTAAATGGAAAATTCTTCCAGGTAAACATTGGATAAGAAGATTCTAATGTTTGAATATACCATTCAATAACAATTATTTAATTTCATAGAGGGCCATTATTGTTAAACTGATGTCTGATGCTTATTTCCACAAAGACTATAAACAGAGCTATAATTTCCTGACATACTTCACGAAATTAGCTACTATTTCTAAGTTTTATATCACATTGCATTACCAAAAGAGATGACAGTTTTTGATTATTTCTGATTGCCTTTTTAAACATTTCTTGAAATTAAGTGGCAATTTTTTCTTTGCTTTTGCACTGTCATAAGAAGTGGTGATAAACCTCAAAGGCATTTTAATAGACAGAATATATATGTACACAACTGTAATTTCTGATACTAATGTTGAAGTGAGTTTATTTCTAAGCACTGTTGTACAGAGAAAGAGCATAGAATCTCACTTGCCTGTAACTCTGAGAAAGAATAAATGATTTGTGCACTGAAGCTTAATATCATATAAAAACATTCATTTCTAAGATAATAACACAGTGCTTGATATCCTAATTTTTAAGACTTTCCTGTTATGGTTCATCATATCTATGCACTGTTTGGACCTACACTTGTTCATGCTTATCTCCTATCACTTGAGTGGTGTAATTGGTACAATGACAATACTACATATATCATTACAAAATCTGGCAATAAAAATACTCAGATTCATGTAAAAACAAACTTGGCCATACCAACAAAAGCACTCATTAACATTTCTGAAGATTAACAGTTTAAATGAAAACACCAAAGAATTGCATACTGTCTCCACAAGACCAAAACCACTTTGTATACAAAAATATTATAGAACAGGAAAGGAGCAATTGCCACACTAGGGTTAGTCAGATAAATGCAGTAAGATGGATGGATAGGGCTAGATATTTCCCCAAGGCTAAGAAAACACCTAAAAGAAAGAGAAGTGTAAGGATGACTCCCTAGAAGATCATAATAATAATAATAATCATGGGACTGACAGGGTTTCTTCTTCTACAATGTTGGCTTATACCCAAATCTTGAGTAAATGTCCTGGAGATGTAGGAATTCAGTAAGTCATAGATTCATAGATACATTAGGTTGGAAAGGACCTACAAGATCATCTAGTCCAACCATCCTCCTATCACCATCCCTACCCACTAAACTACTAAATCAAATCCCTTAGCACCTCATCTAAATGCTTCTTGAACAGCGCTAGGGATGGTACCTCAATCACCTCCCTAGGCAGGCCATTCCAGTGCCTGACCACTCTTTCAGAGAAAAAATGTTTCCTCAGGTCTAATCTAAATCTTCCCTGGTGCAACTTGTGGCCATTCCCTCTCGTCCTGTCGTTATTTATCAGGGAGAAGAGGTCGACTTTCTCCTCACCACAACCCCCCTTCAGGAAGTGCGATAAGGTCTCCTCTGTTGTAGTAGGCATGGCTGGGACTTTGGGATGTTACGCGACAGGACCTTCCCGGCTCTGAGATTGATTAATGACGCATGCTTAGGGGCATAGACAGTGATAGATATATGTATATAAGGAGCTGCTGTGCCTTAATAAATGTCATTTTCTACTTCTCCATATTGGTGTCTATGTGGAAGAGACCCTAGCATGGAAAATCGCTAGCCCTCAGCAGTCCAATCTCCAAGAATGGAGTCAACACTTCTCTGAGCCTCCTTTTCTCCAGACTAAACAATCCCAGCTCCCTCAGCCACTCCTCACAAGACTTGTGCTCCAGACCCCTCACCAGTTTTGTTGCCCTTTTTTGAACACGCTCCAGGACCTCAATGTCCTTGTAGTGTGGGGCCCAAAACTGAACACAGTACTCGAGGTGCAGCTGCACCAGTGCTGAGTACAGGGGGATGATCACCTCCCTGCTCCTGCTGGCTACACTATTTCTAATACAGGCCAGGATGCTGTTGGCCTTCTTGGCCACCTGGGCACACTGCCGGCTCATGTTAAGCCAAGCATCAACCAACACCCCCAGGTCCTTTTCCTCTCTACATTCTTCAAGCCATTCTGCCCCAAGCCTATAGCATTGCATGGGGTTATTGTGGCCAAAGTGCAGGACCCGGCACTTGGCCTTATTGAACCTCATCCCATTGAGCTCAGCCCAGCTGTTCAGCCTATCCAGATCCCTCTGAAGAGCCTCCCTACCCTCAGGCAGATCGACACATCCTCCCAACTTGGTGTCATCTGCAAACTTACTGAGGGTACACTCAAGCCCCTCGTCTAGGTCATCAATAAAGATATTAAACAAGATGGGAAATATTAAACAAGATGGGGGATTAAGTCATTCGGAGGATGTCAGGCTGGAGCACAGCCCTACAAAAAAGGACTTTGTGGTAGTGGTAGATGGCAAGCTGGACAGCAGTGTGCCCTTACAGCCCGGAAAACCACCTGTGTCCTGGGCTGCATCAAAAGAAGCATGGCCAGTAGATCGAGGGAAGTGATCTTGCCCCTCCATTCTTTGTTTGTGAGACCTCCTCTGGTGTAGTGCATCCAAATGTGTAGTCCTCAGTGCAGCAGGGACATGGACCTGTTGGAATGCATCCAGAGGAGGGCCACAGAAATGATCCAAGGGATGGAACACCTCCCTACGAGGACAGGCTGAGAGAGCTCAGGCTGTTCAGCCTGGAGAAGAGAAGGCTTCAAGGAGAGATTAGAGTGTCCTTTTCAGTACCTAAAGGTGGGCTATAAGTAAGAAGGGGAAAGACTCTTTAACAGGGTCTGTTGTAATAGGACACAAGGAAACAGTTTCAAACTAAAAGAGGGGAGATTTACATTGGACATACAGAAGAACTTTTTTACAAAAAGTGTGATGAGGTGCTAGAACAGGTTGCCCAGAGAGATGGTGGATGCCTCACCCCTGTAGACACTCAAGGTCATACTGGAAAGGGCTCTGAACAACCTGATGTAGCTGTAGGTGTTCCTGTTCTGCAGGAGAGTTGGACTAGGTGACCTTTAAGAATCCCTTCTAACTCAAACAATACTGTAATTCTATGATTCAATGAAATGTAGTATTAGACTTGATAGAAAAAGGCTAGTAGGGCTTTTCTTCAGTGCTTAAAACATTTAAAAATGCATTGCAAATGGACTTTAGCTATTTCCATTTCTCACAAAGATACATCTATAGGAACCTATGTGTTTAAAATTTTTTCAGCACTTACTATCCTCATTAAACATTCAGTTCAGAGAGAATATCCAAAACTCTCAAGTAGTGCTACAGCTGTTAACCACACATGGCCTACATTCGGCTGCAGGCATGAACACCTTCTACTGTGTTTTGCCATTTTCACCTCTCCTAGTTAACAGGAGCCACTACTGGTTTGGCTTCAACTATGCCATTATCTGGAGCTTTAAGTACTCAGATTCTAAAACATTCTGCATTTTCCTTGCAGAAGCCAAATGCACCAAGCAGAACTCTCCCTTCTTGAGATACTGGATCATTACAAAAATAATGTGAATAATGAAGAGCAAAACCACTCTCACACATACCATGGAGCTTGCCTTGTGCAAAGGAAAAATCCCATCCTACTAGTACACATATGCTTCAGAATGCAACAAAAATCTCAGATTAAAATATTGACTGTGAAGTACAGAAACAGTGCAGGCACACTGTTTTAGCAGCTGCCTCAGGTGGGAAAAGAGACTAAGAGAAGAAAGAACTATATGAATAGAAGATTCAGAGTGGAGTCTTTGTCTTTACTTCCAGTATATACCCCAGTTCCTATCCCCTTTCCATGGTGGTTCTCCACTACAGAAACCACGAGGGAACAAATACCATGCTATGACACTGTACCAACCTCTCCCTGCACGCTAGCCCTCACATGGACAGTGCACCTGTACTCAGACCTTCTCTGTCTCCACACTCCTCTTTTGCACCCTGCTTGGTGTAGAAGCTGCTCCTCCAGGCTGAGATGGTGAAGGGAAGCTGTTAGACACCTTGGTGTGAGATGCTCTCCAGTATGGGTACTTTGAGGGCTGTTAACTCCATGTCCTGCCTTTATAATGGAGGGACTATACCACTGGACCATGTCAATGGTGTTTCCCCTCCTAGGTTTCTCCTCCTAGCCTTGCAGATGAAAGTTTTCTCAATAGAAAGGAAGGTGAAATAGAGCATCTTTATCATTCTTTTAAGAAACTACTAAAGATTATTATCTACTGCTCTTTCAGGATCCCAACACAATGGTACCAGGCTACATCCTGAATTAAATAAAGCATTCACCTCTTAATCAAAACAGGAATATATGCCTTGACTTTTACTAGAAAGCTTAACAATGTGAACAAAGGAACATTGAAGTAGTCTGTATAGTTCTTCAAACAAGCAAAATAGTTGCATCTGGTTGCAGACAATTTAACGTAAGTTTTCTCATGTCAAACAGGCAAGTATCTGGTCAAAAAAAAAAATCTGTAAAGGTACTAGTTATTCTCAGTAACATGCCACAAAACTGTGTCCTACTATTTTATTACTTAAGTAGAGGAAAGGCTCAGGCACTATAATACAATTTTCTTGTTATTTTTATTACTTTCTCACATGAAATTGTGGGATGTAACAGGAATATGAACAATTATGTAGAGTAGGATTATTCATCCCTACATGTTTCTCCTTCTTAGAACTGGATAAGTCCTTTCCAAAAATTGGTTCCTAAGCATAAAGTGCCTTGAGCAGCTTTAATTTCAGGAAAGAACAATAAATCACTTTAATATAAGAAGCAATATTTGATTACTCTGCATTACCCAGTAGCCCCTTTACAATTATAATCCTTTACACTCTTATCAGTGAATACATCACTTCTAACTCAAACCTCTCAATCACCCTCTCCCTCATCCATGCTCCTACCATTTGGTAACAAGCCTCCTACTATTATTTAATATTAAATTATGTAGCGCATATATGATGGTGATAGCCATGTGATAAATTGCATTTATCATGCATCTTTTAATGCAGCTGCATTAATCATGCTTCTCCTTCACTCTGCCCACTAATCCATCTCTGTCTGAGACTTCTCAGTCCCATCCAGACCTTTTAGGAGCTTTGAATATGTACTATTAAATATGGTATTCTTTTTCAAACATAGAGTTTCATCACAGGAATCATACTGTCCTCAGCACAAATAACTTTAAGTCTATGGAAGGTTTACGGGTACGTTATCTCATGAACCATGAGACTCCTTGAGGCTAAAAATAAGAGACTTACATTTTTTCTTGTTACAAGGCACTCCATTTCTAGCCCAAGGTTATTATCCATGATTTCTGGACACTAAACTATTTTAACTGAAATATTTTATGTTTATAAAATAGGTACATCCAATTTCTCATCTGCCGTTTTTCTTCCCCTCCTAGGCCTCTAAAGATAGACTTCCAATACTGAATTAAGAAATACTGACCTTACAAGCCATAGGAAGTCAAAGGAATATGCTGAAAAGCATTTTAGAATATGTTAAAAATAAGATCTCTGTGTTCCATATGCTGACTGAGTAATGGTACAGGGCAGCAGACACGTTTTATTGCATCCACTGGAGATAAGTTGCCACATTCCTGTTAATCTGCCTGTGCTGCCTTTTTTTCCAGGCCTTAAAATTCTCTCTTTTGCCTTGAATCCCATTCTTAAACATTTATTTTGGAGTTAAACTCATTAAAAAATGTTGTCTTCTCAGAAAAAGTTACTGAAAATGAAAGCGTTTTATGAAGCTATATCAGTCTCGCCAAATGGCTGTAAGAGAAACTGGGTGGGAGAGCAAGGAGAAAGAGCTGTAAAGAAACAAAAAAATCTTGAACAATTTGTTTCTAAATAAAAAGAAATTCTTGAGTTTATCAAATTAAAATACTTTGTATTAGAGAAGTCTCTTCAAAAATATTTTTAAATCACAAAAAAAAATACACAAAAAAAAAGATGCATTTATGATGCCCATATTAATGACCATTCTCAGACTACACACCACATTTTCAGAATAACAGATATCTAGAATATCGTTAGTCACCGCAGCTGCGAGCGCTTATTTCATTAGAGCTAAACATATGGGCAAGTGTTTGGTTGGATCAGGATTTATATATTCTGTGGATCTGTATAGTTTAATTATTTTTTTAGGCATTCATATAGTTATAACTGAAAGACTGTTCTTGAAATCTGCTCTGTTAACAAGATGTAGCAGGATAATTTGGTCTTATTACAGCTGTTATTTTTGTCTTGGACATGCTGCTAATGGGGCAGACATCAGGACAGCCACTCTGACCACTCCTCGCTGACCTGTCCCTACTTGCTGTTCTCCCTGATTTCTTTTCTTCCCCTCTTTTGATTTCTCCCTCTGGCTCATTCCCTGTGGTTCCACCTTGAAATACTCATCACTGAACAATGTGGTTGACACTGGTCAGCTACTAAATCATCATTTCCACTCCTTTTGGTTTTTAAGTCTCAGCATTATAAACTAAAACCAGTGAGTTATTGACATCTTTGAGTGTAGATTCATGGGGAATAGAGGTCTAAGCTGTGTCATTGGTACTGCTTGGTATCTGCACCCAGAAGAGCATTTATACCACAGCCACGGTCCTGCCTTTACCTTGTGGCCAACTTTCCCTTGCTGTCATGGGAACCAGCATCCAAGTGATTACAAAATCATACTTGTCCCAGGAATTTTTTTATCACTGCAATCAGTTGAATTTTCCTAACTTTTTGCCTATGAACATGTACAAGGAACCCAAGCATAATCCCATTTGCATAAAATGGTTGCAGAAGTTTAGAAGCAGTTTGCTGCCGTTTCTTTCCCTTCTGTGGTTTCTCCAGACCCACTGCAACATGTTCCAATTTTTCCTTTTACTGAGTTCTTAAAGTTTTCCAGATTTACTTCTGAATCCTTGTTCATTTCCATATCTCATCCTAGCCTCCGCTTCTGTTCTGTCAAACAGCAACTCTGGCTTCTGCCTTGCAAAAATTCTCACTCTGTAGCAGCGTAAGACATCCACAGAAAGAGAGTTTTCAGGTCAGGGAAACAGTGGTGTTAGGGGATCCATGTAACTCAGGAGGAAACTGGTCTTTCATCTCCTCACTGCTGAAACACTTTTCTGTCACAAACTTCTTGTGCATGTCTGTATTCACCCCCTGTCCATCACATCTGGGTGATAATTCAGTTTATTTAAAACACCTTTGTCACCTTTTTCAGAATTGCAAATCTGAATATTTTGGGACCACGGAAATCGTCCCAATTCTGTTTCTAGAAGACCAGCTACTCCTTTCTTGTTACTACTCAATGACTGGTCCTGACAGTCCCATATGTGTTTGGTCAGGTTACTTCTAGCCAGCAGCTCCAGTTAGCCATCTCACTGAAATTAAAACACTAGGGAAGCAATAAAAAGGGAGCTGTGTGGCTGAGTTGAGCCCAAGGAGTTAAGACAGTAGGACAGGCTTTATTAGAATTCCAGGCCTTCCAAGCTCTGAAATCTATGCTGTATCCATCTGGAACTAAATCTGGAGTTATTCCCAATAATTCTGCTAGTTAGTCATTGCATGGCAACCCTAAGTACTGACTTTCTGTTTGTTTGTTTCCACAATGAAAGGAGATAGGAAAGGATACATACATACATACGTACGTACGTACGTACGTAAAAAAACACCCACCTCTTTTCTAAGGTACAATAGAATTATCTGTTGTCCTGACATATGATCACTCACAGTCTTAATGTGAAATCACTTCAAAACAAATTAACAGATTTAACTAACTACAAAAAAGCTTCAAAGCTTCACCAACAGCAGGAGACCTTTTCTTTAATTGGGATCACGTATATGAGCAAAAAGAAAAAAAGTTATAGTCAATAAAAACAGATTTTGAACCTGCCTAAATATTAAAATGTTGGAATTAGAATGACTAATGTTCACACTGTCCATTATTTTCAGGCTAAAAATGGACTACTCAAAACTTTATACTCAGCTTACTACTGTGCTTACTGCTGTTCACCTGAATTCCCTCTCACCAAACCAGAACCTTCCTGTTTTAACAGTAAAAATATCCCCATCACCAAAATCTTGCAGAAGAAGCCAGCAGACAACAGCTAGATAAAGGCAGAGAAATGGAGAGCATATGGAAACAGTCAGCATGACAAGTGGCAGTCTCAGTTTTGGCTCCACTCTCCCCATTTGCAAACCCTGGAGAATTATCAATATTTTCTCCTTTTCATCTACCAGCCTATATTTGTAGCAGAAACAGGAGGTACTATTAACAGGTTAATGTCCTCTGCTTGCCTGAATTTATCATCCACAGATGATCAAAAGGCGATGCCAGTATGAACCTCACATCACTGCCTTTCTTAAAATAATAATAAATAAATAAATAAAATTTAACATTTATAATTCCCATGAAAATGGAGAGAAACCAAAAATGAAGATAAAATTAATCACGAACTGATTTTTACATGGAATAAATGATTGAGTCCTGCAATTACAAGAAATGTGAACTTTGAATGAACACTCCAGTTAAATATATTTTAAACATTCTTAAATTCAGAGTGTAAGCTAACACACAAATGAAACAAGTTTGATTGTATTAGACATTCATTTATTTTTCATTTTAGGGAGCAGGAATAGAGTTACCTAACTGCATAAAATTGATTTGAAAATGATACCCTCCTTAAAAAAAAAAAAGTGGGTATTTGCAAATATAAAACAGGAAAATACTCTCATATTTTTGTTAGCACCATCATCAATTATAATTAACATATTATCAATGTGGCTTCCAGTTTCCAAACTGAAAGAATTCTAACTTACCCTTCAGGCAAATGAGGAAAAATAATTAAATATAAATAAATTAGTAATGTAAAAGGATCTTGTCTTGTACTTAAGTAAGGACACTGTGAATATTTATCTTCATTTTTCTTTCTAATTAAGGGTTCCTATCTCATGTTAAAGGTAGCCCTAATTAAGTTTTACCTAACCTTAACACAAGTAGCAACATTGACTTCAGTTGGGATTGAAGTGGGTGGCGTTATTCGTGTGTTTAAAATGAAGAATACCATTAAGTATTTTTCCAGTCAAGCTGACTGTGTTGTGACTACCTACCCCAGCAGCCTTATTTTTGGTGATTACTAAATGTCTGCCTTCTTTAAGTAACACTGAAGGAAGCTACATATTTCCTAGCTCAACTATGAGCAATTGCTTTCATTCTTTCCAGTTCTAGAAGAAAAAAAAAAAGGGAGACCCTTTGACATGAGAAATAATAACCACCACTTCAATACTTAGTTTAATATCTGGATCTCTGCAGCAAGGAAAGTGTGAGGAGGTAGCAGTCAGCTGTCTGCAAGCAGAACTTTCCAAACCTTGCCTTTCACTTGTCATTTACCTTGCACACGAAAGAACAGCAGTAGAATCAGTTAAATTCAAAAAGGATTTTAAAAAGTGAAGTATAAAAAGTGCTTCTGCTCACCCTATGTAGTCCCAAAGCACAAGTACATCATGGCAGGGGAAGAAGTGACATCAGCCTCTCTGAAATGTCCCCAAGGACAGTCACATTCCATCCCAGGCTCAGCCTTTGTGACAGAGTTTAAAGGATTTTTTTAAAGGGTACTTTGACTTTTGGAGGACAAGCAGGTGAATCTCTGTGACTGGTATGGGGAATGAAAATCTAAATCATCCATATGTGAAAAGCATCCTTTGTTTTAAGTACACAGGTGCTTCTGCTTATGCTTCTGAAATGTCTACATATTAGCTGTTTATTAGACAAAGCAGATAAATGCAGATTGATTTTAAGCAAATAACGGACTCCTTGTGTTCAGCTCTGCATTGTGCACAGCACATCCTGCCCTAACCCTCCTTCATCTTTACCACTACATAAAAAAACAACATATCAGCTGTGCAGCTGTAACCAGGCATTCTAAGTGACAGCCCAGCAGGAAGAACAGCCTTTATTTGTCACCTAAAGTTAATGGTGTAAAATCAGAGACCCCCTCCTTCTTGCCTTTCTCCTACAAAGAGGATTCAAGGCCCTAATTAATATGCAGCCCTATTAATTCTAGTGGCTCTAAGGAGGTGGTGACTGAAGGGGAAAATTAATGACCTCCTGTCCAGGATTTGCCCCTTATTTAAGAGGTGAAATAAAAACTGCAGTCTGAAAGGAAGCAAAATCTCTAAATATTTCATCATAAACTGGTACAGTGTTTACTAATCGGTACTGGCAGTTTTGGGGAAAGTTTTCACTCCTCTTGTTTAAATCATCCTTATTTAGTTTTGTCTCAGCTAAATTACTGCTTCTTTTACCCTTTTCATTCAAACCTGACGCAGAGAAAATATACTCTTTTGTCTTTTCTCTAGAGAACTCAGCTTTTTTTGATGATTTCATACCAATTGGAAATAAAATAGATCCTAGACAAACAGTGATCTAAAAAGCACTCCAAAACGAAAACTTCAAAAGAAAAGATCAACCAACCCCCAAAATACCCATCCTACCTTCAAAACCAAGTGCTGCAGTCCATGTAATCACAACCACCATATCTGAATTACTTGTTAGGCAAAGAGAAGGGCCTAAAAAACCCGTTTTACTCTTGGCCTGTTCCCAGACCCTCCCATTTTCTTGCAACAGAGGGAGAACCTGCATAAGGAGTGAGGAAAAAAAAAAGGGGGGGGGGGTCACTGCCATTTAAACCTATGTTTTGAGTAACAGGAAGTCCAAGAGGGCTGGGATGGCAAGCACATGATAACGTAACTACTTTACAGTACTCCTGAAACAATATACATACTCAGTTTCTTCGATTTGATGTTGCTGTCTTGCTCTCGTGTGCAATGTAGAAGCCAAATAAACTGCCTATTTATGAACCATGGATTCAGGTTGTTCTTCAGTATAAATTCTCACCAAACATAAATGTATCTAACAGTTTTTCAGTCTGTCATTGTTAGAAGAGTGCCCAAAATGCAAAGATTGAAAGAAATTTGCATGGAATATTTTATAACTAAATGGTCTTCTTTTAATTACAGTATCAAACCCTCCTCCTTCCTCTGCACTCAACAATGTGATTGTCTGATTGTCTGAAACACTGATTACCCATTCCCATGCAGTGGGATGACAAAAATAACTTCACAGAAATACAGGGGAGAGTTGCAGTCTTTTACTTATCTCTATCCACACTTGATGATGCAAAGTAAAGTCAGATTTTCCTCCACTTAAAGTTCAATCTGCCTTCTTTCCACACCCTTAGCTCAGTTCTGGTCATCCTACTTGTTTCTGTATTGCACACTTCCACTGGTTCTTCACTTAACTATAATTTTCATCTGTTCTATATTCCACAAGTTACATTCTTTTACCATCTTTCACTTTCAAAGTCTCACGTCCTGCATTTACTCAGACATAAAACACACAGACACCTCATTCATTTGGTAGACAAGCACATTGTCTTTCTTCTTCCATAACTGTATACATAAAATATCTCTTTCAGGTTTAATAAATACCTAAAGGAGATCACTTGTTATTTCTTAAAGATTCCTCTACACTATAATTTATTAACTTGAAATACTTAGCACATTTGAAAGTTAGAATAGACATTTCTTGTATAAACATCTAATGGAATAAGTCATTTTCACTTACAGTATATCCACAGTACTCTTTCCATACGAAAAAAAATCTTAAAAATTAAAAAAATAAAATATTGCTATCTTGCAATTAATTGGCTTGCCACAGAAAACTAATACACACCTACACTAGAATCAGTAGCATAAGCTCTCCCATCTTTCACTCATCTCCACCTCATGCAAGCATTTATCTGTGTGGTATACTGCCAAATTACTTCCAATTCCTTATTACAGCTGTGCTGGGAAAAAGGTTTACATTTTTTGTTAAGGCACCTTTCAGTCTTGTCTGACAAGTACTAAAAGCAGCACTACTGATGTGGATAACCATGAACAATCCTTGGTTAGACCAGTCTTGCTTTTGCACTTCCTGAAATCTCAGCTTATTTAGCTCCACTGTAAGATGGTGAAATAGAGGAAGCAATAAACATAATAATATGTTGATTATAATTTTTAGAGAGAAGTATTATGAATCTAACTTCAAGTAAGACTTCCTTGGTCACTTGTTATTTATCTGTTTACTTAGGCTCCTAGGCAATAATAAAACAATTTGAATATGATTATACATAGTTTTGCTGATACTAATGGCCTTGGTGCATTTCAAAGAACTGCAACATGAGTTGCTAAACTCTTTTTTTTTTTTTACAATCATTTTATTATTGAAAGAATATATAAAAGATAACTAACACATGAGGATAGATTCTTCTATATTCGTGTAATAATCCATTTTCATAACAGTTCATCATCTCTCTCTTGGTTCAGATAGTGAGTTGAGCGCTCATCACAGCTACTCTCACTTTACATTGGTGTCATTCCTTTAAGTGTGGCATAAGATAAGCTGCTTTGATGAGTTTTAGTGTCTCATGTAAAAGTGAAGATCTGAGGGAGGGAAAAAAGGTTGCTCCTATTTCTGATTCAATTCTACAGTCTAAACATCATTAACAAATCGAAACTTCCCTGTGGATACAAAGAAAAGGGCTCGTGAAGAACACCATGGACTCTCCATGCATAAATGCCTTTTCCGTGGCTGCTAGGGGCCGCAATGCACCTTATTCTTAACTGGGTAACCAAGACAGAGTCAAAATTAGCTCTGCTTTTCAAATTCGTTTCTTCTCAGGGTTTGAAATTCCCTTAGCCTTTCCCCTTTCAAAGAAAATTTTATTCAGGTTCAGAAACAGAGCTCTTAGTGAAGACCTGTTCACTGTTCTTTTACTGTGATGCAGTTAAGCAACCATCTGCCCATCCTCTATTACTCACTTAATTTATACAGCACACTACATTTACTTATATATTTTCTAGTGAACAGTTTTCATTTTAATATCGTTAGAACCTTATTTTTGCCAGTCATGAGTTCAATCTCAGCTGGAAAGAATGCACTTTCCTCTCATGTTGCCTGTTATTTTCCCCATTTCACTTTTCTGTCAGTGCTGTTTTACTAACACGCAAAATAAAATATATGATTAGAATTAAATAGCAACATTTTAACATGTTTTACTATTACCTAAATGCTAGGCATATCCTAGAATTCAGCTGTAACACACATCACCTGCAGAGCCACACATTTCTAAATATTTAAAGTAGGAAACTACTTGCATTTTAAAGTAGGTTTTTTTTTTTCACCTGTGTGATTTACACACTATATAATTATTGTTTTTTATATCTTTTTAATCTGGTCGTTTTTTCTTTCCTTTTAAAACAAATATCTCCATGTCACTCTACTTAGCAGCTGTATTCAGTCATAAAAGGGCCACTTGGTATCAGAAAACTCATACATATTTGCCTAATAATGCCTTTTAAGTAATCTGCCCCTTTGTTAATGGCTTTTTTTTTTAACCAGCCATACACTAGGAATCAAAATTAGCATCTAAATGAGGATGCTTTAAACGCATGCCTAGGGGTTGCAGTTTTCACCTTATTTTTTTTAATAGTTTGCCATGTTAAATTATGTAAAATAGAAATGGTATTTTAGTTTTTAATGAGCTAATGTGGACCTATCAACCTTCTCTCCCTCCTCCCCCCACTCCTCTGCTTAAAGAGTCCACAAACTGTTTTGCAGGTATGAAAAATGGCCATGAATGAGAAACCCAGTGTCAGAAGGCAAAACAGATCTCTTCTTCCCCAACAGCAACTGCATTCTCATGAGCTAGGAGATGAAAGTACATTTGTTTGAAGTCCTTATTGAAATGGCACCCTTCTTTATTAATCGTTTGCAATACATAAAAATAAGCAACTTTATTACGGTTCCTGTTAAATTGGCTTTTTATTTAATTGTGGTGAAAGATTAAAAAGAACTATGTGTGCTGTGGCATGGCCAAATGATGATTGGAAAGGGGAGAGAGAGATACTCACCATCTGCAAGTGTAACGTTTGGAAGGAGTAAACAGCAAAGTGGGAGGAAATACAGAATGATTATCTGGAGTTATCAGGTAAGTTATCAGATTTCCACTTGTGGGGTGGAAGGAGAGGGTCAGCATTTAGAGCAGTAGAGATTTTTCTCCCCTACCTGCAGATGTCACCATCTATCTCTGAGGGTGGCTTGTTTCTTCAGGTAAAAGCATTTAACCTGCAGTGGATGAGGAGGGTGAGAGTAAACAAAACGAAACACTAACATCAACAGAAACTACTGCTATACAGGGGCCATAATTCAGATTTTGTATATCTTTGCTGCATTTAACTACTCTCATTTTCCCTCTGTCTCCTCCAGTTTACTGAAAAGCCTTTCGAAGAGTCACATGCAAAACACAAAATTAATTCCTTAAAACTGAGTCAGCAACAAAATGTCTCTGTTGTTGTTTTAATCCTAAATTATGTGAAGATGGTCTGACAAAAGGATCACCGCCCTCAACCTGCTGGGAGCACTTCTAATTCAGTCCGGGATACAATTATATGTCTTTACAGCAAAGGCACATTGCTTGTTTATGTTCATCTTGGCATCCACCATGACTGCCAGGGCCATCTCTGCAAAACCTTTTTCCACTGGTCAGCCAATGGGATGTCCTGGTGCCTGGGCTTGTTCCCTCCCAGATTCATGACTGCGTTTCTCCTCGTTGAACTTCCTGAAGTTCCTGTCAGACCATTTCTTCAGCCTGTCAAGGTCCCTCTTGATCCCAGTGCAATGCTTTGTTATAGTAGCCATGCCTTCCTGTTTTCTGTCATCTGCAAACTTGCTGATGGTAGGCACTTCCCCATCATCCAGATCACAGACTCATAGAATAGTCTGGATTTAAGGGACCTTTAAGATCATCCAGTTCCTACCCATTTGCTATAGGCAAGGACACCTCCCACTAGACCAGGCTGGTCAAAGCCCCATCCAGCCTGGCCTTGAATGCTTCCAGGGAGGGAACATCCACAGCCTCACTGGACAACCTGATCCAGTGTCTCACCACCCTCACAGTAAATAATTTCTTCCTAATATCTAGTCTAAATCTATTCTTTTCCAGTTTAAAACCATTTCCCTTGTCCTTTCGCTACATGCCCTTAAGAAAAGTAAATATCATGAATGCTATTTAATGGAACTGGACCCAGTATTGACCACTGGGATACACTGCTAGTTATAGGCCTCCAAATAGACTTTATTCTGCTCTTCACCACACTCTGGGCCAGGTTGCTCAGCTAGCTTTCAATATAGCTCACTGTCTACCCACTCAACCTATACATCTATAGCTTGTCAAGAGGATCCAGTGGGTGACAGAGTCAAAGACCCTTTCTGAAGTCCAGGTAGACAGCACCCACTCTTCCCCCCACATCTATCAGATCTGTCATTTCATTGTAGAACATCAAGTTGGTTAAACCTGATTTCCCCTAGGTGGAATCCATGCTTCTGATGATTTTCTTCTATGTCTCTAGGATTAATTGTTCAACCACATCCCCAGAGATCAAGGTGAGGCTGAACGGCCTACAGTTCACTCAGTTACTCCTATCTTTCTTGTAAAAGTCACATTAGCTTTCCTTCAGTCCTCTGTCACTTCTTCAAGTAACCATGACCACTGGAAGATAATCAAGAGTGGCTCACAATGATATCAGCCATCTTTATCACTGCTTGTGAGTGCCCCCAGTCAGGGCACGTCTAGCTATTGTGCGTCAGTTTTTTCTGACCTAATCATCTTTCACCAAGGGTATGTTGCTTATTATGAACTATAAAAGGTACCAGCATTCTACTACAGGAAAATAAATAAATAGACAAAATGAATTTTGCATTCATATTGTAATTCCATAAACTTTTCTCATACATACAGATTTCCAAGCTAACTTATTGCACCCCATCAGATTTCTGGTCACAAGGCTCAATACAGCAGCTGATTTTTTTTTTCTGATTCTTCTTTTAGCCCCTTTGGATGATCCAGATGATCCCACAGACCCCAGAGTTCATTCATGGGACCTCTTTCTTCTTTGCTCTGTGTTCTGGAACCTTTGATCAGATTCTTGATGTTTTCAGATCAAAGAGAAGTATTCTGGCTCTGATGTCAACAGAGAGTCTACCATCACTGAAAGGGGCAAGGTTTGAGACCATTCAAAGAGCAAAAGTTAACCAAAAATAAAAACAAACTTTGTGATTTGCCTAACTCATAATAGTAGAGATCTCATGGTAGCAGAGATCACATATCCTCATCTGATGAAGGCATATAAGTATCGTTGTTAACAAAAGAGATGAAAAGAAGAGGAACTAAAAGAGCAGGAAGGTAGTAGACTATTACATGCTAGTTCATAATCACTCTGCACTTGATACAGCATGAACTGAAGTCAAAAGACCTACTTTATAAATCAGATATTCTACAAAATATAACTAAAGCATTCTTTCAGAGTAGTGACTGATTCAGTCATATTTTGGGAGTTACCATATGGATGTGTCTTTTCCTCTCTGGCATTGATTTTTCTGCACTTGTTCAAAATGTACTTGTTCTGTGAAAGAGTCTAGTGGTGTTAGTTAATCTAATTTAGTTATCTAAGATATCATCTTGTGTACTACTTAAATATAAAAAGAAGTATCCTTCTTTGTATAGAAGAGCAAATGAAAGAGTAGTAAGAATTAGAGCCTAAATATCTTCGGGAAAAGAGAAATAAGAGAAGAGAGTTCTATGGTTTCTATTTCATTCTGAGTTTATTTTTACTGTGATATTTAGAGAATGAGGGTGGAGAAAAGCTTTGTTTTATCGGTTTAATTTTACTTTTATAACTAGAATCAATGCCTATCATAATAGTTGTGGCAGGAAAACAAATAAGCTGATATCAGAAGCTGAAAAAATATATAATTAGATCATCAGTAAAGCCACCTGTGTAAATTTGTTGTTTTTCTGGAGAGATTTTAACATACACTGTAGGTATTTAGTTGTCTTCATTAGCTTGAGAGAGAAATACAACAAACCTCAGGCATACAAGAAGAATAACAAGATCTCATTCCAATTTAAACTCAGTTTTACCAATATTTGCAAGTTAGCTAATAAACTTTCAAGTTATTCAGGATATCTGAGTCACAAAGGAGTTGCATGTTAGATGTAATAAGTGTCTGAGACAAAGTTATCCATCAGCAGAAAGTAATTACTGGTAATGCTAGCTGTACTGGGGTAGCTAAACCACAGTAAAGAAGAGCAAAAGACTTAAGATTTACTGTGCTGGTTCAGATAAAAGGATCCCCAAGAGCCCAGTAGCAAACACATGATAAAAGTGTTAAGAAAAGAAAATGCAGCAATATTTTCTCACTCTTACAGCAATCTGTAAATTAGAGATTTCAAGGACAAGGAACACTTTGTTCATCCCACTGTATCTAGATAATTTTCAAGTAGGAAAGATTTAAAAGAAAAACTACTGGGGAGAATCAAGATATTTCTCATCAAGCTATTGAAGATAGGCAACACAGATGCCATTTGTTACCAAGCACATGAAATGTGGGACATCCTACCTAGGTTTTGCCTAGTGACAGAAACAGATAGGCACAGCCATTGGGAACTTTGCTATTTTGTAGGAGATCTCGCCTACATAGTCACTATCCTGACATGCAAACGATGTCACTCTCCAACAGCATGTCAATGCAAGAAGCTATTCTGAAACAGCAGCGACAGAATATTTCACTTCATAATAGCTGTGGTTGCCAATCTTCCCACAGAGAAAAATATCTTAACAATTTCTTCATCAGACACACAATTTGTGAATAAATGATGCATTTCAGAAAGGAATGCATTCAATTGCAACATTTCAAACGATGAAGAGTCTGCTAGCTCCCATGGTAAATACTTCCATTAGCTAGCTATTTTCAGTACCTAGAAATTGACTTTCCTTGCAGTCTTCACTAGTTCCAGAGGTTTCCATTTTATTTTTATTGATCTTTCCTTTTTTATCATCTTATGAGTAGAATAAAGTAAGTGGAGTATCACAGGACTAACCAAGAGAAGCTGAAGTTTAATTCAGGAATAATCCCATTTAATTAGAGACATAATCACCATAAGTGTATTCCCTTCATTATTATAGTGTCAAACGAGTCAGAATACTCCCTCAGAATCTACAACTTCTGTTGATAATCCTTTAAATTGATAACAATTCCAAATAATTGCTAACAGCTAAGTATTTGCTAACATACATATTTTTAAAATTTTCATTTAGATTCTTACCATATCTCTATTTTTAATTTCCCTTGGGTTTTCTCTTTTTTTTCACCCTTTTATTATCTGTCACATTATAGAAATTGTGTCTACTTATTCCTTATGCTAAGCTTTAACTTCATCTTATGTGTATTTATAATAAATATTTTATGGCTAGTATGTCATCATTCAGCTTTCTTTTTCTTCTAGTTTTCTAGTTGGAAATCCACTTTTCCCCTCTGTTCATTCTTGCAATTATTTTCTTTCAATTATGATTCCTCTCTTTTTTTCCCATTCCATATATGAAGCTTCATTCCATAGGCACATGACAAAGTAAACGTGTATTCATAAACATTTTTTTATTTATATCCACCCTCATCTACAAACCTTATCTGCATGATGTGAAGAGTGTAAAGAACTGACCTATAATAAGCTGTGCATTTTCAAAGTCACCTGCTTCACTAGTAATTCAGATTTAGGGATGTGTAAAAATACTAAGTAAACATGTTTTGTGGCAGAATGAGAAATTTGTATAAGCTCAGCAGAACTAACAATATTTTCAAGGCTTTCTGATTGCTTCTATTCTTCTATATTTTCAGGAATAGTCTGTTTTTTTGCTTAAATATAAATATTTTATAACATTTTTCATATCCTTTATAATGGAAATTTGAGACAAAACTCAGTTCTTCTGGTAAATACCATGATCTCAAAAAAGGGTTGTTTTTGTTCTATTAAGACTGTACAGAATAACAAACACTGCAGTTCTGAAGACACTTTCTAGAGTGTTTAATAGTTTTAGAAGAGTAACTAAAGACAAAGCATACCTCTTGTTCACATCAAGTTATTGCATCTGAACTGAACTGCTGACCCTATAGCTGCCATATTTCTGGCTAGGATTTACAAATATTCTCTATCTAGAAAAAAAAAATAATAATAAAAATGTACCTCTAGGAAAACCCAGGCAGATGATAACACTGGCTATAACCGACCATGTTATATGCCCTCAGTCCACTCCAACTGAGAAGTAAAGCATGTCAGTATAAACCAGTTCCGTCAAGGTTTAGATACCAATGAAGCAGATGTACTTTCAGGATACCAGTAGCCTCATTTATTGCCAGGCCCGACTTGAGCTGTTCATTAAGCATATGCTTAGCTTCAGGCACAAGCAGTCCTATGGATCGCAGTTGGAACTATGTGTCCAGCTTAAAATTAAGCATGTACAGAAATATTTTGACCAATAAAGGCAAAATAATTGTTTGTTTTAGGTGGCAGTGTGCAAACTGCTTAGTGAAAGCTTAAGCCCTTGGGCTAACGCATGCTTTATTCAAACATTTAAAAATATTTATGTAGTCACATTGATGTCAATCATTCCATTCACACACTTAATGTTAAAGATGTATGGAAAAGGCTTTCTCATCTGGCCCTAACACATAATCCAACATAAATGGCACCAGCAGTAAGCACAGTGGTCTCAGTTTACCACTTAGTGCAGTATGCTCCTAGAAGTGGTTTAACGTTCATGGCTGTGTGCAAATAGAACCAAAGTAAATTGAAAATATATTGAGGAGTCCTCCAGACACATGGAAATCTGGCTCATGCCAGGACCTCTTTGGTCAACAGTTCTGTGACTATTTAAGGCAGTGTTTTGCACAAAACTTCATTATCCCCACCTACACTCTTAAGGTACCTGACTCACAACACACATGTTTATCACATGCAGCTTATAGAAATGCCAGCTGAGACCAGAAATGGATATCTGATAGTCCATAAAAGTGAACATGAAGTCAGTACGTAGTTCTTCTGACTAGACCAGTCATCCTGACTAGGCTCTCTCCTTTCTGATTTCTAGCAAAAAACCAGAGGAAGAATCAGGGGAGCAAATAAATAGACAAGTTTTTTTTTGCTGGTGTGCAAGCTGGTGGACTATAAACACAGTCCATTTGAACTCTACATGCTCTTATTCAATTGCCAACCAAGTTAATATTGTCAAATACTGCATTCAAACTACTTAGCACCAGGATTTATGGTGCGATGAGCAATTCAAGTAGTACATGCCTGAGGCTATTACCTCAAAAAGAAGGGATGGAGAACCAGCTAAAACAACCATAACGCCAGCAAGCTATCTCTACTCCATGTTTTCTCTATTTAACATGTTCGTATTTTTTCAATACAATATCTTAAATTCTGCAGTTCACCTACTACAAAAATTATACTGTCCAGTACAAAGCTTTCTCAGCCAAGCATCTAATATATAAGCAATACTTTAAGCCTTTCTGTCTTTTTCCACCCAAAATTTAGCAGAAAGGACACAGAAGGGAGACGTCATCCTTATTTTACTTGAGGCACAGTGAGAAAAATTTTATTTGCACAGGGTTACATCATAAACTTGTAAACTGATGAAGCACAGACTAGTGGTTTGTGTCCTGCTTTACTCACCAGACTTCTGACTTTCAAAGATTTTCCTTCAACATTAATTAGGGGCAGAACATGTGACCTTATTTATTTATTATTTATTTATTTCCACTAGCATCTCATTTCCCACCTTTTCTGCTCACCCCCACTGTGTCTTATTGTTTGGAGAATAATTTGTATTGATTAATACATGTTTCCTACATGCAATATAAAGTACAAGAAAATCAACGTCACATTGAGGCTTCACAATCTAGTGTTAATAACCTTACTATCTGGAGTTTAGCCAACTAGCTAATCATTACTGCATGAGCATAGGCACCTCACAGCATGCCATATCATTGAGGCAATAAACAATAGATTTGTTAATCTAGTATGATAGCATTATCTCTTTGCTTTGCAACCACTTCAAAATTTTCTCTAGGCTTTTCTACAGGATCTCTTACATTGCAGCTACATTTAGTCAGTTGTGTTTTACAAAATGAGAAAGGCTGGAAAGATAGATGTGAGAGTGAAAGATTTTTTGCAGTATAATATATACCATTCCGTCCATCCTTCCTACTGGTCTTCTCTTCCAAGATGAAAAGTAAAGAGCTGCAAAATTGATATATTTTTTTCCTTCTCCCCAAGGATTCCTTTGTGTTCTTTTTAATTTAATATAATGCTCTTAATACGCAGGATTCAATAAGACTAATAATTAAAAAGCAAACTCTCCCTTACAACTACCTGATTGTAATTCCAAAATATATCTCCTAGCTATGTATTAGTTATTTAATTTTTTTATAGATTGAAGTTTCCAATTTGTCATCACACACCCTAGATGACAATTTTTTTTGTATGCAACTATAAAGATAAGTTTCCAATAAACTAATTTCTGTTATCTCCATCCTATGTGGCATGATAAAACTACTTTATTATTCATTGTTGGTTATAGCCATGAAAAATTAAGAACAATCCATCTCTATGTAAGAGGAAAAGTCAGAATGATCTGAAAGATGAATATAGCTTAAACCATAAAGTGATTTGATTATTTTTGAAAGTAAAATTGGATAGGAGCATAGTTTATAGAATTTGCAAATGAGTCATTGATGACATTTTGCTAACTCTGGGAGAAAGGAATAATTAACACTTTTGTTGCAGAAGGCAATGTTCATTATACCTCCACTTTTTATTATTAATGAACAATTATTAAATAAGTAAATAAAATTTAAAAGGTTAGTGAGATCAATTCCTATGATAAAGTTCTCTCTATTGCTTTACTCAGTTCCTTCCAATATTTTCACAAAAGTTCCCATTAACATATTGAATAGAAGACAGTCATAGTTTAGCTCTAGTTAAGAAAGGTATACTTACCTAGAATATTTATGCCTACCTATGAAGTTCAGGTGCACTTATGCCCTGGGAAAAGAGCTGTCCCCCAATATTCTTGTACTTCAAAGTGAGGAGGGACAGCCTGGGAGCTGAGATTTGACTTCTGTGGGAACTAAATTACCAAGATTCTTCAAGCAGCATTTGCCAGCCTTTTCACAGAGGTAGAGCTACTGCCTTTTCAACACAACTGTCACGCACCTCTCCCACTGGGGCAGCACCTGCTCTGCTGGACCAGCTCAGGTGGTCTGAAGGTCTTTCCCTATAACTTAGTCACCCAGTCAATTTGGAAGTAGCATGGTGGTAGATTTATTTTCTTTTCTGGAATTTGAGTATCATTTCTACAGAACAAATCTCCATTTTTGCATTTTAATTTTCTGGAAGTTAATTCCTTCAGACAATAAATCATTTTTCTTATTCTTTCATGCAAAATGTACTAGATAGCTTCTAGCTTTCTTCTAGTTTTCCAGATCCTAGTTTGTGGTCTGTTTTCCTCAGCTGTTGTGCTCACATATTTCACAGTTTTATGTAGACATTGCTATTGCCTACTTGTGTTTGTAACTTTGTCCATATATTTTCCTTTGTTATTTCACAACACCAATTTTCGGATGTGAAATAAATGTCATCTATATCCTGTTACCCACTTTTCTTTTACAGAAAGGTATTAAAATCTGGTCCAGATAATTATTAATATGATTAGAAACAATGACCACTCTTTTTCTTCAGCATCTCTAGAACCTAGCACCTGAAAGTTCTTCAGATGCAAATGTTTTCTAGTTAAGATTAAGTCAAAAGGAAATCTCTCAATGCCAGCTGCAAAGCAAGACTATACCATATCTGACACATTCCTTTCTCTTGCTATAGTACAGTATTTTTAGGAGCTGTTTTTCTACATTCTTATTTTGTAGTTAATCTTCTTGTTAGTACTAGCTTTTTATCCTGGAATATCATCTTAGTCCAGGAGTAGTGCTTTCAGTGCACGTCATCAATGGAGATGAAAAAGTAGAATCAACCTTCTTTTTCAAACAGGCTCTTCTAAATAGAGAAGCCAAGTTGACTTTCAGATGTTTGGGGGAGTCTTCAAGGCTTGCAAGTGGAAAAAACGTCTTTATACTTGAGTACAATGACAAAATTGAATCAGTAAATACTGATACATTAACTGCTCATTTAGATAATGTTTTCAAAGTAGAGCAATGTTTCTTCAGAACGATTTATTTAAAAATGGCAGAGTGTCACAGACTGTCCCACCAGCACAAATCTTACTGAGATCTCTTAAATAGGCCACTACAGAAGGAATTATAAAGCATGTGGATCACTCCAAAAGTAATGCCTCCTATTAATTTCCACAGAAAATAGAACAGATGATCAAATAGCTCAATTACAGTATTGGGTAGAGCAAATCCTCAGCTACAAAACATTTTTCAACACAGTTACCACTACTGGCTATGTACTTTCACCAGCAACAAACACGATCCTGCATGCCCTGCTTGTAAGAGTCTGCAACAGTGAAGGTGACTCACTGCTGTTGTCACCACTGCTAAAACCCACCACTCACTGCCTCGCTGTGCTCATATCCACATGGAGAAATTTAATGTCCCCTCTTTGTTCCATACACACTTCTATGTCAGACGCCATTTTGTCACACTGCCTCTCTGCTGCCATCTGTCACACAACAACGACATGTAGTGGAATATTGTTGGGAAGGTTCAACCCCTATTTCTATACCCACCTACATCTGCTTCTTATGTTGTAGGCCAAGATAAAAAAAAAAGGAGGCATTACTTTTGGAACAGAACTCATATAATGAGACATGAAAAGACCCACTTCAAAAAGATCCCAATCACAATGAGGTGACAATTTGCTATTGAGAGTGCATTCCTCCAAGTAGTATTTGAAATGGAGGAACTAGCAAAGCTTTCCTGGCCTTGACATGAAAGCTGATATTTCCATGTAGAGTGCTTTCCAGCCAAAATAACTGGTTATGTGAATGGCTTTACAGAAGGCTTTTTATAAAACTGGTAAATACGTGGGTTTTACAGTTTTTAAATTCTATTAATAAGCAGACACAATGTCAAATGTTGTATTCCTTAAATACTACTTCCAAAATGACAGCAACAGTACCAAATATGAAAGCTTTCAGGTCAGCATAGCTTCTTCAGGGGTTAATTTGTTACTGTGATAGAAACTTGCATTTTTTCAGTCAAGACTTGGAAAATGAAACAGCAAAGCCAGATTGTACAATGAAATTTGCTTTCTCTGTCCTCAGAATAGTAAAACATTTGGAATAATAGCTGTTTTATTGAAGAATACCTGAGGTGTGGATCTGAGGGGCATCTGGCTCCAAAAGATTTTGCCAGGACAGGAAGGAGTTGTTGCTTAGCTATTAGTCTAACAATCCTGCCAGTATTATTGGTAAGAAATATTGTTCTGTCCCTAGGTCTCATTATTTTTTCACTCTGTCTTATACCTGTACATTACAGATTTTTGTCTTTCTTCCTCCGTCTACAAGGTTTCAGTCTTTAAGTTTTTATGCAGCTGCTAGTGGAATGAAATAGAGATTTCATGAGTAAAGTTTTCCATACAGTTAATAAATGAATGCTGATAAAGAATATTGGAATTCAATGGTAATCTACTCTTCTGCTCATCAAATCGTGTTGCATGTAAAGAAAGAGGTGTTTTATTTCTCACCTCCGTATGTGTGTGACTATTAGTATAACTGGCTATAGGCAAGTGTGGTAGAGTCTCTGTAAGGACATCAAGTGGCGAACAGGCCAGTCTTGTATCCCTAACACAGCCTTAATTACCACACAGCCAAAACCAGGTTCTGCTCCCAGTAAAGAGAGCTGCAAGAGATGTATCAATATTTTTTTTAATATAAAAAAAGGAAATCACTTATTCCAGTGTCTCATTACAGAGGTAGATGCTTACCTTTGGATTTTCAAATCTGATTACCTGGCCATAAGGAGCATGATAGATAGCCTGTGTTTTCAGCAGCCTTTGATGAAGTAACTGGAGGCTGCTATGCAGGCAGTTTGCCATCACATCAGCCTGGCCTATGCATTCAGTGACTCCTTTGAGGAACTTGAAGAGATTTGAAAGACGTAATTCTTTCTTTTTAAAGTCATGTTCCCTCTTCCCCTGTATTTCTCTTGTAAACAAAGTTTTTGGTATACCTTTCCTCCCTTCCCCTTTTCACGAGGAACAAAGAAGCACAGAATTCATTTTGCTTCTCAACATGGCTTATTTCCTTTGAGTTTTCCTTTACTATATCCATCATCTACTGGCCCTACAGACAAGTCCTGCCTCTGATGTGTTTGAAGAGAATTCATTTTTAGTTCTTACGCCTTTAACAACCTGCTCTTCAGAACCTTTTTTGGCTTGCCTTATTGTATTTAACACTTACTTGCAAAGGTTTTTTTTTTTTTTTTCTGTTTTTTTTTTTTTCTATTTTCATCGCTTGAACAGAATTTCAGCTTGGAATTCTAAATGCTTTCCTCTTCCTCCTTAGGCCTAACATAGGTATCGTGTATTAGCTGGTGATAATGTTACCTTGTTTATTTCATCTGACTGTAAGCTGTCTTGTACACACAGAACCAATGCTCCATCAACACCATTGTTTTTTTCTGTGTTTCTGTATCTCCATATTACATAGCCCTTCTAATTTTATTCCTTCTACTAAGTTTTTGGTATGTCAACTATGTCAAATCTTCAAGGTAAATTACTCAAAGTAGAACAGAGCATTGGGATTCAACATATATAAGAAGCAGTTTTCTCCAAGCTCATATATAGATGTCAGAATATTGTTTTATTTGACACTCCTTTTAACCCAGAAGATTACACTGAATAAACTTTATTTTTGGAACAGAGATTATGGGGAAAAATAATCTAGAAAAAAAATTCATTTTTGGGTATCTGACCTGAAGTAGATACTGGGATGATCATCAAACTTTAAAAGCTATATAACATTCCTGTGCTTGGGAATCCTGAGAATGAAAAGAACAAATACTTTTATGATCTTCATTTTTTATAGAAAGCAACTTTCAGTATTGTTTTCAATGCATTATATGCACAAGAAGCTAACAGGAAAGTTGGATTCTAAGATAAAATCAAACCATATAGAAAACAGGAAGTGTATGAGAGAATATGGTTCTATAATAAGGAGAGCAAAAGGCTCAGGCTACTGACATGAAATATTCACATTCATAGTCTCCCTTTCCCTGTGGTGAACTTTAATCCTGCAGACTGGAGAGGGTCTCTGAGGAGAGTAGGAAGAACCACAAAAAAGTGAGAGAGAATGTGAAAGCTGGCAAGAGAGAGGAACCAGAGTCTGGGAACACATGAAGTACATGATCAGAAGGAAGGAATAAGCACTGCTGCTAAGGAAAGTTCCAGAGTATTGTGAAGAATAGGAAATAAGTAGACACATTTTCTTTTGTTGTTGTTTCCATTTAAAGAAATTGTGATCTGCCAAATAACTAGAAATTAGAAGTAGGCCAGACCTAGTCTACCTAACAATGCTTCACTTGTAAATTTTCATATTCCTTTCCTTTTTGCAGCAGCATTACCTAAGCTGTTTTCCTCACCATTTGAGTTTAATAAGCCAAATATTTCACATTCTCGGGGAAAGGTTTTTGTCACCTGCCTGGTTTGGAGAAGACTTTTTCATTAATAATGTGATTTAAGGATTTCTGTATTTTCTAATGTACTGTCATGCATGCATTTATCTTCCTCAGAATTACACCATCTACTTTGTTTTCCATCTCAACCTTCAGACTGATCACACTCTTCTACACTGTGGGAGACTCCTTGGAAGTTGAAAAAGGGAGGGAGATTCAAATAAGGCAGAAGCAGGAAACAGAGAAGCATCTGCAGGCAAGCAGAAGATAGACAAGTGGTCTTTAGAGCAACAGTTCTCTACACCCAAAGTAAATACCAAATACTTTTGACTTTTGCTAAATAAAACGATGCTGATATTCCACTCTGACAGACCTGAAATGCAGAGTAAGTAATTAACCTTCAGCTTGTCAGAACTGATACTTAGTCATCATCATCAGAGTCACGAAAGGTATAAACCCCAAAGGAAAATATCATTCTTCCCCTGTCACTCTCATTTGTGGACCAAGTCACACAATGAAAGTTTTTCTAAACTCATTTCAGATGAAGAATGGTGCCTTTACAGATGGTTTAATGGAATAATGAGTGAGTTGAAAGGTCTTGGTGTAATATTTGAGTTTTAGATTTAATCTCAGTAGGATTATTTTTCTTCCCTGCTATTGGCTGAGGGCTTTCAAAGTTTTCCTGATTGTCATTTGAAATGAAAAGTGCTGTCAGTTTGTAATGAGTCCAGAAAAAAACATTCAGGTCCTGCTAGTGTGTACTTGAACTATGCCTTTTGAAGCAGCACATTGCTCTGTTGAACGCATTTTCTCCAAGCTGGAAATTTAAAATAATTTATTCTAGAACTAGAATCTGTTCACTCACCAGATTCCACCTGACCCAGTGGCTTTATTTGTATGCACAGGCTTCAGTTTGATAGACTGATGGAGTGATTGCCCTTAATTTCTTAAATCTCTCTCTTTGGTACATATCTGCACGAGTCTTCTTTAATTTTACGGTAGCAACTCTCAGGGAAGAGAGAGTTCATGCTTATGGTTTACACAGCTAATTGATTCTCATAGACAAAACCAACGCTAAAACAAGTAAGTACTGCAAATGCCTCTGACCTTAATGTGGAAGCCAAAGAGGTTCTGTATTACTCTCTGATGCTTCGGGCTGATAACATGAGACATTGCCAGAAAGTGTCTATTTATGGTGGGAAGCACTGAAAGCATTGTCCTTTTGGTTTTTATTAAAATATATAGGTCCAGAATTAATGTATAATTTCAAGTCAGATACAGCAGCCTCACTTCAGTTGTATGGCACCGAAACAAGAAGTGGGAGTCAGGAATAAATACAGTATGGATTTTTTTAAGAGATTTTAGATAACAAGCAACATTTTCTTAATTATTTCTTCTTCAGAGAATAATAAGACACGTATAGACTGATTCTGAAAATCATTGAGGGGGGAGACTTTTTATCTTGCCCCCCTATAATAGATTTTTTTTTTCTCAATTCTCTCTGTGAATAACAAGAGTGGCAGCCATTTTCTCCCAGCTCAACATCAAAACCCCTTTCATCTGCTGTCTAAATGCAAACAAAGCAAACCTTCCACCAGGCCTTTCTTTCCAGATAAATTAAAACTCTCATGTCCTGGGGCCTAAATCAAGCCTACAGGCCTTCCCTAGATAAATCCTTTCTCAACCTGAAATCTTCTTGCTACACGTGCTCCTTGTAAGATAATTTTGCAGTAGCTAATCAATAATGCAACAGTAAATTGCATTTAAATAAACATTAGCAGCCCTCTTAATGAATAAAACCTCATTTGCAATTTGTCAAAGTCAGAAATGCTGGACTCTTTTGATATTCATTAGAATATTGGAAATTGGAGCTTTGACAGGTTTTATGTATGTTGCAATTATGATTTTTGTGAATAAAGGAAGTGCTTTATTTTCACCAGAATTCTTGACTAAAAATAGTGATATATGCTATGGACTTGATAGATCTCAATTGCTTTCGTATTAAAAATGCAGAAAAAGAAGAAAAAAACATGTTATTCTCGCAAAATTTAAAAGGTTTAAATGTACTATACCAATATTTAGTAAAAACATATTTTGAAATTCTTTTTTTGTATTAAGAATTACAATTAATTTGCTATGACACAAACCTTTGGAAAAATACAATACTTGATAATTAATTTTTATGCAGCAATACTCTATTACAGCTGTATGCATTGCTAATTTTGTAGTGAAATTGCAAAATAAAAGCATGTTTACACATGATATATTGTAACTGCATTTAATAAGTTTTTTTCCTTTTATTCCAAATTTTTCAATGGAAGCACTTCACATAAATGTCCCCTTGTGAAACATCTGCACCATATGCAGTACTATGTGAATTCAGCAGTTTATAAACAAAGTCCTACACCTGGGTTGGAGGAAAAATTCTAATTTTGAGAAACATTAGATTGTGGAATAGTATCCCAAGGGAAGAAGGAGAACCATATCCACAAGCTATTTAAAACAAATTGCAAAACCTGAATAGCACAGTGCAAAGAACAGAATGACACCAAGAGAAACACATTGAAAATGTTATGAATGCCGGTCCCTATTCTATGATTGCACAGAAGGATGAGGCCAAGTCAGGCATGGATCACAATGTTTTTACTACAGAAGTTCCCATGCAAAAATTCCGCAATGAGCCTTTGCTTTAAAATACGCATATGCTCACAAATACACACGCACAGATTTGTATTTTCTGCTCTGACATGAGAAATTCTCTGACCTGAGATTCCTTTGTGGTAAGAAATGGTAAATGTGCACAATGCATTTATCTCGCTCTAAGGAAATTTGAACTTTTGCAATGTGAATCATATTTGTAGGGGGAAAAAGGCAAACCAAAACCTCTCTTTCCCTCACATTAACCCAGAGAAACACTAGTTTTTTTAGAAAC
The DNA here is from genome assembly GCF_038088225.1 of Cyrtonyx montezumae. NCBI lineage: Eukaryota > Metazoa > Chordata > Aves > Galliformes > Odontophoridae > Cyrtonyx > Cyrtonyx montezumae. The sequence goes on along the minus strand of NW_027072089.1, from coordinate 33,045,855 downwards.
ATCTCTTTAATGGTTTTGCTCAAAGGACCAAACAGTCTCTGTGAGGAAATCTGGAGAGCTGTATATATTTTCAAAATAAATATGCCTCTACAAAATAGCTCTCTAAAGATTACAAAGATATACATACTGATATGTTATAGAAAATAGTTGGCTGCAGCTTGTACCATGAGCAATACCCATTTTTAATGCATTCAAGCATTAATGAGGCCCAAATCTGCTTAGCTTTGAAAATCGTGAAATGCATAAAGACAAGAAAGACAGATCCAGCTGCTACCACACAAATTTGCAACTTTCTGTGATCCCCAGAATGTATTTATCCCAAGATGTGTTCAGGAGGGCAGAGAAGGCCAAATTATAGCTGTGGCTCATAAAGCAGCTTGATTGGCTCATGAGAGGCCACTAACAACATAGGCTATGGTGAGCAATACCTATGCCTGTGCCTCATCTGGGCATTGCACCCTGCCATTGACATGCATCCATTTACAGCAGTGCCTTGCTCTGAAACTGCTCATTCCCGGGAAAAGGTTATATAAGCTTGATTTATAGTTTCCACCTTTAATCTGTAAGTCAGGGCTTCTTTCTTGCCAGCAGCAGAAGGGTTCTGCATGGGCAAAACTGTTTTGTAGCAAGGCATTGGTGCTGGGAAAGTATTTTACAGCCTGGGAAGCTGGGATGCTGTGGGAGCTGCATGGAAGCAGGGATGAGGGACAGCAGGAAGGCAGAGTCCTGCTTCTTGCTTGCTGCCATTCCTCCATCTCAGCCTCCACAGGACAACAGACACAGCACTTCAGAGTAAGGCACTGCCTCTGTTAGTGACAGAGGATACTCCAGAGTGCAGGAACAAAAGGGTGACCAGAAGACATCTTTACACAGTAGGAGTCTGCTCTAGTGCATGAAAAAATCTAGGAGGCCCCAGGCTGCTCTTCTCTCCACCATGCTCCAATTGGTAGCAAAACAGCTGACAGCTGAAAGAGCAGGGTTGCAGGCATTTTACATGCTCAGGTGAAAAGAGGAGCCCTCATACTGATGCATTTTGTAACATCCCCCAAATCTTCTGTCTGCTGTGCATCACATAATAGATTCCTTAAATAAGAAGTTCTGGCATCCATCAGATATTCCTTTATTGATATCCTGCTCTTCTGAGAACAAGCCATTCAGCATTGCCTTGCCACTCTAAACTGCTCATTAAGTATTTTGTTTGGAGATGACAGAAGTTAAATGAATTTTTGTTTCTATGTTATATACTGTCACATTAGGTGGAGAAAATGTCATTTATTTTTGCATGGATCCTCAACCATATGTGAAACAGTTTTAATGGAGTGGGGGAGAAAGAGACACAAGATAATGTGGGAAGCCACTATCATTTATCCCTCTTTAACCAATCACACACAAAATACAGCAGACAAAAGTTTAATAACTCTGGTACTTGTGACAGCTTCCTCCTGCAGTTTTACCTCTGACTTGGAGGTAGGCACAAGGAAAAGAGTGGATCTTATTCCAAGTTATAGGAAACCATTGTATATTTGTTATCTGTGGACGGAGAGAATAAGTTTATGCATATATGAATGCAGAAGCCACTTTAGGGTCTTTCAACATGTATAACAGAATAATTCTGGATACCAGATGTTGGTAGGTATAAGCTGCATTAATTAATCTGTGTGACTTTAGGAAAAAAAAAAAGAAAAGAAAAAAAAGGTTATTTTTGACATTTTATGACCAACACATTTAACATGCTTTAGTATATTAGCAGAAAAGAGTCAAGAAAATAATACTCATATTTTTCTATTCTAGATACCTCCTGTCTCTATCACTTGTCCCTTAGTAGCAGAAAGCAAAAAAATAAACTGTAAGAGGTAACTTGATAAGAGCATTAAGGAAACAGCACTACAGCTGACCTGGTATCCCAAGCAGATATTCTCAGTGTAGCTGTTCACTGTTAATTTATAGATATACAGATACACACCTGTAAATGTTGGTTCTTGAATGAGAATGAAAAATAACTATTTTCTTATTAGTGACACTAAGCTCAAATGATGATCATTACAAGTAGTAGTATCTTTAAAAATACAGTTCTATACCTATGAGCAGATATAGATTTTGCATTTCCATTACAATACTTTAATCTACGACCTTTGTCCTTTTATTACGATACTATTGAAATTAGGTTGTTGGAACAATGATGTGGCTACTAATTTATTCATTGCTTTTCCATTTTTTTTTTAACCTCAGGGTAGTAGAAAGGTCTGAAAATGATTTTAAATCAGATACTTTTTATCTGTTATAATGCTTTCCCCATGAATACAGAGCTTTCTTCAGTCTAGCAAAGACTCTAATTTTGTTCTCGGGTTAATATACATACATACAAAAAATCAGAACTTGGACTTTATAAACCTAATTACCAATTAAACAGAGGTGTGCCTTATTGGTTCCTAAAAACAGATTTTAAAGTAATATATTGAAAACAATAAATGCATGCAATGTTATGTTGTTGCTCCTAACATTTCCATCCCTACCAGGCCTCCAGCAGTTTTTCAACACAAGAAGAAACACAAATGATGCAATTTCCTTTTTGCATTTCATATCAACACACTAAGCTATACTTTCTAGTTTGGTTTCTCACAGAATTAAATCTAGAAAAATTCCATTGCATTCAACGATGCTATGGAAATCACTGGGATAAGTGCACTGAATCATGTTACTGCTACTTAACATTTGCATTATGTGGGGACAAGGGGAATGAAAAGGGAGCAAAACTGAACTACCTCCTATCTCCTACATGCAGTACAGCCCCAGCCCCCCTCAAAAGTTGCATTTCTGTAACCTACAGAATTTCCACACATTAGCATTTTGCATGTCAAACACTAATGTTCTGAAAACTAATACCTTAACACCGACTTAGTGTGTTAATATTTGCTTTCTCTGTCACAAAATCTGAATGGAGAAATTTCCATCCTACTAAGATTACGCCATAACTCACACAACATAGAACATGCTTGAGATAGAGGCACTTGAAAGAGTTTTACGTGGTCTGTTTTAACTTTATTTAACAACAGTCATACATCGTTCACATTAGCTCAGATTACGCATTTAATTTCCTTAAGTGCTTCTCTTAAAATATCACCATGGTTAATGTTGACGTCTAAATGGTACCATTTGTGCTTTGCTGTGAACACCTCATTAAAGCAAATGGAGCAGGTAAGGAGGTAGAGTATCTGTCTTTGTGGAGGAAAATGGGGGATTGCACGTTTTTGTTTGCCTGGAAATAGTTGAGCACGATTTTCAGCTTGTGTAAATTGATGTAGCTCCACAGATTCCTTTAGAGCATCTCTGAGTTATATTAGTTACAGATAAGGCAAGGTTTCCTGTGAGCCCTGGATAACAGTATTCCCTATCTCCATAAAGTCATTTAGGATGTGCCTCCAGAGCACTGGCTGTATATTAATTGGACATGGAAACACTTGAAAACAAGGACTACTTCTATGTCATCTTTCCAGTATCAAAGGTCAACCTTTTATTTTTCCTCTTCTTACTTGAATATCAAATTTATGACAACTCATTACACTGAGGAAAAAAAAATGCACTTTTAAAATTATAAATAAGGGAGGAGGTATGGGAGATTGTTTTTCCCTTACTTGCCAAAATTTCTCTCTTCAAGTAAGCTCAAGCACAGAATATTTTGGAAGCCCTAAAATGTAAACATACAGGAAAACTATTCAAGCTATCCTGCATTTTTACTGAAGCATTGCCTTCGGTGATGTCAAGTACATATCCCAGTCCTACTACAATTTTTTTTATAATGCATACATTTTCAAGTATCATGGAAGAAAAAGAAAATAACTATAACTACAACAGCAACAACAACAGAATCTACTGAATCAAATAGATAAAGAGATAGCTCTAAACCAGCCCTAACACAGCTTCTCTCACTATAGTATCTGCAGTATGATCAATGGACTACGAAGGAGATTTCATCACTTTCTACTGCAGCAAACTGCCTGTGATAGACAGATATTTTACCTTAAACGTGATTTAACCATAGAGCTGTTGTCAGTTGGCTGCATAGCTTCCTAAAATCTGCATTAGTGTCCTACCACCCTACAAATTGCCTCATGCCTCCTTCCCTCTCACACCACTTTGTGACTGCCTTGCCAACAGAGAATACAGTGATATATCATTAAGGTCTAAAAAATCCTTTGAAAACTTGGGATAAAAGGTACCATGTAAGTACAAAGTATTATTATTATGATTTCACTGATGTCAATGTGAGCTGTAATAAGGTGGGATTTTTTTCAGTTTATTACTTAAAAAATAAAGAAAAATTAGCTAGTATTCTATTCTTACTCTGTTTCCAAAGCCAGCAGAGGTCATGTAAGAATTTACAGCATTTTACTTCAGATGTTGTTTAACTCCTTTTGTCCCAAATCTGAATCCAGGGTTACATGTCGCCAGTGCCGTTTCTACTTGTCTTGAGTGTGGGAACAAGGAGTTAATGCATACCACAGCAGCCATTGCTTCTACTGACAGCATATGTTCTTTATGAGATGAACAGTTTAAGCCAACTAAATACACAGGAACATTAATAGCAGAGGGATGGCTATATTAACTTCAAAAAGCTTACGTTAATGCAATGTGAAAATGTACATTTTTTTGAGGCTTTCATGTTCACTTTTCTTCTAAGTAATTTGTGCACAAAAAAAAAAAAAAAAGTCTTAGGAACTTTTCTGAAGCAGGTAAATAAACAACTATGTCCTCCTACTTGGACTCGTTCCTCTAATCTATTACCTAAATGGATCAGCCTCATTTTTTCCCCTCCAAAAGCCAACAGTAGAGGAGGTTTAAATAAGTGAAAGCAAAAGCTATTAGCACTGTTTTGCAACTTTATTGATAGTGCCAGTGGCAAACCCATCTACCATCACCTGCTCCTGGGGACCGATGCAGAGTCCCCACCTCTCCGCCCAGTGAAGGGAAACCCGGTGGTCAGCCAAACTGAGTTTCCACAGCAACAGCCTGTTATGTTTCCCAGGCAACCAAGCTCCTCAAAATCAGGTGGCAATTGGCAAGCAAAGTGGCTTGTAGACAGAAAAATCCATTTTCCCACTTCCCTGAAGTAGGAACCATGCTTGCAGCGGAGGCAGGTGACCACACCACAGGGCGGGATGGAAGAGAAGAGGGCACTGGAAGACAGTTGTAGGATGCAGCAGCTTGTCCTGACTCAGCTTCATGTGTCTTTTTCCATCTCCTCTCATGGTTTAGCACACTCAACAGAATTAACATTGTACATTTCTATTTGCAGTATTTTCTTCTTTGCTAATTTCATAGTTAGTTACCACTCCTACATTTTTATCTATTTTTAATATCCTGTAATTTTTTTATTTTTTTTTTTTGCCAGCTTTGGGAAACTCATGGTTTTCAACTGCTATGTTAACCCTAGATGACCAAATCTTTCTGTCTCCGTTCAATTTTAAATTCAATCAACACACCACTGCAGGTAACAGAAGTTTTACCAAGAGAAAACCATAAAATCCAGATTCAGATTAACTTTATCACAAAAACCTTTGATTTAGGAGGAAGGGATAATAGTCTCGTGCCCATTATTTTGACAGGCATGGGGACAGAATTTGATATGAACTCTTTAATAGAATTCCCTGTTGTTATTGACATTGACCTCGATTATTTTATCAATATTTGGCTTGCTGACACCTGAGGACATTAGGAAAAAGGAGGGAAGAGGAATAAGTGACATTTTCCAGGCAGAAATTCACCTCACTGCTGTCTTGGCAACTGTTTCCAGATTTGAGAAAATAAATATCTCAATATTGTCACTGTCTAGGCTTTCTTGGACAGCCTTAGAAGGCTGTGAAGTGTCTTTACTTCAAAGAGCATATTGGCAGTCAGTTTTGTCCCTGCAGATAACAATAATTCCAGTAGTTCAGAAATGACCCATCTGAAAATGAAAAGTTAGTCTTTCAAGTAGTTCTCAGTAATGAATTTTAACGGCGTGAAGAAACAACCCCAATCAAGACATACAACAGAACTTGTGAGATGAACCAGTATCTCCAATTGTTCATCAGTGCCATCAGGGAAGTTCAAAAATACTTCATAATATTGTGTGATTCTTTGCGTAGTCAAAAAAAAAAAGTAGACAAACAGACTAACCTTGTCTTCTTTGTGACAACCAATGACCTTGGTTTTCAAAGGTAGATATGCCCAAGTACTGCTGTAACTTCTTGTGATAGAGTAGTCTGTGTCCCCTCTGTCCTTAGAAGCCATGAGAAAAGCTGCAGTCACACAAGTCCACTTCACATCACCAGACAAAGCTAGAGAAAGAGTCAACAATTGAGGCACTGTTATCAGGCACACAAAGAATAAAATAGATTTGGTGGTTATCCCCACACATGGTTGATATTTCATGCTACCAGAAATCAGTGACCTTCATGACTCCTAACTAACATGTAGGCCTGAGAGAAGTTTATTCTATATCACAAGTAGCTTTATTATTTTTTATTCCTATAAGTGGTATTAGGAAGGTCAAAATTAAGACTGCTGTTCATCTGTGTTCATCCTTCTTTAGAAGCTACTGATGTAAAAAGAATTGTATCCTGCGCAAATAAAGTCTAGTATTCAAATTACAGCTAAGAAGAAAAAACATGCACCTCCTGTCAGAATACACTGTCATACACTACCCAAGACTTAGTTATCTTCAGTAGATTTCTGTAAGATAAAGAAAAATTTTGATCAAAATTTGAGAATATCCTGGAAATTAGCTTTTAAAACAGTATTAACTATTATTACAATTTTTTTTCAGGTTGTGGGATCTTTAAATAAATGATAATTTGTAAAAAATCACTGACTGATCAAAAAAAGAGGGCAACTCCAGTCGCTACTCTGCCTCTCAATTCATCATACCCATTTACTATATTTCAAGAGTCCCAGTTACTGAAGCTCTCAAGTAACTGTGAAAAGATCTTGCAGGCATGATGTACTTCTTTTTTCCTCCTCAGTACATAATCATTGGCCCAAAAGTTGAAAGAAGCTCTTGAACATTACACATGGAAAATTTAAATAGTTAAAGAGACAGCTTGCTGATATTTGCACAAGGGTCTTCCTTCTGTATTTTTGGGCTTCCTGTAACAGCATGATGTAGGTCTGCATATTTGCAGTCAAAGGGAATAAACAGTTAAAGCAGCAGGAGGGCCAGAAGGGACAGAGAAAGTAAAAATAATTGTCTGTCTTATCATGATAATCTATCACAGTAGATTACACAACTCTTTAAGGCTGGGAAAATCAAGGCTGTTGTTTTTATTTCAACACATCTGCTTCCAAAAATTAACAAACAAACAAACCAATAACTGCAAGAACAAGGTTATCCTTAAACAGCTGGTTAATTCTCTGTCCTTTCTATGATTCAGGGCATCCGAGCCAGAGTAAACACCTATCAGAACAGTACTGGTCTGATCTCATAAAAAATGTACGCAGTGCTTGTTCTTAGTACAGCTCTCCTGAACTTCTTAAAACTCTGTCCAGGATTGTTTTTTTAGCATGGACAGAGGCTACCTTAGTTCACTGAAATATTCTGAGCTCAGGCTGCTGTTAAGAATGAGCTTTCTCTGCTCCTCGCTCTGTTCAGCTTGTGTTGTTGATACAAGTAGGAACCTCAAAACTGTAGGGTAGAGAACTGCTGCTGTTCCAATGTTATTTAAAACCTGGCAGCCAACAAGCACTTTTAAATTCCCAGAGTGGAACTAGCAAGCAAACAGAATTCACAAGAATGCCTTAAATCCGGAGGATGCAACTGCAGGGGACCTTTTTTTTGAACCTTTTCCCCCTGGCTTTATACAGGTGTCTCCATTTGCTCAGTGCTGAAAATATATGGTCCAGTAAGTTAAAATAGTTGAAAATCTCACATGAACTTGTACTACCTTGACTGGCATCACAGCACAAGTTTACATGGAAGAAAGTTCCACTTCTCATGAAGATAATTATTTTTTTGTTTTGTACGCATTGGCTAGAGTGCCTGGTAATCTTTGGACAGTGGCAGATCTGATGAACTCATATCCTAATATTTCATCATAAACTTGTATTGAGTCATGTAGTCACCTTTAAAAGTATTTCTGGGAGAATGAATGGCTTTGAAGGCAGGACCAATTGGTCCAACATAAGTGATGATATGGGATATTCCTACACGGTTCTCATTGTTTTTTGTGTGATCATGCTAGCTGTCAAGGCTAATGAAGCAGAGAAAAAGTATTAAAAGTTTTTTGAGGAAGGTTAAACAGTTCCTTGATAATTTGCTAGCACTTGTCCTTCAAACTCCTGAGAAGCAGCCCATGCACTGCCAGAATGCTTTGCTCACTGCCCTCAAAAGATTTTGTTCAGCTTAAACCAGACAGTTTTCTTAGCCCCCAAAGTGACTAAACAAGCCTTGAAGATGGAAAATCAGTCAAAGGAATGCAGCAGAATATACTGCAGCAATTAGTATTTTCCCCTGTATTCTCAGGTTTGTTTGAAGCATTTTCCTAAATGCATTTGTGAAACAGACTTCTACGATTACAACTGCAGCTCTTATCTTGGCATAGTCAAACATCCACATTGCTTTAGAGAGGAACTACAGAAAGTGCTCTGCAAATGAGCTTGTTCAAGCTTGGTGGAGGTGGGTTCATGTAACATCATCTTTTAATTAAGAGAAATACAAACTTGAATCCAATCTATCTGTGCTCAATACCTGTACTTATCATGCTAACCAAAAGTGAGAAGGCCTGTAACTATGCTTATTTTCAATTCCTGAGCTAAAGGTGGCGTTTTTTTGTTTTCTTCTTGTTTTCAGTATCCTCGATTCTCTTCTTTTAATCTTCATTGCTGGTCAGTTGCCACACAGCAGTTCCCAGAGCAAGCCCCTGCTCCAGGGATACCTTGGCTTGTTCCCTGTTATATTATCCCCCTCTGGCAGCAGGTGCTCCAGCTTCATCATATTCTTTTCTGTGTTTTTCCCGGCACCAACCCAAGCTCCTTAATAAACAGGAAAAAGAGCTACATGCTGCCACTTTTGCATACCAGAGTAGTGTTCACTACAAAGTTACTGTGGTGGCCCTGTGCGTCTGATATTTCCACTCCTTTTGTTCTTTTCTAGCATTCTGCTTAGGGCTTGGTTACGAGTGCTCACAGACCTAGTGATTTTCATCTCAGCACACTGTCAGGTTAAATCACTGGCAATGTCCTCTCACCAGGAGTTTGCAGTTCAAGGACTGTCTTTGGATCAGGCATTGCATGATTCAAATAAAAAATTCACAAGCAAGTGTTTGGTACTGTAGTGACAAGGTGCTATTGCTGCCTGCATTTAGTGACCTTTTTTATAAGTGTGAAGGACTTGCTTTCAGGGACAGAACTCTGAAACACCACAAACACTTTAAAGTTATTGTTCTGAGAACTCACAGAACCACAGAATCACAGAATTGTAGGGGTTGGAAAGGAACTCAAGAAATCATCTAGTCCAAACAGTATACTACAATGGATCACACAGGTAGGCATCCAGACAGGTCTTGAATATTTCCATAGAAGAAGACTCCACAAACTGTGGACAGCCTGCTCCAGCGCTGTCACCCTTACCATAAAGAAGTTCTTCTACCTGTTAGTACAGAAATTCCTGGGTACAAGTTTTAGGACATTACTCCTTATCCTATCACCACACACCACCAAGAAGATCCTGGCCTCATCCTTTTGCCTTCCATCTCCCCTTAGATATTTATAACCATTTATCAGATCCCTGCTCAGTCTTCTCAGTCTTAACTGAGCAGACTCAGGTTACTCAGTTTCTTCTAATACAGGAGATGCACCAAGCACTCTCCTGGATTTCAAATAGAGTATAGCAAACTCTTCTCCGTGTTCTTCCATAAGGCCACTGTAGACCCACTAAAAGCTTTCCAACAAAGCTTTTCCATCTTAACACAGAACAAACCCAGTTCTCAGTTTCTGCTCGTGCATTACATGCTCCAGCCACCTGAGCACCTTGATGTTCTTCACTGAACTCAGGCCAGCATGTCATCTCCATCTACATCTGAGCATTAGGAGTGTAAGACTCCTGAAAGCAGAAAAGTTGACTTCTTTTGCTTTCCTTTTAAAGTCTCTAAAGGGCTTGGGAGAAGCTGTGTCTGATCTATTACAGTGAAGTCCTAAAGATTGTTTTATAACAGTTAAATGGCATTCTGTTGACTGAAAGTGTGGGAACCAACATATGAAATCAGGGGCCAAAATTACTTTGAATTACAAAATGTGAAACATGGCCTAAGCATTGCAGACATAACACTGCTCAGGCTAACATTTTTGTTCTGAAGTAGGAAAAGGTAGGAAGAGGTAGCCTAATTATTTCCTTTGGTATTTTTTAACAATTTCACATACTAACAGTGGTGCTGTAACTACTGCTTGGGGAATTGAAATTGATCCTATAACGGAGACAGCACCTTAAAGATCATTAAAGAATTCAGCCATTTGTTAAAGAATTAAAAACAAACTTATTACTGAGAACAGAATTCATTTTAACTCTGTAACTAGTACGTAATTCTCCTGAAAAGGGTATTAATTAGTGCCTAATGGGATTTTTAGTTTTGTTTTGTGACAGATAGTTACCACAGTAATCAGACTGATCACCTACCCCTGCCTAAAAGAAAAAAATAAAAAAAAAAGAAAGAAAAAATCATTTACCTTTTTTAACTATTTTTCTAGTTCTATTTTGAGTTTTGTTCTGAGTGCTTATGGGAAAGCAATAGTTCTCTGCAGTTCCTTGGAATTATGCACAGCAAATAATCGACTTTTTTAAATGTTGAAAAACTGTTTTCACTAGTGTAGCTCAGATCGTTTAAATGGAATAACCACAACAAGGATTTTTCCCCTTTGTTTTGAAAGGGGAAATTCTTTGGGGATTTGCTTTTTCTCTCTTCTTTCTTTGATTAGTAAATCAGCAAAAGGAGATGCAATAGGTACTTGCTCTGGAAGCACTACTTTGTATTTCATTTTCCTAAGGGCAAACAGCATTCGCTGAAACACATAGGGAACCAAGTTACGTAAGCAAGGTGGGCTGCCTCTGCTACAGATATAAAGCAGTGTGTAAACAGGAACAAAGACAATGCAGGAAAGATACGTACCATTTTCATACATTCTAACTGAACTTTTATAAACATAGGCATAATTATATTTTCCATTCTCCTTGGCATCACTTTGTGGGTTTGTTTTTTTCTTCCTGATGTACCCTACATTGTTGCTTTTCTTCATTGTTGCCTTTTTACTGGAGAGCTGAATTGTCAGTATTTTCCTTAGCTGTGGCTGTGCTCCTGAGAAAGATGGGAAAATCCCTCATTGCATAGAAGGTCATTATGTAATAGATAGTAATGCGGAGGAGCTGGGGGAGGGGGTGATCTACATCAACTGGTGGCATAATCCCCAAGGGAAAACAGACTTTAGTTGAACAATCAGAAAACTGGCTTGCTTTATGGTGTTTACACTGTTGCTTGCTAATGGATCACCATAAAGGAAGCAAAAGGACTCTTACACTATTGAGTACGCTATCATGGGAGTCTTCTGAGTGTGCCTTTTTTATTTGCTGCAGTCAGGTTAATGAGCTCACCAGCCCACTTGATGTCGAGGACTTTGTAACAAAGCAATCTCTCATTAAATGCTGCCTGGCACCGCTCTCTTGAAGCAAAGGGACATTCAGATTATTGAATGCCTTTGTATTCCTCATTCCTACCAGGCTATGGCGTCCAGCAGTGGCATCAGTCCCACACACTTCCTGGCAGGCATCCAGTCATGCGCCTGCCCTCTTCAAACTGCATGGGCATTTGCCAATCTAAGCAGCACTAGTAGGCAAACAAGCATGGCACACGACTGCCTTGGCTGGCAGCCAGATGTGCAGCTGAACCATCTCCCTTCCCGCTCCTGTATGGAGCAGCACATTCCTTTCCCATTCTCTCCCATTCAGTTGATTTACATGTAGAAGTTTTGTTGCAATACAAAGGAATGTGCATTTATCTGCATTCTCTTTCTGCTTTAACACCTTTTTCAGTCTCAGCAGTGCAGGTCATGAATTCATCTGTGGCTTTATTTAAATACCTCCTGGCAGACAGTTTCTTCAATGAAATGACCCCAGAGTGTTATCAGCTCACTAGCAGGTGTGTGTCTTTATTCAGAATCTTGCAGGCAACAGTGCATCCTGGGTAAAGAGCAATCTAGGCATGATCCAGCTCTTCCCTACATTACTCATGAGATTTAATGGTTCACTGTCATGAAAGAGCTTACAAAGATTTTCTTCCTTTTTTTTTTTTTTTTTTTTTTTTTTGGCTTTCTGCTGGGCTTTGTGCCCTGAGATATTTTGACACAAACAGACAAAATGATAAAGAAGGATTTTTTTTTATGAAAGGCTTCATCTCATTCAAAAAATACATACATCCAGCCTAAGACAGGCAATTGTTTTTAGATTTAAGATACTAAAAAGATATTCCATAATAACGTGGCTGCTGTGTGCACAGTTTTGCTAGTAAACAGCCTGTGCACACACATGCACTTTTTGTTCCTATTCGGTAAGTCTCTATTGCTGATGAAATCCTGAAAGTCTGGTTATTAGAGTGTTGAGGGAAAGCTGCACTGACCAGAGATAAATTAATACGTGAGATAATAAGTCTAGGAGAAGATTAGTAGCAACAGGAGGAACTTCCTTGTCCTTACAAATGTTGTCATTTAATGTTTTAGAACATGCTTTTCTTTACAGAGCTATTGCTTTTCCTGCCTTGTCCTGGTGGTGCCCAGAATTATTATCAAAGATCTTACACCTCTCAGGGCTCAGAGTAGTCAGGGGATGACTCTCTAGAGCATTTCTTCTCTCTCCCATGAGCAAATACCAGGTCTGATCGCACCAGTAAACACTCAGCCAAGGTTTACCCATAGAAGTAATATTTTAGCTCCTTTCAGTGGTGGACTGAGAAGATATCCTAGTTTATGTTAGTGAGCTCAGAAACAACAGATAGGAGTCCCCTTCCATTCCCCAGGAAAAGATTCAGAAAAAGTTTCTCATTTGTCACCCTGAGCTGAAATCAAGCAGAGTGTTGCTGTGGCAGAATCCATTTTGTTACTGCTTCCATTGAAATTAGCAAGCAAGCTCTTGTTGACTTAGTGAACAGGCCTGTGATTCACAAATTTGGCTAATCCACTCATATTTTCAATATGAGATTTTGAAAAGGTCACAGAATGCAGAGTCAAGACTGTTGTCCCCAGAAGGAGTTTGGCTTGAGATTGGGCAAAGATAATAAAAGCTGTTGTGTAGCTTTTCAGTATTCAATGCGTGCCAGTTGTATTGACTAATAAGGCAAGATGGTGCTGGGATTAGGAATACAGGAAGGTCTCATTTATTTTCAGCCCTCTCTATTCTGCCTTTACTAGACTGATGACTTTTAATAGAAAGAACACTGGCTTGACTCAGTATGAAAAATCCCAATTATGTGTGCTTTATTTTACCATGGAAGATATGTCTTTAAAAACAGCAACATTTAAAATGCATTATGGAATTTAATGACAACGGAAGAAGGCGAACATTACTGAAAAAATATATATGCTGTTGAAAAATTCAACAAGCTATTAGAGTCTGACATTCTTTCATATGCAAAAAGAAGTATAAATTGATTTTAATACAGAATTCAGTTCTTCTATAGAATCCCAGTAAATAATTTTAACTCTGGATTGTGGGATTGTTTTTTGTTGTTCTATTTTTCGTTTTTTTTTTTTCTTTTTCCCATGGCAAGATTTCTCTTGTAGTTCCTCTGGAAGTTGAATAAATTTTTAACTAGCTTCTGGAAAAAATTAACTCTGTTGTTCAATTGCTATTCTTCTTTGCAACAAATGAAACTCAGCAGTTTTTAAAAAGTTTCATATCTTTTGTCGGGTTTATTTGCACTCTACTCCACTAATTAATCAATTACCACTTGGCCTACTCTACAATGTAGCCATGTTGGATTTATCTCATTCTGTCATGTTCCTTTCTTTTCTCCCCTCTCAAGCTATAGGATCAGTATTGACCATTCAAAGAGACTGAACGTTAACCACAGCAGAAATATTTTAGTAAATACCTTTAGATCATGGGCACCCATAGCCTTGGAATTTATTTAAGTTTGTAGCTTCCACTGGTCTCCTTCTCTAGAACAGACTCCAAGTTTTACATGCAGGATCATGTTCCGTAGAGAACAAACATAGTTTCAAATCCCATACACCAATAATTTTTCACACATATTGCAATTCCTTCCCACTTTCCCTGCTAAAGGAAGGATACATTTTTGAGCTGTCACCATCCCCTGCACTAGTCCCTGGTATGGTGCAGGCCATGATGCCTCACCTTTCAATACCCCCTGAGCTGCAATCAGTACTGCATCAGAGAAAACCTCCTGGTCTCCCCTTCCTTCAAGGAACAGCATGGTTTCTATTCCTAGCTCCATTAACTTCTCAGAAAAACAAGTACTTTCATCTTCCCTGTTGCCAGGCAGTTTCAGCTCCCTATTGAAATCAGTGAAGATGGGGACAGGATCATTTCAGCTTGACCTCTCATGATGCTGAGCCCAGGCTTATGCCTAGAAGAGGAGTGTTCAGGGGTGCTCAGGAGCTATACAAGACTGTTCCCTTTCCTGACATCCACTTCCTTTGCCCTTTTGCTCAGGGACATCAAGGCCTTAGACGGCAAATGAGCAGTAAGCAACATATAGCTCACCACAGTGGCCGGCTATAGGTGGTGTTGGCAGAGCATATGCTTTTTACCATTTGGATCTGATGGTATTTTTTATGTTTGCAGGTTTGTTTGTTTGTTTGTTTTCCCTTTTACTTTTCCAAAAGAATTGCCTTGATCTCTAAAATACAATAAAATCTGCAGAATGCACATTTTTCATCCACATGGTTCCAAGACTTGGTTCTGTTATTTGCAGATTTGTAATGCTTCTATTTCCACAAAGAAATACTATCAAGCAAGAGGTTATTTACAGAGCAGGGAGATTATGCTTTTATTTCATCAACCATCTTAGAGGATTAATTAAGAAATAGAGTGGGGAAATTGGAATCTAGGAAAAATAGGAAGCACGCTTATTAACAGTCCTTTTGTTTGCTTTTCTAATTGCTTCCTTCAAACACTTTGTCTCCACTACTGCAGCCAACAGGAGCCTCCATGTAGCTGTGATTCAGGTGAACAGCGTTTAATTTGGCAAGCATCAGTGGGCACACTGGGCTTAATGCAGCTCAGGGTGCCAAGCTCAGCAAAAATCCCAAAGCAGGACAATGTCAGGATGCACACTGCACCCTGTGGTGCCGACCCATTCTCCCCCCTTCATCCTTTAGGACGGAGTTAGAGAAGCAACGGATGATAAATTAAACACCCTTCCCAGGACAATCTCAAGCCGTGTATGACATTCACAGCTCTTGGTTATTTAGGGTCAAGCTCTGAATACTAAGAGGAAAAATTTGCAGTGCAGCATTAGTAGAGTGAAAGAAAAATAAATAAATAAGAGAAGCAGCCTGTCTCGTCTGCTGACGAACAGAAGATTGGCTGGCTAAATTCTCCAAAAGCAGCCTTCAATTTTTTATCTCGCTATTTATAGAAAACTGCAGAAACAGCTGAGCCGCGCACGGTGATGTCACGCTGCGGGTAGGATGGCTCGCTCCGCGGCACAGCTCGCTGCAGGCTGCCAGGGCGGGCGGCACACGCCGGCATTTCTCGGCTCTGCTGATCGATCCGGCATTGATGGCACTCACTGACCTCCAGCCCCTCTGGAATGGCAACGGGCCGTCGCCGTGCATTGGCTACCAATTTTACAATCGATCAAAAGTCATCTTTGTCAATAAAGCTCCGGGTTGCAAGCAACGGCAAGCAATTTCTGAAAGGTCAGGGCCGGGCTTTTATTTGCGTGACCCGTGCTTTCAGGCGGCAGCGCAGTGCCTTCCAACCACTAAAAGTAGTAAGAAATTTTAAGATATTTTTTCCCCCTTCCATGTATTTTTAGTAAGCCTTTGGGCATTTTCACTGTCCCTAAAAGAATACGGTTGCATGGCAACGTCCCCGGTTGCCATGGAGACTCCATGTGTAAGCAGCTGCTGCAATCAGCATTAACTCCGGGCTCGCAGGTTTGTCATTCCAATGCATGGGGAGGGGAGACAAATAGGACAGCGCATTGCCGTAAAAGGGAAGTCACCTAGATAATGTCACTCACAAACATATGTTCCACAATTATTCTTTCCACTGTTTTATTGCCGCAATTATAGCTAAACTAAGATTACAAAATTATATGGTTTTAATTTGCCTCCATCGACTATGTTTCACTTCCATTAAAATGAAGCCTAAACACATTTAAGGAGCAAACTGTTGGCTTTGCATGGGATGGGGGATTTTGCTTTGCTGACGGGTATTTGCAGAAGTAGGTAGGAAGAATACCTCCAGGAATCTCAGCACCTAGACAACACACAGCCCTGTGCCTGGCGTTTCATCCGGCTTTCTCTTCTGCGCTGCCCTGAGCCATCATCTTCCTCCTCCTCCCTCTCCTCCAAACCCAAGCAATTTGAGAATTTTGCATTCTGCCACCCAAAGGTTTAGCTCAGCCCACCGTTCTGCAGCTGCCTCTCTCGCATCTGTGCTCTGGCTGTTGGAGGACCCCTGCAATAAACAGGCGCAATGGGGTTGACTTCCAAATGAAGTAACGCAGCATTAACCCTGAATCTCCTTGCATCTGCAGTCTTCAGACAACCCTTTAGTTCTACTCATATGTATTTTATTATCTTTGTGTTAGAAGTTTCATTTCGCTCTGTTGCTGCCTGGCTGCTCCTGATCATATTGAAAACAAAAAGTAAAACATGTCAGGAAGTAGATGGCAGGTGATGAAATGCTCCTCGACAGCTATTTTGCAAAAACCTACATTTACTGGTGGTAAGGGGCTTCCGTTCGCATTTTGCAGCATATAGGTGGAAGTATTTAATCAATGTTAAATGCACACATTTGCACAGCTGTGCTGATTCAGTTGCATGAGTGAGGATCTATTCGTAATTTAAAATATTAGGCCAGAGAGTGATGCTGACTCCTTCAAAAGCAATTCCTCATTATGAGAAAAAGCAAAGTAAACAGGTATATAAACATAAACTTGTCGTTCAGACCCATCTGATTTATTTACAAACCCTTTCAAAGAAACAGTTTTTGACCCTGTTAAATCCTTCCATGATATTATGGCATTTATTACTGTGGATTTGCATAATTAAAATATACATGCCTGGTCACCAATGTTTATACCCTACAGTTACTCAAACACAGCTTTCGTAGATATCATTTTAATTAAAAGATAAACATAGCATGGTGGCTGTTTCTGAAGGAGTCTATTATCAATACCAAACCACTACTGAAAAGCTGCTTGCATTTTTCACTCCTGCAGAAATGGTTGAATACATCTCTGGGAAGATTTGCAGTGTGAAAAACCTGCTCCTAAGAAGAGACCTGGTGTACCACCATTTAGATAGAGGCTTCTTTCTATGGTGAAGTTACAGTCTATAAACCCCTGAAAATAGGGGTTTATAATGAAAATACAGTTAGACCCTTACTACAGAAATGCTAGCAGGTGCTGTTATAATATACAAATCCAGATAGTATGCAGTGACCTATTTTCAAAACCAGGCCAGGCAAAATGACATCGAGAAATTGAATTCCTTGCCCTTCCTTTAATAGCGTCTTGTCATGCAATCTTCAAATCAGGACGGGTGATCATTGCTAAACAATCCCTAACCTGAGGGACAACAGGAATGCTCTCGGTGCTGATACCTCGGGCCCATCACACTGCTAACAGTAATTGGCTGATTGCAGAGTGCAGGCTGAAAAACATTCAAATAAAAAATATATTTGGACAAGGAGGACTTTTTTTTATTACGATTTTTTTTCTCCTTTTTAAAGCTAATAGCCAAAATAACCATTAAAACTATATTCTGCCCTGTTTTGTTGTGTCATCAGAAAGAGCTGGCAACTGGAACAACGAACTGCTTTTCTAAAAATACATCAGTAGTTATTCAGGGATATTTAAAATAGATTAGCATATGGATTAACTCTGATTCTGAACTGAGTTTAACCCTCTGAGACCAGGAGTCCTGTCCTCAAAATAGCGCAGTAGTGCAGCGGTAAAGGCAAACTTTGTGTGTCTGAGTGCCAAAAAGGCTTCCTGGCAGAGCAAGCCTGGCCACGGCTGCCTCCATGTCTGGTGGGGACTCGATGGTGTCTGAGCAAACATAGGTAGATCAGGTAACGGATGTATTCTCCTACCACGTTGTAGGGTGCTTTTTAACAAGGCACATTTCAGAAGGCCTTACTCAGGTGAGACAATCAATTTACTTCTAGAAGGATATTCAGAAGCTAGAGAAGAAAGCCCTGGAAGTGACAGCTAAGGAAGTATATGACAGCAGCTACATATGGCATTACAGAGCCTAACAGAAACAAGCAAAATATATGCAAGGGGATGTAAAAAGACTCAAAATCAAAGGAGCTACATGACGTAACAGAAAACAAGTTCTGCTAAACTAATCACATTTTTCAAGTAGCAAACAACAATTATTAACCTACTGAAAGAGGTCAGTTTTTATCAAAATAATCAGCTTCTCCAAGCTAAATTACTTTTACATTAAGCATTCAAGATTTGCTCTTCACTACATGTCATTTTCAAAATCTCAATTCTTTGTTGAATTTGCTGAGAATTCAGTATTCAAGTAAGGTGAGAAATGAATAGCATGTTTCCCAAGACTTTCTAAACTTAATACATTAGCTTTGAAAAATTCTTCTCCCAACCTCACTTTTTACCAATTAGAAGATGTTATTTTTATTTAAATAACAATAATAAAGCATTTTCCAAATTTTTTCAAAAAGCATTGGGCTCTTATTCCTCATTTTATGGAATAATTCTGTAGTTCACTAGATCTAGAATATAAGATGCTTTAGTGCTTTGATTGAAATGCTCATAATAAACCTTCGGCAGTGGTAATTAAGCTTTGGGACTTTTAATCAAAATACCCTTTTGTATATAGAACTCAGTATTTATTTACCTATTTTCCAACTAAATCTTTGAAATAAAAATTTAACATGTAGCTATATGGAAACCTGGAAGGTGGGAAGGAGTACGTGGCAAAGGGAAGAAAAGCTGAGGGCATTCCCCATGCCCATTTTTTTTCCCACCTAAAAGATACAGAAGTCCAGTCTCAGCAAAATGCTCCTAAAAGAAGCAAACAGTATGCAGACAGAGGACTGTGTGAAACTATCTATCATCAGCTCCTTTTGAAGTGTAGGCTTGCAGACAGCCAAAAAAGGAGAACACGACGAGCCTGAGCTACTGGCCAGTTGCTTGCTTTTGCGAACATGGGAAGAAAATATTTCTTGTCTCTACAGGAACTTATATCTACAACATTTTTATTTTTTTTTCCTCCATTTCTGAATTCAAACATGCCAAGTGAACTCTCTTCTAGAGCAAGTGTGTACTTGAGATAAAAAGGACATTAAAATCGCCAGGAAAAGTAGCATTTGTAAAGCCTGATACAGATGGCAGAACCTAGGTAATGCTGACCTGTACAGAGGCATGAGAAGGTATCTTACAAGTAGGGCATCCAGCAGCACTGAGCCTGACTCTGAGGGTGCTCTGTGAACTGAGGTTACCCCTCAAAGCTGCTTAAAACAGGGGAGTGAATTGCCTGAAGTGTTAGCAGGTAGGTACTGCATCAAGATGCTAACACGAAAATTAATAAATTAAATAAATAAATGAAAGGGAAAAGAAAATTAAAGAAGGTATTTGGAGCAAAGGAATTTAATAGTTATCATTTGCTCCTTAGGTTTCCATATAAATGTAGTTTATACTCTAGCGTGTATACTTTAAAAAAGGTTTCTGCCCTTTAATGAAGCTTTTGGTCCATTTAGAAGGATGAAAGCTCATAGATGTTATGGATTTCATTCTAAGTGACTTAATAAAATCTCCTTTCTTCAATATCATTTTGGCATAATCAGACAACCTTGTATTGTTATTATCAGATGATCCTGCTCCAATGCAAGGCTTTTATTACCTGCACATAAGATTTCCAGGAAAATATTTTGAGAGAGACGATGATTGTTAAAATAAATGTGAAACATAAAACATCTGAATGTTGCTTCATGTAAAAGACATTGGTATAAAAAAAATTAATTAAAATTATATATATATTCCACGTGCAGAGCAAAAATAGCTTTTACACTCATATTCTGCAGGCAGAATTCCTATTTTCTGCTTTTAAAAACAAATGAAAACCACAGGAGTCTGTTCCCCTTTATAAACCTGTGAGGCTCTTTGCTTTGTGCACACGCATATCCGCATGTGTGCATGTAGACATGCACGCGTGCACGCACACACACATATGCACACGCCTGAAAAATGCTTTTGTCTCGAGGGCCATTTCTCCTCTTCAGAGATCGTAAGATGCTTACTTAGCTAATCAGAGGGGAAAACAGTTATAATATTTGAAACAAGCACTTTCCGTGTAAATGTACGTGATGATGGCCGTTAGGGGAAAAAATAAAATGTGCATTTTATAATTCAATAAATGAATTGAAAAAACATGTCACTTCTTTTTTTACTATTTTTAATAATTCTCTCTGCTTCTCCACAGAAAATAAGGGCGTGCAGCTGGCGCTGAAAGACTCACCAAATCCTATGTTGTACTTAACGTGACTGTTAGCAGATTAATTCATAAATACTCACACAAGGTGGCTAAAAGCTAACACATATTATATTTTATTCATTTTCCTTTCTTTTTAGCCTGCCTCTTTTTTTCTTTATTTGTTCATTTCTTTCTCATTTTTGAAAGCAGTTATAATATTATCCTTTATGCTTTTATTGTATTTTTAGAGTCTACTCTCTATTATCGAAGATGCCACCGAGGGAAGACACTTTACAGAGATTATTAGATTTAGAGAGTAGTCCAACATTGTTCTGAGTTAATAAAACAACAGGACAACCGCAGCAGCAGCAATATATAGGCTTCACGTGAGAACAGTTTTTAGTCTGTGCCCTAAGCAACACCAGTCATTCACTCATTTAATAATAAAGATTACATTTCTACATCACCGCATACTAAACAAAAGAAATATTAAGAAAGGTTACAGAGCTCTTGTGAGGGCAGGAACAAATCAGAGTTCAAGTTCAAGCTTATTTTACAGTGCTACCCTGTTGAAATGCTTACACGTTATCAGAGCACCTTCCTAAATTGCTTGAGATATTTGCACAGCAAACACCTATCTGCTAGAGACAAATACCACGTGTTTCTACAAACCAGCGAGTGAAAGATGCAGATGCTGAGAAAAGTCAACACCAGGAAATTTTTTCAGGTATAGAATGTCCCTTGAAAAGCATGCTATTTCATGTCCATTTCACAGGCAGGTAAGCTAAGGCTGTGTAGCTGTAACTGGGGGTGAGCAAGCACACAAGGCCTGGAAACAGACTCAGACAGACATTCCCCCCATCCCACTTCAGTAGCGGCTCACTCAGGGTTAAGACTGATCTATAAACCTATAGCTGTACCAAGCTGCCCTGGCCTTTGGAATAATTTGAGTTTGGGTTATTCTCATTGTTGCCCTTCATCACGAACAAAATTTTGGCTAGCCCAGCTGACCACAGGAGCCACCCTCATTCCCACAGAGTTTCCCTGGGAGGCAGCATAGGCAAATGAAGTCACAGATGATACTGACCCAAATGCATCCCTATTTTTGTATGTTTTTGCAAGAGAAGCTTAACCAGATTGAAAGCTGCTTTTGTAGGCTTTCAGAGGAAATGTCTTTTAACAAAAAGGGGAGGGGGATATTCACTGAGCGATGGCAAGAACAGAAACAGGAGGTTTGAAAGACCCACCAGGAGAGGGAATTCAGCCCGCTTACATTAAATCAGATGTTATTTTTTCTCTCTTCCCCCTCCCCCCAAGTACTGGGTACCCAAAAAGAAAATTATATGAATCCATTTTCAGTACTGATTCCTTTTAATCCCACAGATCAAAACCATCCTACAGGTTTCCAAATGCTTTTTCATTCTAAAGGTAAAACATCTCACAGGAAGATGTAAAGGGTAAGTCTTTCCAATCACACATTTTAAACTCCATCACTTGAAAAAAATAAAGAACTTTCTACAAAATCGTAGAAGGCCTAAATCCTGAAGACAATGGGGGGTTTGCCATTAATACCTGAAGCAGCAGGATTGCACACAGAGTAATCAATTGCCCAACAAGGCCCTAGAAACCCAATTGAGGAAGGATGCTACACGAGCATACAATATTTCACGTGTAATAAATGGTCTTTTGAGATTACAGCCATATACAGTAGCAACAGAGAGCAAGGCCATAACACTGAAGTAGGGATTATACACATCTATCCGTCTGTCCGTGGGGTGGAATTTTAAGCAACCATATTCATATAACCTGTCAATAATCAGCATGCTTTGGCAGTTTCACGGTTTGCTTCAATTTAAATTCTTATTCTTTAAAAGCATAGTAAAGATTATTCTACCTTCAACAGGGTGGAGGGTGGGGGAGAAGGAGGCAACGATGTGTCTTTGATAGACTAATCAGACTGACTCCTAACAATACCTGTCTTGTGAAATCTAAGGAATTATAATAAAATATTTTAAGTACATCTTTGCTGTCAAATACCATCTTCCTTTAGTATTTGTTTTGCTAACAGTGCTATTTACAGCAAATTCAATAAAATAAAATTAGACCAGTTTCATTGCTGCATGTTAATCAAGTTTTAGCCTCAAAATAATGCATGAAACATGTTGTTACTTAATAAGCAGAAAAACCTCCAAGTGGCAAAATCTCTACGGCGCATTCTCCTTCTCTTCTAAATTAAGTATACAATTATAATCTTTTTACAATTACAATAGTCAAAGGACTGTGTGTTCAGGCAAATCATGTTGCAAGCGATGACTGCAAGAGAAAGAGCTGATTTAGGTCAGGTTCTTTCCACCACCTTAACAATCTGGGGGGGGGGGGGGGGTTCAGATTCTTCCTTCTCTCTCTCTTCTTTCTTCTCCCCCTAACATAAACAAACCCTCTACTTCTCTTCTGTCAGTCTTTTTACCATTAATTGAAAAATGGGCTCAGGCTGCTCTCTCAACCTGTCCTCTGGGTGGATATGCACAAGGTGTTGGCACAGTATGTTCATCTAACAATTAGGGAGAATGTTCTTACGTTTTGTACAGCTCTCAGCACAAATCTTAGGCTTTTAATCACAACCTGTATCCCCTTTCATTTTTAACCCAGTGGCCCACTCATATTTCAGTTTAGTTCAAGAAATAAAATGATTGTTCTCAATCACAACAAACTATAATCTTTAATGCTCAGCTTTTATTTTATTTTCATAAAGTATCTTATCACTGGGCTGCAGCTGCTTCCCCAAATCCAGAGAAAATACCAATTATTAATTATATCATACATCACTCATATATATGATCATTTATATTATACATATATATATATATATATAAGTCTGCCTAGATTACAGTAACATGCCAGCACTCTGAGCCTACAGGAAAAGGATGAAATGTGTATAGGAAAGAAAAAAAACACATGGATCTCATTTGATTACAGCTCTAATTAGCATAGAAACTACATTCTGGTTGTTCTACTACCTTTATAAAATTAAAATCTTACGTTATCGATGCCTTTTTTACCTTACCTTATTTTGCCAAATAACAAATAATATTGAATGAGAACTGATTTTCAAATTTTTCAAAAGAGGAAAGTTGTAGCTACGCTTTCCAGTATCACACACATACACATTAGGTAGCTTTCTCCCCTGGAGTGCCAGAAAAAAAAAAGAGGCATTCCTTCTTGCTACAAATCTGTAAATCTGAAAAGAAGAGGCCACATGAATAGGAAAGCTCTTTATAGAATAAAAAGCATGGGGCGTTATTAAGTAGGACTGTAAGCCCTATTCTATTCATAGTAATTAAAGGATCAGATCAGGTTAATGTGAGGACCTAGGTCAATAAAGTACTGTAGGTTCAACCTTTTTAATCCTTCTCAATCCTATAGACTGGGTTTCTGACTGCTCTGACTTACAGAACTTCTATAGGTGACAAAGATGTGCAGAGAATCATTGCAGAAAAAGTGAGATTTACATCAATCCTACCATGTATTTCTGAACTTAAGTTTCACAGGTCCTTGGGTTGAGGTACATGGCAAAATTTAGGACAGGTTTCTCCACTATTATACATTTTTCACTGCACTAGCTATCAAAATAGCTGTGTGAATAAAGTTCAGAGAATACCTTGTGACTGATGAGTAAATGTATGGCATTTTAAAAGTTAAAAAAATGCTGCTGCTTGTGCATCACTCAACACAGCAGAAAAGCCAGTGTGAGTTTGTTGGGTGAAGGAGACTGAGGCTGCTGGGGTGAAGCAGCTGCAGCAAAGCAGAAATGGAGCTATGAGGATTGCCCTCTCCAGGAGTAGCTGCTGAAGAAATCATCAGGCCTACTCCATCCATATACCTGGTTGAAGTACCTACTTTGGAGCAGCCTGGAGGATTTGCAGCCCCACATGAACATGTGTCAATCACACAGGCCCTATGAAGGATTTGCCCCATAAAACACTCCATGAACTTTGTGATGTTCTTGAGGTTAAGCTGATAGCTCTACGTGTAGGCCCAAATCCTGTTTGGGATGCTCTTGTTACACTTCTACCCTTCTACACTTTTCTTTGCAAAAATCATGGTACCTTGAATATCCACAGCAAAATCTCTCCTGGCTTCAGTAAGGATAGGGTTGCACCATCTCTTTCTTTCTGACCAACATTTTGAACCAAATTCCTGCTATTAATCAGTGGGTACTGTTGTCAGCAAAACATAAATCTCATCACGTTATTTCTGTCCTCCGACCCAATAAAGTGCTCCTTGCCCAAGGTACAGTATCAGTGAGGAATTGTGTTTTACAAGGAACTTGGAGTAACGAAGAAGAGCTTCTGACATCACGTCAAGTTTTGGTTAATTAAAAGAGTGAAAAGACAGATTCCAATTACAAATGTGGATGATTGTATGATAAAAGACTACACTACCTGCCCTTATCTTGTAGCATATACACAGATTTTTTTTTTCCTTCTACAAAATGATCAAACTGTGGCATTTTATAGACAAAATTAAAACTCATATGGAAGGATCTTACATAATTTCACATCCCAACAGGCTTTGTGCATGAAGAGAAATTAAAAGACATATAGTACAACTTTGATAGAAGGCCACAATTGTGAGGTTTTAATGAACTCTCTACAAAGCTTACATAACTTAACAAGAAAGCCCACATTCATTAGATCTTTTAAATCTCCCTTTAAAATATCCTTATTCTAAACTACAAGATACATATTTATATGCTTACATACTATATCCTACTTCCTATGTATATTTTATTACAGATATAAAATTGCTAAAAAATATATTGTTTTTCATATTTTCATGAGATTCTGGAGTAATTTCTATGCAACTATCAATGCTGTCTCCATTAACTTTTAAAGGAACATCCTCATGAAAGTTAAAAGAAATTTAAGCATTTTATGTCATGGTGCAAAAAAAAAAACAAAACAGGTAAATGGAAACCAGAGAACTCTAAAAACTCAGTTTTAACAAAAGATACCCTATTTCCTATTCAGATGTGATAAATAAGTGCAAGGAAAGATCAGAGCTCAGGAGGAAAAAAAATTGCCCTCTACCCCTGTGAACAATTTATTAAATTTTTAGGACAAAAACAAACAAAAAAAAAATCACACTTGGGTAAGGAAGAAACTGATTGACTGATTCTTTAAAAGACTGAGAGAAAAAGAAAGAAGGGAGAATCCATTATGAAAGCAGAGGTCATATCAAGAAACAGAGGAAAAATAAAACAAAAAAAGAGAAAGCGCCAAAAATGTTAGTATGTGAACAATGTGAACTCTGGTAAACGCCAGCATGCAATATGGCAAAAATGAATCAATCAGTTCAGTTTAGTTCAGCCTCTGCAACTGGCCATCTGGCGCAAAATCAACCAAATGTAGCCCTGCATATTCATCTTCATTTTCACAAATACTCAGGAGAATGTCATTCTAGGGCAAAATAAAATTAAATCACCATAATTTTTAAGACATCTTTTTCTCTCATGCTCTCTGGAGATTAGTACGTTTATGTGAAAACACTCATGGTTATAGGGTTAGGAGGTAATTTCTAAGGGGGTACTCTCTTATATTTAAAATCACATTTTGCATGTTTGGGATGCTGAAACATGGATTTTGCTGTAAACACACTGAAGCAAAGCTTGCACAGGAAATCACTGTGGATACATTGACAGATTTGTTCCCCAGAGGGGAATTCTGCATTTACCTTCCAGAACCATCACCACAGTGCACCTGTATGACTTGCTGACAGTGTGGGATGTGCTAGAGTGACCTAAGGGGAGGTCTGGGCGCTTAATCCTTAAAGCAGATAAAAAAAAAGGACTGAAGATACAAGGCCAGAACCAAATATCACCTGAGATTAAGACCGCTGGTGATCTGGTAGATTCTTTCTTTATACAATCAAAGTGAAGAGCATGAGACAGAACAAGAATCAGTGAAAATAAAAGCAAGAGAGAAAATGAGCAAGGGCAATGTACAGAACAATTGGCACATTAGAAGCTACGCTACATACAGTTCTCTATTTATGTTAATCTAAACAACTGCCAGTCCAGACAGATCATGGTGTGCTTTATAATTCAAGGAGTTGAAAGAAAGTCTAATCATACTCCATCTTCAGCCTCATCCTTAAGTATGTTTATTTATTTGTTTGGGTTACATGTTCCCAGAGTTGGGTTAAATGTTTGGGTTGGTGTGCAAGGAGGAGTCTGCTTTGATTTTAAGGCTGTTCGTTTCATTTTTGATTTCTTACAACTTTAAAGTTCATCGCATTTTAAGAAACAGAGCAAATGTTACCTGAAGTTTAGGCATCAAATCATTTCATGAGCATATTTTTTTTATGCCAATATTTTCTCCGCTAAGAATTACCTTATCACCAAAAAATAAAAATTAAAAAAAAAATGAAAAAAGGTTATTGAAGGTTCTTCCTTTGATCCTGCACATTTGCTATTGTCTTAGAGCTGCCCCACTTCATCTGGTAAGGGATGAATAAATGCCTGGCTTCATTTGAATAAATGTGTTGAGCAAATGTTAAACAAGACACATCAAAATGCAGCAAGCACATTACAACTTCAGGCTGCTGGGACACTCCAGCTGATCATGGGAACATGCTTCCACTCAGACAGAGAACATGAAATAACCAAGGCCAGTTAATCTACTTCTATCTGTCTGTCTTAGGGACTTAAACTAAAGTCCATCACCATAGTATCTGGCAGAAATCCTTCCTCATCTATTTACTTAAGGTATATACAAAACTATTAACGCTAAAAATGCCTCTTGTAGAACATAAATACAGTAGACAATAGTGTGTTCTCACTGATGAATGTTTATCTTGAATGCTTAAGAATGTTTTATTTCATTCTATAAGCTTCTGTTTGTTTATCTTAACTAGAAAAAGTCAATTACATTTATTTTTTATTTTGAAACCATGATCATACTTAATTGTAATATATTTCAGGTAGTGCATGATCATACTTTTATTGCATTTTCAGATCTGTCTGAACTTTTATAGCAACAAAACAAGCATTGATATACTGTACAAACGAAAATTTAAATGCACACAAAAAACCCACACACCTAAAAGACAATTTCTTGGCAAACAATGGACTTCAGAATCTCTTCCAGTCCTCATTTCTATTCAGATATCACTGTGCTCACAAAACTTGCTGCAGTTCTACTTATGTTCATTATACTATGTCTCCACAAAAAAAGTATTGACAGTAAACTGCTACAAAATGTTTTATAATTGTTCTTCCTTTTTTTCCACATCATTTTACTGTTTACATAATGGTAGATTAGTAAGGTGACAACTATGCTTTTATACTATAAACAGTCTTTATAAAGCAGTTCACGTACAACTCAGAATGTCTAATTCTGAGTCTTCCATTGCCAACTGTGTGACATCAAATCTATGTTTTATCTTCAGGCACAGAGAGGATTGAAATAAATATTTTGTGCTGTTCAGGGGAAAGTTGATGCATCACATCTTGCTCCATGGTCAACCCTTTCACCAACAATCTCAACTTATCTAACTGAATACAGCAGAGGCTTGGCAGCTATAAACTACAACACCAGACTTATGTGTGTCAGATTTGACTTTCTGCTAAGGATGACTTTCTTTACTAGCTTTTACTCATTCAGTTCTTCACAAGGACAGCTTATCTTGTGATTACTATACTGAAGTTTAATGTTACATGCTAAGTATTTGTACTTTGTTCTGATTTACTTGCTTTTTGCTTCTTTACAGAGATCCTGACCTAGAAGTGTTTTTCCTCTAGCAAAATATCTGCTTGTAAATACATTTTTTTCACTTTTTTCTATTTCCTATTGCTAGTAAAACCACAGATAATATACAGCATGCTATGAAATTGAATGCTAATGCTTTAAGAATACTAGAAACTCAGTCATATAGCGTAAACCATGATAAAGATACTATACAGTCATTTTTGCTGTAACTATGCCAATGTTTCAACATTTAGTTGTGTTTTGTCCTTTACCAAACACATTTTAACTTCCTCAGCTAAGGAGAAATTGTAAAATTTTTATTCATTCAATGGCAGTACTAACTTCCTTCATAAATGTAATAATTTAAACTTTATCATTTGCCATCCATGCAATTTTCGTTACGATTTCTAATTAATCACTTTATATTCTCTGCAAGAAAATCTCTGAACATCTTTACTAAAGGAGCTCATTAAAAGACAAACTTTGCAAACAGAGAGGAAATTTTAATCTGTTTTATTAATATTTGGCCTATGATACAGCTCTTACCTGTAATATTCAGCTTTTCAAAGTCTGTTGAACATAAAATGGAATCTTATCACAGAATCACTGACTGGTGGAAGGCACTGCTGGGTTCAACTCCCACTCCAGTAGGGACACCAGAGCAAGGTCCCAGGCCCCTGTCCAGGCAGTTTCTGAAGATCTCCAAGGAGGAAATTCCACAGCTTCTGAGCAGCATCTGTCAGTGCTGTCACCTGCACAGCACAGAAGTGCTTCCTGGATTCAGAGAGTATCTCCTGTGCTATAGTTTGTGCCACTGCCTCTTGTCCTATCACTGGACACCATGGAACTGGGCCTCTGTCCATCCCCTTTATTCCCTTCAAGTATTTATACACATCAATCAGATTGCAGAGTCTCCTTTTCTCCAGGCTGAACAGTCCCAGCTCCCTCAACCATTACACAAAGGAGAGGTGTTCCAGGCCCTTCACCATCTTGATGGCCCTCATTCCAGCATGCTGATGGGCTCTTTCCACTGTGCCTGAGGTTTCCACTATGTCTGTGTCACGTAGTTATTAGCTTGAGCTAAACCCTCATCAACTTTGCTGAGTGTTTAGGATGAGAAAGGCCACTGTTAATACATTGTAATGTACTAAGTGGTAGACATCACTCAGCATCCAGCCAGCCCGGGCCCAGTGCCTGTCACGTATTCTGTGATATATATTTAGCCTTTCCTGACTTTTTTTTTTTTGCCATTGTCAAAGACAACTTCACTGATAAATAAGATGCATGTTAGCACCTAGGTGATTTCCTAGAAGACATTTCCTGTAGAAGATTTCCTCTTCAAAAAGACCTTTGGAACAAGGGTGCACTTCTAGTGATTACACCAGGTGGAATAACCCTCCCCTGACTGAGGGTTATCATTCTTACAAAGTGCTCAAACCAGAGATATAATCAGTTAATCTCTGCTACCAGTAGTAACCTGTTAACTTTACCACGGATTACCAAGAGACTTTTAAAAATGAATCTAAAGTTGCTTCTATTCTAATAGAATTGAAGTTTTAATTGTTCTTATTTAACTACTAAAAGGCACATTCTATAGGAAACGTGAATTAAAATAAGTATAAAAGCCTTAGTAATCATAACAAAAGGTGACAAAGGTTTTAGGGTTTCCACACATTCTTCCCCAAGCAGCATGTGTGTTAGAAGGAAGAAAAGACAGCACTTAAAGGAATCAAATTTTCAAGTCAAAAAAAAAAAAAAATCACCACAGAAACATTTGAAACAATATCCCTAAGACTAAATAAGTTCAGAAATTAGAAGAGCATCACTTTATGCTGCCCACTACAAAAACCTCAAGAATTAATTCTTACATTGGTTATACTAGTGCTGTTGTGAATTAACTACTCATGCAAACAGAAACACTTCAGATTAACGTTAGTGTGTTAATGAAGTAAGACTTTGGCCCTGAGATTTAGCTTTTTCATTAGTAATTTATACTCTCATTAGGGATTTATAGAAATGAGAATCTAGGCTTAAATGCTAATTGAGAATAGTCAGTTGTAAATAAGTGTTAACAAGAAAAATTTGCTCCTGGTCACATTGAACAGAGATTTTAACAAAACAAAACTCATCCTTCAATATAGAAGAAATCTTAAACAAAGAAGATACAAGTAACTCTGCTGCCCTGGCGCACAGGCCTTTAGGAGCAGAGCCATCACTCCCCTTCTTCCCAGACAGCTCTCCAAACCTGCACAGCACCCTCCAAGCTCTTGGGAGGGTGGATGAGACCAAGACTCTGTATGTGAGAATTTAGACCCTCTGAAGCCCCTTTGCACTGTTGAGCTGGGGCTAGCAAGGATAGAGTCCTGGAGGAACCCCCTCCACGAGTATGCGGGATACTGTGTGTGATCATGGGAGAGAGACACTGTTTACAGTCTTGTAGCAGAAGGGCTCACAGCTCTGCCAACCTACTGATCTACATCAGTGTAAACCCACAGAAAGGTCATCTCCCTTAGTCAAGCCTTACCACATCAGCCCTTATAATACTGAAGCACACAGAAAATGTCTAAAGGGTCCAGAGAGGAACCATATCATACCTAGTCATGTTTCTTATTTGTGTGAGCAGAAAATCAGAATTATGTCACCTCAGAACATATGGCCACAGGTCAGTCTAGGTTTGGGCTAAGCCACGGTGCTGAGGTAAGACTTCAGTCTCTGCATATCCAGTAGCAATGGGTTCCTAAAAGTAACTTGAATTCCACCCATTATATTTAGCTAAGCTCCAGTGGTATGGCTGAGGTCACATTTCCAGACAAATCTTACTTTAATTTTATACATACAGAAATACCACAAGAGAGATGCTAACTCCTGGATGACAGATATGACTTCAGTAAAAATGCATCAATAAAATTGAAAATCAACCTCAGTTCCAGAAAGCAAAAAACTAGTTTCAATCCTCCTCTAACCCTTCATTCCCTTGCCTGCTCCAAGGTAAATAAATCCTTCCTTGCTCTGAATTTCTTCCACAGAGACATGATCCCCATGCACCCAGAACTAAGTGACCTCCACATAATGGTTAAGTCATCACTAGAAACCATAACTAACACACACATTTACAGTGGTCGATTATTTTCTTCGAAAATGAATTCAGCTTAATCTAGTGATTGCTGTAGGCAACTATTAAGAAGCAAAACAAAACATTTCATATATTTAAAAAGAAAGGAGGAGGAGGAAGGATTTGCTGGTTTTATTTATTGGTTTGTTTTAAAGAGACATCACTAAATACTTTCAAAACCCACCAACAAAAACATGAAAAGAGGCAGGACATCCTCCAAAGTCAGAAAAAAAAAAAGCTCCAGGATTTCCATTCAAAACAGAGACTCACAAAGACCGATGCCAGCTTTTCAGAAACATAAAGTGACAAAGTTTTATAGCAAGAGATGGACAGGCTCTACATCCCTGTTGTCTATGCATCCAGACAATCTTCCTTACTAGCCTCTGTCTTGATGTAAGGACCCTAATGTTCTCCTAGTATATCCTGCCTTGAGACAAGGACAACATTTAGTTTCCATTCCATTAACACAGTCATTGTTAGATGGCACAGTGCAACAACATACAATATAAACTTTCATAAACTAGACTGTTTATTTACCATCAGCTGTTGTGCCCTTGACACATACTAATGCATCTTTTCCTCAACACTTATCTTCACCTTTAAAAAAAAATTTTGCTATACTTTTGTACTCCAGGGTCACAGTCTTGAGTACAAAAGAAAAGGAAGTAAAGAAAACCAGAAAGCTGTACTACTCCTTCACTGAACATGCTCCTCCAAGTAAAGTGCTGCCCTGCCTTGGCACAGGCACAGATACAGATACATCAAGGATTTTCTCAAACTGACCAACCACAGAATAAATTATTAGACTTAGGATGTCTTATTTCAGCCAAAGTCTATAATAAAGAAGCAAGAAAAAAAAAAAGAGGGAGACACCAACATTTCTTAGCTTAAATTTGGTATGTGCTTATATAATCCTTCTAGGTCAACTGGTCACACCATTTATCAGCTGTTCCTTGCTTCCTGAGCTACAGAGACCTTAGGTTAACAGCCTCTAGACTGTGCTGTGTCCCAGGGAAGAAAAGGTCAGGGAGACAAAAGCAATAGCCAGAGGCACTGAATTTAAGTCTCACCTCTCACCATACTTCTTGAGGAACCTTGGACAAGTTTCTTGAGCTGAGCACCTCAAAGGAAGTCAGAAACCTGAACTTCACTGATACCAAGGGGAATAAGATGCATATCCTACTTAAGTCCCTTTCATGTCTTTGCTTGGATTAACAGAATACTGTTCTCACTCACTAAGAAGGTAGAACAGAAGCATAGGGCATGCAGGCACAAAAATTTCAATGGATTCGTTTTGTTTTTGTCTAACTTAACTTGAACAGAAATCAAGTTACAGAATCATAGAATATATTGAGCCAGAAGAGACTCACAAGAATCATCAAGTCCAGCTTCTAGCTCCATATGGGCCATATCAAAAAACGTTATGTCTGAAAGCACTGTCCAAATACTGTTTTGTTGCAGAGTGCTCCTTGAACTTCAGCAGTCTGGGGTCACGACCACTGCCCTAGGAGCCTCTTCCAGTGCCTAACCATCCACAGAGAAGAACTTTTTCCTAATTCCCAACCAGACCCTCCCCTGACACAGTTCAATACTATCTTATTTTAATCACTTTAAAAATCTTATTAATATTCTTTCCTTTGCATATCAAGTCCTTCTATCTCTCCACATACCCCTCAGAAGAGCTTACTATCCTTTTTCCTGAGGTGGCTGGCCAGCCTCCACAGTCCCTTCTCCATCCCTCCTCCCTCTTAGCCCAACATTTGTATAGCTACAATTATCTTCTTTCATACCTCACCCCTGCCAAATGAAAAAATAATCATCCTGGGAAACAGAGAGACAATATTTTTTAATCAATCCATTCCAACCAGATTTGCCTTCTACTTTTGTGCAATTCCACATACAATTTGAGCCTAGATACTGCATTTTGAAGAGCATCACAACAAAAAAAATAAAGAAGGTGCTCTGCCTTCATACCCTCAGAAACATTCAAGTGTGCACTTCCAAGGGAAGGTCACATTCTAGAAGAGAAAAAAAATGAACAACGCTCAGGAATAAAGCGACCATTTCACAGTAATGGCACTAATATTTTTTTCTGAAATTTTGAGTGCCAATAAGTTTCTACAAGATAACCATTTTTTAATAACCACTCAGAGAAAATTGAACAATTACAAAGAAAGATGCACCCAATATTACTGTTATATCATATACCTTTTATATAATGTAAATATAATAACTATTCAGGATGGTTACTACCAACTCCAGTCTGAAGACAGAGCAGTAGAGTTTTCACAGATCCAGTACAGATACCAGGGATGATGGAAGTCAAAGCTTTGGTCTCAAAGCATACCTGAGTATTAGAGGACATATTATATGGAAATGATACAAAGAACAGTTTCCTGTTTTATGAGGCTGAAATAATGAAAAAAAAAGTAAAAAGGACCTGGGGGCAGTCAAATTTGAGAAGTTTTTCTCCTCAAATACAGATTGTTTTTCAGAGTAAAGTTCACAGAATATCATACCTAAGATAGGAATGAAAAATTTCTCCAAATTTTCCACCAATACACATTGCCAGGAATGGAACACAGAAAGCAAAATTTAGTTCTAACCATTTGTACAATCATGGCTTATGTAATTAATATACCCCCAACCTGTAGGTCTTATTGGGGACCATCTCTGAGGTAGACAACCTCTGAAAAGTCAAAATGCTCTCCATATTCCAGTGTGTGAAGAGTCCAGTCTAACCTACTGTTCAGACTAAGGACTTCAGCCTCTATCTCTTTACCATACCATCCCACTCCTTCCAATAACAGCTTATGCTGTAATGTTACTCTGTTGTCATTGATTAGTTCTCCATGGAACAGGGTATGCCAAATATTCATGTGCTAAGCTGTGGGATTTTTCTTCACTGCACAATCCATATGCCAAAAATATTGTTTAATTTATGCTGGATTCAGTAAAGCTCCCCAAATCATTTTAGTTAGGGGACAAATTTCAGGAACTGAGAAATTTCAGGATGAATGCTATGAGAATGATCATGCCTTTTTAATTCCAGCACCATTTCTAGTGGTATAGAGATTCCCCTTCAAGACAAGAAAGTCACATACGCACTTCCCTCCTCTACCAGCACAGTGCCCTCATTGCAATGCTATCAAAATTTTGCAAGGAATCAGAGCTACTCCTCAATAATGTGGTTCCACTTGGTATACATAAAAATATGTATATGCAGTACAATAGATACTCCTTTGTCAGGTGACCAGCCTCAACTCCAAACTAGAGACATTCTTACCTAATGGTCACTGTTTCTTAACTGGTATTTCAGTATGTGATGTAAAACGGTCAAGCTCAAGCCTTTTCTTAAAGCCCTGTCCCATTTCATCAGAGGTCACAGTCTGCAAATTGTGTTTCAAGGAACCATACAATCAAGTTCTTATTCTCTCCCACTGAAGCTGGATCCAAATTCTACATATCTGGAATTTACTGCATCTGTTGGAAGATCTGTGGTACCTTTGAATGAATACACACGTGGGACACTTGTGCACTTCGGAAGTTATAGGCCACAGTTTAAGAGTTTAGCATCCAGCTGTTAAGTTTACCCTTTCTTAAAATAATAATGAGCAACAGAAAAATGACACATTGTCAACTGAATTTATCATTAGGACTGTGTTAATTCCCACTTAAAAGGGGAAAAAAATAAAATCACAGCTCTCAGAACTATTAACCTTAGAGGATTCTCAGGAAAGTTGACAGTGTTACATCACTTACCCTCAAGTCATGAGTTAAAAGCCTCCCTAGAATAAAACTATTGTGCAGAAAGAGGCTTAGTTTCCTGAGCTTATCCTGAGACATGCCAGAGGTTATTTAATCTATAAACCCCATATATGGACTTCTATAAACACTCAACTCCATATATAGCTACATATGGACACCCAACCCTTACTGAAACTCTCACTTTCTAAAAGATTTTCTCTATCCTGTAGGATAGATACAGCAGTTTCAGTGTGAAATTCTACATTGCATATGTGAGGGCTGATCAAAATGATGCTTTCTGCACTAAATAACAGACTTATAATATACAAAACAGATTCCCAAATACCAGTGGCTCCGCTTACAATCTCACATCAGCCTGTGCAGCAGAGGGGAAGTGCAGCAAATGCTGTTTGATCCCTGGCACCTCCTCCTCTTCTGCAAAGGCCTCTTACAAGCAGACATTTTCTGTCCTTGATGGGGAGGAAGTGGTTTCTGCTTTCTAAGAACTTTTCATACCTTCATTCCTGGGCAGGTTTTAGGCTAGTGGTCTCATAGCATAGCCAGTTCCAGAAACACCTCTAGTTTAGTATCACATTTTTTTCCCCATGCTCAAATACTGCTTACCTTCCCACAGTATTTCGCAGGAGTTGGAAAACTTTCGTCAACCTTTGACCCTGAATTCAGCCATTCCTACATGAACCTGTTTTTGCCAGAGGCCACACCTGACAACCATCACCATTTCCACAGCAATGCAGGTGCAGGGTGATTTAATTTGGTCAGTTAGAACTCACCTCATACAGTAACAAGCTACATGGGGGCTATTACAGTAACCATCTGGCACCGCTGTCCCACACACATTGCTCATTGGGGATGGATTAATTGACTGCAGTGAATACAGTCCAACTGCTTAGAAGCTAGGATGCATCTCAGCTTGTTTTATTCAGCAACACTGTATTTATTAATTCAATGTTTGTCACCCTAAGCCTCACCTCTTACCCATAAGAATTACCAGGCAATCTTCAAAGTAGGAGTTTCCATTGCTTGCTTTCATTCTGCCAACCCACTATTGGAGACAATGGAGCCTTAACACTCTTTACACTGTCAAAGTATACCAAGTTACCACATCTGGTTTGACAATATTCTCTTTTTGATTTAGTGCAACTACAACAGAGTTAAAGACTCTGTTACTGTGGAATGCAGTAATTAGCACCCACTCTGCAACAAAACAGTATTTGGTATATACATCTTACCAATGTAACAAAATATAATCAAATCTTACTTTATTTTAAAGTGTTTAAACAAGTACCGTGGAGACTATTTGTAAAATTTGTGCCCTTTTAAAGTTGGTATGATTTCACGTATGAAATAAAGCAAGTGCATTTACCCAGGGTATCATGTGGGGGTACGTAACTGCATGACATTCAAAAAATCAACCTTGTTAGTATCAAGGTGGAGCCTTCATTCCCTTTTCTGATCCTGCCTTTTAGTTTCTTCTTTTGAGAAACCATTTCCCATTTAAATGAATACAATTATTAATACAATTTATTCTTCCATGAGATATAATGGGTACCTCAGGGAAAAGATAATTAGAGAAGAAGCCTACCTCACAGAGTTTGTGGTCTACAATGGTTTCTTCTCAAAAATATTAACAGCCTGTACACATTTTACAGCCTATTTCTGAGAGGTATTGAGTGCACCTATTAATACAATGACAAGGGGTTTTTTTTATTTCTTTTTTTTTTTTTAACTAAGGTATTTTCAGGTTTAAAAATGTCCCACTGTAGTTAGGGCAGACACATGCCTTTAATTCGTGCAATTTTTTTTCAGGGAAAGTAGGTTCTCGCATAAGTAAGCGTTGCCTTTTTGTGTCCATACTCAAACATCTATCCACACAGTGATCTATCTATACACCATTACTTATGATTATTCCTAGCTTCAAGTTTAAAACAAAATTTGGTCTAAATGAAAATAATAATTACAAACAAATGGACAGTGGGGAAGGAGTGGGCTTGGAAAAAAATAAAGGACTTCTCTCAATCACTGTCCATATAACAATGAGTGCCTAGGTGAATATCACTCAAAGTGATATTCAAGTTTTCAAGCTTGTTTCCAAATGCATTTTAATACAACAGTATTCAATAAATAAATCATCCCAAAAGAGAAGTAAAGCCTTATTCCTGCAAATCTATACCTTAAGCTAGATATAACTCCTCTACTAGTATAGCTGTTACATACAGCGTTTGTAGTCCCTTCTGTATGGGCATGGCAGGAGCAAACACCTGGATGACCATCGTTAATTCCAGATAAATGTCCCCTAACAAGGCCAGACAGACTTTAACAGTAATCCTACAGTCAATAACACTAAGATCAGAGCCTGTCCTCCAACTTAAGGCACTGAGCACACAACTGCCATGCAAGTTATCTTAGCAAGAGTCCTTAAACCCTACAAAACAACATGAAAGGCTACTTGCACACCACTGCTGCTAGGATGCTTCTCTGTGCTTGGCAGATCTCATGCACAAAATGTCAGCAGCAGACTCTTCTCACACTGTAACTAGCTTGGTATTTCCTTTACAAAGCCATTTTCAGCCTTCCTAGTAGTGCCTATGTATGTTTATACATTAAGACAGTTGAGTTCAAAAATGACACCGATCATGAAGTTGCACTCCTCTGTGATAGCTCACGCTATTTATGAGCTAGGTAGCTCTTTGGGATTGATAAAATAAAGCTGGTGTCCTTGCAAAGACAAAGGAGCTGGCATCATTATACTTAGAAACTATTTAAAATCACAGCAGAGAGTTACTTTCTTAATCTTGCACCTTCCACTATTGTTGGGCTAGCTGAACTGGGCTTTGTGGGTCACACTACTGTCCTGAGCAATGGTCCCCCAGCCTGCCTGCAGTAACCTGCTCTGCTGTACACACAGATCTGAACATTCTGAGGTTATTTGGCATAAATAGCTGACAAGCTGCCTTTTAAACTTTTAAAATTCTATAAAATTTGATTTTATTATGCTGAATATTACTAAGGAGCATTTCGTTTTAAATTGTAGTTAATTAGATCTCATTGATTTAGATGCTTTTTAAAAGAACTGTGCATCTTTCTTCATATACATACCCCCATCCTCTCTCTTACCCAGCATCTTCCAGATAAAACGTTTACTAGATTTCTTGAAAAATTTAATAGGCCTGCAATAGATCACATTTTCTCTCTCATGGATCTCAGAAGAAATAATTCTCAGTACACAACTGAAACGTAAAACCAATATAACGTTTTTCCTACAAAGTAGGAATTTCTAAAATACTGTTCATTCAGTACTGTCAGAGAAAGGATTCATCAGTTCACAGAACTAGTTCTGGTTAAGAACACTGAAGATCAATTTGACTAAAATGAAATTAAAATCAGCTCACCCCACAAAATGTTCCCGTTTTGATAGAAAAAAAAGTATTTGCTTTTCCAAATTATTTAAATGCCTCTCCCCAGAAAAATTCCAAGAAAAAATACAGACTGAGAGAAGCACTTGAAGCTCTACATTGGATAACTCAGGTCATCAACACTACTGAAGTCCATCCAAAAGGGCAAATCAATTGAAACATTGTCATTTAACATCTCATCTAGGTTGAATACTTACATGCTTTTTTTAACTGGGGTTAAGGTATACAACAGAACATAAGTCAGAACTTTCCTTTCACATTTCATCTGATACCTTACTCTGCCACTACAAATAGAATACTCAATTGTCAAGGAAGTAAAACAGTTACAATCATTTCAACGTACTGAAATATAGAACCAACTGATGAAGTGAATTAGATAAAAGATTGTAGACAGGGCATACATATAAGAACCACTACCACACATGTGAAAGTGAGAAATCAAGAGGGAATAGCACGATGAAAAGGCCTTACTGCTTTGGATTTAAGTGTTAGTACACTGTCCCAAGAAACATGAAAGTTACAGGCTGCTGTAAAACAGCTGTAATTAAGACAAAACACAGAAGGAAGGCAAGCAACATATAAAATATGTTTAACAAGAAAAAAATAAGTCAATAGGGTAGTTCAGTTTGTATTTAGAAAGTGTTTTGTTCAGTGCAAAAAATGAGTAGAACTGACAAACAGAAACCATGAGCTACAAATACAAGCTAAACTTCCCAAAATACTTTTCTTAATTGAAAAATCTGCTGCAACTACACAGCTCTATGCCTCCTATTCTATAGGAGGCAAAAATTCTGCATATTTCATCCTTACGAAAGGAAAAACAAAAGCAAAGTCCCAGTTCTATAGCTCTCCCAGTACCTGGCTAGAAGCTAGCAATGATGTGAAGTTTAGTTTTTTTCCAATCTGTACCTCTGTGAGCAGTAGCACATGTTAGCTCTCATAAGCCTACAAGCAGCACTATATATTCCTAAGCTGTGCTGGTACTTTCTCCCTCAGTCATTTACAGACAAACTTATATCACATCTACGCACAGAAATTTCACCTTTAAGTTCTGATATGCTTTCACACAGTTTCAGTGAACCATGGTTAAGAGTAGAAAGGGAAGAACGTATTTGTCAGAATTTAACAGCAACAGGAACAATACAATGAGAAGGCGTTACAAAGAGCAAAATAAAATGGAACGCTCACCTATCTCCAAGCATCTGAGCTCACAGGAAAAAATTTCCACAAAGGAGGAGCCTCCAAGAAGATTTCCCTCATTAGTGGCAGTCAACCCTTAAATGAGGTCTAAGAGGGATGTATCCTGGCTCCACCCCCTCTGGTCACACATGTGAATTGTCTTCACCTGTGCTCCCAGAACTTACTGGGTCTTTTCTCCAGGTACTCAATCAGTGGTTCAATCTGTGACTCAGCAGTTACCATACACAGGGCTTTTCCAAGAGTGGATCTTTGAAGATATCTGTTCACTGTAAATACTTGAACAAAGTTGGTTGATAGCAGTAACTTACACATACTTATGCAGTTGTTGCCGAATTTTGTCTTTAAAATACTCATCACTCTACTAGCAAATTAGTTTTTCTTGCAGGCTATCTTCTATTACACTCAGTTGAATAACACTGTATAATATCTTCCCATAGAATAGGTGAGGGGTACCTGCAAACTCCAAACCATTCTTAGAAAAACTACTGAGTGAGAAGCAGAACATCAGAAATATCTATCAAACATGACATTTTCATGTGCAAACAACCACATCCATGACCATCTATAAGTACAAATCATTTTAACATCTTTGTGTTGGAGTTGCTGGAAGCAAAGTCATTTTATCCTACTTTAAGCTCTGCAAGTGTCAGCTGGCTGCTATAAAAAACTAGCATCATAAATGAAATTAATTATCACTGATGCTTTATACACACACATCAATTATAATGATAAAAATAATAATAGTGTGAATATTTCCAGTTCTGCAGGAAGATTACACGAGATTGAAGAGTTTGACATGCAATATCAACACCCACTAAAATTAAGAGCATCAAACAGATCCCATTTCATGAACTCATAACTTTCCAAAGCTCTGATATTTCCACCTGAGATATTCAATGCTTGATCTTTCCTGCAGATTATTCTTACTTGTAAATTTTAATAAAGTTCAAAGAAACAAGCTGCTTCTTTTTGTGTGCTCTCTTCCTCAAGGCAGAGTGGAAGTCTAGCTATGTATATTGTGCAGCATTACAAAAAAAGAAGACTGCAGCATAAAGTCCAGGGAGGAAAAGACCCTTTGCAGAAGTGTGCCTGCTTTGGATATGTTAAAAAAAGAAGCAGCACCTGAAGAGCTGCTTGCAAAAAGACACAAAGATTGGATTAAATTAATCTCACTCATTTTTCCCTTTGCATGCACATCCTGCCTGCTTACCAGGAATCTCCTTCCTAAACTCACTTCTCAGTTGTCTCCATACTCAAAGGCAGTTGCAGTAAAAAGAACTTGCATCTGCCCAATAATACCTATGAGCAGCTCTGAATATTTCTGCACGCCACCTACCGGTACTTTTTTTTCCCCAAACCATTACAACTGAAGTTACAGAGCAGTTTTCTCTTGAAAGATATAGTTGAGCAATTCAATCTTTTGCAGCCAGGCTAAAGCAGCTCTTGCCTACAGCAAACTGAATTTGACTGTATAAAATATCAGTGTTGCTGCATTTGAGCAGCTAATCATCAGGTGCATGAGAAAGAGTTCCCCTCTCAACCCCTTCTCCTGAAAAGAATGGCTGCCTCCACCCTCATGCTCTTCCCCAGCAATCACCCACGGATGCACAGTCCCACTCAGCTGCATCAGCCACAGACTTCCCTCCCACCAGATCCTATCCTCACATTTCCACAGCCCCTTAGTGAGGATCTGTAATCCAACTCACCCCTCTATACACACAACACCCCACACGCTGAATTATAGGGTTTTTAAAAGCTTTTGAATAGTGATCTCTCTCAGCTATAAGGCTTCATTATAACTCCAGGCCCCTTCTTCAGCTCCTTAGTACTATCTCTCCCATGAGCTGGTGTTTCATAAAGCCCCAGCTGCTGCAATCAGGATATATGCAAGTGAAGCTCAAATCTTGCTTTTAAAGTAAATTTCCAGCTTTTGCAGATGTAAAGTCTGAAAAAAAAAAAGAAAAAAAAAAAAAAAAGAAAGGGCTTCAGACAGCCAATAAGCCCTAAATCAATTACTATTAGAAAAAAAAAATCTTTAGGAAGAATGACTCATTAGTTTTGAGTTCTTTAAGTAGATAATACTAATTTTTGGTGAACACTTCATAACTCAGATTTCACCTTAAATAGAAAAGTTACTGACCCAGCTTCCCACCTGACCAAGAGATTCAGTGCTCTGGCCCCTGCCTCACCTCTGAGCAAGCCCTGCTCACCAGCTGCTGAGACTGCACGTCCCAAACCCATGTCCGTAGGGAGCTGATGCCTTCCAGCAGGTAAACTGGCTCCAGCCTGGTATCAAAGGGACAGTTTGTGGCAGACTTTCAAGAGAAATACCTCTATTAAAACATGACAAAATCCCCATGAAAGTCTGGAGCTGCAGTGCAGATCAGGACAGTAAAGTTGTGATGTGAATAAACGTGGATGTACACTCAGTCTGTGTATATCAGTTCTTGCTGCATTCCACAGTGTTCTGCCTGTTCCATAATCTCATTTATTAAATCTGTATCTACACCCAACAAAACGTAACATGACTCTGTCAAAGTTTTAACTACTTATTCTACCTGCCTTTGACAAAACACCTTCAGTCATGTTCATTTTACCAGATCTAGAGTAGACAAACAAATATTCCCCTTAGGAGGTAAACTCAGGCATCCTTCTATC
Organism: Cyrtonyx montezumae; assembly: GCF_038088225.1. NCBI lineage: Eukaryota > Metazoa > Chordata > Aves > Galliformes > Odontophoridae > Cyrtonyx > Cyrtonyx montezumae. Next base: position 33,003,304 of record NW_027072089.1, on the reverse strand, counting down.
TTCTATTTAAATACAGCATGCTTTCTCCTGATTTAATATAGCCTTTGTGTCCAGTACCAAGGACCAAGATTACAAAGGAAAAACCATGCTGATGTTTTTACACACCCAAGGTGCACATCCAAAAAAACTAAGTATATCTGTTCAATGTCATTTTTCATCAGTCTCTAGTGAAGCATACATTTCAACATCTGTGAAGGTGTAACTTCTCAGGTGAGTGTCAAGCAGGTTTGTACAGGTGAACATGGCTAAAATGCTGAATGCATTCTTTTCCCTTACAAAATTTGAGAAATTCATTTTATAAAACCTTGTTCAATGCACTTTGAGTGGCAAACAGGCCTACTCTGAAATAAGTTGACTGGAAAGTCTTTACAGAATCAAGTGCATGGGAATAAAGCAGCCTTCTCTGGATAAGAGATAATTTATGCCAGGGGCTTCAGAATTCCCATCAATATAAGGAACTGTTGCAATGAAATAAGTCGTTTTTTTCCCAGGATGCACTGTAGAGTAAAGACGATATTTTAGAAATCTTTCTACCTTAAAATGTCAATAGAAGTAGGTATGAAGCTATTTTAAAACAATAAATGTTATGTAAACACACAAGAAGGACTTGCCTTTCTCTTTACAGCAGTAACCTCAGGCTCCTTTTCCCTCCTAAACCCATTTCCCTCCTAAACCCATCTCAGCATTATAGCAGCCCTTCAGGTTGGCACAAATCCTCCATCTGCCAAGCACCCAGGTCCGCTCCCTCCTGTCCTCACCACCTTAGCCCCTCACTGCTGCTGTAATCAGTACTCTCCATTTCCCACCACTGAGAGCCTCACATGCCTGGTTTATCCCCAGTGACTTGTGTTTGCCTCTCTGGGCTAAATCTACAAACCCATACATGCAGAAATGTCACTGTTTTTACAGCACTATGCAAAGATGAGACATTAAACTCAGGGGAGAAGTGTGCACCTTTCCCCACTCCAAGTACTATCTTCTTCTTTTGGACCCATTCAGTTCTGTGAGCCAAATTTTGTCCTCCCTTTGTCATGTAGAGCAGTATCTCAGCCCATGAATAGCTTCACTGGCTCAAATGAGAGTTATTCAGACAGTCAGCCATCAGTAGGAATAGAAAGATAAACTGACATTATATGGTAGCATTTCTAATGTGTATCTTCTGATGGCATAGAACAATCTCCTGGTGGTCAAAGCTTTGCAAAATGTAACTGCCATTGCTATTTCTTTTTTGACAAAGTGGGAAAATCCTAATTTCTGTGAATAACATTAAAGAATATCATCCAAAGGATATTGTAGTGATGCAGTGAAAACCCAAAGCACAATAGTCTCACATCTGTTTTTACACTATAGATAGCAGGGGGATTGCATTACCTAAAAAAGTACATGAAATCTCCAAAATTGTTTAATACCAACAATTCATCCATAGGTTACAAAAAAAAAAAAAAAAAGAGGAAAGAAAAGCCAACCACTGAAATACAAATAGCTCACTGTAACCACATACAGATAAAAAACACAATTTAGCTGACTAAAAATACTTTCCTATGCATTTTATCAAATGTTTTAAAGTAGTCATACATTATAACCATTAATTTCCAGTACACAGATGCATGGAGCCACTGGATGTACTGAAGTGTAAAAAATGAAGGATAAGGCCTGGAGACATAAAGGAACTTAATGTTTGAAACAGCCTGTTCTGCCCAATTAATGTGTGCTCTGGGTTGCAGACCAAACCAAGTTCTAAAAGGAAAGAGCTCCTTTAAACAAGCTCTGATGAAGGGAATGGATCTGCTAAAAAACAACAGCACGGGTGCCACAATATTATTGTGTGTACATTGCTACTCTATTTTTAATAGTGACTCGTTCCTTTGGAAAGAACTTATAAAAGAATTATTCATTCTCTCTGTGCATACTTTCTGAGAATAATTCACTGTACTTTTCCAAATTATTTTCAAAGCGCATGCAGACAGGAAAGGATACAAACTTTTCCCAGGCTACATCTGAAAGCTTGTCAGCACTCAGCGCTAAGGCCTTTAATCCCAGGCTTTAAATAATTTAGGGAACACTTGATTACTCCATTGCTGGAATGTCAAGCTCTGCAAAATCTGCGTAGGACAATATTTGAGGGGAAAAGAGAGAATACTCTGCTATAGGCACTAAAGAAAAACATAAATTTCTTGAGAACAACATACGAACCACAGCCTTGCATTTGTGAGGCAACTCATGGCAGAGCACCACTGAGGCTGCCTCCTAAATAACGCCGGGTTTCAGTTTCCCCTCACAAAACCCTGTCCTTTGAAGTTCGGAGGTACACTGGGTGCAGCATTCGTGCCCAAAGTGGGATACCCACAGGGCTGAAGGAGTAGCTTCTCCTCAGGCTCATACCGGTGATGATGCGCCCTCACTAAAACATGCACAACTACTTCACACAAACAAGCGAAGCCCACTCCCACCACACACACTCAGAATTTCATCAGACAAAAAAAAAAAAAAAGAAAGCCAAACGTGTTTTCCCCTTCTAGTGAACTATTTTTTTTTTTTCTGAGTACCATTTCAGTTTTTTCAGGCAATCCACGGGGGATTCAATATTTGCTGTCTCGGTGCATTCGTTAAATAAGAAAATAGTACAAATTGCTTTTTTCTCTGAGGTACAGCTGTGCCCATCCTGCTAACGGTCTGAACTCTAGATTTTGCAGTCATGTTCCCCACTCAAAATAACAAGTTTCTTCCAATGAGCTAAACTTACCGGTACAAAGTTACTCAAATAATTTTTGAGTGGGTAAGAGACATGAATTTAATAATACGGGCTGTGAGATCATTGTCTATGCATATTTCATTACACAGAGATACCAACTCACTTAAGAATAATTAAAAATCCTAAAAGAAAAATGATCAGAAGGCAACAAAGAAGAAAAGATCCCCCTGATTTCCCCTGAGAATCAGAGCCTCGGTTATCGGATGCTTTCAGTTCCTTTCCCACTGCTCCCTTCACACGTAGGGGTGCAAAGTTTTTCCCTGAAATCTCTCGGTTCCTTCTCACCCCAGCGCTCACCGTTGAGCCCTCTGCAATACTAGAAAATCAGGAGCAAAAACAACAACGAGCCCACCACTGCCCTCAGCAGAGCCAATAAACGGCACATTTGCCTCTCCCTCACACCCTTTGGGAACGAGTCCTCACACCACCACAGCCCTGACACCTCATCCATCAGCTCCTCGCACACGGGAGCAAACCCCACAGCAAACCTCTTCTCTCCTACGCCATCGCCAGAGCCGAGGCCCAGATGAGGAGCGGCCTTGTCTTCGAGCACAGCAAGGATGCACCTCTAGGATCGTACACCTTGGCAATCTGACCTCAAGCCATCCTTACTTGCAAAACAAAGTCTCCATCATCTTCAGAGCAAGAAGGAAAGAGAATGAGAGAGAAAACAGGGGTGGGGGTAGGGGGAAAGTCCAGTCCCCTGTGACCTGATTGGAAACTTTGTTGTGGCAAAAAAAAAAAAAAAAGCTTTGGCCAGTTGAGAAAGTGCCTTTGGTTGCCCCTGTATTGGGAGGGTCTGTTAGGGGCTTCTCAATCTTCTTTTCTCTCTCTCTCTCTCTTCCCCCCTCTCTCTTTCTCCCCTTCTCTTGTTTCAAAAGGGGCCTCTGGTCAACGCTGATTAATAAGTGTTTTTTGTTGTGAAGTGTTGAATAATAGAAGATGGCCGATGACCCAGGAAAGACTAAACCTTGTGCTACTTTATTGTGGCAAGCTGAGAAAGGGGCTTTAGGACAGAGACCCTAAGCACTGACCCGCACACATCCTGCGGATTCCCTATTCATTCTCACAGCCTTACAGTCGCCCAGAGCTCCCATTGTTTGCCAGGCAACAATAGAGATTTTGCACAGAAAGTAAAGCTCTTTTCAGATTCCTCCCTGATGTTTTGCATTTGGGGAAACAACCATCCTCAACATTTTTTCCCTTAAATGAATATCAGGAAAACTCCTAGGATTTGGGGTTTTATTCCCATCTCTCAAGACTTTCTAAATAAACCTTAGAAAACAAATATTTCCTCTGAATAAATGCTTTCTATTTTTTTAATTACACAACACTTTTTTCCTGGAGAACTGCTTCCCTAGTGATTCGAGGAGGGGGGGTAGAAATGAGATTTATTTCTTAGCACATCACTATGCTTTAATGCATGTTACATATCTGTGCAGCTCCTAAAAATAACTGTATTCGAGCATCCTCTCTTTTGAGTGGGAGCCAGCTAAAGAGTGCTGCTCCTTTCCAAAAAAAGCAGAAGACTGAAATCTCTCGGTTTATTTCTGCCCTGATTAGGTGAGTCCTGCTTTTATCTGCCCACAGCCAGGCCTCTTCCCCCCGCTCCAAACAAAGCATTCATCCACAGACTCCAAGGAGGTCAAACTCCATGCGCTTTAGTTTACCTGTAAGGCTCAAGCCACCGTTCCCATTCCAACCTATGCATTATTTGCAGTCTGGCCATGAGGATAAATAACTCTTGCAGCTACTGAGCCTCTGGATGGGAGCACAGTGACATGGATCAGAACCCCAGAATTGCAGAGTTCAATCACACTCCTCTGCCCATTATGTGCATGTTTCCATTCCTCTATGGCCTCCACTCACATGTCACCAAGCAGCTGGGCAGTCTGGCTGTTTGGTTGTGCCTGGTGAGGTTTGGGTATTGGGTTGTGCTTTGTCTTTGCAGCCTGCGCACCCTGTGAATCTACTGGGCACTAAAACAATTCTATTATTGTTGTTGTTTTTGTTTTTGTTGTTGTTGTTGCTATTATTATTATTATTATTATTATTATTATTATTATTACTAAACAGGAGGAGGTTGCAATCAATAGGACAAATTCCTGTCAAATGGCTCAGAATTTCTTCTAGGTTATAGCAATGTCTAAGTACTGACCACTTGCATCAGGCCCACAGCTTTCCAGATGCTCACACCTGCGCAGGAGGTGCAGGAGGGGAGGCCGAGAAGCCCCAGCACCAGAAAGGGAAACAAGAGTCTTTATGAAGGGCGCTGGGCAGCAGAGTTACCTCGGGGGGGGTGGGGGAGGCGTTGTAAAACACTCATTTGCAAAGGGCTTTCAAGCTGAAACTCTTTCATCGGCGGCGAAAGGGGAGGGGGAGGCAGGGCGGGGGCTCGGAGCCCCCAGCCTCTCCATTTGTCAGCGCCGCCGAGGTAGGATCGTAAAGGCGGCGGGGCGAGGGGTGGGCTGCCCGGTGGTCCTGGGGCTCGGAGCGGGCGGCGGCCACAAGTGCGATGAGCGCGGGGGGCTCAGTAGAAGAGAGTCCTTCCCATCCCTGCGAGGGGGCACGCCGGCCTCGGCTTTCACTTTCATGGCCACCAGAGCCACTTAAAGCGTTAGGAAGGGGAGAAAAAGAAGAAAAAAATAAGAGAGAGAAAGGAGGGGGGGGCAGGAGGAGGGGGGAGCGCCCTGCTCTATTGTTCCCCTTCTCGATTGATATGCTAATTCTCCTTGTGAGGGCATAACAAAGAACACCTTGCACTTCTGAAAGACTTTTGTGTCCTGGCCGGAGAAGTTTATTATCAACTAATTAGCAACAACTTCTAGCAATGAGTTGGGTTACATTTTCATAAGCTTTGAACAAACATCCTGAGCTGCGTTGTGTCAGGGTGACGGGCTTGCTAAGGAAAATAGAGTACTAAATCAGGGAATGAGGTTTAATAATTAGCGCCTGCTGTACACGGAGCCTCTGTCGACGTCGGTCTTCCACCGAAGCGTTTGATTCGCGTGCTTCCAGGCTTGCAGAGGGCTGTGACACGCACTCTACAAAACAGAATCTTACTCGAGGATGACTAGCCACTTTTTTCTCACGTTAAGGCTCTCTTCTTGCAAGCGAAGAGCATTTCAGGCTGCCCTGATAATGCACCAAGGATAATCATTCTGTGAAGAAGCTCAATACAATTAACCATACTCAAATTAATATTATTTAGAGAGGCTAGGTTTAAACAGTCTGGTACTTCAAATATAAAAATTGTCTGGAGAAAAGGAAGGTTGTATCCAAAATGACAAACAGAAAACCTCTTCAGATTTCACCTTTTTTTGTTGTTGTTGTTGTTGTTATTATTTTCTATGTTACCCATACCACAGCCCTTCCGAGGAAGGAACTGGCCCAGGACTGGGTTAGTTCAGCTCAGCTTCTGTTGCACACTTGCATCATCGGAGGAAAAATTGTATCCTCTTTCACTGGTTTAAAGTGAACCTAAGAAAAAGCAATAAGAGTTTTTGGTTTTTTTTATCACTGTAGCGAGCACTGTTTATTTTCTTCCTGACTTTATGTAAACAGAATGGAGCAGAAAATCTTCTGAAGCAAAGTACACCCTAAGTTTACTGATTTTTTGTAATGGCTGTACACTGAGAGTCCCGCATTATGCTGTGGGGGTGGTTTTTTCTCGAGGTGTGAGATTTTCCGGGAGTGAGGTTGGTGTTGCTGCTCAGACCATTACCAGATCACTTCTGCAGCTTTTGTATCTGCAGCATGGACTTCCTTTGGACCTGAGGAGAGCTCTGTGGAGCTGCGGGCCTTGGCCCGTTCAGATGCACTGGTTATTGGGATGCAGAAGTGAGCAGCCTCACCACCGCCTCTTCACAATTCACCTTATCCTCCACCATTCGACTCATGAAATGGGTAAACATACTCTCCATCTCTCAGTCTCTTTCTGTCTCCTTCTCCAAGCGATTTCATTTGTTTAAAATCCTAAAAGGTGGTATGAGGTCTTACTGCAGCCCAGTAATGTAAGGGGTAGGAGTGGATTAGATTCCTTCATTTCCTTTCGGTAATCCTAAATGCAGCTATCTCTGGTTCCCTAATCTCCTCTAGAGTCGGATTACCACCCATTTGAGCAAGTGCAGCTGGAATTAGGAGATGACAAGGATGGAAAGAAAGTGCCAAGTGCTTCCGAGGTTACTGCGGTGTTGGGGTAGCCCAGCCCTGCACAGCCCGTGCTCCCCTGTGGGGCTGCAGGGCTGGGGTCAGCACCCAGCAGCCCTGCTCATCCCCACTGGTCTCCTTCAGTAGCAGCCCCCATCACCAGGGCTGCTGCACTGGCCTCATGGCAGGCTGCTGCTGTTCCTCCATCTTCTGGCTGGAAGCACCCACTCATAAAGGGATGGCATATATACATATATATGTATATATGCATCTGTGTGTATATGTATATACAGGTACACTGGTGTTGTCCAGGTGAAAGAATAGACATAATGTAGCCACTGAAGTGTGGAGTGAGCGCTAGCATGTTGACACACATCTCTGCTCCCCACATGTATGTGTGAGACTGCTTTTTGAAACAGTCCCTCATATTCAGTTGAAATGAGACATGCTGGCATGTGTATTTCAGATTAAAGCTTTATTATGAAAGGCCGTAATCCTTCTAGGGAGATTTTGTGGGTATAAGACTTCACTGGAAAGTAATTGTGGGTTGCACAGGTTGACCTTTGCAGGGTGCAGGTCTGCCCAGCCAAGAAACACGGGACATCCATTCAGTGGGAAGCCCTGCAGACTGGCTCAGCAAGCATGCAAGTTCAGGAATTTATTTAAAAGGTTACAATTGGTGGTTCGGTCATCAAAGCTGAGGATGTGGTATTTTTACATGGAGTGAAATACATGATTTAATTATACTAAAAAAGAAAATAAATAAAAAATAAGTACGGGCCTTCTGCACAAATTGGAGGCAGTGAAATGCTCTTTTGTGCCTGCAGCTCTAAGGAGGCTGTGATGCATGTGAAGGAAAGCGACTGATTTAACTCATTGGGATTCAGGGAACGACCTGCCCTCTTTTGGAAAAAAAAAAAATAGAAGAAGGAGAAGGAGAAGAGTAAGTGTGCGTGTGAGTGTGTGCGTGCGTGTGCGTGCATGTTCGTGTGAGAGAGGGAAAGAGGAGGGGGAGACACACACAGTGCTGCTTTCCTGAGCTGCCGCTTCCCAAGCACAAACTATCGGGAGAAACGCAGTGTCTTGGCTCTTTCCTGCATTTACACAATGAAATCACTGCTGTTTTTATTCCTGCTAACGGGCCGCTTTTGTTTGCATCCACTCGGAGACACGGACGATGGGAACAAACAAGTGCTTAAAATCAAATAGACAAAAAAAAAAAAAAAAAAAAGAGAGAGAAAAAAAAAAAGTCCAACCGCGTTAGGATGCTGGGATGAGGACTACTCACTTTAGCTCTGACTGTAAGTACAAATCTCCTGCTGCATTTTTGTGAGCTACTGAGAGGCTGTTTACGGTTTGGGTATTAGTTGCTCAGGTTTGGCTTGCTTCTTTGTTGTTCTCTCTTTTTAATATCATCACCTCTTTATCAGCCTCCCGCTGAGTTACTTAAATAAGGCAAAATCTAGGAGAGGGAGAGCGGCCCCGCGCAGCTCAGAACAGACTGGGGTCAGGGGCAGGCAGCAGGGATGTAGGGAGGCAGGAAGCAAGGGCGGGAGGCAGAAGACAGGGATGCAGGGAGGTAAGGAGGTAGGAGGCAAGAGGTAGGAAGGTAGAAGCAAGGAGGCAAAAGGCAGGAGGCAGCCGAGCTGCGAGTCATGCAATCACAGGCAGCGCACAGGAATGTTGGGTCTCGGCAGTGCTAGGGGCACAGGGGTATTTTCAACGTCAATCTGTGGGCTTAGCTGAGCTGGAAAGGCATTTTTCTGGCACGGGTCTATGCGTGCCTGTATGTGTGCGTACATATCCTCAGGCAGCATGGTCTTGCTCGAGTCTCCTTGGTGCAACGTGAGCACGCCCAGCTTGAAGGAATGTGGTGGACAAAACATCTTTCCAGCTGGTTTTATTTTATTCTGTTGTTTCTTGGTTTCGAGGTGGGTTTTTTTCCTCTTTTTTTTTTTTTTTCCTCTCGAGCGTACATGTGACAGCAGGACCCTTCCCCGGCAGGACTTGATTTAAATAACCAAGATAAAAACTGCCTTCCGCTCTCCTCAGCCAGCCGCTTTTCTCCCCCTCCCCTTCTTTCTTTCTTTCTTTAATGTGTGAGCATTCCTGGGAAAGTGGATCGGGCAAAGGGAAAGGCTTTTGAAACGGTGGGGGAAAATGTAAGAGAATTCAGAGGGTCCGGGCTTTCTTTGTGTGGTGCTGAAGCCGCGGAGCTGCTTTGTGCTTTGGAAGGAGAAAATGGCGAGTCCTATTGTGTTTAGGCCATTTTCTTCCGGTACAAGGGTTTTCCCCCAAATCCTAAATACTTCATGGCTCTTTTGAAAGAAGTCTCCCAGCCCAGGAAGAGTGAATGGCCGCAGCTCTGCCTTTTCCCCAGTCAGTAATACCTCACGTATGAGAGAGCCCACACATTTCTCCTCACAGAGAGGCTGCACAATTCCTACAGCCGCTGCCTTAGGAGCCTCTATCATAGGAGCAGCAATTGGAGCCGCTCTTACCGCGTTCTTCAGTTCGTGGAGACAGGTTATGGGAAGAAAGGAGACTGAAGAAATAGTGATCTAAGTGCTGCACTTTCCTTGCTATAAAATGCTAAGGAGAAATGTTAGCCAATTAGAGGAAGGGCGAATTCATCGGAGAAAAGACTTGTGAACCACAGAGTGAGGATCTGACTTTTCCATTAAATTATTTAAACTTTATATATAAGCATATACGTGTTTGAGAGAGAATGCACATATGCGCATATGCATGCAGCCACACAGATGAAGGATATTTTGGGTTAGGAAAGAGGTTGTGTAGATGTATTGTGAGGTGTCAGAGCATATTTAAGCCTTGTCGGCAAGTTATCCCAGCAGTAACACGCAAATAAAAGACAGTATGCAACGTTTCAAGTCGTCCTGGAGGCTATACCCCTTACTGAAAGTCGCCTCTGAATTTGTACGCTAATCCGTTTAAGGAAACAATTGAGAGTCCGAGGTTTTAAGACCGTTGTCGGATATTAACCAGTTTTCTTTGTAATGTAGGCTTGCCCAGGCGTCAGTGATTAAAAGCACTTTGTAACTGGGGAGCTATCAAACAAACCCCAGGAAATGCAGATTCCAACCCCCTCCCCTTCCAAGGTGCTGAATAGAAGCATATATCTATGACTGCTACTACCGATAATAGAGCAGAAGCGGTCCCCTCGCCCTTGGCGGCAGCTGCCGGCCCTAGCAGCGCCCGATGCCCGCCCGCCGGTCAGCACCATGGACAGAGCGCGGGCGTGCGGCGGGCGCGGAGCGGCTGTCACCCCGCGGGGACGCGGGGTCACCCGGGCTGTCCGCACGCACAGCGCGGCGGGATGCCCGGCAGGGCCGAGCTCCTTGCCTTCCTTTCCTTGTGGCTGCAGAACAAAAGACTTAAGAAATGACATTTAGAATTTTCTGTCGCGAAAGCAAGCTCTACTGAAATACCACGCTAGTGCTTTCTCTTCTTACTGCCCATTAAAGAAGTAGAAAGATTTCCCCATTTCGCATAACGCTGCTTTTTCTTTCTGCCCCCTACCCTTTCCGAGACAAAAATAAATCTACTTCTCTGATCAGCTGAATGACAGTGGTGTAAATTAAATTGATTTTATCAGTGATCGAGTTCCACAATTGGAAAAATTAAATGCCACTTTGACAGACAAGGGTAATGCAGAGCGGATCTATAAGGCGGCTCCTTTGAACAACAACAACAACAACGTCAACCCAACAGGAGGCCAGGTAGCGGCGATCCCTTCTTCTTCATCCCTCTCTGTTATGTCACATCATTAAGTTCGCCTTTCTGCGGCACCGAAATGATTGAGACCATTGTTTGATGCGAAGGGAATGACAGTGATGAGTCATGGACTTTTTGTCACAGCAAAGGCAACAGACAGACGTGGCTCTCAGGCAAATTTCTCTTTTATTTTGCTCACGCTTCCAATCGGACTCCCCTTTCAGATGCACTTTGCCACCCTTCCAGTTCATCTTAAAGCTCCGCACAGCTGCCAGCACCAAACCCAGAGCTGAGCTCTGAGAACACCAACCCACTCCACGGCCACTTAGGAATGGCACAAACATGCACACGAGGTCCGTTGGACAGAAAACCCCGACTTCTGTGCCTCTCACGGCCCCACTGAGAGGAGGCCTTGAGCGACCTCAAGGCTCTGCAGAGCACCGCAGCGCTCCAGAGCCGCAGAGCGAGCACAGGGCCGTGCTGCCCAGAGCCTGCCGCAGCAGGGACAAAGCCCACGGAGGCTGCAGACACGAGAGGGCTGGGGGCGGCAATGGTGCAGTGGGAAGGGATCGGTGACAGACTGGGGAGAGCGGCTTCTGGGTGAGCCTGGGAGCGGGCTCCTCTTCCTCTTCCTCTCTCTGACTGTACGGATTCATGCGACATTGAGGTTGGGGAGGTGGGAGGAAGGCGGAGTAGGGGGGAGGGAGAGGAGCCGGAGGAAAGGGGGAGGGTTGAACTTTCTGCTGGGCTCGGCTTTTCACACCTTTCTCTCCCCATCGTGCGAGAGGATGTTTGGGGAGAGAGCGGCCCGGTGGGGTCCCCTCCGAGCGGGTCCCCCTCGACCTTGCGGGGACCTGACCGTGCGGCGCGGGGCTGGGATTGTGCCGGATTTCAAGGACACGGGAGATGATCGGGACTTTGGGAGCCAACATCTGCCTGGCTGGTGACGTCAGCAGCCCCGTGTAATCCTCTTGTACTGAAGGCAGATGCCTTATTTGTTTGGCTGGAGAGGCATTAATCCCTAATTCTGGAGCAGCAAGCGAGGGGGAGAGACCGGACCGCTTCTTACCCCCCGACAGCCGCTCGCGGGACTCTCCTCCTCTCTGCGCTCCGCGGCTCCGGTTGGGCGTAGGACGAGCCAGCCCTCGGCAGGTTTGACCATTTGCTTTTTTATTACTTTTTTTTTTTTTAATATTTGGACAGAGGTCATAATTCCTTTTTTTTTTTTTTTTTTTTGCTGTTGTTTGGATACTCGGATTTCTCCCCATGGACTTTGCTTTCTGCGCTCCTCAATCCGAGAAAGAAAAGGGAACTGCAGTGTTGTTTTGTTTTTTTTTTTTTTCTTTTTCCCTCCACTCTCATCCATTTTACTCCTTCCTTTCTTTAAAAAAGATAAGATTTTTTGGGGGGTGTGGGGAGGTAGGCTGCATGTTTCCGCAGCGGCGGGCAGGAGCTCGCCCCGTGCCGGTTCCCATCGCGCCGCAGATCCCCGAGCACCCGCCCGCCCCGGCTCTGCGGTGATGGGCGTTTCGCCTGTCCTTGCTCGGCCGCAGAGGCTGGGAGCTGGCCGGCCCCAGTTCCGCGTCAGTCCGCGGCCCCCCTCCGCTTCCCTTTCCATCCCTTCCCTTCCTCCCCATCCCCTTTCCTCCCCGCCCTTCCCCTGCTCTGCCTCCCCCCTCTCTCCCTTTTGTCATTGGCAACCGCGCGGCGTGCGGGCTCCCGGAGCCCGTCCCTCCCCGCCTGCCTTTCTAATTCTCTCGCTTTGTCTCTTTTCCAGGCGCCCGCACGCAGGAGCCGCGCTGCCGAGGGGGGGCCTGAGCCGCCTGCCCGCCTCTCCCCCGGATGCCCCGGCAAGCGGCGGAACAGCCCCCGGGAAGCCCAGCTCGCCGCCGGAGCCCAGCGCTGCGCAGCCCTCTCCCTCCCGGGCCCAGGCCCCCGGCAGCAGTCGAGGTCAGCCCGCACGGTTCGGGGGGTCCGGCCGGGTCGGTGCTCCCGGGCGTGCCGGCGGCACAGGGGCAGAAAGGTCCCGTCCCGAGCGCTGAGAGACGGCCGCAACCGTAACAATAAGAATACAAAGCGTAGGCTGTTTTTTTAATTTTTATTATTATTATTATTCTAATGAGTTCATCCCTCATTTTCTCAACTCGCACAGCTCGGTGCGGGCAGGCCAGATGGACTGCCCCGACCCTCCCGGGAAAAGGGCAGGTGCGAGCGAGTTACTTTTTGTTTTTTGTTTTTTGTTTTTTTCCTGCTCTTTTCAAAACGAGATGGCACGTCCCGGCCTTTCGCTTCCCGGCCGAGCGGGCCCTGTGGCCGCAGAGCTCTCGCAGCCGTCGGGGCTCTGACACGCAGCGAGGACGAAATTACCGCCTGGGATCGGCACACGCTTCATGTCTGTGATTTTTCTTTTTAGTCTATTACGTGCTTATCGAACAGCTTCCTGGGCATTGCAAACGGCAGATGGGCGAGTAGGAAAATTGGAACGCAAATTACACCCAGCCCAGGATGGGACCACGGCGGAAGGGAACCGCCTTCTTTTTTCTTTTTCTTTTTTTTCCTTTTTTCTTTCTTTTTATTTTTATTTATTTATTCATTCATTTATTTTTTTCCCGGAGATCCGTCGCTATTCTATTTCCAGAGAGAACGCGCGTGAGCGCTCCCAGGCTCTGCCTCTCCGTGTTCACAGCGGACCTTGATTTAATGTCATACAATTAAGGCACGCGGTGAATGCCAAGAGCGGATCCTCCAGCGACATTAAGGAGCTCGCTAAGCGTAACGCTACCAATAGAAGCAATAGCGGTCTGTCGCGGATCAGAAAGGAGAGGGGGAAAAAAAAATGAGCAGTGACGGGCTCGGAGCCTGTACTCACCTCTACGGGACACAGGCGCTGCGGGCAGCGATACGGCGGCTCTGCGGAGCGCCGGAGCGGAGCGGCGGCGGCGGTGATTTGCGTGGCAGTGCGTCCCGACCTCTCGCTTTCCTGGGCTAAGCCATGTAACGTCGCTTCATGGGAAATAAATACGTTTTCTGCTATTAATCACCGCGACGATCGTTCTTTGCGCATCTCCCCGGCGGCAGCGAGAGGTGCCCGCGGGGTTTCGAGGCACGCGGGTCCGGGCACCGCGGAGCTGAGTGCGGGACGGCGCTGCGGGCGGTGTTTGCGTTCCGAGGGGCGGCGGGGACACCTCGCGGTGTGGGCACGGCGGGGGGAGAGCGGAGCGCTGCGAGAGCAGGGCCAGAGCGGTGCGCGATGCGGTGGGCCCGGGGGAGGATGGCGAGGGGGAGGGGGGGGGAAGGGAGCAGTGCATGCGCGGCCGGAGCAGCGGAGACACGGCTCCGCTGGAGGGGAAGGCGGCTGCGGGGCCGCGGCGGTGCGGCGAGCAGAGGGTGCGGGGAGGGGAGAGGCCGCGGGGCGTCCTTTGTTCCGCGGGGTCCGAACAAAGGAGCGGCGGGGCCGGGCCGGGCCGGGAGGGGCGGCTGCCGGGCGCTGTCCCTGGTGCTGGCGGCGGAGCCCGGCGTCGCGGCTCGGGCCCAAGGGGAGAGGGCATCCCCCGGAGGGGCGGGCACGGAAGTAAAGAGGGGATCCGGACCGGGCAGGGCGCGGCTGCGGGAAGGGATGCGAAGCGGGTCGGCCCTGTGCGCCCTGCCCCGACGGGCTCCACGGGAGCGGCACTCAGCGCATCTCTCCCGGCAACTCCGCCTCCTGCCCGGGGTGAAATAGCCGGGGTGGAAGCGGGTCCCTCGGGGCATCCGTCCGGCCGCCAGCCGCGCTCCGGCCGCGGCCATCGCCAGGCGGCGCGCGGCACTCCGGCGGCCCCGTTGTGCGCTGCCCGCTCCCAACCGGCGAGATCAGGGGTGGTCTCGAAGACCAGATAAGGCAAACTAACCCTGTAACAATAATAAGAGCAATAACGATAGCAATGATATCCACATGGGGTTGGAATCCTTGCCTTCTCTCTTCTTGCGCTCAGCAAGGAGCAGTGATCCCAGTTGTCTTTTTGACAAAGATGAGAGCGCAGACTGCAAGGGCCACCTTCCCTGCAAGGGTATGAAGGGCACAGTCCCTGCCCTTGGCTTGGCCTCTCCCTTCCGTTCACCTTTAAATTGTCCTCGTGTGGGCCAGCTGGCAGAGCAGGCACATGAGGTGATCTACCCCCGCATCCTGCTCAGCAAATTGGGATCGAGTCTCTCTCGATGTACTGCCTGCTCCTGCCAGGCCACAGAGTGGTTCTCATTGTTTGCTCTGAGATCTCTGTATACATACAGACCTCTACATGTGCACAGATTTTCACATCTGTGTGTTTGTGCAGGTTTAGACTGTAATGTCTAAACTTCTGTGCACTTCTTGTTTGCATTTCCTTTGTAAGACCTACAGCTTCACAGGATCTCAGAGGGGATGAGCAAGGAACAGAGCAAAGTCCATCTTCACCTGAGCTGCAGACCAGATTGGCTCTTATACAGGTAGAGAATGGGGAGGGCTTTTAAACCCCATACGTGACCTGAAATGCCCAGTTAAACTGTTTGAAGGATTGCAAAGCCAAGCTGATCTCTCCCGCATTGAGGCATCGTGCCCACTATAACTCACTGATATTTTTTATCTTGCGAATAGAAGCTAAAGATCCGTTATAAATAATACAGCATTCCATGGCAAAAGATATATAAATATGTACATGAAGCTGCCACTGTCAACCTCACAGTGTATGCTTTCAAATATTTTTTATAGCTTGGAAAGAAATTGAGGTTGTGGGGTTTTTTTTGTTGTTTTTTTTTTTTTTTTTATTTATTGGAGAAGATGGAGACTTCTTATGTAAAACTTTCAAAGACATGGAACAATGTTGCCTTCTCAATCGCAGCAGCAATAATAATGGTGGTGATGATGATATAGCCCATGAAAAAATGGGTGTAATTTAAGGTCTGATCTAGCAGAAACCTGGGTAGTGCTGCTGTGCATTTCCCGCTCTGATGTCATGTTGCAGCAACAGGAATACTGAGGTTCTGGTGGCAGCTTCTGAAAGCGACCGGTATTTAATATTAACCACTTTCCTTCCTACTTTGAGGAAGGAACGAAGCCCCGCTCTCAACATCTTTTCCTCGAGTCAGCCTGATTTCCAAGACTAACCCCGTCGTGGCTTCCCACGGAGAGCGAGCGCTCCCTGCGAGCCCCCTCTGCGGTAAGAAGCGTTAAGACCCTCCTCCCTTTTAATTCGCCTCATTTTTCCTTTCTGAAACGACGCTGCCCCGGACTCATGGGAGCAAAGGGCGGCCGGGGCGCTGCGGGACACGGCGCTCCGCCGCCCGCAGTTGTGGCGCCCCCTGGCGGCTGCGGAGGGCGCATGCAGCAGCGCAGCGCAACGCGGTGCCGCGCTCCCTCCGCGGTGAAGTTGGAGCGTTTTGCAGTGCAGGGAGGGACATCTTTTCACGGCTTTGGAAATCAAAGCTATGCCTTTCGGTGCTGTAGAATATAGGCTGTGAGAAATATGAGAGGCAAACGGCTGCTGCTTGCCTAGTTAGGCTGCTGAGGTGGTCTGGGGCACCGCTGTCACCCAGGGGCCTGTGGTCTTACTGCAAGAGTCAATGTCAAGTTATTGCCCAGTTGCAGAGATAGGCTTTCTTCATAAAGTTAAAATGAAACCTTAAACTGGGCTTACAAATCAGACTGATTAAATGCCAACATTTTGTTTCATTTCACCTGTCCTCCTGTATTCAAGGCAGCGGCTATGAACCTTGTAGCTCTACAAGCTGCAGAGCCCAGGTAAGTGAGGTGGTGAGCAAAGCAAGCCCTCCGCAGAACGAGCACTCTCCTACTGCCTGCTCCAGCACAGCCTGCCCCAAGAGCAGCACCTTCTGCAGTGCCTGCACCAAGAGATGTAGAGCTGAAGCACTGTGTCCAGCACCCCGAGGCCTGGTGCACAACTACAGCGGGACAATGTATGAGCCAGCCAGCAAGGTATGGCATGAAATTCATTTCCACAATCTGCACAAACCTCTTTTCATTTCTTTTGTATTATCTAGCTCCGTTGATGCTGATGAATTACCACAATAACTAAGGAGTGAGATAATAGCAGATAGCAATTTGCACTCTAAAGTGAATTAATTTTCTTTTAATCAGGCATTGCTAAATAGCATGGTGGGAATAGAATACAGTGTTTCTTAATGTTAAGTATTTGCTTGCCTGAAGTAGTACTAAAAAATATGACTGCTCTAGAGAAGCCCTACAACCACAAAACAAGGAAAAACCAAATTTGAAATACGCTGTTATGATAAAGCATAACTGAAAGACAATTTGATTTACCTTTAACACCTGAAAATAACCAAATTAACATCATGTACTTTTCACGCTCTGGTTAGCTTATAATTCACTGTATTAAAGTAATTCTGTTCATTAGGCAGCAAAAGTACAGGTTGAGCGTTAAACAAATTTAACTTAAATAAACACTTAATACTTAGCCAAATGTAGTTAAAATCTAATCTAAGGTTGTTATATGAGTCAATAACATTTTTTACATAAGCATTCCGTACAAGAAAATACAAGATGAAACATTCTGTTTACAGCAACAAACTGTGTACTTGTAAATTGATCATAATGAATCCAGCTGGTAACGGGGCTAGCAAGCAAGACAACAGCATTTGTTTCTTAACAATCCTACCAGATAACTGTGGAGTTCTTTGAGGATATCTCTTTACAGTGCCTGGAACAGGAAATAATCTAACATAGGTCTTCCCTTCTAGGAATTTTAAAGCACACAGCAGTTATGTGCTATTTGATGACATTTTTATATGAAGGAACTGTTCAGCCTTTTCCAAACATAAAACTTCCCCCATATAACTTCCAAATCCCACTAGCCTGATCTGTTAGAGATACTGAATGTATTTTAGCCATCCAAAGAGTTATGTTTTGATTTACCACTATACATCCTGACTATGAGGCAATCAACAGAGGGAACATTCTTTCAGTGAGCATTATACAGATCACAGCAAAATGCTCCTACATTTACACTACTATCTTTCGAACCCATTTGTTGTTGTTTGTTCTTTCTTTGGATGATATACTTTCTGTCTGCAGATATTTGTGGATAAAATGAAAAGAACAGCTTTGACAGTAAACTAAAAGTACATTCTTTGATTTTTTTTTACTGTATAACCTTTCAGGTAATCTGACAGTTGGTAAAGTCCATTAAAAATCAGGGCAGAACTTCCTTTAAATTAACAAAATTGGGATACCTTTGACTCCTATTAAATATGGTAAAATAAAAAAATAAAAAATAAAAGGAGCCTGTCACTAATTAAAGCCATAATTAGTAAGATGTTGACCTATTTTAAAGATTTTTGTTGTTTTTCATGTCTGTTCTATACAGGACTATAAAGATCAATTAGACTAAATCATTTGCTTTAAAAGAGTGCCAGAAATAAAAAAGAAAAGAAAAAAAGTCTGAAGTTTCTCCCTTTTCAGAGTATCTTAGGCTCAATATTAATCAGTTAAAATGTTGGATTACCTACTTCGGTCAAATCAGTGAAAGAGGACATAGTTTACAGGTCACAAGTATTTTTGCTACTCTTAGAAAGCCCTACATTTTAATTTAACAGGGAAAAGGAAGAAAGTTTATTTTATCATCTTCAGTATAAAAGTGAAACAGTGCATGTGCCCATTCAGATAGGTCTTCTGAATTTACATCTCCACAAACTCCATTTTAGCATACTTGACTTTTTAGCAAGACCCTTAAGACAAGGAGCCAGGTTTAAGTGTGCAGGATGAAGATTTGAAGTGTAGAAAATGAATTATTTCCTCCCCTGCATGAAGCCTTGCTTCAGGCTGGCACTGCAGCATGCACTGCAGGCCCCAGCTATGCTCAGACCCCACATTTGTGCACCAAGATGAGCACATCTGTGCTCAGAGAGACCAACAGGATACAGCAAACACTTGAACTGAACATTCATACATGTAAAAAAAATTGCACAGGTCATGGGTAACAGAATTCGTATACTGCAGTCAGTTAAATATCACCTAGTTCTGTACATGTGCAAAACAGAATTAATTCTGTATTAAAAGTCAGACTGTTCAACAGTGGCAGAAATGGTCCCCAAACACTTTTCCTGATCTATGAAAAATGTCAGACTTCTCAAACATTGCGTAAAAGGGGACATAATGATCAGGAACAGTAGAAATGGAATGAGATGTCATGTGAGGACGTGGAAGATCACACTCTGGAGTTAAAGAGTCCTAACTTATAACATAATTTCATGTTATAAGTTAGGACTGCAGTGTCTGGGGGAAGTAGCAGGAAAATATTTTGGCATTTGACTTGATTGCATAGTATCTGCATGTGCTATCCACCTGAGGAAAAAAAAAAGATAAAAAAAGACCAGTGAGTTACTATTATGAGAAATTATTTTATCCTATAACCCTAGGTGCAGGCAAGACTTCACTCGGAATATTATGTACAGTCATAGTCAGGAAAAGGGTTGCCAAGACAGCACAGAGCAGAAAGAACCTCCTGTCTGTAAGGTAGTCAGAAGCTGATGCGTTAGCTCAGCAAAATGAAGTCAGAGGAGGAGGTGTGATGGCTGTTTGGAAATGTCTAAGAAGGAACATCGGATTAGTCAAATAAATAGTTGCACTTCAGTTTGGAAGCACAGATGCTGTCTTGGAAATAAATAATAAATAATAAATCTAAGCATAAAGGGAGGTAAATTCATATACACTCAAAAGACTAGTGGAGGTGGGGAACACTGACTTGCAGTGTGAGTAATTGAATTCATTTACTAATGATTATTCTGATTTTTTTTTCCTAACAAGCTGAAATTTATATATATATATAGAACATTCTATAATAAGAGGTTACTTTGAAAGTGAGAATGAGAGAAAGAGCAGATGACCAAGAGCAATAGAGCAGGAGTGTGTGTGTGAGAGAGAGAAACAAGGCAAAGAAGAGAAAGGGAAAGGAAAGGGAAAAGGGATGTTTTCAAATAAAAGGAATTGCTCACAACAAAGTATTTTAATCCATTCATTTGAAGTACTTTTGAGTTAGGTCATTTAATGAAATGTCCCCTTTCACTATTTGATTTCAGTGAATCAGCATTTTCTGTTATACCTGAAAAATTTATTAAAAACCGTAAATCTGCTACTACACAAAGAAACCTCTGTGAAGTTTTCCTTCACTCATGATACATAATTTGCATATTGCCACAAGCTTAAGTAAGTGAAAAATATGGGAAGCTTACAGGAACAGAAAATTGGACTATGTTGTGTCTTGTTTAACGTTGCTGGAAAGAAATTCTCAGTTAATATTCTCTGAACTAAGGGATCCAAAAGCTTTTCTCTTTATTATTTTTTGTGATTTTAAACAGAGACAAGGAAAATGCAAAGCCTCTTTTTTCTGTGTTAAGTTTTGTGGGCTGAGAGAAGAGCTTTGGCTATTTTTATGTTCTGCTGACTGCATAGAAGTGAAGAATTTAACTGCTGGACACTCACGGTCAAACACGCATTTGAGATCAGATTTACTGGTTTTTGTTTACGTGGACATTTGTACAGAGGCATATATAAGTTCCAAAAAATATATAAATAAATTATAAATCTAATATCAACTTTATTCATATTTATCTGTTTTCAGATAATCACCAGTTCGTATAGGCATGTTACATCATAACTGATCTTCAACAATACGTAACAATATTTATGTTAAAATATTTCTATTTTCCTCAATTTTTTGAGGCAAAGCAAATGCTGGAATAAAAGTCATCTAATGACACAAAAGTTTGGAGAAATCATAAACGCAGGAACTTGAGTGAGAACTGAATGCTCTTCATTGCTTTTACCATCTTAGTCTACAAACATGACTGTGTGTTCAGATGCAGCACATGAGCCTGCCACATATGATGACTGTTCTACAGCTCACGAATGGGTGTGAAGGAGAGAAGAAAGACTACCCAAGCCAGTCCAAATGGAAACAGCAAAAGTGCTTGGAACATAATAGGAATATAGAAGCTGGCTACGTATTCAAAAGAATGCGACTGGTCCTGAGTAGAAAGGAGGACTGAGACACTATACAAAATCAAATCAATAGAAATAATTCTCCAGCTTCAGAACTTTGCACTGCAACATGGAGAAGCACAGAAATGACGCAAAGAGCAACAGGACTGTGAAAATTGCATTAAAATATTTTGTTTTGTTGGGTTTTTTTTGTTTGTTTGTTTGTTTGCTTGCTTGCTTTTGTTTTTAATTTATAATACATTTTCTTCAATTGTGTATCACCATCCTTTTATGTTGAGCTTAAGACATTTGTGCTAGCAAGTTCATTTCCAGCAAACATTAACATTTTGTAGATAAGCTCAGAAACCCACATTTTTATATCTCCACATGCACGTTTTCATTGAATTTACTCAAGCACCTTATCCAATCAAAGAGTGAAAACAATTCCATTCAGCAAGCAAGATCCACAAACAGGTTTCAAGTAATAAAGAATGCCTTCAAAGAGCTGTTTTCTGATGAAAACTGAAACATCCACTGAGCATGATAGAGAAAGCTGTGTCTGTTCATGCACAGGTTGGATTCTGGACCACAACATATATTTCCTTAAGCCTTGTGAAGGAGGATGAAGGGAAAGGACATGGGAATAAACCTTGAGCACTGAAGCCATGATTTCAAGCCAAAGCCTCGCCTTACAGAGCCTTATGGAGGAGTTATGAAAGGCTTCTATGGATCAGGAAAACAAATCCTTCTTTCTTCCTATGAACATCAGAGAAGTGAGCAAAATGGAAAGACCTATATTGAGAAAGATCAGTAAAGAAGAACAGTAGCGGAATCCAGGCAGGAAAACGCAGAAACAACTTCCATGAAGGAATTGAAAAGATAAATCAGAACAAACACAAGAGGAAGTTGTATGATCATGTTAAATTATTCTGAAATAATCACTGTAGAATGAGCAGGAGAAATCTGGCTTTGCATTTATTAGAATTATACAGAAACATTGAGGTATTGTGTTACCAGCACACACATTAATTGACGTAACACAAATCAATATAATATGCAACAGATTTGCATGTGCTCTCCATATGAAACCTGATGTTTCCCTGTTGTGTTTGAGTTTGCATCTCTATATTTTCCTTAATTTTAGAAATTGTCCTACTGCAGCCACTGCTTTTCTGGCTGAGAGTGACGGATGGATTTTAGTCATCAGTGCTGCTCAGCTAAGGAGTCAAATTGTGATAAACAAACCCTTTGCTGCTTCATGAGATGGTGTTGAGCTTAAACACCCAAGCTGCATGCAGCATTTCTCTGCCCTTCTATTGCTAGGAGAGATGGCACATTTAGAAAGTGGTTGCAAAGGTAAGGAGTTAGTGACCATTGTACCAATGGTTCATGTTTTCTGAAGGCTCTAGAGAAATACACAACAATCCAATTAACCAACCAAACAAGCAAACAAACCCAACAGGCATCTGAAGAGATGGTTAAGTAGCTACTACTGAATTTCTTACATTTTCCCTAACAGCGAGGGAAGATTTAGCGAAATAGAGGCTCCTACATGCTCAAAAATTGTCCAAGCTCTCCCAGACAAGCAGCTTCAGAAAAATAAAACTGAAAAATACATGGCAAAACATTAAGGTGAATAATGAAGTGTGATTAAGCATTATTTTTTTAAAAAAACTTCTATATTCTAACTTTATTTTGAAGTTTTTTGAAGGCATTTGGAAAAGTTCATCACCTGTGAAAAATCATGGCTTGGTGGAAAATATTCTAATTTAACATTTCAATACGACATCACAGGGATACTCAACTACTGAAAAAAGAAAAAGCAATTTTAAGAAGTTTGTTTATACACTTTTCTTCCTTTGAATGTGATACAGCAGGACTGACTACCTTTCCTGCAAGGCTTGGAGAACCAAGTCAGTAGCCTCAATTGGCAGACAAACTGTACCTCAATTCATTGGTATCTATAATCTTCCAATGACATCTTAATGTGGAGAACTATAGGAATAGAAACTTTCATGTGAGGCCTCATTTCTGTAACAGTACTCAGTCCAGACTACCACCTACAGCACATGGGATCTGCCTACCCTGGCAGGAGTGGATAGCCATGCTTACATGTGTCACACAGCCATACAGCTGTGTCCCCCGCACCAGGATGTGGGCAGCACAAATACAGCTCATTTAAGTTCCACTTAAAGCTTCTCTGTTCCCAGAATAAGAAAACTGTGACAACCATGGTACTGGTTATTACAGAAGCTCTGACACTGGAAGTGATTAAAAAGAAAGTGGAACAAATACTTAAGCAGGCCAGTCCCTGGCAGGGCAGATGAGCAGCATTGCAAATGTTACATTTTCAGTACCTAATTCATACTATTATGTCTGTTGCTCTGTTACTTTTCTGTATAACTGTATAACAAAGTAGGGATGGTAGAGACTGTTTAATCAGGACAGTCTAACCTATGGGCAATTATCCTAAACCACATTTTCTAAATACTGTGCAGAAGAGAGATGGAGCTTAAGAGCTCTGTAGGGATCAGAGCTGCTAACCAACTTATAAGAAGGGCTCTGGGGATTGGAATGGGCCTAATGAGAAAATCTGGATATTCAGCGTGAAGAACACTTCCAATTTAGCTATAGTTATGTGTAAACTAAATTTGTATTTAATGTTTATTGCTATACAGTCCACTTTAAAATTTCTCATGGAATAGCAGTGGGAAAAATTGTGTAGTCTGGGATTTTTCCCTCTTATGTTATTAGAGTGACTGAGAGGAAGACCGGGCAAACATGGTCAAGCACAGGTGGAAGTGCAGTCATGCAACTAGACTGTCCTGCTAGCTCCCCCTTTTTCAGGTTACAACATCATCCTACATGGTTATTTAATTCCATGAGTCATGTTTAGACATCACATGTATCTATATATATATAGCGATAAACACACATACTTTTGTAACACATCTGCTAAAATAAAGAGGTCGGGATAAGCTTTATAGTACTGGAATTACAAAAGAAGAAGGAAAAGAAATCTTCCAGAATACTTCATCCTATGCTTTCTTCCATTGTTCCTTTATCAAAACATAAAGTGCTTCCAACATACTTAACTTGAGTCTGAAGACATCCTTGGTATTTACATTTATTTCTGATCCAGTTCCACTGTAACTGAACCAGTGTAGAAAATCTCTGTTCCAGAAAGCACTTAAACATACACAGAAGGACATTCTTGAAGGTAAGTGAATCCTTGAATAAGTCTTATAATTTAAAGTAATGTTAATAAACACTCCTTAATAAACAATCACATTCGATATGTATTTGTAATGTAGTGATGCTTTTATACTCTTTCACGTTTCTCAGTTTTTACTACTAAGAAAAAAAATAGGACATTGAAATACGACTTCAAATTTTTGTTAGTCAAGTTTAAAATAGCTTTGAAAACCTCATTTTCAGAAGCGCTCCACTTCAGAAAATCATGTTTGCTGTGATAAACTCATTGTATGAGGATCCAACACCAGTAATTATTTTGGAAATCTTGACCTACTCTTCTAGGCATGCAATTATATTCATTGCAACGTGCAACTCAGCCACCAGTTTGATGCAGCAGTGATTGAACTGTGAATAGTTGTTTGGACTGACCACAACTGATATGTGCAAATGGGGATGAGTGTGTGTGACTGCGTTTGTAATGTGTATACAAAGCATAAACCACATAAACTCTCAGGGAGGGAGTGGGCTCTTTTCCCAGAGACTCAGCTGGCAAGGTTATCTGAATATAAACCAAGTGTTCCTAAAGTACTCTCATCATGTCTCCTCTTCCTCTGCAAAAATGTGTGTTAAATTCAAGAACTGGGCTAATTCTGTGACTGAGGACTTCAGTGGTGGTACAGAAAAGGTAATGAAGAAATAATCTGGTGTGCAGCCAGTGCAGCACTGGAGGAGAAGCATCTCTACTGCCTGATTCAGTCTGAGCTTCACTCAATAATCCTAGAGGTTCTGCAGTATAGTGTTACAAGGCACTCTCTTCAAGACAGTGGCTGAGCAAGGACATTTCCACTTTCCCCATCAATGTTCCTAGTCATGGACTTTTGCTCTCCCACTGCTCTTTCAGCTGTGGAGCTTCAGTGTGACTGTCCTTGCAAGACTGTTGTGAAACCTGTTCTCATACAGTTCAGCAAGCAGTACCTCAACATGCTGTATTTGCACAATTGGAGGAAAAGCACGAAGAGTTAGACTGAGTTATAAGTGAACTAAGATAGACTGACTTATAAGTGAACACTCTTCGTGCTTTTCCTCCAATTGTGCAAATAAGCAACAGGAAATACTGGCAGGTGACATGGAAAAAGCCAACAATGTCACTAGGATCTATAGTAGACCT
The DNA here is from genome assembly GCF_038088225.1 of Cyrtonyx montezumae. Classification (NCBI taxonomy): domain Eukaryota; kingdom Metazoa; phylum Chordata; class Aves; order Galliformes; family Odontophoridae; genus Cyrtonyx; species Cyrtonyx montezumae. The sequence continues at coordinate 32,978,338 of NW_027072089.1, read as the reverse complement.
TGATAACTTGTCACATTTTATAATAGTCCAGGGACAATCCATAAACTCTGAATTGTTCCTCAGTAGCATAATTTGACAGATGTCCTGTAAAGCAGTCTTCTTCTGAGAAGAATTTGGAGGAAAAAGATTATCTAAATGCATGCAACATATAAATCCAATAAGATGTACTTGCCATGCAAGAAGGATTTATCCACTCTTTGGAGTTTTAACTTTATAATGCTTGTGGTGAACTTAGGTGAATCCCCTGTGTACTTAATATCTCATTTGGTATAGAGCAGAACAGAATAGAATAGTTGGAAAGGATATACAGAGATCATTGAGTCAAACTGCCAGACTGCCTCAGGGATAACCAAAAGTTAAAGCATATTAATGAGTCCTCTTGAATACTGACAGGTGCGGGGCATCAATCATCTCTCTAGGAAGTCTATTACAATGTTTGATCGCTCTCAAGGTAAATAAATGTTTCCTAGTATCCAGTCTGAGCCTTCCATGGTACAGCCCTGTGCCATTCCCATCCTACCATTGGTTCCCAGGAGCAGAGCCTGACACCTCCACATTTCCCCCTCAGAGGTCTATGGAGAGCAGTGAGGTCAGCTCTTGGTCTCCTTTTCTTCAGAGTGGACATCCTAGACTCTCTCACACAATATTACTTCCAGGCCCTGCTATCAATTTTCTTGCCCTTCTCTGGATGCTTTCAAGGACCTTAAAAACCCTTTTATATTGTGGAGAAAAGGACGGCATGCAGTATAGGTGAGAATGTACCAACACAAAGTGTAGCAGGATGATCATGTGACTGTCTGGCTACACTGTGCTTAAGGCATCCCACAAAGTGTTTTGCTCTTTATTTTCTTAATAGAGTGAAACTGGTCAGAAAGTAAGTTTTGCAAAAAGTGTACTTACATTTGAAACTCATACTTTCAAAATTCATTTAAAAGAAGAATTAACATTTCTCTTATGCTATTGGAAGGGAGGTTACATGTAAAAAAAACAAAACAACATATGCTAATGCACAAGAGAACAAAAGGCATCTCATTCCTTCCCCCTACTCCTTATTAAGCTCCCCTTCCAAAGCAAACCAGTCCAGATGTCAGACCAGCCACAGCAGAGACATCCAGGTCAGTTTTGCCTCTGCAGAATTTCCACTTTGCTCCCTCCAAGTCTTGTTATTGAAGTTTACTACAACCCAACACAACCTCTTCTCCTGCAGCAGTGAGAAAAGAAATGTGCCATTGTGTGCTATGTTGCAGCAATTTGTGTAGCCTCTTTTACTATGAGAGTTTGGCAAACCCCCATTTTTTGAGAAAGTACATTTAGTTTGTGGCACAGCTACAAAAGTAAACTGTGAAAGCAGTGCTTCTACTAACACACCAGTAAAATCCCAAGCTACTGGTTTTGAAGGCGATGTCAATCCAATATTCCTCCTACACACATGAAACCAAAAATTGCCATGAAGACTGCTATAGATTAAATTTCTCTTAAATGGGCTGTTACAGTAAATAAGCAAATTAGTTCTTAGAACCATAGAACGTAGTTCCAGTCAGAACAGTGCATAAGACTCAAATTACATCAGGCATATTTTCAAGCCTGTTATCAAAACTATCAATCATGTCCCATCTAACAAGAATCCTGCAACATTATAACGTCAGCAAATACAGATATTGCCATAAGGAATGAAGATTGCTTTAAAATTGTCTTTGCTGTGAAGCACAAAGTTTGCGCTCATGTACTCTTATGCATCTCTACTGACTTCAGCCAACCTGTGGGAAGATGTAAACAAGATAAAAGCTGTCTGGAGCTACATGAGGTAACCAGAGCCAGCCTGTGGACTATGGGTATAATCTTTCCATTTTGTCTCAGATAGACAGGAAAAAAAAACACAGAATTCTCTGTTATCTTGATGACAGAAGCCTTTGAGATGGATTGAAGATCCCCAGTTAGAATGAAAGCCGTTACTCAGCTTTAATGTGGTGCTGGCAAACCTTGCTCAGAAGGAGGCATCATAGGCAGAGCTTTAGCTGCCCCTTGTATCAACAATGTATGGATAATATCAAATGAAAACACTAAAATCTGTCTATCGACAATAATGAGAACATACGTTTATAAGCACTACAGATTTATTTTTGCCCAGGGCCTACTTGCATACTTCAGAGAACATTTTCTGAGGAGAAAACATAAGACAGACTGACTTATAAGATGGTGGTAAGATCAGTTTCATGTAAAATCCAATAAAAATTGAGCAGCAATTACAGCATTACTCTTGCTTTCCCTATATCGACCCTTTGCTTCTGTGCACGGGAACATATGCCTAAGCTTTGTTTGTGATCAGCTAATAGATTACATACAGGCTGTGATGCCTTATAGATCACCAACTCTCCACTGGCTACTGATGAGAAACATCACAGTCCCTTCAAAAGCCCTGTAATTTACCATAGCATGTGTAAACAGGATTAAAATAACACATTTTTCCTATAAGAAAGAGGAAAATGAATCATGAAACGGCCTGAGCATATAAAGTAACTGTTCATCTTAATCTCAGACACTATAAGGAGGCACTCCAAGGCCAAGTCTCTGTCCTGCCAGGTGCTATATTTGTAAGATATAGCCGATGGCCTCCTGACTACTGAACTTGGATGGACAAACAACCTACAAAAAAGAGGCGAGATGAAAAGGAGAGGGAGGGAGAAAAGAAGGATGCAAAATAGAGGGAAAAGGAGAAGAAGGAAAGGGAGAAGGAGAAGGCAGGATGCATTCTGCCACAGTTCAGCTTCTGTAGTAGTTGGGAGTAAAGTTTCAGCTGAACGAATGCAGGCAGGAACCAAATTTCCTTACACTTCAGAATGGTCACCGCACTTCACCTAGCTTGACAAGTCCCATGTTTGTTAAACTTAATGACACCTTGCATGGCTAATCCTTTCTCAGAGATGAAAGGAGCAAAGAAGCAGTAGTCAGCAGTAGAGTGGAGAGCTGGAAAGATTCTTGCTGGCCTGTGTTACCACCACACTGCAACAAGCACTATGGATGTAAGCTCCTGAGACACCTAACACTGAGGAAAGGCTGAAACAAAAAAGATTACAAATGGTGCTTCCTGTAAAAATAGGAAAATATTAAAAATGTTTGGTGTCATAACTTGCAAGATTGTTGTGAAACCCAGTCTTTTCACTGATATATAAAAAGGAACACCTTCTACTCCATTGTATAGTTTTCTTTAATTTTCATGTAAGGACAGAGAGATTCTTCCTATTTAGGCTCGGTTCCCTCTGAGGAATATCTGACTTCTGGGCATGAACCTGCTTTCAGAGGTGCTTTTATCTCTCCTGCTCTGGAGAGCTCTGGAGGAGCTCTTCCTCTGGTCAAATATGTCTCGGCATATCAAAGACTGGCAAGGTTTCCAATTTCTCTTACCCTCTTTCCCAGGGCCTCTTCCAGATCTAAAAACTGTAAGATTCAGATCTATAACAGTGAGTGCAAACATATAGGAAGAAACACTCTAGACCCCAGAGCATGGTAGATTTTCCAGAACAGCATATAAGCTGACAGTGCTGTATTTTCTCATTTTAAGACTTCCATGGTAATGTGATCTCTGCATTTACTGATAGGCCAAAAACTATTTTCTCGGTCTTGCATTTACAGCACTTCCTTTAGAGGAATTAAGTCTTTTCCTGGTTGAAACAAACCAAGCAGTATTTGATCTATATGTTTCAGATGATTAAAACACATTCACTTGTGGAACTCCTTATTTCCTGCAACAGGGAGTGAATTTTTCAGATTATGCACATAACAAAATAGACATAAATTTTGTCAGTCATATCCGTAAGCAGCATAGCAAGCAAGAAGAAGCTATTACATTTCAGTTACACAAGTGTGATAAATTACTCAGTCAACTGACATCTGGAATGAGCTATAAATTGTTGTAAAGATTCTTTTACAAAGATTTTTATATTATTAATTTGCTCTGTATGTCAAAGCATATCACATACACAGCTACCCGGAAATTAATTAACATTTTCAGAGATCACACTGAAAAAGCCCACAAAGCCATCAGGAATAATCTCAAAGATACCAGGAGGTTAAGCAGTGCTGGAACAACTTGCCTTCAGCATTTTTCCTTCAATCCATCTTTGAAAATAAAATACAGTCAACTTTTTATAAAACAAATTCTCCTTAACGTATCCTTAATTTATACCAGTAATGCTTAGAGGCTTAGATTTTATTTGTAATTTGTGTCACTGAAAACAAAATACTTAGAAAGAAAAAGTAGAGTATTTTCATTCATTTTCTAGCAACTGAAAACCACACTTAAAATAAATTGTGATTTCTGAGTTTACTGCAGTCCTTCAAAATACTTACCTAAGATATTAATGAAGGAGTTCTCTTAATAAAAATATTCCGTACTTTATCAGATCATAGAAAACAGGGTTAAATTCAACAGCCTTTTATAAAAGTGTCTTATTTTTGGCACAGATGTAATCTTGTCAAGATCTCGCTAAAATACTATCTTTCCAAAATGCTTATTGCATTTCTTTACTTAAAAACAGAATGGTATTTCACCCAAAGCCTGTACCAGTAGATACAGCAATAAATAAATACATAAATAAATCAGATACTCAAATGAATTAGAGTATGTGAAAACTGCAGGTGTCCAGGAAGCATGATTTGTTACATGGTAGCATAAGATGATGTGAAATACTTTTCTTACCCTTGATTGCAGCAGAAAGCGCAGAAAGCAGGATTGGATGTAATGCAGGACACCCAAATTTGGTAGTTCCTGCTTCCAGGATTTTGAGCTTCACAAATTACTGCAACTTATTTAGCACTGCTTCTGAAATATGCTCTATGAAGGAGGTGCTAGATGCCCACTCACCAAGCTGCTGGATGCTTCATAGCGTTTACCGCCCATATCTACGTGCCACTGAATACAATTTCTCATGAATATAGAAAGCATATGTCTTTAAATATGTAAAGGCTTATTAACTCTCCCTACCCAGCAACAAAAATTTCACTTTCAGAAATATCATATTTGAGGGTATACCAAAAATTCAGTTGGTAAGTGACATCAGCTTGCAGAATGAAGGCACTACAGTCACAAAGAACTCTGTGTTCTGAGATTGCTTTTCAAAATAAGGAGTATGTGAACTAATCTCTTAATGGCTCCCCATGGCCTTTGATTTGAACTTAAAAGAGGAGTTATAAAGACTGCAGTGGAAAAAAAAAAAAGCCCTTCAGAATTGACATAACTGAGAAAGTGCAGAAAGACCTGCCTGGATCTGCAGAAAGTCTGAGACTATGTTAAGAGTGAAACAAAAATGAAAAAAAATGTATTTATCTTACAAGCATCTTCCCTAAACTGTCAGTATTGCAAAATAAACAGTACTGTCAACATGAAGCCCAAGATGATCAACAAGATATATGCTGGGAGATTCAGGTTGGATACTAGGAAAAGTTTATTTTCTGAAAGAGTTATTGGGTGCTGGAATGGGCTGTCCAGGGAGGTGGTGGAGTCACTGTCCCTGGAGGTATTCAAGCAATGTTTAGATGTAATGCTAAGGAAAATGGTTTAGTGGGGAAATACTGGTGGTAGGCAGATGGTTTGACAAGATGATCTTTTCCAACCTTGGTGATTCTATGATTCTGTGATTCTATTCGTAAGGAAAACAGAAGCCTTTCAACACTACTGCTTTTATCCACATCACAAACTCAAGGCAAATGTGGGTACCTAAACTGCAGACATTTGCTTCCCCCCTTGGGTTTTCCTCACATGCATCTCTGCTGATGCCAGAGGCAATTTAGGCTGTGTCGAACTTAGTGCATATCACAGCCTGACAGGAGTGGATATGTAAAGTAAAATAGTTTGAGCCAAGAGCTCAGCACTCCAGCTTGGGCAGAGAAGCGCTTCGGTCTCCGGTGGGCAAACCAGCGGGACGAATCGGAGCAGCAGGAGGGGGAGCTCCGGGGCGGCCGCCGCTACCGCTCTCCCAGCCCGGTCGCGTGGTGCCATCTAGTGACCGCAGCCTGGCACCGCACGGCTCGGCTCGGCGCCGTACTCCAAGCTGGCAGAGAAAACCACGCAATCGCAGCCAGAAAGCAGGCACGATTCAAAGGGAGTCCCCAAATCAACCCTTACTTACCTCCCTGACAACGAGCATTCCTCTAGGGACAAGGTGGCAGGGAGGAAGGAAAAACAGGTCGGTGCTAGACCTTTGCCATCCCCAAAATCAACGTAGAACCAGAGCTAGCCACGCTCAGAGCAATTAGAAATTACAAACCAATATGGCCCAGGGCTGAAGCATGGAATTCTTCAAATGTCAGAGTGAGAGTAGGCAGGAGTAATTACTGAGTTTATCTGAAAGGGTACAGTGACATATTTCTACAGCTCTGGCTACACCAGGTAGTTTAAATAGAGACAAAATCTCCAAGACAAGTTCTTTCTTATGGAGGTCACGAATAATTCTATAGTATGCTGAGTGATACTGAAGCCAAAGTACAGTCAACCAGAATACTCAGAACCTATGAATAAGGCTCCTGATATTAGCCCAGAAGTAACAAGACAGGACTTTGGAGGGAAAAAGGAAGAAATGTTCATCAACTGTCCAGCTTTTTACATCTATAGGATTTTCAGGATCCAATTCAAATGTTTATTCACTTTCAAAGGAAGTTTTAAACACTAAGACAGTCACATAATGCCAGGAGCTTTGGGGTTATTAAAGTGGGAAAAATTACTCACCATCACATAATTGGAAGAGTTTGTATTGCTGGTTTTTACTGAATAGACTAGAGCAATCAAGTTAGTGTGCCCTTTTATAGGAGTTTAAAATTATCAGTCCATGACACCCCACACAGGGGGTTAATTTGTTCTGGCACAGGCATCAAAACATAGTCCTTTCAACTTGTCCTGGCATAACCATCAGAACAGTCATGTTTTCAATGAAGTTTTTAGCATTTTTCTATTTCTCTGACTGTTAGAAGGCAGCATTCATCCACTAGCATGCAAGATATTAAGATTCATTAATTACAAGAAGACAAAATTGAAAGAGTCATGGAGAATCGAGAACTCAGCAGCTGCTTCCACTTGAACCATCTATCTTTGTAGGAGTCTTTTCACTGCATGCTTGACACGGGAACAAAAGAGACTGCCATCCCTCCTCCCAGCCATTGCAAGCTGTAGATCCATTACTAGCTTACTTGGAAGGCTCAGGAGACATCTATGATGCCACTTTCAGGCAGGGCCCAGCACCTGCTAAAAGGCTGGATATTCCCAATTGAGATCCTTGGTGAAATGCCCTCCTGAGGGTTCTGTATGTTTTATTTAGTATTTTCACATCAAATGACTATACAATGACATGAAGCATGGCTCTGTCTCTTGAGGGACACATCTGCTGATATTACTGTTCAGGGCCCTTCAAGCTGTCTTGTCTTTCACACGTACCTCATCTCTCAACTGGTGATGAGAGATAACCTATTTTGGCACTTCCTTCAACTTATCTGGACAACCCTGGAGTACGCATGAGTTAACTTCCTGCAGCTCTACATCCTGACTGACGCTTTGTTGTATCAACTGGATCCTCCCCTCGAGATATGAAGACTTTGTCAAATGTTGACAGGCACTATTGTTCTACAGAGCAACCTGAGTTTTATTCTGAAAGAGTTGCTTTGTCTTGGCCAGCTTAGTTAATATGAGATTTCCAGGTAAAATTCTACTTAAAATTCTTTTTTTTTTTTTTCCTAAAGTTTTCTGAAGTTGTTTTCCCTTCTTACCTTTGAAACTGGGCAACTATCCTTGAAAGTGCAATGTCACATTGTTGTTTCTAAGACTCACTTTGTAAGGACATAAAGAGAAATGGACCAAAATCTTACATGTACTATTCACTAATGCTGCTCAAGAATGACTATTCACTTGAAAAGACTAGAGGAACAGAACACTGTGAGATAACATTTTCCAATAGAAATCAGAGAAGACTGGAGAGTTCAAGGAAATCAACTATTCAAAAATAGAAAATAGGACTGTTTGTGTGTTTCTTTTTTCTTTTTTTCTTTTTTTTTCCCCATATTTAATAGCCTGACAGACACATGCAGAAAATAAAAGCACACTTTTCATGGCACAGTTCACTTGGCCTGGTGACGATGCTTGGCCTCCACAGCAGAATTTATATAGTTTGACTGGAAATACAAAGTACAAGACATCTTTCTTGGCTGTCCACAGGAAAACAATGCTGGCCATGCAGATCACCAAGAGTGTGATATTAAAATAGCCTGCAAAGAGACCCCACCTGGCAAAGTTGGGCTATGGTCATAATCAACTGCTAAATGCCAGATATGACAGCAAGCAATGTGCCAGAAAAAAAAGATTCTGCTTGTTAAGCTGTCTTTACTAGAAGGGCACACAAAAAAGTCCACACAAGAGTAAAACTAAGTAAACAGCCTCTATTAACAATAACCTGAGAGTCAGATGAGTACAACCAAATAGCTGTGCAAAACAGCTACATATTAATATCAATTTTCCAAGACTTTGGTATTATTATTTAAAAGGGTTTCAACCTTGCCACCTGGGATTCAGAAGGATAAGTCAAGCATCTAGGCCTAAGTTTCCAGAAGTATTTTTGATTTTGGCCTAACCGCTTTTCAAATACTCCTATATGAGTGGGTCTCAAGCACCATTGGACTCAACAGAAGGAAGACGTGAGTCAAAGAACTGCCTTTGGATGTATATCACAGTAACTATCACAGATGGGTAAGTTATCCATGCCCATAGTTAACTCAGAACTAAACTATGTTGAGAAGAATTGCAGTCAATGTTTAAATACCATGAAATATACAGTCCCAACAAATAAACCCACTTAAAGCCCATTCTACCCAATGCAAGCTCAGGCAATAAGCTACAACTGAAATAAGAAATAATCTATTTATCTTCTAACAATAAACAGGAAGGACTGAATTTTTCTTCCAACCCGTACTCTGTCCCCTCAAAGACATTGCCCCACAGACATCCCACCTTCTTTTTACCTTTCTTTTATATATCTTCTTCATGTTCAGATGAAATGTCACTCTCCTATTTTAAGCCACAGTTTATGCAAGATGAACCTTTCAGTTAACCACAGAACATTTGCAAAAACAGACTTCAGGAGGATTCCAGGTTCTTGTCCTAGATGTCCCCCCACACTTATTTAATCAAGTCTGTAAAAAGAAAGTTCACAATGTGATAACTATGTTCATTTTGGTCACACCCCACCCAACCATATGCTGTTGTTTTTTAGCACACATGGAATTTTTGCACGCTAGCAATATGTTGGAGCTTTTTGGATCTTAAGTGCTGAAATTAAATTACTTCTGGTGTGAAAACTGAAACCACCTCCAGCAACACGCAAGAATTTCTGAAATTGTTGTAAATTCCACAATATTTTCAGTGTGGAATGGAGGAACTGTACCTCTTCTTTACTGTTTTCTTAAATCAGTGTTCAGTGCAGAGATACTTCAGCTAACTTGCTTAGGGCACATGCACACAGCATATTGTAGTGTGGCATGAGTGTGGTGCAGCTTTGGGAATAATAAGTCCTGTTGAAAGCAAGCAGACAAAGACAAAGCAGTAACACAGCAACATTTTGCTTGAGATTGTTTGATTAAAGCATACAAGCAGAAAACACAAAGAGCTACAAGTTGATTATTTGAATATGTGGAATTTCATACTTGTTTTGCATTAAAAAAGGTAATGCATGGTGAAAGCATTGAAAGCAAATAAAACTTTTTTTTTTGTAAATCAGCTATAGTTTAAACATATTTTTATATAATTCAGAGAAGTAGGAAATGAAACTAACAATGCAGTTCATTCCTTCAGATGGAAAGTTTTTGTTATTCAAAGTCATTAATAAGTCATTACTTATTGCAAAGGATCTGCCACAGTGAGCTTAAAGACATTAATTTCTTTTTCCTGAGAACTGCTGGAAACTTGGAACATACAACATCAGATTTAAGAAATATTTTTGTATATATATTTTGCATTCACAGATAACAAAAATAAATCTGCATTATGAAGCTGCTTCTGCTGGATCTGGAATACATTTGCTACATTGATAATGTACTTTATTTCTCCATTTAAAATTGCTAAATGCTCAGTTGTACCATATTCAGACAACTTACTATGTATAGCTCCATTCATAAATATTCAATAATCTTGTATTTTTTATTGTACTTACCCACATGCCACCACAGTGATGCACTTAACAAGTAGTCTAGGACAGAGAAAGAAACTGAAGAAGTGTTCCCAATTTCCCGAGCTAAGTCAGGAGCAGTCCTTCCTCCAGGTAATAGATACATTTCAGTAGGAGGCTGTCACAGAGCTCAGCTTCTAACAAGCAGAGAGAAAACATTGTCTCAGAAGAATGCACTTCCTCTTCTTTGATTCCACCCATCCTGAGTAGCAAAGGAACATCTGTCTTGTTCTGTCTCCCCAACACCCTTTTCTTTCTCTTCTGTCTTTGATTCTCTTCCTCACTTTGATAGATATTCCTGCCAGTAAAGATTTGGTACATTTTCCCATTCTTTACTTTCTGAAAACCAGCTGCCCCAACCCCAGTAAATAATCCCACTGGCCAAATGAAGGCATCATTGCATCCTCCTCTCCCAGAGCACTCTCCAAGTGAAGAGTTGCTTTTGTCCACCACGTTGTCTCTTTCTCAGTACACAAAGGGCATATTTATTCAATGAAATATCTATTTCTACCTCTGATGTTCTGATGGATACAGCTTCTCCTCCTTCCACCCCTTCACCATATGAGACCTGAAGAAACCTGATTTACTTTCCCAATTTCTCTTCCTTGCTCTATCTTCCCTGAGTACGTCCATTTCTCCTATTTTGTTTTAGCTTCATACCACTAAAGACTTTTGAACTCTATTAGAGCACTACTCTTGTCACAGACAACACCGTAGTCCCCATTATACTGAGTACTTCAGAAATTTACACACAGACACTCTTTCCAAGTTCAGCTGTCACAGAGATGACCCTCAGGCCTCACACCTGGAGAAGGTTTCTATCCCACTCACAAACCCTACAGACCTCCTGCCTAAAGACAGACAGATTGCAAGAAACTAGAGTCACTACTGTAACTCTATTCCCTCTGGTACTTTTATCAATTACAAATACTGTATCACTCTTTATTAAAGGGGGGTTGCCTTCTTGCCTGCCTTAACAACACACCTTGCTATGAAACAGAGTATTGAAGTATTGAAGTCACAAATGAGAACTGTCTTAGAATCATCCAAACAGCGATAATGAGAAGAAGATGAAAGTAAAGGGAATAGAAAAGCCTGAATGTAGCGCCACAGTGTTTAGCTAAGAGGTTTCAGTAACTGACATGACATAAACCTGAACCTTGGTCGCTGCTGGCATGGTACCATTGAAAGCATTAGCATAAGCAAAAACGTTTCATAAGAACCTCTAATAAGAATTCCAGACCAAATCTCCTTCTCAATTTATTTGGATTCCTTTCATCCTTTTTACCGTAACGATTTAAGCACTGAAGCATTTCTGGACTGGACAGTCTCAAAAAGCCTGTTTTAAATTCACAATACTCACACTTCAATTACAGCAGAATTAGGAAATATTTTTAGTCAAATTTCCAGTTGCAATTCAGAGTTTAAGAAGTACAGAACTATTTTCCAGTTTATAGACATATAATTAACAGCCGGGAGGGGTGGGGGGGAGGGATGTGGGGGGGGAGAAAAAAAAATCTTTTGAGAGCTTTTCTCTCAAAACACTTAAGGCTGATAAGAGAAAGTATTATTTTCACCATCTCTGAGAAAAGCAATATGTTACAGGTAAATCTTCCTTCACCTTCTGCAAATGTGATTTTTTTTTAAGAAAACAAACACTTTCCTTCCCAAAAACAAACCTTAAATCAAAGCTTCTTTGCAGCAGCTCCTTGAATAAGCCTTAAATACACACAGATGTTGTTGTTGTTTTTTTTATAACAAAGTCTCACATCAGCTTCTTTTAGTATTCCTCTATCATCATGAACCAGCAGGAATGACAATAAGTAACACCTGCTTAGGAGGGTCAGGAAAATACTGGCATCCTCTTCCACTTCCAGAAAAACCCAAGCATGGGTCTGAAGTATTTTGCAGACCCTTGAACATTATTTTATTGGATTCTAAATATAAATGTTTATTATGATTTGTAGTTCAAGCAAGCAGCATTCTGCATTGGTGTGTTACAGAGCCAAAGGAAGGTCTACTGACGATATGGCATGATATCTTTCCACCATTTGAATGTTCAGAACTACCTTTGGACAATTAGACATAAGACTATATCTCTAAATTTGCATAAAATGAGAATCACACAGATGGACAACACATGCTTCCCATAAGTCCAGTGTGAAAATTACTCTATCACTTGTCGTTGTACCCAATCTTTCCACATTTCTGGCAATTCACATCTTAAACAAACAAGAATTGTGACAAGCAAAACAGATGGTCTCTCCTCCTCCTTCCTAAAAAGTTCCAAAGGCACATTTCCCAAAATTCTTGCTTTATAATGGTGCCATTCCACTTGTCACAGCAGTTTTGAAAGAACTTTCAGTAATACACAAATAGCAGGCCTGAGTCTCTTTGACACTCAGGTCCTGCAAAACCTGCCTCTGAGTGCCAAGAAACCTCATAGGTGGTGAGCAAAAGTCCCCAGAACTTCAAGGTGAATTTAGAGAGGTGTCAGTCAAGCCATTTAAAGAGGCTTGCCATTTAAAGGCTGAGTGGAAATTCTGTTTCCTTCTCCATTTATAATCTAGATTATTAATTGGTATTTTGTGTGAGCACATTAACCAATACATGAGAGATTTATCTAGCCTAGAAATTTGCTAATGAAAGAATGTCCTGCCACAAAGTAAGTACATAAGTACATAATCTGTGGCAGATAAACATTTTCACTGGAAATATTCAAAATGGGTATATAGCTAAGAATGGCTTTGTGTACTCCTATAGCCTTAGAGCATATCAACTTTCTGATTCCTTTTTTCTCTCTGCTCCATGTGGTCTGCTCACACGTGCCAACTATGGCAACAGTTATTCATCTTTGCAGTGTTTAGAGAGATGGTACAGGCAAATGTGCCTTACAGGGGTTATGGAGAGAAGGATCACCATATGCTAGGAACTTTTGAACAAGCTGATGATGGGAAAAACAGAGCATCAAGTACAGAAAAATCTTTGAAGAACCCATAAACAAAACCCTAAGAAGAAAATTGAAAGGTAAGCAACTGCAAAAATATGGCCAAGAGTGTAAACTGGTTTGGTCTCTAAGCAACATAGCTTAGAAATGCAACCCATTATTTCATAAGAAACAAGTATTAATAAACAATACATCCATCCTAGAATCATGCCAGTAATCTCCTCAGCCCTTGCAATATCATCTCACAAGCTTCTCTCTGTCAATGCAACTGCATGTATACATGTATACACTTAGTAGAAATACAAATAGATCATACTTACAAGAAAAGCTGCCTCTGTGTTTTTTAATTGCTCCAGCTGAAGCTATTCCACTGCAAAGAAATAAATAGAGATTTAGTGAACCTGAAAGAAAGTATATGAGTAAGCAGGAGTAAAGTGCATGGTTAAGGTATCACCGAAGGAAAATTAAGTTTATGCTGCCAGAAGACAACATATGAACCTGGCTTTTTTCTTGCTGCCTATGTTTTTCCACCATTATTCTATCAGAGAAAATATGGAGTATCATTATTCCTGTCTTAAAAGAAGGCAACTGTTGCCACCTGCATTTTGAGAAGTCTGATGATTTCAGAATATATCAGGTGGCATCTGAAAATGCCTACTTAAGGAGCCCCTCAGCCAAGTTAGGGAGAGGAAAAACAACACCATGAGGAACTGAATCATACAATCATTAAGGTTGGAAAAGACCTCTAAGGTCCTCTAGCCAACCTACCACCAATATTACCCAATAAATACTGTCCCTCATTATTGTATCTACACTTTCTTTAAATACATCCAGGGACAATAACTCCACCACCTCCTTGGTCAGCCTGTTCCAATGTCTAACTGCTCCTTTTGAGAAGAAATTCTTCCTAATATCCAACCTGAACCACCCCTGATGCTACTTGACGCCATAACCTCTCGTCATATTGCTGTTACCTAAGAGAAAAGACTGACACTCACCTTGCTACAAGTTCCTTTCAGGCAGTCATAGGGAAAGATAAGGACTCCAGTGAGCCTACTCTTCTCCAGATTAAGCAACCTCAGGACATGACAATTGGGCATGACTGAGTGGCCTGTGACAGTGTGCACAGAGAAGCATGGTGAAAAGGACCCACTAGATAGCAGGTTGGCAGGTGTTTTCCTCCAGACTGAAGTTTCAGACTCGTGCCTCAAGGACTATCTTGTTTTTCCCACTTCATCTCTAAACCTTGTTTACAGGTAGTATATTGAATCTCCTACCCAGAAAACAAAGGTAGGGCTACATATTCTAGGACTAAGGGACATGAGTCAGTAGGCGTGGTGGTGATGGGTTGATAGTTGGACTAGGTGATCTTAGAGGTCTTTTCCAACCTCAACTATTCTATGATCCTATGATTCTGTATTATAGCAATGGCAAGATTTTTGTTTAAAACCACTACCATGGTTAAATCCCTCACTCTTACACTGAAAGCCTGTGCCCTTCCTATTTAAGACTTGGAAGTGCACGTTTCTCAGTAGAAGTTTTACGTGTAAATTCAGATGCTTGTAAATATGAAAAGGAAATGAGAGAAATGCACACTCCATGCACCTGTTGTATAACAACAGTGTGCTTGTGAAAATCTTCTTGTATCTGTAGACCACTTAACTCACTAAAGTTAGCTCTATAATTGAGTGGATGGCACCTAAGGCTGATTTGCTGGCTAAAACAGAGAATACAGAGCCTCTTGCTAATGTTCAGGATCTGCTACTCTTACTCACACTGAATATCATATCACTTCTAGAATTGTATCTTTAGTTCTTGTTGGCTAGGTCAAGTCATCATTAAATTAGGCTGAGCAGTTATTTATGCCAAAAATACTCCTACTGGTAATACTGGACTATTTCTGGAATAAATTACTATTCATGTTTATCTCTGCTATTGTTTCTATCCACTATATAACGCAGAACACAGCAGAAGTAAGGGTAACATCATATTAAAATGCATGAAAAAGACAAGAAGTCTTCTCTGAAACATTTATAAACTTAAGGACTTCTATCTAAACATAACTGCTGAATGTCTCAATCTATTGAGGGTAAATATGTAGCCATACTTCTAGCCAGAGGACTGGATTTCATGCTTCCTGTAGGTCCCATCCCACCTCTATGATTCTGTGTCTGTAATACTGGTAAATCAGGGTATAAATGTTTTTTATTTTTCACACTGTCACATCAATGGTAGTGCCTGAAGCTTGTCATTTGAAAAATAATATAGTCATGGTAACATAGTATTTTGTGGAGGGTACAATCTAAAGACTGAAATCTTCTATTTGATCATACATTCAGTACATGTGATCACTAGTTTCCCCATTCCACACTGGCTGTGTGTTTTGATGCTTGCATGAAGAGATCAGTTGTGAAGCCAAAAGCTTATTCACTTTCTATACCCAGAGAGTTTATCAGATTTTCTTCTTTGCTGTTAAGAGCTGCATCTACACTACAGAGCCAGGACAAACTTTTTCTCTGTTTCAGTCACATTCAAAACTAAATGATGTATCTCTGTAGTGCCTACATCTAGAGAATGGATATCTTCTAAGTATGACAGTTAATCTTAATACGAACAATACTGTTTGTTTTTTCTTTTTTTTTTTTCTCCTTTTTTTTTCTAATGAGAAGTATCTCACTAGTTTAAAAACCAAAACATAGAACTCATTTTGCTTGACATAAATGGGCCAAGGCTGTGAAGTGTGGAAAAAAGATTTGTTAATAAGAAGTACATATAATTTGTCATCTCAGTGTTTCCTTCCAGGAACATGGATCTCTCTGTTATCATCAGCTACAGAAGGACTCCAAGCATCATCAGAAGAGGTATGCACAACCTTTGCCTCTCAACACTTATGAGTTGGAAACTGGAAGGCAAAAAGCAAGGAGATACCTGGAAACATCTGCATTGTTTGCCATGTTAACTTCTGGTGATGAAAAATACTGGTGCAAGAACATCCTCACCAGCCAACTTCAAAGGACCTGTGTCCTTTCTGATACACCTGCAGGAATCTGCCTGGCTTGAGGGATTGGAGAGCATTGTGTAAGGAAGAAATGACATAGGCCAACTTTAAAACTAATCGCCACCGTCTGGTAATTTATTTGGCTTGCAGCCACCCTCAGCAGCCATTCAGAACTGCCAGGTGGCTCTATCTTTCCAGCAGGATGATTTGGCAGAGATTTTGAAATGAAGCAATTCTAAGTGAGAATCATCTGCCCTTTCCAAACAGAACTATCTCAAACATTTGATTACATTTCAACCAATAATACATATTTTTCCATTCAAATTAACTGACAGCATTTTTTGCCCTATCCTGTCTGGCCGATTGTGCTTCATAATGACTTTGCAGTATTTTTGCACATTACCTTTGTTCAGGCATGGCCTGTATTACAGGAATTGGCAGAATATATTGTAAATGGAAGTTAAATTTTGATAATCTTGCTAAATAGGAACTTTGTGTTGATAAAAACTTGTGAGCTATAAGCTTCCTGCCAAATGGTGTCTCATCTCTCTAGAACTTACTAAAAGAGAGAAATGATTCTGGTTGCTAGATGCAAGCAGAGGTTGTTGAAGATATTTAATTTTTGTTATAAAATATTTTATAGTGAAATGAGAACCTGAATTAATTTTATAAATTTTCAGATCTCGAAGATTCTCAATCTTGAAACTGTTCTAATTTTTATGAGTTTCATTGCTAACTCATTTTATTCCTGAGTTGGTATTAGAAAAGGGACAATTTTTTATCTGAGAACTTGATCTTGTTTGCACCACAAAGAATTAGAGTTAAAAAAAAAAAAAAGTCATCTACCTTCTTGCATCACAGTTCAGTGATTCCACCATGCATGAAGTGGAGGAAGTCACCCAACTTGCTTAGAGAACATATATGCTATCCTTCTTGTCTTTTTATGTGTGGACAGTTCACAGCTATAAGGCCTGTGACAAGACAGAGGGCACTACAAGGCAAGTTTGCTGCCTTCTATCCCTACACCTCCAGTTGTCTTTCTCAGTAACATCAGATGAGCCCCTCAACTTCAGTTTGTCACTTATCTATGAAAGACAGAAGACCATGCCAAGTGGACTCACCGCAGGCTGAACTTTACTACCCATAATTCTTGCCATTACAAGGAGTACTTTAGCCATCCGTAGAACAAAGTATAAAGTTTTGTCTTTTGCTACAAGACGAAGACTATAATTAGATAAACATCATCATCATGACTTTCACAATAACTATAAGACTGAAATAAACATCTTCACACTTATTTTAAGACCAGTAGGGAGTTCTCTAAGCTTGTAATCTTCCACAACAGTTTGTAAAGCTTTTTTTCTACTGATTTCTTCTTCAAACCCACTCATCTGTAGTTTAGATGCAGTAGTTTTCAACCTTTTTCACTTAAGCTTATTAATGAGAGATGCTAACTTCTGTCAAAGCTCTGGGCAATAAAGCTGCATACTTAAGCTCTCCTTTGAGATGCCACAGAAATAGTCCATGGAGACCAGTAGAATCCTGATTAAATTGTTTAGAGTTTATTATATTCACTGCTTCAACTATTTGCATCTCCATCTCCAAAGAGTTCTCACTGCTCACATAGACTCAGGCAACCCTACAGAGAGCAGCAGAACTTCAATCCACATGTGATGTTTAAGGGATGGGGGAGCCAAGGAAAACTTATTCCACTACTAGTGTAAGTGTGCCACCATCTGGACAGCAGTCTCAATCACCTTTTCCAGACCACCAAAATCCCGAGTTTTGAGCTCAGTGTTCCAGTGGGGTTCAAAATGTTGTGTGCCAGAACCAAAAGCCATCTGCATCCCTGTAATGCTGAATCCTGATTAGCCCAACCAGAAGCAAACTGAAAGCTTCTTATTATTAGCTCTATAACCCACTGCTGTAAATAGACCTGATCATAAGCCATCAAGCGTGGCAATTCAATGTTAGACATTGAATTTGACATGCAAAAATCTACATCATTTGCCTTTGGACCATTGCTCTCCTTTCCATTCTACCCACTGCAACAAGCACATGAACTGCAGCACCACGCATGTTAGAGGATGGATTAGCAGTTTTTGGATCTTTTCATGCACTGACCGGGAAGTCTCCTTTACAGAGAGTGCTAAGGCAAAATAAAAACTGTCTTTGAGAGCAGGAGAGCATTGGCCCTCCCAGTGAGGGTCAGACCGTATGGATAGCTCTTCCCTTCAAGGAGATGGATGCAGTCCAGCAAAATATCTCTCTGTTCTTTCCTGCTGGCTTAAGGCAGTACAATTTATAAACTCACTAGATTTCCTTCAAATTTCATTATTTGTCACAGCGTACCAAGGTCAGCTCAGACTATTCCTTCTTGAGTCAAATCTCTAGGTTTTGTTGTTAAATCCTCCTAATGGCATGTTACTCATACTTCTTAGAAGTAGAATCCCACTGTGAGCAATTTTTTAAGCGAGCAGATTTGCTATGGACTAAAATTTTATAAAAGTGCTACATAAACCAAGTTAAAATTGTAAGCCTATATTTCTAAAATAGGCCCATCTACTGTACGATGGATGGAGAAAATGTGAAGGAAAGAGAGAACCCTACTGAAGAGATCTTTGTCCATAACATTTGCCCTCACTGGACAGTAAATTGACCAACAGCCTATTCTTAGGAAGGCAGAAAGAGACTTACCACAATTGGGCTGTGCGGTTAAAATTTGTCTCAAAAGAAATTCAAACTTACAGAAGACCAAGCATTCCATACTTCACAAGGAAATGAAAGCTAATTGTCCAAGTTTCATCCAACTGCTCTGTGAATAGGAATTGTGAGATTAAATACTCCATTGTGTAACACAAAGTACATACTGTGACATGACCACGGTATCACATTGTAGTCTCATGAAGTGTTTAAAATAGATGATATGAAAAGTTGCATTGAACTTTTCCATGTACCTACTCTCTAAGGGAGGGTTTGAACTCTGCCGCACCCCGACCTTTCATTGAGTGTGAAGTTATTTATTACTACTTGGAATTTTCCGTGATGATGATGTCACCTCACAGCAACTAATCCATACACATTATGAATGTCTCATCAGCATATCCTGAAGATGGGGCATGGACATCTCATAGAAGGGAGGCAAAGACACAGGTTATTAGGTTCCAGTTTAGTTGACTGTTCTTCAGGTGGTTTTCTAAGCATAATGTAGTAGAAAAAAAAAAAAGAAATTTCATACATTGCCTCAGTCAACTTCTCATGATGTTGAGTTCTCCAACTTAGCAACAATAGTACTATAACATTTTGTCTACACATTTTTTTCTGAGTAGTTGCAGTAGCTAGAGAAGGGAAAAGAAACTAGAATAAGATAGTGAAATTACTGCTTGTATAAATTGTATCTGTACCAGGAAAGCTTGAAAAGCTCCCAGCTAACCTCTCCAGCACAGATTACAGGCCCTTAGCACGTTTTAGGGACAACCAAACAATATAGAGTTTCCTCATCTCATCATCCCAGAATAATACCTAGATATAGTTCAGGGTCATGTCTGTTCTCAGCTTTTGAGGAAGGATCCTCTAACAGCTGTACCACAAGCAGGATTTAAGCCTCTTATCAATAAAATGCAACTCTTGTTCTTAACTGATGAGCTAATCTATGTGATGCTACAGTGTATCACATTACAGGTAGCATAAATTGTAACACAAAGCTTTCCTAAATCAAGCTCCAGTATCTCTCAGTGATGGTATTTAACTTAATAAATAGTATATTTTCCAGGTTAAACATGGGCCAAGAAGAGCTGTAACTACTTTGCCTTTTTATCATTATCCTGCAGGAAAAAATGAAGAAGCTGAAAAAAACCTCTGTGTCAAAAGATTATTCAGTGTCTGACACTTAGCGGCCAAAATCGAGTATTGCAGTTACTGTCAAACTACAGGAATCAGTACCTCCTCAAAAATAACCCAATTCACGAGTAGCCACACTCAGAACATCAAAAGAAATATTAAATGAGACACAATCTAACATCTTGTAGTTTATAAAGATGTATTTTTAAACTACAGGATCAACAGAGTGAGAATAAAACCAGGGTTTCAATTACAGATAACAGAACCTGAGGAGAAGTCACAAAATCCAAACACTGTAATTTAGGCATTTCCAAATTGAAGAAGCAATTTGTCTAACTATATATTACTGACAAGATATTCTTTTTTTTTTCTTTTCTTTTTCTCCCACATTTTTTGTGCCTTGAAAAAAGCTAGTCACACTATTGGCATACTTCAAAAAACTCTGTGGTGGTTTACGACAACTACTTGAGGAAATTTAAGGAAAAAATATCAAAATGTCAAGTTAATTCTGCCAAAATATTGTCTACATATAATCACTGAAGAAGTTTATTTCAAAATAAGCCATGAATTAAAAATAAATGGATGAAAAATTGAACTAAGAATTAGTAACAAATGTCATGAAGATGGTCGCTGCAAGAGAAATCCAAATGTCACAGTACATTATCATAATGTATCCTGTAATACCTATTATTACATGAAGCAGTGAAAATAATATTTAAAAGAAATGTCACACAAATAAAGATCCCTCTAAAGGTCTCTTATAGTGTCAGAGTTTAGGTTTTGTTTTACATCCATAGACCTGATATTCTAGACAGATTGGTGTGAAGCACAGCCACAGGTGACAGGGATGAGAATGCCCTCTTCTGAGAACATTAGCTATAAAATGTGGTGCGACTGAACCACTCTAGACCTAGTGAGTAACCTTGGCTGACATGGTCAGCATCAGAAACACAGTTTTAATCCCACAGGTTCAGTGAACTTTATAAACTCATCCAAGAAAAGAGCAATACAAAATAAGAGATAGTCCATAGCCTCTAATGTCACATCTAGTGTGGTAGGTATAAATCATCCAAGAAAACTAGAATTAATATAGTAACTGAATGCAAGAGATTTACATAAAGTCCCACAAGTGCTACAAACTCATATTGCATAGCAAGGAGCAGTTTGGCCAGAAGTATAGAGCACTGTCCAGGAAAGACATTCCACTGAGGCCACAGGAGATATCAAACAGGAACTCAAAGTCAAGGATACCTAATAAGCTTGGTCCTTTGTTCTTTAGGCTTATGAACTAGGATATTCTGAATTGCTTTTAGATGTCTTGGTTTTGCATCCAAGGCACACACATCAGAAATAATCCTGTGTATCTGTTCAAAAATCACGTTTCTTTGAACTGCAGGAGGTTCTCTAGCTCAGAAATCAAGCTGATCATGTATGGCTTTTTTGGCAAAAACAAATATGCTACCTTGAAGCCAAAACATTTTTCAAACTACTCATTATACATGTTTCCTGAAAAGGGGAGATGGTACAACCTGGCTGTTAGCGAACATAAGATACTCATTTGTTCATAGAACAGGGAGAAGCTCCATGTTCACAGGGCCTGATCATTCCAGGGCGGTGTAACCACTCCAGGATCTGTGGGGAGAGGAATACAGCAAGGCACAAAGAAGCCCAGGATGTTTCTGGAATGCCTTGATGGCAAATTCCTGAAACAGCTGATCAAGGATACAACATGGAGACGTGTTCTTATCAAACGATAGAATCATCGACTATCCAGAGTTGGGAGGGACCCACGAGGATCCTGAACTCCAGCTCCTGGATCCACACAGAACCAGTAAAAATTCAAATCCTATGTGACAGTTTTAGCAAAATGCTTCTTGATTTCCAGCAGCTTGGGGCCATGCCTGCTGCCTTGGGCTGCCCGTACCATGGCCCTCTGGTGCAGAACCTGACCCTAACCTCCAGTTGCCCCTCCCTGTCACAGATCCATGCCAATCCCTCAGACTCTGTCACTGCCACCAGAGAGCAGAGCTCAGCGTTGCCCCTCCACTCCCTGGAGCAGACGACCATGAGGCCTCCCCTCAGCTCTGGGCTGAGCAAACCATGGGACTACAGCTGCTCCTCATATACCTTGCTCTCCAGATTTTTCATCTTCTCTGTAGTCCTCCTTTGGAAACTAACAGCTTGTGCTCTGCTGCATCTCATACTTCAAAGCAAGAAAGAACACATTAGTGATGTGAAGGTTCAGAGCAGCCTTGCCTGGAGAAACTATGTTATGGTAGAGCTCAGGATCTTGAGAAGAGAGGGAAAAGTAGCAGGATCCCTGTACCTGCACTTGAAAACCCTCAGTAAGTTTACCCTCAGTAAGTTTGCAGATGACACAAAGCTGGGAGGATGTGTCAAACTGCCTGAGGGTAGGGAGGCCCTTCAGAGGGATTTGGATAGGCTGAACAGCTGGGCTGAGCAAAATGGGATGAGGTTCAATAAGACCAAGTGCCGGGTCCTGCACTTTGGCCACAATAACCCCATGCAATGCTATAGGCTTGGGGCAGAATGGCTTGAAGAATGTAGAGAGGAAAAGGACCTGGGGGTGTTGGTTGATGCTCGGCTCAACATGAGCCGGCAGTGTGCCCAGGTGGCCAAGAAGGCCAACAGCATCCTGGCCTGTATTAGAAATAGTGTAGCCAGCAGGAGCAGGGAGGTGATCATCCCCCTGTACTCAGCTCTGGTACGGCCGCACCTCGAGTACTGTGTTCAGTTTTGGGCCCCTCACTACAAGAAGGACATTGAGGCCCTGGAGCGTGTTCAGAGAAGGGCAACAAAACTGGTGAGGGGCCTGGAGCACAAGTCTTATGAGGAGCGGCTGAGGGAGCTGGGATTGTTTAGTCTGGAGAAGAGGAGGCTCAGAGGAGACCTTATTGCACTCTACCACTTCCTGAAGGGGGGTTGTGGTGAGGAGGGGGTAGGCCTCTTCTCCCTGATAAGTAATGACAGGACGAGAGGGAATGGCCACAAGTTGCGCCAGGGAAGATTTAGATTAGACCTGAGGAAGCATTTCTTTTCTGAAAGAGTGGTCAGGCACTGGAATGGCCTGCCTAGGGAGGTGGTTGAGGCACCGTCCCTAGCACTGTTCAAGAAGCGTTTAGATGAGGTGCTAAAGGACTTAATTTAGTAGTTGGGTAGAGATAGTGATAGGAGGATGGTTGGACTAGATGATCTTATAGGTCCTTTCCAACCTTATGAACTTATGAACTTATGAACTTATGAAAAGACTCAGACCTTCAGAAATCACAGGCCCCTGAGGCTGGTGATAACTGCAGGGCTCAGGTTAGGAAATATTTAAACAAATTAAACATATAAAGCACAGAGCCTGACTGAGCGCACCTACGAGTGCTGAGGGAGCTGGCTGGTGTCACTGTGAGGCCACTCCCAATTATCTTTGAAAGGCCAAATTGATCAGGAGGATTCCTGAGGTCTGGATGAGAGCAGCTGTCACTTCTGCCTTTCCTGCAAGAAGAAGGATTTGATCAACTACAGGTCAGTCAGCCTCACTACATTCCTAGGAATGTGATGGAGAAACTAATCCTGGAAGACATTTCCAAGAGAAGAATCAGAGTCAGGGGTTGCATGAAAAAGTACTATAAAGAATCTTCATCTTCATCTTTTAAAGCATTTCTGTAGAAAGATTAGGAGAAATAACTCCTAACTTGCTCACTTAAGGTGTGTCAGAAAATCCGTGAATAATGACAACCCTACTACTTTGTCCCACAACTCAGTACTGCTCAAAGAATGAGAATGGCATATTTCTGATGGACAGTAATATTTAGTGTTACACCTTATTAGGCCTGACATAAGACCCTTGGCAGCCAAAAAAAATAATTTCTTAACATTCAAACTAAATATCTCTGTCTATTTTTGGTTTTTACTAGTACGACACCATTAAACAGAGCAGTCTTCTGGTGAAAGTTATTCTGACATTTCTGATAAATGACCTGCAATTTTGGTAGGTGCTGTATGTCCTCAAACCGATTGTAAAACTGTTGTACCATTCTACAGTGTGCTGTAGGTAAGAAAAAGAGGTAACAAAAACACTTAGCAGGAAAGTTTTACAAATATTACAGAGAATTTTCAAAAGCCTTCTGAGGACAACTTAGTCATTAGTTTTTACATGTGAAGTCAGGTTTCTATCTTTAGAAATCTACCTATTCGGGTGCTATAATAGTATTTTGAAAGAAGCCTTGAGCTCTACTCTTAAAAAGCAACAGAAAAAATGAGTGATGGAAAAAGATAACTTAAAATGTCACTAGATAGAAACAGTTAATACTGTTCTGAGTAAGTATTTTTTATATAGCAGAGGCATTCATGAAAATTGTCTGCTTGTGTCAGAACAAGTCAGGAGCCAATGCCTCAGTGTTCTTGAGCAAGAAGTGCAACCAAGCTAAGGGCAAACAAACTAAATTGAATTGTAAAAAGCCTTGTTTAAAAGCCTTGCTTTCAGTGAAAACTATCTTGCCAACTTTTATCTCATATCCATTAGAGGGCAAAATTCTGATATTAAGTATTCTTTTTGCACATGATATAGCATCATTCAGTCTCAGGCTTGTTAGTCCAAAGGAGTTTAGTCTAGAAGATGAAATTTCATATTTTGAGGCAAAAATAAAGTACTTAATTATTTGAATAGCTGTCTTTCTGTGCTTTTTATTAGTCACATTAATGACTACAGAAAAGTGAGACAATGAAAGATAAAAATAGTTTCCAGGATGTCCTGTTCCCACATACTTCTATGCTAAAATCAAGCATATATACATGCTCTAATACATACATATAAATGTATTAAATTCCAAGTATCTAACAGTATGAAACCAACCTTCTTCTGCAATAGGGGTGAAAATGCACCCTGCAAATCAGGATACAGCCTCTTGAGTACTGTTTGAAAATAATGTGACTGTAGCTACATCGAGACATTTAGTTACCTGCTACCACGTCAAGAAAATCAAGGCTGCTAAAGTCTTCCATGGTATCATGGGAATATGTTTGGCGGATGCTATTTCACCAGTAGCTTTTTGGCTTGAACTGACATTTCTCACAATTCATACCCGTCAGTGTCAGAAACTATATCAGGTTTTACAGCAAAGTTTCTACATCAGCCTTAGAGGGTGTCAGTCAGCTTGCGCTCTCCGCAGCCAGACGGGCTCGTCGGGCAGCAGGACTCCCAGCTGTGCTAAAAGCAGTCTGCACAAACACTCATGCTAGACACCTAACCATCCTGACAGCAGATATGCTCAGAAGAGGGAACACTTTTCCCCACACAGCTGATGCTTTTCCTCCCTGTAACTGTAATAGCATTTCACTGGAAGTAGGAGTTAGTGTTACTATAGTAGAGTGTTTTAGCTTGTGTTTGTTGAAAGGTGTTTGATAGTAAGTGCAGGGCTGAACGAATGTGTCATCTGCCAGACTCTGTATACAGTGGGTAGAAGAGAGAGAAGCTGAGCAACCAAGCTGTTTTCAAAATGTACCCTCCGATGATTACAGGGGTTGATTGGCTGCATCCCCTTGTATCTCATCTCAATACCTTGTTTAGAATCTATCTTTGGAAGAAAGACTCTGAAGACAGGAGACATAATGGTAAAATTAAGATCTCAAACAATTTTTCAGTCTGGGTCCTACAAACAAAAGAGCATTGTTTTATATTACAGAAGGGATATCATTTAAAAATGCTCATGACAGGAAGAATTTCAATCAATTTCAATTCTATTTTCTAATCTTTTTTCAAGGACCAATTTGTTGTATCTCCACTTAGTATCAGATGATTCATCTTCTTATTATCTTTTCTAGATGTATAATCAGCCACTACAATCTGATAAAAATCTACATCCAAAAAGAGCAAGGTGTTTTGAGCTTCTGTCTTTATATGGGTATACATAGGAAAATGACCATTCCAAGATTTCATAGTCAGACTTCAGTACTTGTTGCACTAAGCCTCAATGACTCAATGAAAAATTACCTACAAGGCTCAGATTTATTTGCATGTATTGAAAAAAAACGAACTCCAATCTGACCTTTGAAAGGAACAAAATCTCAGCTCCATCACCTGCAAGACTCACATTTGACCACTTGTGTATATGAAGATGCTTAAATGAGATCCCAAAACAAAGATGTTGTTCAAACACCGCTCCAGATAAAAACTTGCTTTAACTTCTCTGCTTGCAGTTTTCAGCGAACTGAGTCCTGTAGCATTCTACTTACCCAAACACTAAAAGCACATACATCCATCAGACCTTTCCTGGAATAAAGTATATATGGCTTCTACCAGAGGAAGAAAAAAAACAACTTCTGTCCATAATTGCAAGTAGAACCAACAGCAAATAAATTAACAATAAGGAGCAGTTAACATGAAGAAACAGCAAGATTAATATGCTTAGAAGCTATCAATCTAGTCTTCGTGTTACAGGAAACAAATTTTCAACTATTTCCATGGAAAAAAATAATTGATCTGTGAGGCAGAACAGTTGGGAAAGAGAAACATTCTACTATGACTTTTGAGAACTTGAGGGCAAATGTGTCATTTTTGGCCCTTCATCTCCTTTGGGAATAAAGAAGGAGAAAAAATGTAACAAAGAAGACAGAAGATGTGCAACTATAATCAATCCAAGTCTGCTGAGAAGTAGATCTACTCATACTGCACTGAAACACAAATTTAAACACAGCTTTCACGAGTTAGACTTGAATTAAGGGATATTCACATTACAGACTACAGCTGTTAGAATTACCAGCACAGACTTCAAGTAGTTTATTGTGCAAATTTGCCATTCTCCCTCATGTTTGAGCTGGTGGTTATGACCTCTTATGTTTGAAGGAACCAGTGGAAATTCACAGAGTGCAGGAGCTTGAGGACATTGAGGATGCTCTACAGAAATAAGGATGTATATATATTATGGCTGGAAAAGGAAAATCTGTGATTTTTTTTGCCTCTTGTTTTTGTGATTCTTGCATAAGGAGAACAAGATTTTCATGCAGGAGGGTTAAAATGATCTCTTCCATATTTATCTGTGCTATTTGTAGCACACTTATCTCTTTCTTTTTCCTATAATGCTGCAGATTTACAAGGTCAACAAAAGTAACGAGTGACCTGAATTGACCTTTAAATCCCAGGAAACTTGATCAGCTTGTATCTACTGAAATAACTGTATTACTGCAATAGCTTTTGATAATAAACTCTGACAAAAGTCTCATCTTTGTTGAATAGCTCCTCTAATAATCTCAATACAGAACAAGATGTTTACTTTAATGCTGATTTTCTAGAAACACCTCAAGACTTCATTGTTTGAATTACTGCATAAATATGTAGCTTAGAAATAGTCACTGGTGACCATTATTCATGGATGTAGAGGTCTTAAATGATTCAGACTCTGATTTACTCACATCCTCAATAATTATTGCTACAAAAGGGAACACATTTTAAAGAACAGGATGTGAAATTAATGTTCTAAAGAATCCATGAAACAAAATCTCTGCAGATTTTTTCTCAAGTTCGCTATGTATTGTTACTGACTTCTAATGGCTCAATCAGAAGCCTTTGTTTTAAACAGGCATGAAACATGAGTAAAATAAAAACAAAAGACAATGGTTAGGCAACCGGTAACTTGTAGAATTATTTTCTACCACTTTAGACACTGATACTGTGCTTTTGCTTTCATGAGAATATACAGTGTTAAAGTCATTGGATTATGATGTAGAAACATGAGCAACTCGGTCAACATCCATGAGTCTTCACTTAGCTCTGAGCCAAAGCTATTGGGATGATTACTGTAAAATTCTCTAGGAGATCCATTTGAAAATCAGAAGTAGGTTTTTTCTTACCATTCTTGTCTTTAACGAGTCAAATAAATGAATTCTAAAATAAATGAAAGCTCATCACATGGAATTTAGACAGGTGCAGTCCTGAGATTTAGATTAGGAAACAGACAAATATTTCTATCCTCAGACATGTAAAATATGTTTTAGAAAGACTAGCTGAAGAATTCTTTTGAATTCATAGATATTCGGATAAATGTTATGTGATCCAGTCCCATTTCAGAACTACTGACATTGCTAATTGACTGTATGCTGTGACATTACATTTTGTTTCCCATTTGGTTTTTAGTCATGCCATCAAGTGCTTTCAATACTAGGTGATGCAAACCAATTGCGCTACAAAACAAAATTTAAGTGATTTATTTCTGTGACGTATCTGATGAGTATTCCTGAATAATAAATACAATTGTGCAGAGAAAAACTATTCAAGGACAATGAAAGGGAAAGCATTTGGGCAAATGCTATCAGGCAACAAATATTTCATGGAATCATGAAATTATAGAATTGTTTAAGTTGGAAGGGACCCTTAAAGGTCATCTAGACCAACTTCCATGCAATGAACAGAGACACCTACAGCTAGATCAGACTGCTCAGAGCACTGTCCAGCCTGACCTTGAATGTCTCCAGAGACAGCATCCAGCATTTCTCTGGGCAAGGTGTTTCAGTGCCTCACCACGCTTACAGTAAAAACTTCTTTATATGTAATTGGAAACTCTTAGAGATTAGAATCGCTTTTAGTTTGAAATAATTTTTCCTTGTCCTGTCACAACAGACTCTGCTAAAGAGTCAGTACCCTTTTTTCTTATAGCCCCTCTTCAGATGCTGAAAGGTTGCTCTCAGATCTCCCTGCAGTCTTCTCCAGGCTGAACAGCCCCAGTTCTCTCAGCCTGTCTTCATAGAGGAGATATGTCATCCCTCAGAACACTTTTGTGGCCCTGCTCTGGATGCGCTTTAACAAATCCATGTCTCTTCTGTACTGAGTACACCACATCTGGACTCAGTACTCCAGATGAGGTTTCACCAGCACAGAGTAGATGTGCAAGATTACCTTTCTTGACCTGCAGATCATGCTTCTTTTGATGCATCCCGTGGCATAGATTTCTTCCTGGGCAGTGAGGACACTTTGCTGGCTCATGTCCATTTTGTCATCCACCAGTACCCTCAAGCCCTTTTCAGCAGGGTTGCGTTCAATAAATTTATTCAGTCTTAATTTTGGTATTAATTTAAAACTTTGCATGCTCAACAATCTGATGAAATTTTCTCAACCTATTTGAGGTGTGTCCATGTATAGTGGAGTGATACCATAACTAACGTTTGTAACATAACTATGAGGTATTAATCCAACTAATGAAATAACTACCTATCTTGTTGTGTTTGTTGTTGTTTTGCATATTCACTCCATTAGACTTGTAAAATAGTATGAGCAGTAGGCTTGACAGACAACCTCCAGGGTCTCTTTAGAAACTATACAGTACCTTCAAGACTATTTCCAGAGAATTCATGAGGTTTATAATGGAGTAAATCTTGCATTTAGGTAAGATATTTGCATAGAAATATTTTATGTTCTCTAGATTTAATAACATTCAACTTGATTTGCAAGGGCCATATCATCATAGATAAGGCTAAAAGAAGAAGGTGCACGTAGTCTTCCTTGTCTGAGTCCATCTAGTCCATTATAACCACTTCACTATGAAACTGGTATCTATAATAATTCAGTAATGAAAGCTCTGTTAGTACCATAGGACACTGAATGGTCAATTAAGGAGAAAGTTGATTTCACATATAGGTTTTCCATTTAGTTTCACACATTTGGTGGCATACAATGCCAATTATGAAAAGCACAGGGCAATACAAGATTAATTTATCCACTAAAAATCATTCCCTATGAGCTATCCTCTCACCACTCAAGAGCTGCATCACTGAGGGAACATATTTCTGAGGACTGAAAAAGCTGTGTTGTTCTATTTTGTTTAAATTGGAGATACAGTCAAAACCAAATGGAAGAATATATACAGCTTGGTAAACAGTAAGGTAAGAGAGCAAAAACATGTAATGGAGGATAAAATGTTTGCAGTGGTTCAGGGGAGAAAATTGTAAGAGAAAATAAGTGATAATAGAGGCCCAGACAAAAAAGCGTTGAGGAATGTTTAAGCCATAGATGTAGAGAAGACTACTAAATTAGACAAAAACAAACAGACAAAAAAACCCTTGTATACAGGTATATATCTATAATTCAATTCAATTTAAAAAAAATCTTAAAAAGCCTTGATTTCAATCCTTTTTTTCTTTTAGGTTTCCTAGAACAGGCATATCACTGCACCAATGGATCCTTCCAGACTGCGTCTGCGTGTTTTAACATTGTGTTCAGATGCAGGCAGATGTCATCTGTCATCCTGCTATCTATCAAGGCAGACAACACACAGGAAGATGTGATAAACTACAAAACTACACAGTGAATATTATTGCTCAACTTCAGTTCCCCATCAAAAACATAAGCTTTCTTCTGTTACAGCTCCCTCGTACTGATCCAAGGAATCTTTGTTTTCTATGAAACACAAGAATGCGTTGAACTGAAAGCTATTTTGAATAGATTTTCTGCCTCTAAACTTCTTGGTCTCATCCTATCTTGAAGAATAAAATATAAGCAGTCTGCAGCCACTCTTCCAGGGAGTAGAGAAAGGATAAACAGAGAACATGGGAGGCATCTCTGAAAATCATGTCAACTCGCTGATGGATGTTTTTAAATTCAATTCAATTCATTGTTTAGGAAAACTGCCTCTTTTTTCTTGTCTGCATGTAACTACTGCCTTTACACATGCATCTATTCTAAACAAAATTTCACTGGATCAATGTCCATGAAGTTTAGCAGACATTTAACAAGAAGTTAAACATTCTGCATTTCTGGGTATAATACGAGTACATCCTGAAAAGATGTGTTGGCAAAGTTTCATTAACCAGAATTACATCATTTCAGACCTGAACACTCTCTAAAGCTTGATGGTTATGCTCCATTCACTAGCCCAGATATCATCTTTTATTCTGTTTTTCAGTGGTAGTCAAATGAAAATCACAAATCTAAACAGCTACTAGGGAAAACATGGAATTTGCTTACAACAGCATAACCAAATTCTTCTTCGTGTAGAGTCAGAAATTTCCACTTAGAAAATGTGGGCTTAGAAAAATGTGAAGGCTTCAGCTGTGAAAAATCTTCAGCCTAAAACACTGATCATTAAGTGAGTTAGATTCTGTCTTTTTTTTTAGAGATTGAAGGATCCTGAACTTGTACTACTTGCTCAATTAATGTTAACAAGAGTCATTTTATTTAGTTTGTTTGAAACCAGTCTTACCAAGATGAAATGTGCCACAAGGTGACACAAAAGGAAGCAGGGGATAAGAATTAAAATTAAATTGATCAGTTAGTGAACTGATACAAGCTCTCATATGAGAAGTACATTTCAAGTGACACCTACCTATCAATCATCATAAGTTCTGTTGTCACTGAATAAACACATTCCCTCTCATCAGGAAAATACCAGCAGCTTCTCCCACTTCTTGCATCTCTCTCACACCCATTGTGAGAGAGCTGAGGGTTTCTTTGCTCTTCTCACCACAGCTTGGGCCACTCTCCACACAAGCAGGTCATCCCACCACTCTAAATGGGTGCCAAACTTCAGCTGTCAAGTTTCCCTCCACCTCTTTCTTCAGCTGACGCTATTTCAGCTATGATTCAACCTTCAGCAGATGAAGTGAGATTCGCCTGGAACCTACCTCACAATTTGTACTATCTGTTGTTTTCTTTTTGAAAAAAATGAACAGAATTTGAGGCAAAGTTTTGGGAAGCGAGCTGTGCAGCAGGACAGCTGATGCTACCACATTACACTCCTTGTGACAGTTTGTGCCTCACTCAGCCTGCGATTGTCTTCTTCCACAAAGCTACACCTACCAATTACTTTTGGTGTCTGCTGCAGAGCTGTCAGCCCCTGATCAGCTGTCAGGAGGCTGAATTTCACTCCTTCTGTGCCTCATCACAAAGCTCCTGGCTGACAGGCTTCCTGCAGTGTGTGCATCTGACTGCCATGGCACGCTGCCAGCTGAATTCACCCCCCACCAAGACCACGCTTCAGGTGTTTGAGGTGTGCTCCCTGCCAGGGAATGGGGAAACATGGATTACAATGAGGGCCACCAGCACAGAGAAGAAGGGAGCAGCACAAGCCATGAGAGAGGCCTTGCTTCCATTTCTGGACCCCTCAGTATGTTCTCCTCCCTTCCTCCCATGGTAATCCTTCAGTGGTGTAAGCCTATCTGCTGCCTCAGCTCATTTATCAGGTGTACTTCTCGTAAACTTCTCTTATATTCAACTTGAACCTCGCCTAGAGCAACTTAAGACCTTGTCCTATTGCTAGTTACCTAGGAGAAGAGACTAAACCCCACCTCACTAAAACCTCAGGGAGTTATAGGGTGTCTCCTCTTCTCCAGAGGAAACAATTCTGATTCTTTCAGCCACTCCTCCTAACACCTGCGCTCCAGACTCCTCACCAGCTTAGTTGCCCTTCTCTGGGCATAGTCCAGGGCCTCATTATCTTTCTTGTCCTGAGGGGCCCAAAAGCAAACATAGCATTCAAGGTGATGCCTCACCAGTGCCAAATACACGGGGATGATCACCTACCTCCCTGCTCTGAATCCCTGCACCTTTTAACTACTCTGTAGTTAAAAAGACTTCATCTGTGAAAGACTTCTTTCACATCTAGTCTTCAGGATAAAGTCAATCTGCATGTATTTTAAAAAAAAAAAAAAGCACATTATTGGCTTCCCAAGCAGAAGACAGACCCAAATGACCCTGCTGAGGCTTGCTACAGGTATGAATGAAGCAACTTCACTAAACTGTTTGCTAGCTCAGAAAATGAGTGCTGCCGTCTATTTTTCAAAAGTAGGTTTCATTTGGTAGCTAACCAGGCAAAAATCAAGATATTAAAAAAAAAGCACCATATACTAGAATACAATGATGTGGTCAGCTTCTCTTTCTCTGTTTATATCCACTATAATCTGAATCAAGATAGAAATCAAAACACTATTTTTCCTTTTCTTTTATATGTAGGTGTATTTAACACATGCATGTACAGTTCCATACACTCCAATTTATTTAAAGATAGTAAAATACTAGATTTCCCCAATTTTTCCTTTAAGAATTTACAAAATATGTAACAGAAGGAGAGGAAATTTTCTATGCCACAGCTGAATTAAAAGAAGTAGGCATGTCCCACTCCAAACCATAACCCTTCTTCTTTTTTCTACACTAAACTTTGAATTGTTTTCTGATAGCAGCTCATATGTTCTAAGAAAAAACACAATTGTGTTTTTGAAATGCAATTTTGAAACAATTATTTTTGTAGATCTTCAAAATCACAGAGGGAGTCTCATTTTCAGCATTTACATACAGTTGCTCATGATTTTCTTCAGGAAAGAATGACAGCAGCAATAAAAATCATACTGTTAAATGTTTACATTGTCTGAATATTTTTTGTCTTTTTCAACTGGAAGAAGCAAGACTAATATTGTCAAAAACATTGAAGACAGAAAAATGCATTCCCTTAGTTACTTTTTCTAGTATATTCAAGCGGGTATGTGAATTAGCCTTCACTCTTCCTTAAACAAAATTCCTCCTTTCAATATAACAGTAGAAACATTAGAAGTGTTGATGGAGGGAAAGGAATCTAATTAATTACTCATTTAAATTAAAAAAGATCGTTTTATTTTGCATCAGAAACCTAAAGCACAGTATTGATGGAGACAGTTCACATGTAGAACAAGAATGGGACAAGAAAAAAGGCCCAGACTTTCCAGCTGCAAGACACTAATTCTTGCTTAAACAGATAGAAAGCAGAGAAGCCACAGCAATGTCCTGACAGGACCATAAAGGGAAGGATCTAAAGATGTTGTTAAATCCACACTCAACCTACTGGTGTAGGGCTGTCTAATTAAAGTGAAAAACCTTACAGGAAGCAACTTCAATGGAAAGCATTCGGGGCTCATCAGAACCAACCCCGGAGGTCAGAAGAAAACATCCAACCCTTTTGCAGCAGATTTGAACTGACATGAATTAGAGCTTCCCTGGTTGAGACAGAATTGATTTTTAATCCATGCCAGTTTCTCAGCTCTTACTAATCTCAATACATGACTTTTGTAGGGCTCTATGAGGGATGCAGCTTGTTACCCCTGCGATAGAAATGAGGAACAAAGGTGTGGGGCAGCATGATCTTGAGTCAGCAATGGATTTATAACCATTGTGCAGCTGTGGTAAGATGGGAGCAGATCAAACTTCAAATGCAGCTTATTATCCACAGTGGTAAAATGAATTAGACATTACCTGCTACTTTAAAGGGAAGGATAAGGGTTTGTTGAACCCACTACTCGTAGCTCTGAAAAGGAGAGAAAGCCATGAAACAGAAGTGTACTAACTCAACAGAGGTAAAATCCAAATTACACATATACTATATATACAGCATTATATGTGATGTATTGATACATTATATGCAATGTACCATACCTTTAAGATAAAAGATTAAACATATTTGTCAGTGAGATAGGTGAACCAGCACCCTGACCTGCAATGGCAGTGGGACTGTAGCGTGACACTAAGAGGTGGGCCAAGCCTGAAGAACACAAAACAAGAGCAAGTAACTTGTGTCTCGGTGGCAACATGCAAGATCTGACAAGTCTGGAAATGAATCAGCATAATTCATCACCTATCAGTATGCTACTAGGTACTTCATTGCTTATTAAATGGAGTAAAAAGAGGAAGGAGCATCATAGGAGCGACGGTTCATCCTAGCTGAAGGAGTGACTTGTATTTAGAAACTACCATAAGTTCTTTTTCCTCAATTTCAGAGGAAGTTAAGTCTGCAGAGTGCTCTGGCTACTCGAAGGCATTAAACTCTGTTTTTATTAAAAGCCAACAAACTTTGTTGTAGGTCAGCATAGAAACAAATGAACACAATTCCAGACTGGACAAAAACTGAACTCAAAAACCTCATGGTGCCTCTCCTGCCCTCTAAAAATGGTTTCTTAGATCCAGAGATGTACTCAACTTCCCTCCCAGAACAGAAAGAGCAGGTTTCTGCCCATCAGCTTCTAGAGGTGATGACTTATTCTTCCCACCCAGGGAAATAAGAAAGGTGAACACCTTTTAAAAACCTCTTATCTGTTCTTCTCAAGTGGTTTGATTTATTCTGCTTGGCTTGACTTCTCTGCAATAAACAACAAAGGAAAAGAATTTTACAAAGTGACTTGGGTAGAGAGTTCATATTCTTCCCTGTCTTCAACCTGCCAAGGACCTTTGTTAATTATCATTTTGTCTAGAGTTTCAAGTCAGATTGAAACTATAGGTCATCACTCTTACCCCTCACTCTTTTCCTTCCTTGTGCTACCTTCTTCCCAAGCCCTGGCCTCTAGTGAGTAAGTGCAGAAGTTTTCAGTGGAGAACAGAAGGAATGAGGCTCCAACTTGTGTTGCTATCCAGAAAAAAAAAGAAAAAAACACTGTGAAAGAAGATAATTTAGAAACTCAACTAGCTATACTGCAAACACATAATAGGGTTGTCTGCCTAATATACATACAAAAAGGTAATCTATAGCATATGCCAGAATTTCCTGATCTCCTCTGTCTGGTTCCACAATATTACTCCTACTTATAGACTGCAGAATGAGAGTAGTCCAGAGCAATTGTTCAGTCTGATATTCTAAGAGTGATTTTAGCATTCCCCTACATTAATTTTTGATCCAAGTCCAAGAGTCTATTTATCTAGTCCATTAGTTTCCAACCTTTTACAATTTGCATACCCTTAAACTTTCTAATATTCTTGAATATACTGTAGAAACATTTCAGGCCCACTGATAATGAACTTGTCCTTCCTGATAGCCTTTCTTAGACCCTTTCAGAGTAGCCCCTGGACCTCCAAAGCACAAAAAATACACATACACCTTTCAAAAAGCATTCTCCATTATAATGTAAACAAAACCAGACTGCTATTTAAATAAATTAAATAGGCATTTTAAATTAATTAAGGAGTCACCCACTATACTGATTAATAAATTACCCTCGCAAATAAATCTCACTATTTCTCACCCAAGTTTTCTCTCATTTCAGACAGCATTCACTGTTCCTGTTAGCTGCCTAGGCTGAAAAGCCCTCTATTAACCAGTCTCCTCTCCTGATGTGGACTCTCAGAGACAGATTGTGCTGCCCTTTTGCCCCCTTTGATAAGTCAAATGAATTGAGCTTCCCTCAGCCACGCTATAGGATATGTTTCCCCACCCATTAATCATTCTCCATTATAATGTAAACAAAACCAGAAGATGTTAACTACATTCTTTGTACTTCTCTGTTAATACTTATGCTACTGCCTGGTTTAAAAGACATTTTTATCAAACTAAGTTATAGATCATTAAGCTGAAAAAAAGTTTGCCCGTTACTGCTGTTTTACCATCTTGCCCCATCTTGTCTCATTAGCAGGAGCTGATTGAGCATGAAGGTGTTCCCTGGCTGTCAGTAGATAAAGTAGGTGCTCTTGGCTTTCATCTGTTCTGAATTCTCCTTGTCTCATTATCTTCACAAGGTCAGATTCTTTGACACCGGGACTGCTTGCTTAGCACTCCATTCTGGTAATTACTTGCCTGGCAACCTTAACCATAAGTAGATTGCATGTATATGGCAGCAATGAAAGTATCAGCATACAGGCCAACTGCTATATATCCATATAATACAAATACCATTAGAAATGTGTTCATTCTACTGATGTAATTGTTATGCTTCCATATTATCACACTGCTGCAAGCATGATGTACATATTAAAATGCATGGCTTATATTGCAGCACTGAAACTAGAGTTGCAATTCAGTTTATTATTAGGGCCTTTTTTCAGCAGAATTTTTAAAGGACTCATTCAAGAAAGGCTGAACAGCATTACTTCTTTGAGCTTTTATCCTGTGCTAAAAAGACGTACTCAGCTCTTTAAATTATAAAGTTGGTAGAGAGTTTGGGAAAACCTGGAAGGTGATACCCATTGCTGATACAAAAACTGTCCTCAAATCAGTGCACAGTCTTCTGCAAAGCAAATGCTTTCCCTTTGATCTGTTTATTGTGAGGAAAAAAATAGCAGTGTGAGCATAGAGTTCCCCTTCTTCTCAATTTTACATTCACAAAATTACTTCCTCTACAGCAAATCTTACCTACACAGTTTGTCAGCAATAGTCAGATTGTATTTGATTTATTTACATCTGCCAAATTGTAACAATAACGTATTTTATGTATATTGAAAGAAAAATCATGAAAATGATTAAAAAATGTGAATGGCTTACTTTTTTGTTTAGGCATTGAGCCAAAATACCTTCATAACACTACATTTCATAGCAGATTTAAACATTTTTTCCTGCTAATGCAGAGCATCCTCAGATCACCTCATTCTTCTTAATGTGTCAGCAATATTCAGATTTATGACAAAGCTTTCAAATCACCTATTCAAAGTGATCTCAAAGGTGGTTGAGTATCTAAATAAAAATCTGTCCATGAGGCACAGGGGAAAGGTATCACATTAAACTTAAATTGTGACATTTATTAAAGGTGGTCACTTTCGTTCATATTTTACAGATGGAAAAACTTACACCCTGAGAAATTAGATGAATTGGCACCAATCACACAGCAAGTTAGAAGTAAACTTAGATCTGTTAGATCTGTTGTTAACCTAATCATTCTATCTCATTTTGCTCAGGGACATGATTTAGCAGAGGGCTATTAGAGTTAGGGTAGTATGGCTAGGTCATAGTTGGACTCAATCTTTGAGGTCTCTTCCATCCTGAGCAATTCTATGATTTCATTCTGAACAATCCCACGGTTACAGACACAGGTTCCATTATGAACCCTACCTTTCCTACCAGAAAGCCCCTGCTTCACTTTCGATTCTCTTTGCAGCCCTGCCCCCCAGGCTGAACTTGTCCTACTATTCTCTTCCCTGCTCACCACCTAGATAGAAAATCCATATTCGGCTTTAAGTGACAGACATTCTTCCCCCAAAAACAGTGCCTTCTTTTCATGTTATATACATGTAGAGATTAGATAACAATATACTTGATAATATGTACTGTATCATTAACAGATGTATAGTTAACAGTATAAGCAGTTCAAACAGCATAATAGTCAGGATATATAACTAGAAATATTATTGCAAAGGAAAGAAATAAACAGAAAGAGATTGAAAGCTCACCTGTGTTCCAGACTCACAGTGGAAACTTCAAAGGAGCTAACTCCAGAAAAAGAGCCTTCCCCATCATGGTCAGCCCTTAAATGGGGTTTAAGAGAGGTGGAGCCAGACTCCACCCCCTTTGGGTCACACAGATGAATTGCCTTCACCTGTGCTCCTGTGGCTGACTCAGTGCTTGCCTCAGGTGATCAATCAATCAGTGGTTCAGGCCATGATTCAATAGTTCCCACACGTGTGTATATATATGTATATATATATGTGCGTGTATACATTTTTGTTTTATTTATTTATTTATTTATTTATTGCCATGTAACCTTTCAGCTTTTAATATCCAAATGTGAAGGTTACATTTCACAAGACAGAGGGGTTTCGCTATTATCATCTTCATTTAACGTTAAAAGATGAAAACTGCTCTATAACAATGTTCAGCAAACAAGTGAATTTTGTTGAGGGAAAGCAGTCTGCCTTTCATTTTACAAGGAATAGCAGCTCATGGTGTTCACTGATAAGTTTCACTGAGTGCAGTAATAACCCACTGGTCATTTGAAGATAGCCAAAGAGCCAGAGTACCACTGTGGTGTCCTGTGTGTTAGCTCAGCTTCTCACAGTATATAGCTTACAGAAACTGATAAACAATGAAAAGAAAGCTATGTATATTTCTGTGTTTGTCTCAGCTTTAAAGGCAACTGTTGTGGTGCAGCAGATAGGGTGCAACACCTGCAAGCATGTGAGTCACCTTCTTCCCTCTTCTCTCACGTGGATCCTGGGGACAGTGTTTCCATCTAAGCTCCTTCTCCTTTGGAGACAAACTAGTTTCAGGTTTTCCTCTTTCCTTAGTCCTTCACCACTGAACAACTTTTTAGTCCTGAACTCACTCAGAAAGGATTTTCTTTCTCTTGTTCACAGCAGATCATTATTTACATTCTCCTGCTTTGAAAACCTGGTGCTCTGGATGCATTTTTTTTTTTTCATCTCTTGGGATGCAAAGTCAGTTAGTTACTGTTTGATTTACATAGTCTGTAATAAGATGTTTACCATCCACCTAGAAAACAGCTAGGTCTGAATGTGAAGTCTCTTGTTCTGAAATGCATTGCTTATGCTGATATGACAGCTGGGACTGACGCACCTCGTGTTTCACTGAGATTAGGAGGAATTTAAGCTCCCTTGAAGAACCCTAAGAATTGAGAGAAGGAAACAGGAAGTAGACAAAACATGATAAGAAAGCAACTAGTGACTCGTTTTGGGAAGAGGAATTTTTTCAAGTTGAAAAAAGAGAAAATTGTGGTGGCAGGCAAAGGAGGATTTACATTAAATGAAGACAGAAAATGGAAAAGAAAAAGAAGTTCAGCATCTTTGATGCTGATATCAAGATGGAATCTTGAATTTTCAGATTGAGTTTACAAATCTTCCTTTTGAGCATAGGAAACAATATCCTAGAAATCTCCCATGGAATGGAGACCAAGCCTGCATCTCTGTGAGAACAGCTATGGCAGACAAGCTCAAGCAGGATGTTTTACCACTTTTCCAAGATCCCTTTTTTCCACAGAACATTGTGCGGGATGGGGCCTATTTTTCTCCAGAATTACAATTTCTGCAGCAGGTACTGCTCTTCACTCCCTTTGGGAAGTTCATAGTGTCATTTCAAACAGATGCAGCTTATAGATTGACAGATGATCAACACATCCAAAAAACAGTTATAGTTTATTAGCATCATCAACACAGCTTTCTACTCAAGTCTTTACCCAGTTTTAGGAAAGACAGCAGCCAAGCCAATGCTCTAATTCAGCTTTCATTCCCAGGGCAGGCCTAAAAAAGATAGTCACCCACCATCAAATGATGTAATATAAGCAACTGAGTGCATTGATCTCAAGAATCTACAGAGGGGGTTAAGATACATTAGAGCACTGGGTATTCATCAGTGATATGAAGTTCAACAACAGAAAATATCAGGTGCTACACTTGGAAAGGAGTAATGCTGGACATAGGCACAGGCTGGGAGACAAGTGACTGGAAAGAAACTCGACAGAAAGGTACCTGGGGTGCTGGTGACAGCAGCTCACCATGAGCCAGCAGTGTGCTCTGTGGGGCAAACTGCATTTTGGGGTTCATTAAACACAGCATAGCCAGCTATTCAAAAGAGGTAATTCTTCTCCTGCTTAACACTGGTGTGTCTTCACATTCAACATGGTGGGCAGTTCTAGGTATCCTAAAAGGGATGTTAAGATTATTGGCAACTGTGCTGGCAAAAGCACTAGAAGGCAAGTGACTGAGGAGAGGCTGAGAATATTGGGTTGCCCAGTCATGAGAAGAGGAAGTTGAGAGACAACCTCATTGCTCTCTGCAGCTCCCTGAGAAGGGAAGCAGAGAGGGAGTTGTCAAACTTGCTCCTTGGTAACCTTCAATAGAACACTAGGGAAGGGTGTAAAACTGTGTCAGCAGAGGTTCTGACTGGACTGCTGACACCACTGAATGCATTTTGTTTCACAGAGTTGAGATTTTCCAGTGAAATCTTGTTCTATCTGGAAATATGCAACCAATTCTGATAGGGAACTGCATAAGTTCTGTGCTTGATTTCTTTGGAAGTTTGTCACAATAAAAACAAAGTGATATAAAGAGAGAGATTATATAAAGAGAGAGATTGCGTTACTCCTACCTGTAGTGGTTGAAACTTAGCTATTGTGACAAATGACCATGTTAGCCTTATGCACCACCAAAGTCCCACTTAGGACATTTTGTCAGGCATAAGTGATGTGTGAGTACTCCGTTGACAGCATGCACAAAGGTCAGTTCAACCCACATAACACTGATAAAGTGTGGCCCTTTATCCCTAAGTTTAACCTAGAACTGCAGATCCAGCTGCCTCAGCAGATTCCTGAGCTGCTGCCTCTGCAGCACGTTAAGAGTTTTCCACCAGTATTAAAACCATTGACCCAGCCCAGCTTGTTTTATTTCCTCATTTACCCAGGGAGAAAGACTGATATTTTTTTTATTTTTCATGAAGGACAATGTATGACAAGTCTTAGTGTGTCTTCTTCAAGGTAAACAGGCAGTAATTCTTAAGGTCAAACAAGTACAGATTCTCAGGAATGAGTAATTAATAGGAATATACAAAATGTCAGAACTCAAGTTTGTAGAATTTGCTAAAATACAGACAAATTGGAATCTGACAAAAATGAATTGTGTTTAATAACCCTTAAAGATGTGATTCCTGAAGCATACTGCAGTACCCAAGTCTCCTCTTGTCCAACTTCTTTCATCTTCATTTGTACCAGACAAAGACTAGTGAAAATAATGTTTAAACTTTAAGTAATAAAATCAGTTATAAAAGCACTTACTTTATAACACATTAAATGCTTTTTCTCACTATTGCTTTTTTTAACCTTCCTGACTATTTTTAGTGACTGCAGTTTCCAACTTCATAGAAATGCTTCTCCCAAAGCAGCTCAGTGCACCAGGGAGGGGTGCTGGGCAGACACAGAAAGCAGCATTGTCTTTTACCCTCTGAGCTGCAAGGTCATGCCAAACCTCGTGACTCCAGATGGAGCAACACTGAGTCCTGGCTATCAAGACAGAGAAATGAAATAATATACAGGCTTTGGCTAATTCAGTCAGGTGGATTATAACCGATGTGGAACAAAGGCAGAATGGGGTCACGTGTTGGTAGACCTTGTGGGGAAATCACAAGACCTTGAGGGGTGAATCGCAGAACAGTATGTAATTCTTCATTTATGCCTCTTATGTAAGTCTTTAAACCTGTGATGCCTTTCTAATATTGGCATAAGTTCAACTTTATCATCAGTCCATACAGCTGAACAATTTTTAATTTATGTCAGTGTCAGGTCAGTTTCACTGAAAGCACAGAATCAAATCATCTAGGAATAATGAAAATAAAAAGGTGAATATTGAGTTGCTATTTATTCCACACTGGCCTACTGGATACTTCACAGATTAAGCCTCCAATTTAGAGTTCTAAAACCAGAAGATCCCATGGAATTGCACAGTTGCTAGCAGTGAGCAGTGAACGTGGATATGTCCAAAGTGAAACAGAAAAGTGATAGGCAGAACTGCTCAGAAGAGGAATCATACATGGGAATTTCTCTGCTTTCAGGAGGAGAAAAATTCTCACAACACAAGGCTGCCAGGTGCTGCAATAAAATTGTTGAGCTTTGATTTACCCATCAATGTATAGAACTTACCCTGGCATCTGAACAGCTCTGTTGCTCATACTGCATTCAATGAGAAGACATTTCTCTGTGAACATCACTTAGCACACACATGGGAAAAATTTGCAATACAAATTAGTATTAACAAGAAGTATTAATAATTGCCTGACATAATGCAGAATCATTGTGAATACATAAATACGCAGAACATTCAGAATACTTGAATCTAAGGTTTTTCTCAGCACATTACACCATTAATTGACTAGTTGGACTAATTCTACAGAATGTATCCGAATTATTCAAGTGGTATTAAGTCTCACAGACAACTCAAGCAGCACTCTGGGCACCAAAATCTCCTCTTGATACGAATAAACATAGTTGGTCAGCCAGCTAGCCAGTCAATCATATGTACAACCTATTTATGTATATACAGACAGGGGAAGCCTTAGACCTTGAAATGTAAAACTGGAGGCCCCCAGGCAGAAGTGAAATCTTTGAAGACCAAACAAGGGATGGAGATGCTGGTACTTGCTCTTCAATGCCACAATCCAGCAGTGCAGTCTAATTACCCACGAGAAAGGTAGCTCTGGAATGATTTATTTCTGTTCAGAGTTCAGGTAAAATTTGAAAAGCACAAAGTAGATGTGAGTGGCAAGCTAAGTGGGCAGACTGTCAACATCTGAGGGGAGATCATGCTTA
Source organism: Cyrtonyx montezumae (assembly GCF_038088225.1). Lineage (NCBI taxonomy): Eukaryota > Metazoa > Chordata > Aves > Galliformes > Odontophoridae > Cyrtonyx > Cyrtonyx montezumae. The sequence continues at coordinate 32,935,389 of NW_027072089.1, read as the reverse complement.
AAAGGTTCAGTGCTTCTCAGTCAGGTTCTCTCAGGCTGTGCCTGTTCTAACAAATAAAATCAGTCAGGGCAAAGGCTCAAGCCCATGACCACTCACAGAGGTCAGAATGGTCCCTGGCACTATTTTGGTCTGTGACAAGCAGCAGCATCCCAGGCTGCCTGGGCATGGCTCAGAGCACATTGCGTGTCAGGCTGCAGGCCCAGCCAGTGTGTTGGATATTGCACTCTTTTTTCCAAGGGGGAGGAGAGCTTTAGCATGTGGAGGTGAATGTATTGAGCTGCTTGGCTGCACAGCCAGAAACTTGGCCTGGACTATTCTTCAACAGCATATTGACATGGTATGGCTTAACCAGGTTGTAGGTATGTTTTTTTCCACATCCTTCTCTTTGCTTTTGCACTTCAGATTTGCATGAACTCTCATGCTTTGCAGTTGTTGCACTTGCACTGACAAGTCAGCTGTACCCCTCAGAGACCTCTCCATACATAATTTGGAGCCTCAGCACAATCTTTATCCCCAGTTTGCAACAGTTACTCATTAGCTCCCCAGAGAAAGGTGAGACCTTAAAAACATATTCTAAACCTATCAGATTATACATTTCTGAAGCAATACATTCTTTCATCTTTTTAAAGAACAGTTTCAGAGTTTCTACACTTCTGACACAAAACAAGGAATACAGGACCTCCTCTCTCTGTCATTCAAAAATTGTGTTTCAAACTGAAAAATATTTGTATTTGACATCAAAAAGTCAGACTTTGCATCATAGTTTACATGACTTTATTTTTTTTTTACTCAACTCAGACAATCTTCTTCTATGTTGTGCACTTGGTTAATTATCTGAGCATCCAGATAAAGAATAAAGGAAACAAACATACTGGAACAGCACAACTGTTTCCATGCTGATTCCACTCAGTGTTCTTTGATGCAGTTACGCTACTCAGAGTTCTCACAAGGCAGATAAATTTCAGATTTCAGATATAGATACACATTTTGTTTCCAGAAGGGTACACAATATAAGCAAACATTATAAGAAACACTGAGTGACAAAAAGTCTCAAGAAAAAAAAGATGTATTCCTCTATTTCATACATCCAACTATTTCTGAGTCTGGATACTGTTACTTTTATAAATATCCAATCCTATTTAGATTCCTATTCTCCACAGCATCCTATGACAAGGAATTCCACCATCTGTTAGCATTCATTACTACTGAGCATTTCACCTCTCAGATCCACAGAACGGACCCTGATTTCTAGATCCATCTTTACCTTTCTAAATTGACTGTTAGCACATTTATCACAGAAACTGTCAAAACCAAGGTTAGAGGCAGTCACATTATCACCCTAAAGACAGTCGTGTTTTATGTGCACTGTCTCAAACTATGTGAGCTTTTAAAGAATGCTTAGCAATGCAGAACGTGGGATGAGCCTGGGATTTGAACCTTGCTCCGCCTGAGCCATGGGCTAACAATCTCTTTAGGGATTAGCCAATTTCCAGACCACATCACTGTCAGTCACGCCTAGGGGATATTAGCATTTCCAAAGCAGAGGTTGCCCTGGTCTCCCGGGAGGAAACTCAGGACTCCTGCCTCGTGGAGTTAGAGATAAGGAAGTCATAAGAGAGGAGAAAGTGAGAAGATTTGAATCTGTATGGGACCCCATGGAAGCCCCAGGGAAGGGTTAGCATCTGAAGGCAGGTGTACTTTCCCAGGTCAGGGCTTTCCTTTCTGTGCTACCTGGTGGCAGAGCAATGCATAATGCCACAGCGCTGAGGAAAGCATCCCCAGCCTGAATGCTGAATCAAGAGATGGAGAGATCTTTTTTAAATGGCCCTACAGAATAAATAAAATCTGTTTTGTGACTTCTTGTCTGTGACTTAATAATGCTCTGTTACATTATCATATTTCACTTTTTTCAAACCTTTTGCACTCACCTGATTTTAGGCATAGCCAGCAAAGCACCAAAGCCTAGCAATCCTACAGGAGCAGTAATCCCTTAAAATGAGCCAAAATCCCAAGTAGAGTTTATTTAGTTTAACTGATTATTGCAACAGGACACACTTCTGCTCAGTTGTATAAAGTCCCCTGAAAGCTGGAAATGCCTGGGTCTTTATGGAACAATTGTCTTCTGATCACCAGCAGCAGTATGGAAAGCTTCCAGCCAGAAGCAGAAACTAGTGAGGAGGAAACAAGTTATAAGAATGGGCACAGATGTGAGAGCTCACTCCCCAAGTTCAGCAGGCCGATGAATTAAAGGTAGTCAGCAATTTCCTGACTGGTGTCATCTTGAACATCTGCCGACCACAAATAGCTGCATCCTATCTTTCTCTACCTTAAAATAAACAAGCTGCTGCTCCTGACTTGTACAGAAATTGGTCATCAAAAAGGGTGTAGCCATCAGCTTGATGAGTCTGAAATGAATTTTTAAGAATTAATAATCTGTGTGTTGGGAAGATACTTGTCAGTAGCAGCTTTTAAATGCTTTGACATTTGCTTTTCATATTGAAGTCACTCCTTCACCACTGATATACTAAAGCAGAAGGAACGGCATCACCTGTAGTGGCACAGAAGCATTGTGTTTCTGGAAGCTAGTGAACTGCCTTTTAGGCACTATCAGAACTAAATTATCAGTAAGTAGGAAAGCATCTGAATCATGCAGACAGTTTCACAGTTGCTGGAAGGCATTATATTACTGCCACTTGCCTTTGTAGTGATGTCAGCCCCATGTGTAAAGAGGGTAGCAAGAGATCTGTTCTCTGGCTCAAAGCACACAGCGCAATACCATATGGTCCCATCGGAAGGAACTGTGGGTGCTCACAGCCAATCAGGATCAACCTCTCAATTAGGCAGATCACAAGGTTCAAACACAAAGGAGAAGTGGTAACTCCTAGCAATGCTCTTATCCTCCTAGCCGAGTTATTTCAGTGTTAGGTCATTGCTGAAAGGATCTGGGAGGAAAAAAAAAAGTGTTTTAAGGAGGTGGTGTCACAGTATGTCGTTTATAAACAGTGAATCATATTGCATCATACACATTTGTAATACATCCACGTGGACAGGTGCAGATCCGTGCAGACTGCCTGGTTGGTGCTCTCAGATGGCTGGACACAAGCCAGCTCTAGTCTAGAAGCTGTTTAGACACAAACCAGTAACATGCTCAGCCTGTCACCAGGCCTTACTGACTTGCGCACAGTACAACACCAATACGGCTCTATAGACCAGTAACAGCTCGTGGCTGGACAGCTCAGGGCACAGGAACACATCTTACCACTATGTCTGCCCTCAGGAGGTGCCCCAAAGGTCCCCTCAATCTCCCCAGACTCACTATGGAGAATTCCAGCATCTGAGTTGGAGACAGTGATAGAGGGCACTTCCAAAGTCAGACAGAATTTCAAATGAAACCTTTGCCAGAAGAATAAATATCTGTACAGGTCTTATCTCTCTTTGAGGTTTGTCTTCTATTTTTTACAGTGTTCATAGATAAGCTGATAGAAAAAAAATATATATCAGTGTTGCTTGTCTTTCAAGCATATGGCTCTCCTTAGAGCCAACAAGGCTTTTGTATGAAAAATGAATATGAAATCAGAGCAAGATTTTAGTATACCAAAGTAAATTTCCTCCAACACTACGCAAAACAAACAAAAAGAGGAAAGAAAAAGTTGGAAAACCTGTTAGGTAATTGAACTACCAGCGAGCTTAACTCAGGTACACAGGCTACCTCAAAGAAAAGATACAGAACAAGCAGACAAACAAACAAAAATCTCCTTAGAGATCACACCAGTCAGCTGGCCAGAAAAAAATGCCAAAGCAACAGTGTATTGGTGCCATCTGGCTACTTTTCCTCTCTCAAATGGCTCGCTGCCATATTCCTGACCAGGATATTGGAAGAACCAGATACAGGCCACATCCAAAAAATCCTCTCAGGTTTTATACTGGGCCCAGTGGATGCTGGAACAGGTTTCTGGGAGTCAGTGTTAAATAAATGTCATGCAGTGTGAACATGCCTGAAAAGACTAATAACTGAATACCAAATCTTTGTGTGTTAATGGCACTCGGGGACTTTAGCAGCAGCAAAACAGCCCCACATTCAAGACACTTCAGGTTAGCAGGGAGCAGCGCACAGAAACGTGCTGGCTTTTCCTCTGTGGTTAGTTTTCACTTGTAACTTCCCTTTCAGACCTAAAATGAGACTGATGCCTTGAGGAAGACAAGATTTGGGGTCATTTTGCCAGAAACTGGTCCCTACCTCAGTTAAAGAAAGCCAGGTTGTGATTATCAGACAGTTGTATTTATTTTGCTTGATATAAATGTAATCTAGGGATCGAAAGCAAAACACTACATATTCAAAAGATAATTCACAGTTTTAGATATCAACTGAAAATCAAAATATGCACCATTTGCAGTCAGCAACATTTGCAAACGACATGTATAGGGTATGTACAGCTGGTGTAGAATTTAATTTGAATGCTATTTATGTGCTATGCATGCTGCATATAAAACAGACTGTCAACTGTTCACTTCCAAAAAAGGAAATAAAAGATACAAAAATGAAACCCACAAACATTTGGAACCTCAAGTTTTCAAAACAAGAACAATGGTCAGAATAAGGTTTATATCACCTGATTTCACAGGCTTTGGCACCTTAAAGGAACCATGCATTCATTTTCTGTGTTTCACTAAAACACTATGCAGTTCTGTAATTGTTTATGTGAGGTTATAAAATTTATCTCTCTTCGAGGCACAGGAATGACCCCAGTCTAGTGAATATATTTCCCCTGGATTTTTTCAGCTTCTAATATTTTAATACAAATAATTTATATCTGAAATTATTTTAGTGGTTTTAAAAAGTGATTGCCAGATTTTTAAGAGAGAAATGTTGTTTATTCATATAACATATATGGTTCAGGCCTTTGCAGTTCAAGTTCCCTGACTCTCTTAATAAATGAGCAAAACACAGCCCCTCTAACTGGAGGCCTACAGACTCTACTTCATGTTTGTTTGATCTCAATTAACATCACAGAGTTAATCCCCACTAATTTGTTATTTTACAAGCAAGATCAGAATTAACACTGAATAGCTCATGTAACTCACGTTAACATTCAGAAAACGATAAAAAATAAGATCAAAAACTTTCCTTCCTTGTATCTCCTCCTTTCTTATTTTCTCTAAAAGTGCACATGAAATTTAGGCCTATGCAAAACTAATACTTGTGTCACCACTACTGAAAGTATATACTGATAGTAACAAGTGGAAAGACTCTAATTTATTATAAAATACATTGGATGATCTCCTTTAGAGCTTGAGCAAGCTTGATTCCTTATATGTAACAATAAATTAAACTACTAAATTGACAAATCTGTGTCAATAACAATGGTCATTTGATGACCTCCAAAGAAAATGAGATGGTACTGCATGCATCTGTGTGACCAAATTCTTTCCTACCCAAAACAAGGTGGCCTGCCCATCCTCACTGTCTGTTGTGAGTGCTACATACTACCTATTGCTACTTACTACATGCTAGTCATTCTCTGTAAGAAATAGCTTAATCCCACATAGTGACCTTAAGATGAGAAGGATCTCTAAAGCAATTCGATCTCCCCGTTGTCCCATAATAGTTAAGAAAGTGAGAGGATTCTTTCTACCACTGCTGTCAGTGGATATCTGATAATATAACAAGTATGGGACTAATTCAATCTGGAATTATGGAATACTCAACTACATTTTGTCTGTTAAGCAACCCTATCATGTTCTGAGGATATTTCTCAAACAACCCATTCCATGTTTAAAACAGCCTACCAGGCAAAATGGATCTTTTTTGACTCTCATTTACAAAAGACATTTTATGATATGGAAAGTAATAAAGTTTTAAGATTATTTTAATCAAATTTTTATGTTAGCATAAATATAAATAAAGTATGTATTTGAATCTCAGAAACGGAACTTACCTCCATTACCAGTTATATGGGAACAGTTGAATCACAGCCTGAACCACTGATTGATCACCTGAGGTGAGCACTGAGTCAGCTGCAGGAGCACAGGTGAAGGTAATGTGTCTGTGTGATTGGAAAGGGTGAAGTCTGACTCTACCTCTCCCAGACCCCATTTAAGGGCTGACCACCACCAGAGAAGGATCTCCTGTTGGAGATCTCTCCCCAGTGGAGTCATTGGCAAGCCTCAACCCTCTGGAAAGGTGAGCTACTCTTTATTTACCAGTTGTCTGTGTACCATCCATATAAGCCTGACAAAAATATACCATCCTCTGTGCTATTCTTCCTGTGTACCATTCTTTAGGGTTATTTGCCCTACACCAGTTATTGAATCTTTGCCCTTATCAGATAATTTAAGTTATGTACACTGATTTGCAAATATATTTACAGAAGTTCATGATCATTGGGGAAGATGAGTTGGAGAGTAAAGATTTCATGAGAGAAGACTTCAGCTTTCTCAGAAATCTCATAGGAGGCAACTCTGAAGGGTAAATGGGATCAGCAAAGCTTGCAGTTCTCAAAGAACAACTTCCTCCAGGTGCGAGAATGGTCCATCCCAATACTCATCTACTCAAGTATATGTATTAGGATATGGACTTGTCTTTACAGAGAACATAGGAAAAAATCATTGGAGAAAGGTAGCATAGAAGAAATTGAATAAGAAACAGGCTACAAAGAGTATTATAAATACTGAGATTTAAAATATAAATATTGAGAGGTGTCTTAAGAAAGCCAAATCTCAACTAAAGTTGACTCTTGCAAGGAATGCCAAAAGCAAATAAAAGAATTATCGCTGTGATAGTAGTAGCAGTAAATAAGCACAGAGTGAGGAGAAGTAATTTCTGAATGGAACAAGTGATCTACTGACAGTAAATGCAAATAAGACTGAGTTATTCAATACTTCTTCTGTTTCAGTCTTCCCCAACAGTCTTCCAGTCCTCCTTGCATAGAAAGCTTGGTAAGGAGATGCAGCAGCAACAGTGGCTGAGGACCAAACAGGGATTATGTAAAAGTAGTTGACCCATTCAAGCCTATGGTATTGATCAAGCTACATCCAAGGGTGCTCAAAAACCTAGCTGATGTCCTTTCAGACATTTCAGTGTCCTGCCATCTTTGAAGAGTTAGGGAGACTGGGAAGATCCACAACCTCTGCAATCATTGCCTAACTTCAGAAAAGGCAAAAAAAGATAATCCAGGATATCAGCCAATCAGCTGCACTTTGATCCCTGGGGAAAATCAGGGAACAAGACATTTCTGGGCAATTGAAGCTGGTGACTGGGGACAGTCTACATGTATTTTGTAGAGCTGTTATGCCAGAGCAATCTGATTCTCTTTTACAATAGGCCCAAGAGCAAGGCCAGAATCCAGAGGAATCTAGACAGGATGGAGAAATAAGCCAGTTAGAACTTCAGAAACTTTAGAAATTCAGTACAGACAAATATCAATGCCAAATCCTACACCTGGGAAGGACAAACCCACTGCAGAGATGAAGGCTGAGAACACACCAGCTGTGGAGCAGTTCTGCTGGAAAGGATATAAGACTTTTGTAGACAACAAGTTAAACATGAGTCTGCAGTGCGCTAAGGCAGACAAAAAGGTCAATAGCATCCAGGACTCTATCAATGTCAGTTTGACTGATCCATCAAAGGTCATGAATATTCTCCTTTGCTAATCAACTCTTAGATGACATCTTGAGTATTCTCTAGTTTTGTCCCTGCTGACACAAGTGGGGACTCTTCAGTAGAAGAGCAAAACTGTTATCAAGGGCTGGAGGACTTCTCCTGTGAAGAGAAGCTGAGAGGCCTGGCCATGCTCAGCCTGGAGAACAAGGGTTCTCATAGCAACCTTCCAGTACCTACAAGCTGGTTTTTAACCAGATAGAGCCAGGCATGTATGTACGTGGATGTGTGATTTCAGAGCCTGACCAGGTGTTTAGACTACAAATCTAATTATTTGAAGTGTATGTGATTCTGTTTTGCTATCAATATTGATATAGCATAGAGTCTTTATCATTTAATCCTAACATACACATGTATAGGGCAAAATAATTCCTGCAGTGGACTGAAAATTTGTCAGTTCATAATACTGCATCTCCCACTGTCTCCCATAGCATCATCATAGAGCACAAATTAGATAAGTGGGCAGTGAGATAGATTGAAAACTGTCTGAAAAACCAGGCAGAGATCACAACTGGGAGTTGTGATCAGCAGCACGATGTTCAGTTGTAATCAAACCAATACTGATGTATCGCAGGGTTCAATACTGGAGCCAACACTGTTTTACCTTTTCCCTAGTAAACTGAATGTAAAATTAAAAGGAATTGAATGGGCTGAATAATTGGATGTTTGTGAAGTTGAACAAGGGGAGAAGGCAACTCCTACATCTGGGGAGGAATAATCCCACTTATCAGTATGCAATGGAGGGTGACCAGCAAGAAAGCATTTCTGCAGAGAAGGACTTTCAGGTCCTTGAAGAAATCAAGCTAATCACGATACAACAGTGCACCCACACTGTGAACAAAAAGTGTGTGCTGTGTTTGCAAAAGTAGTGCCAACAGATCAAGGGAGGGGATCCTTCCTCTGTACTTAGCACTGGTGAGGCCCATGTGAGGTGATATGTCTAGTTCTGGACTCCTCAGTACAAGAGAGAAACTTACTGAAGGGTCACTAAGCTGTTTAAGGGGCTGGTACATTTCTCCTATGAGGAGAGGCTGAAAGGACTGGGAATGTTTAATCTGAATAAGAGAAGGCTCAGGGAGAATCTTATTTTTTAAATCTTGATGTACGTAATCTTTAAGTAAGGGTTAGATAAGCATAGTTAGGTGTCAGTTATCAATTTATTAGTACTTTATTTTAGATGAAGATTATTCACTAGTGATCTACAATGTCTCTTAAAAGAATGTGCTTTCCTCTTAGATTAATTACTGTTCTTGTTGGCTGTATTTTCCTTTTGACTTAAAAATTCTCATCAGGGAGCTACTACTATCTAAGCAGAATGTGATGATTAGTAATGACATATCACATATGAAATCAGTTAAAACTTGCTCTGTTCCTGTGGTGTAGTTTGGGGTGTCTTCTTGTTTTTATAGAAAAATACAAAGAAAAAAAATGCAACTTTGCAAATTGACCATGCAGTTTGCATAAGTCTACTGTATTTTACATTTGTCAACATCTACATGGGCTGATGTATTTTCTGATCAACATAACATTGTGTAGATTTATTTTAAAAGGGTTACAGCATTTATTCATGCTCTGACTCTCTCGAGTGATTGTAATACTTAATCAGAGAGCATAGCAGGTAGTGTGTTCTCCAGTCAAATTTCACCAAAACTGCTCTCCAGGATAACTTCAGGGCAAAGTATATAATACAGTGTTGACTTATTTTTGTGCTTAGTAAATTCTACATTGAAGAGAAGGTGGTTGAACAGGTAGAAGGACTGCTTTGTTCTCTTTGTCAGTGATGTGCCAGAAAGAGTGGAAAGTTGACAAAACATGTCTGCAGTCCTCTGCACTGCACAATTTTCATCTGCTTTGCTTCATAGAGTTCCCCCCTCTAAGCTTTATATGATAAGGTTCTGCAGACAGCTGCTCACAGTGTAATGCAACTGTAAAACTGCTGTTTTTATTGTAGACAACAAAGGGAAACTACTGTGGAGTTTTTCATGATAGTCACAACACTATATTCTACTTATGCATTACATAGATAAGTGCAAAGCTGGTAATAAAAAGCTGGAGTTAAGGAAAACAGAGTTTTGCAGAAACTCTTTCTCCAGGCTTCATCACCAAGATTCATCTCCTGTCCTGTAACAAGAGAGAACCTTTCCATTTGATAAGAGGGATGGAGTTCCTCTCTTATGAAGAAAGGCTAGAGGAACTGGGCTTGTACAGACTGGAGAAGGGTCCAAGATCTCATTGCGGCCTTCCAGTACTTGAAGGGAGGTTATAAACAAGAAAGAGACTAACTTTTGGTACAATCTGATAGTGATTGGACAAGGAGGAATGTTTATAAACTAAAAGAAGGGAGACAGGATATATATTAGGAGGAAATTCTCTATTCAGAGGGTAGTGAGGCCCTGGCACAGAATACCCATAGATGTCCCCACTGCTTCTTTTCTCCTCAATCCCTGGCACTGAGATGGGCTGTCAGAGTAGTCTGGGCCAAAGACATTGGTGCTGAAGGGGAACAGTGGAGTGGCAGCAGCCAGTGCATTCCTCGGGACAGGGTTGAGGCTGATGACTGCCATCAAGACTGGGGGCCTGCACTGCCACAACCCTGGACATTCATGAGGCCACCATGAAGGCATTCCCCTCTGCCCTTCCCTGCAGAAGGGCACAGCCCTGCACACACAGCACTGCCTGGCAAATGAGCTCTCAGGAGCCATCGAGGCCGTGGCTTTTTAACGCTGTCAGGAATGGAGCATCAACCACCTATCTAGAAAGCCTGTTCCAGTGCTGGACTATCCTCACAATAAAAATAAATTCTATTAACATGTGCAAAAACTTGATGGAAATAAATGGATAACAGTGAGTCAAAATCTCCTCAACAGTTCCTATGGACAGGACAAGAAACAATGAGCATAAATTAAAAACAGGAAATTCTACCTGAAAGTACTTTTTACTGTGAGGCTGGTAAAGCACAGAGTGGTTGTTCAGAGAGGTTTTGAAGTCTCCATCTGTAGAAGACTTCAGGGCAAATGGACACAGTTCTGGGCAACCTGTTCTAGATGGCCCTGTTTGAGCATGGACTTGAACCAGATGACCTTTGGAGAACCCTTCTGACCTCAACCATTCTGTGATTCTGCGACTGACAGTATTTTGAGATTTAGAACTCGTAATAAAGATGCTAGCAGTTAACTAGACAATGGTGAATTTTTTTCTGTTACTGTGGTAGTTTCTCATCAGATGAAGCCTCTGAATTAAGATAGAATGTCTGCTTGAAAGGGCTGCTTCAGCTTATTCAAAAATTAGAAGCTATTCCTGACAAGTCCAGAAAAATATCTGCAGTCTAAATCAGACAAAAGTTAGATCAAATGTACAATTTAATTTGAGTGTAAAATTGTTTCTCTTTGCTTCTTGCACTGAAACTACTCCTTACAGGCAGACTTATATTGTCATAATGGTGGCTTCTGATTTTATAACGGATCCGTGGCTGAAAACTGGTTCCCTGGTCTTCAGTGCATATTTAAACATGTTTTAACATATTTGAACAGCATATGCAAATCCCTGTGGTTATAGCAGATGCATTTAAGTATATATGAATTCCCTTTCAAAACGTAGATGAGGGCTACATTGTAGGAAAAATTGTAAAGAACTTCAGAAGAGTTGGCAAAGAAACTTAACATTTTCTGCAGTATGTGAAGTGCTAAAAAAGTTAAAGAGGACTAAAGTAAGGTAATATCATGCCCACATCTTAAAAACAAATTTGACTTAGTTGTGAATGTCATCTTGACAAAGAATGGAAGATGGTTTTGTTAAGGGAAAAAAAAAAAGCCATGCAGAACACTAATTCCAAGTGCAACTCAAGGGCTAGTGAAGTTATATAAATGGGGAATATCAAGAAGGGGACAGCTTCATATTCAGGCTTCATCTTCAAGTGCAACTTAAGAGCTGCTGAGCTCTTGAACCAATACAGATGGAGTAGTGTCCAGTTTTGCTGCCCACATCCTGGGAAGAAAGCTCACAGTACTGAAAGGAAATAGAAACACAACAGGGTGATTGAAGGGTGTTTTAGCATGATAAACTCAACAAACTCAAAATGCTGAATTTAACAAATGTGAAGTTAATGGCTTCATTACTTGAGTTAAAAGTGATTGTTAGCCTAGGTGTAGAAGGTATAAAAATGCAATGCCAAGGAGTCAGATTCAAACCAGGAGAAAGCTGCGTGTTTTAAAGCTACGGGAACAGCTGCTATTGGAACAATTTCTCTAAGGTCATGGTACATTAACATAGGAAACTGAAACATTATGATTTTCTTTCCTAAAGACATAATCTAGTTTGAACTAATTCATGACAGTCTTCTGCATTGACACAGGAGGCCAGATCAGATGCTCACAGTGGTTCTTTTGGGTATTTCAACCATAATCTGTACTTTATTACTCTTTCTCTCCTCTGGAGTGTCACATGCATCTAAATGCTGCTCATACAAGCCTACAACAACTACAGGAGAATGAATTGCACCCTTGCTCCACAGCACTGTAGCCCACATGTTTTATGCTGCTGCATTTGACTTTGACCCAAAAAAAAGAGAGAACAGCTGTTGTTTTGACTCCTTTAAGAGCCAAGAAGCCCGACAGAAATCTGCTCCACGTGCTGCCTTTGTGTGAAAAGATTGGTGCATCAGTGCAGGAGTACAACACAACAGTAGTTTCCATAGAGCAAGTGTCAGCACCACCCCAAAACACACTTTGCTACACCTTCCCTTCGCTGCCACACACCATTGTCTTTGTCACCTTCCTAAACACAATAAAGTCCTCCAAGTTCTTGTGAACAAACTGTTAATTAGTTGAACTGATGATGAATTAGATTTGCACATTTGTCCTTTAGGTCTACCCTGATGCAGCCTTCTCCTGACTGCAGTGTTTTGGGACTCAGTCAACTCTACCTGCTGGTTGTTTCCTGAAAATGTCTTGTGCAAAGCAATGCACTTAATACCTCTAGTCTGCTCTCCTCTTGGCAGAGCACGTGTCCATCTGGAGTTACAACCTCCTCTGACCACCAGTCTACCTCCCATGACACAAACAATGTCTTCACATATACCTTTTACCACACGGTGGCAGTTCCTAGTTACACTGGTCTTGCCTTATCTCCCTCTTTTATGTTTGCAAGTGTTTAATCTCTCTTGATGTATAACAGATAATTTGTGTTGACCTCTCACAAAAAATCCAAGGTTTTGTTAACCCTGTTTCTTTGGCACCATTATGTAATAGCAGTTCTAAACGTAGTCAGAAGTTGATTTTGTAGCCCTTTTCTTCTTCAATAGGTACTTTTTTTTAACAGTGACTGTTTAAAAAAAATAAATAAAGACTGAAGAAAATGAGAACAGGCTCTTACCTTATTGGGAACTGCTAAACGGATGTCCACTTAGTTGAGACTGTGTGACTCCAAACGGTGACTGCTGTTCCAAGCAGATCATTGAAAATGATCTGAAATACAAAAACGTCCCATTTAGTCACAGCAAGACTGTCTCAGGGAAGTGAGAAAAGGGAGGTTACACAAACACCTCAGTTAATAATCTATGTCAAATCCAACCTAAAGGGACAAATCTTCCCTGCACCAGCTGTATGGGGGATGTGTATGGGGACAGCTAGTCTTTGTATCCTTTTGCTTTAATTTATCCGTATGTTTTGCATAAATGCATAAGAATGTTTGAACACTCAATTTCTTTGCAGACATTACAATTTTCCTCTAGTATTCCTCTTAATTTGTTTAGTTGCCAGATGATTATTGTGGAAGGAGAGGAGTAAGCTTTTTCCTGTAACTCTTTAAGAATCACAGTGCAGGCTGATATCAAATCATTTGAAATAAAATAATGTGAGATAAAGTCAATCTTAGTTCCTATCCTTTCCTGAAATGGACAGTATTTTGTTTGTTTGTTTGTTTGTTTGAAACAAGATGTTCTGGCCGCCCTATGTTAATATCTTAATTTTTTTCTTCCAAGGTTTCATTCTAGCCATTGACAGCTGTTGTACGCCTTCCATTTGAAGTTGGATAGATTTATATTTTCCTCCTAACATAGCATAAACATGAAATAGAACTAGACTTTGTTCCACTGCATTTGTATCAAATAGAAAATTTAGTCAGGTTTGCATTCAGTCTGTGGAATCACTCATTTGGAGCTGAAAGAAAAATTTCTATAAGCCCAAGGTAGAAGCTGTCCACCCTGCTTAGTGATGTCAGTAAGTGATGTATGGTCTGTCTCTGAGCATAAATGTCTTTACTCTTTGTTATTAAGGTAAAAACGTTTAAATCTAAGGACTGAAACTAATCAGCTTTGAGTTTCTGTTGGTTCCTAAAATCCAATGGTTCTCTTTACCCCCTTGGTTTGACCAGTTCAGTAGGACAAATTTCCATCCATCATTTGTCATTCTGGGGAAGCTGTGTATCCTTCACTGCTCCGCTGAAATAGCCTAGGTGATGGAGGTCCCACCTTTCAAGCTAGATCTATGGTGTATTTTTTACCTCTTACTATATTAACAACTGTATCTTAAAAAAGTAAGAAAGAAAAAAAATAAAGGAAGAACCTAATAAGGTTGCATAATCTTGCAGTAACATTAGGTCTTTTACATGAAAGCTCTTCAGGTCCAGTGATCCATTCTTTACAAAATATCTTTGAGTGCAATGCAATCGGTACCCCCAAGGTTAACTGCTGCCACCAGGACATTCCCATCTTGGCCTGACATCTTGTTGGTAGCAGGCAGAGACCAGACATTCAAAGAATTAATTTCACTGGGAAGGATGAACTTCTTCCCATACCTTCCCAGCCTGGCATGGAGAGAAACACTTCACAGCTGGGGTGAGGACAGGAGGGTTAATAGAACTGTTTCTGCCTGTCCTGGTCTGTTCATAAGAATTCAATTTAAAATCTTAAACATCTCCTCGCTTTCTTATTGAGCATTTAGACACATAAGAAAGACAATTTGGGGCAAAGCATAAAATGCAATAACTACTTGAGTGCCCTCTTGCCTCAGGTTAAAGCTTCTCATCACATAGGACATTGGAAGCAATGTATACAAACCCACATTTAGCATAGGATGAGTGCATGTAGCCACTGCATGTAAACAGAGAACTTACAGGGCCCAAACGCATATGTGGCCTTCCCCTACAATTTATTTTTTTACTGATACCTTGATGAGTAAATCCAGGAAGTGCAGGGCAAGGTGAGCTGTACCTGATTCCTGACCCATGGGCCCTATGGGTACAGCAAACTGTAGCCTTCTCTCCTTGCTGAAAGCCATTGGAGAAGGAGTTTAGAGTGGATATCAGTAGAAAAGATCCTTCAGGCTCTTCAGGGAGGTGGTAGGGTCACCATCCCCAGAGGTGCTCAGGAAACATGTAGATGTGGCACTGAAGGACATGCGTTAGGAGGCATGATGGTGGTGGGTTGATGGTTGGACTAGATTATCTTAGATGTCTTATCCAGCCTTAATGGCTTTGTGATTCTAAGATTTCTTGGTCCATCACAGAATCAGTCTAACTGAGCAGTTGCAAAAGAAACAATGTACATTTTTTCCAAAATGCCAGAGCATCATATGAACAATACAGACACCAGTAAAGTGTATTAGAAAGGTTTAAGGAAAGTATTATTTTAATTGTTAATGTAAAGGTGACTTCAGGGAGGACTCCCTGATCACCAGTGCCACTGAGATTAGCTACTGGCACTAGCAGAGCCAGCACTATTTGTGCCAGTTTTCCAGTGGGAGTGATTGATCTGAGCTGGTTGAGCTTGCTCTGTCCAGAGCAGGTGTGGAGCAAATTTGCCCTGACTCAGTCAATTAACTTTATCAGAGAATCAGAATCAACAGCATGAATATAATAACTGCGCTACAGGCTCTGTGCCTCTCACTCACTATGCCTGCTCTCATGCTACCAGCACAATCCTGAAGTCATCACTAAAAATGGTGCCCAAAACTTGCAACATGTGGACATTTCAGCTCAGGTTCATCCTACGTGTGGGCAAAAGTTTTGTGAGCTAACTGGAGCAATGTTCCTCTGCAACATGGGTTTCATTTGGTATTGAGAAAAGAAAGGAGATCAAAATAGAAAAGCAAAAATTGGACCAAGAGACCAGATGTTGAAATGCCCAAAGAGCAAAACTTGCATGTGCCATGTGACACCAAACCTGTGTCCCCTGGGTGACAGGTTTACTTGAACTGAAGGTAGTGCTGCAGCCTCCACCTTCCGTACTTCTGATATTAAGCCAGGGAATTCCTACATAGTTTCCTATGGCCACAGTTAGGAGAGAGAGAGAGAGAGAGACAGACAGAGAAAATCCTGTGCCTAAAATATGTGGCTCAAGGACCCTCAAACAAATATCCTCCAAGCCCAATGGCCACTCATACTGTCATGAAGCTGACCTCAGTTAAATTTTCTCTCAGGTTTTGTTCCTGGTCCAGCCTATAAATTAAACAGGACTCATTTCATAGAATCATAGAATCACCCATTCCAGCACCTGACCACTCTCTCAGAGTAGAGATTTTTCCTAACATCCAACCTGAATCTACCCTGGTGCAATTTGAGGCCGTTCCTTCTAGTCCTGCTGCTGCTAGTTAAGTAGGAGAAGAGGCTGACCTCCACCTTGTCACACTCTTCTTGCAGGTAGTTGTAGAGGGCAATAAGGTCTCCCCTGAGTCCCCTCTTCTCCAAACAATCCCAGTTCCCTCAGCCATTCCTCATGAGGCTTGTGCTCCAGATCCCTTACCCAGCTACAATCATACATGTTCTGTAAATTGGGTGCACCTAGCCTTGCCTCAGGCCACATCATTTGTTTTCATGCCCATTTGAACTCAAAATCAAATTGGTGTCCAAACGGATGGTCAGTGAGAGAAGTTGGACCATCACAGAGTGAATCAGTCTGAAATATGTGCATATCTCACTGCAGACTTTCCTCTTGAGAGATGACTGTCACCTTGGTGCATTCAGCCTGCAGGTCCGTGGAGCCCCTTGCCTCCAGCAGCCCTCTCCTGGAATAATCCAATAACTCTGCAAAGGAAACAACGGTAAGTCTCTGTGACAGCCCAAGGAGGGGCTAAGGATGCTAAGTGCTTCTGTCAGCCCTCAAGCATTGCCTGGTCACTCGTCCTTACTCTCAGAAAGGAAGCAGTCTGTCAGCTCTGTAGTACCTAGGCTCTTCTGGGTAGCTGAGGCTGAGCTACAAACGCTGTGAGTAAGCCAAAGTTCCTCTAAATGCTAAGCTGTAGTGCTCTAGGATTTTTTTCTGTGGATAGCATTTGGCCTCTGCCCTTATCCTAAAAGACTGAGCTACCAGCACAGTGCAGAGCAACCCTAAGGCTGCCACCTCACCTGCCCATGCTTCACTCTTCTTCCTTCCCTTGGTGTGGCTGCAGTGAGGTGAGATCCTCAAGTCTGCAGCAGCAGCTCTCTGCTCACACTCAACCCATGGCAGAAGTGGGGCTAGAGCTGGCTGATCTCATTCCTGGATCAAATCACAAGCTCAAATCCCATTGCGATGGTTTGGCTCAAAAGCACCATGAGATTGTGTCACATTGCTAATCAGAGCTAGGCACTGTTACAAGGAGCTCTCCTCCTGGTCATGATCTCTGCTGTTATTAAAGGATGTTGTCACTTTTAACACAGGGCTGTTCCATTTCATAACGAAGCACGGCCATATGGTATATGAAGAAAGAACACAAGAAATCAAGAATGCAAAAGCAAGCAAGGAAGAGAAAGAGGGAAAAATACAGAAAGAAAATGAGAGACAAAAGGACAGAGAGAGACAGACAGATACCAATGAGATGTTACTTCCTTTCTTCTGTTACATGCCATTTCCCCAAACCAGCCTGCAGCCAGAATCACTGTGTTGTACTACATTAAAGGAAAATAAAGAGTACTCAGGAGAAAAAAATGTGATGTGAAAAAGGGAAAAGTTCCCCTACCTCAGATTATGTGCAATTCTAGGCAGTGTAACCATGAAACATGAGCTGAGCTATCTCAGTTTCTGTGAACGTGCAATGTTTTAGAGGGTGTTACTCTTGTAGCTTCTAAACTTCATGATATAAACAGCAAACCTAATTCTGAAAAAAGTGCCTACCACACCTGATTACCATAACCAGGAGCTCACACCTTTAAATCAAAAGTCAGTTGAGTTGGAAAAGGTTTAAGTTTTTTCAATAAATTACTTTTTATAATGACTATAAAAGTTATATAGCGCACAGAGGCTTGCTCGAGGTAGATACTTTACTGAACCCGAATTGCTGGGAATACTTCCTGAGACATAAAGCTGACAATCAGACATCTGAGTGTGTTTGAGAAACATCATCTACCTGGAGATTAAAGTGTGAATTCAGTAAAGTAATCCAGGAAGGAGATCTTTTGTTCTTCCTTATTACTTAGCATGGCGACAGAAGTGCTTAATGGGAAATAAGCTTACACTTTTATTCAAAAACAGTTGAAATATAGGAAGAGTCTGAAAACAAAATGATTTTTCTCTCTTAAATATATGGATTTTGACTCTTACTGAGCTGTATTTCAGCACAGTTTTATATTTTATGTCCGTGATAACTTATTAAACATATAAAATTACCTTATTTATAGAGTATAACAGAGTTTCTAGGAATAGTGCCTGTATTTTTTGGTACAGCTATGTAGATGTGTATAGATTGTGGATGGGCTTTTAATTACAAGGGGAAGAAGAGGATCGCTAGGAATAAAAGATGTTTGTTGTTCTATGAAGAAGGGAAAAAAAAAGGAGTGATGAAGCTAAGTTAGCAAATATATTAAACTGCTTTTATAAGAAAAATAAAGCACAATTAGAAAAGCAAGCCGTATAGTAAGAATTGTTGAGAGAAGGTCACAAGGAAGGTTGAAGGGGGAAAAACAGTACTCAGTTTCACTGAGCATATCCATAGTATGTGCCTCATAGGGAGAAAAGGGAATTCGCTAATGAACTTATTCAAACTACTGACAATTATTTTAAAGGATTTCTGGAGAATTAGTGAGCTCTAAGAGGTCTGAAAAGAAAGGGGAACACGTTACTTGTCTTTAAAAATGGCAGGGGAAGAGGAAGAGAAAGAGCGATCCTGTCACCTACCATCTGCTAAGCCTAACTCCAGACTGCAGTAATATAGTGGGAAAAATATTAAAAGGTAAAAGTCCTGAGCACTTAGGGGAAAATGGATCCACAGCCAATAAACAGCATGGATTTATAAAGAAGGGAAGAAAGGCACACACAGGCATTTTTTTTCTTCCTATAATTGCAAAGTGGTGACTGAAGGGAACACAGTAGGTGTAATATACGTGCCTACCAACATACAGATTTGGATGTATGGGCTTCTGTAAATTAAATAAGATCCAGCAGTGAGACCAAGAAAAAAAATCCAATGTAATTTTTGGACTTGTAACACAGAGGCATCATGTCATATACTCAGGAAGTGATAGATGTCTCTCTCAGTACACAATACTGATGAGATAGCACCTCGACTGCTGCTTTCAGATTTAAGTACTTTCAGTACCAATAAAGGTGAACTGGAAGGAGTTCAAGAAGCATGGAAGGGAAGGGAAAGGAAAGGAAGGACCTATTGGCAGTGAAATATTAACTGAAAATAAACATCTCTAGCTTGGCCAAATGGGAGTGTGGAGAATAAGCTCAGTGCCACAGTTATTACAATGGAAAGTTTCCAATATAAGGAAAATAGGATTGAGTGTAAGCATGAAGGATGGACAAGGAGTAAATATTGACTGTTCACGGCCAGTGCTCTGCTCCTGCTGAAACACATCCTGACATTTCTTGGGAGTGTTTGAAAGGGACAGAGAATAAAACTTGCCCTGAGACTTAGTGATTAGATGGATGTGTGTGAGGTAGAATTCAAGCTGAAACAGATACATAAGCATTGCAGTTCGCTCAGTCAATCCAGGGCATATTTGCTAAGGAAAGAAGCACTGGCAAGTGTAGTTTGGAGGGTTGGAAGGTGGAGGGAGGGAAGGAGGGAAAATTGAATGAGTAGAAATGGACACTGTCTCAAAGTTGCAAAAATAAATAAATAAAGAGAAAGCAAGCACACTGCATTTAGATGAGGCCTTTTGGGTATTCCCCATAAATCACAGGGTAACACCTCAGTGCATGTGCATCCAGCGCTGTTTCTGAAACTGGAACACCACCAGGCCCTTCTAGCCTATTTCAAGTACATATATTTCCTGATGTGAGACCACGTAGACGTGTAGATAAAACGTACACAGTATTTTGACTCTTTTCCAAGCCCGTTCCTTACCCCCTCGGCTTCAGCTTTCAAAGCAGCACAGCCAGATTGCTACTCCCCTCGGTGCCCCCATCCCCAAGCCGGCCCTTCCCTGCAGCTTCGCGGGGACCCTGCACTGCTCCCGCTGCCCAGGAGATGGTGCTGTGGATTTTGGATCGGGAGCTCCGCGTCGGGACCGGGGCTCTGCCCGGTGTGTGCGGGGAAGGGGTCGGTTAGAGGCCGGGGGTCTCCCCGGGAACCTTCAGATGCCACCTATCCCGCAGACTTATCCTTCTTTACTCCTTGGATCGCCCATCTCTGGAGGAGCGGGGCCGCACTTCCACCCCGATGCGCTTCATCTGTGCCCCGCTATAGACTCGGCCCCCTACGCAGCTCTCTCTCCGCTTCACGGAGCCGGGATGGAGAGACGTTCCCCACACAGCCCCTGCCCCGGGTCGGGGGGGAGTGCCCCTCCTCTTCCTCTCCACGTGGCTCCGGGTGGATTGCGCTGCCGACGGGAAAAACAAACAAACACACACACAAACTTGTCAGGCTGGGAACTCACAGTCTCTTTATTTCTACCCTTTCTTTCCCTTCAACCCCGAACTTACATTAAGTTCGCCAACGAGCGAAGAGCGCACGGAAGGGGCCGCGGAGAGGGCAGAGCTCTCCCCGAGCCCCGCGGGGCTGGAGCCGGGGAGGGGGAAACCGGGAGCTGCGTGACATCCTCGGCCTGAATCCCACCTCGACTTCACTCCGCTCCGCTCCGCACCGCCCGCAGGCAGATAGGGAACGCGGTCGGGCTGCTCTCTGCGGGCCGGACCTCTCTCCCTCCTGCGGCTGCGGGCCGCTCCTGCCCCGAAATAACGCACAGCCAATGGCGGAGGGCTACGGTGCAATTAAAGCAGGTAACGAGGAGCTGGGCAGATGTGTTTTCATTGCGCCGTAAGATAAACGCGATGTTAAATGCCTGACAACTTCCCAGAAGCAATCAGCAAAAGTTTACGAGTGCATAAACCTCGAAGACCATCCCTCGGTATTTTTATAAGCCCCGCATTTAGAGCTTCTATAAATTCTTCTGCCCGATCCCAAACTCAAGTTTCCGAGACTACCAAACAGCAGAGGGACGGGCGACGGGGCGGGCGGAGGGAGGGAAACCGCAGACGGGGAGAACCCACCTGGGGGAGAGCGGGGAGAGAGACTTCCCCCGACCCCCGCTCCGACCTCGCGGACCCCGAGAGATCGGGCAGAGGGGAGGGAGGGGGACAGCGGCAGTGAAAGCGACGACTGAGGAGGAGGGATGGAGCCGGAGAGCTCTGTCTTCGAAGCTGCCAGCAGTGAAACGTCCCCCTAAGCCGTCAAATCAGAGTAACAGTGTCCCTCATCCTCAAGTGACCGCACGATTTTCATAAGTTGGGCTGCTAGTTTAAAAAACATAATAACAAATAAAATACAATACCCTTGCGTTAATAAACGCCTTTGTTGACGGTCCCAAGGAAAATGAAGTCGCTAATGGGAAATAGAAAAACAAATAAATAAAGGCAAAAATGCCTTTGGATCGCTAATGATGGAGGTTGACGCTTGGCAGGGGGTGGCCGGGGACCAGGGACAGGGGCAGGGACAAGGACAGGGATGGGGACGGATACAGGGCCACGGGCCGGGCGGGGGCAGCCCCTCCGTGAGGGCCCGGCTCGCACGGCCGTGTCTGGCCTGGGGATGCGTGTTGCCGGGGTGTGCATTGTAGGGTCCTCATTGTGGTCCTGTCTTCGCTTTCTGAAGTCTCAGTCAATTACTCGGAGATCCGCAGCTTGGCTCCTTTTCATTCTTTCCAGGTGAAAATTCAAACGTTTGCTGTTGTCGCCTGCTCCTTTCTTCCCTGAAACAAGGCACCCAACTGTTCCTATATTACCATTCAAAAACAGGTTCTGTGGCAAAGCTCATTTGTGAATCTATTACAGAGATTAATAGATTATTTCTCCTTTTTCAACTAATTCTCAGTGGGGAAATTTAACCATATGGTAAGGAGAGAATTAGAATTTCATCACATTAGAGCAAAATGTAATGAAAAGAGTCCAACACCTGGGGCCAACTCTGAAAGACACAATTAAAAGGTTTTTAATGAAAGCGGAGAAACCAAAAAATTTCATAGCCCTCGGTAATTCTGCCCCATAAGGATGATTTAGTGGAAGCGTTGGGAAATATTGTTTTTACTGATGTCGCCGGAAAGAAAACCCGTCGCTAAACAGTGGGTGCTCCCAGAGCGCTCCTCAGTGGAGAGGGAGAGCGGCTCTGAGCAGGGAGCGGAGGACGGAGCACGGCGGGAGGGGGGGAGGGGGGGTGCGGGGTCCCGCAGCGGAGCCCCGGGGTGGCGGGGGGGGGGGACAGACGGACGGACAGAGAGAGGGAGGGCTCTGCGCAAGAGTTGGGCGAAGGTCTGAAAAAGTTTGGTGGGTTCTGGGCCGCCTCGGTAGGTCGAGGTCTTATTTGGTGCGTCTGGGGTTTTCTCTGCCCTCTCTCCTCCCCAGACCAAGGTAAATGCTGGGGATTGATGTTTCTATAGGGACACCGGGGATAAGCACTGGGAAGCGGCAATCTGCTGCTTGGAGAGGAGGGGAACCTCCTCGCGGTACGGTCTCACTCTGGGGGTGGGGGTGGAGAAGGTTGGGACCCCCCTTGCCCCCGCCCCCAGAAGCACCTCGGCTCAGGCTGGGCCGGGGCTTCTCACTTATCTCTCTTCTTTTTTTTTTTTTTTTGCTTTTTTTTTTCCTTTTCCCTTCCGCGGGGAGGGGGGGAGGGGGAGGGAGGGGGCTCTGAGTGGATGTAAACGCGGGGGGCGGGTGGGCTGCGGGGGGGGGGGGGGAGGGGGAGAAGAGGGTGTCCCTCCGCCCGCACGGCCGAGGCAGCGGGAGTCGGGCGGCTCCGGCGCGGCGCGGGGCTGCAATTTGCTGAAGGAGGCAAAGAACATCCTTCGATCTAAGTAGGGCTTTTAGTGTGCTCATTGATGAGTGAAAGTCGCCACACATGTCAAGCTAAAGGCAGTTGTTGGGTTACTAACAGGACACAACGTCTTGCAAACATATGCGTTAAGCTGTGTATACAGATGGCAGCGAGAATAATGGAGCGGGCGCCGCTTATAAAGCTCGGGCTGCTGCCTGCCTGCAGACCTGGGAAATGAAACTATTCAGACTCGGGGCCAGATAGCGCCTGGGATTGTTTGTTACCGTTTTAATCCTATTAATTAAAACGTTAACCTGATTGGGTAGAAAGCTCTGTCCCAACAGGCGACTCTTCTCCATAATAACCTACTCTCCGAGATAATGATGTAAAAGACTCCCCCGTCTGCGGCGGCTGCTGGTTGATGGGTCCGGAAATCTCTTGAAGGTGAATCCAAGCAAGATAAACGGTGGAAGCGGCGCGGCTGGCAGCGCACAATGCCCCAGCGCGGCGCCTGCTGAGGGCGAGCCGGAGCCGGAGCTGCAGCAGCGGGAGCCGCCGCCGCCGCCGCCGCCGCCGCCGCCGGAGCCCGGAGCGGAGCGGGGCCACCGAGAGCGGCTCAGCCCCGCCGGGAGCCGGGAGCCGCCTTCCGCCCGCGGGACGCCGGGGAGCCGCCCGCCGCGGCGCGGAGGAGCCTTGGAGGAGCGGGCCGGGAGCTGAGGGGGGCGGAGGAGGCGGAGGCGCCGATGGAGCGGGCGCTGGGGCTGCCCGCGGAAGAGGACCTCTTCCACAAGAGCCTCGCCGCCTCGGCCAAGCGCATGGAGTCCGCCTTCCGCTCGCCCCCGGGGCTCGACCTCTCCCACCCGCGCGACCGCCAGCCGTCGCCGCTCGCCTGCTACGAAGCGCCGGAGCCCGAGGCGCTGCTGCAGCCCGGCGTCGGCGGGGACCCGCTGGCGCTGCCGCCGGGCTCCGTCTGCGTCAAGTACGGCGAGAGCGCCAGCCGCAGCTCGGTGGCCGAGAGCAGCGGCGGCGAGCAGAGCCCCGACGACGACAGCGACGGCCGCTGCGAGCTGCTGCTGCGCGGCGCCGGGGGGGACCCGCGCGACGCTTCGCCGGCGGCGGGCGGCGGCGGCGGCGGCCCGGGAGGAGGGGGGGGCGGGGGGCTGAAGGCGGCCGAGGGCGGCTGCTCCAACGGGCACGGGCACGGCGGCAGCAAGAAGTCCAAGGAGCAGAAGGCGCTGCGCCTCAACATCAACGCGCGGGAGCGGCGGCGGATGCACGACCTGAACGACGCGCTGGACGAGCTGCGGGCCGTCATCCCCTACGCGCACAGCCCCTCGGTGCGGAAGCTCTCCAAGATCGCCACGCTGCTGCTGGCCAAGAACTACATCCTCATGCAGGCGCAGGCCCTGGAGGAGATGCGGCGCCTCGTGGCTTATCTCAACCAGGGCCAGGCCATCTCGGCCGCCTCCCTGCCCAGCTCCGCCGCGGCGGCGGCGGCGGCGGCGGCCGCTCTGCACCCCGCCCTCGGCGCCTACGAGCAGGCGGCGGGGTACCCGTTCAGCGCCGGGCTGCCTCCCGCCACCTCCTGCCCGGAGAAATGTGCCATCTTCAACAGCGTCTCCTCCAGTCTCTGCAAACAGTGCACGGAGAAGCCTTAAGCCGCGCCGAGCCCCGCCGCCGCCGTCGCCTCCTCCTCCTCCGCCGCGGCCCCGGGGAGATGAGAGAGAAGGGAAGGGTGCCGGGGAGCCGCGGCCGGGCCGGGCCGGGGGACGCGGGGACGGCGGAGGGACTGAGCGCTGCCCGGGTCCCCGCCGCCCTCCGCTCCGAGCGCTCCGCCGGGACGGGACGGCCGCGGGAGATGGTCGGGGCCGGGGATGAAGAAGGGGCGGAGAGAGGCGAGCCCTGCCGCGGGGAGCCGAGGGCTGAGCCCCCGCGGGGCCGCTGCGCGTCCGGACAATGGGGCGCCTGAGAAACGGCGGCCGGGAGGGAGACGGAGAGCGGGGACGGGGAGCGGAGGCCGGGTCCCGGCCCCCCCCACCCCCAAGCGCCGAGCGGTC
The DNA here is from genome assembly GCF_038088225.1 of Cyrtonyx montezumae. Classification (NCBI taxonomy): domain Eukaryota; kingdom Metazoa; phylum Chordata; class Aves; order Galliformes; family Odontophoridae; genus Cyrtonyx; species Cyrtonyx montezumae. The sequence continues at coordinate 32,910,508 of NW_027072089.1, read as the reverse complement.
CCGGTGATGGGGAGCGGAGGTGGATGGGACAAATCGAGAGAGGGCACGCGAACGTAGATTTTTTTTCTTCTTCTTTTTTTTTTTAATTATTAGCAGTATTATTATAATTATTCTGAGCCAGGAAACAAACAAACTTGAATTGTAAACTTCTTATTTAAGCGACTCGCAGAAACAAAGAGACTGGAGCATTGCTATGGGAGACTTTGTATTTTTTAGCGTCTCGAAACTTTGATCCTGTGCAAATGCGCAAAGTTTTGGTGAGAGTGATTTAAAAAAGAAAAAAAAATACCGAGAGAGATTAAAAAAAAAAAAAGAAAACGGCAAAAAATAAAATAAAATTCCCCGATCCGAACCCCTCCTCCGTGTGTGGCTGAAAGTACCGCGTTTCTGAACGAGGGATCTGTGCGCACCTTGTCCTCCCCACCCGCAGCGCTGTACAGACGGGACATATTTATTTGTTCTTCTTTGGGTGCCCCTCCCGCGCCGCCGGTAGTTCTCATGTGTTAAGGTCAGGGGTCTTCTGTGCAGTTACTTTATAATGCTTCTAAAATTCTGTTTATGGATGAACTTAAAACTGTGTGCCAAGTGTTGAAAGCGTTTATTTGCCAACACCGTATAACCGGAACTGTTGCTGTACCCGAGCTGCTGAGGTTTATGACAGGTCATCTGGATTTTGAGTTGCATCATCCCTGTATTTCAATTGAGCTTTAATAAATCGCTTCAGTCCAAAAATGACAGGAAAGGTGTATTCTTCGTGGCTCGGCCACTGATTTGGGAAAGGGCTTTGCGTTAGGGCAGGTGACGGCCGTTCCCTTTTCCCAGGCGCAGAGCAATAGCTGCTAACACGAATATCGCCAATGTTTCCCAGGGCGCTGTGTTTTCAGAGGTATCGTTTGGACCGCATTTAACGCGTACGTAAATTATTCCGACCGTGGATGATATTCTTGAAGTTGAAACACTTGAAAATACTTCGGGCTGATTTCCTGAGCGCGTGGAGTTCTTTTTTTTTTTTTTTCGGGGGGGGGTGGGGGGTTGGGTAGGGAGTTCGGGGTGGGGTTTTTTGGGGAAAGAAAAATGAAGAGCAAGGAGCTATTTCCCCAAAGTGAGCCTTCCGCTTGAGTTTGCATGGCTGGGTGCTGCCTCTCTGCCAGTTGTAAATCCGGATTTTTGTAATTATTCTTTTCTTTTATTTCCAACCCTGAGTCCTGCTATTTTCCACTCCTCGCAGATAATATAAATTCGGACTGTCAGGTTGGATGGCGCAATGGGAGCCGTGATGGATCTGTTGGCAGGTCACGGATGTGTAAAGAGTGATATATATTAAATAGGTCAATCAGATTATGACAGCAATGTACGATCGTTTGTATGTGTATCTATGTCGGAAAGAATCTTTATTAAAATATTTTGAACAAACGTTTGTATCGCGCTGTGCTTTGTCTTAAACATTTCCTCCAGATTTAAGGAGGTGGACGGGGCGGGGTGGGGGGGGGGGGGGTTGAGTGGAGGGGTGGCTACTTTCCTTTGCCCCTCAGTGCCTTCCCCCCCTCTCCGCTCCCCCTCCCCCCAGTCCTAGGTGCCTACAGACGAGGGGTACCTACTCAAAGCGCTTCCCCCCGCCGGGCCCCGGCTGCCACTCCGGACCCCCTTTTCCCCGTTCCCGACGAGTTTTGGGGCCGCCCCCCCCCCCAGCCGGTGCTCCTCCGTACCACCGCTCCCTTCGGCAGCCCCGCGCGGGGGAGGGAAGGGGATCAATCTTTTCCGCTCCACTTCCCATCAGAAAAGATTAATCAGAACCTGTAACTTTTCAGGAAACATAACTGTAAAGTGCCACGGAGCGGTGGGAAGGCGGCCCGGAGAGGGTGGGCAGCTCAGCCCCCGGGCGCCGGGAGCAGCGTCTCTCAGCATTTGCGAGACAAAGGCTGGGTGCGTCTAATTATGATTATTAAAACAATTTCCATGACGATGTCTAATATTATGTTAATTTGAAAACAACTGTGTATGAAAACTGTCGACTATAATACCTAAATTCATTTAATGAAACACATCGTTAAGGCAATTAAACCTCCTGGATGTGATTAAGGAACATAATTACGACACTGTTCTGCGCCATAATTGGGTGTCTTTAATCAAGGGGTAAAGTGATCAGCAACACAGCCATTAGTTTGTATTGTTCCGTCTCTGCTGTCCATCATTCTGATTAGGAATTAACCACCGCCACCAGCTTGGCGTGGTGTGTGCCGTGTGTGTGTGTGTGTGTGTGTGCGCGCAGAGTCGGGGAGGCATTTGCCTCAAGAATCAGCGCTCAGTACCTCTCGTTTCAGTGTGGGCTGCCCGCAGCCGTGCCCTCGATGGGGTCACGTCGGGGCGGCGGCTGCCGAGGAGCTCCCAAGCCGGGCCGGGGGCTGCGGGGCCTGCCGCTCCCTACCGGGGCCGGAGGGGCGAGCGGCTCCCACCGCCGTTCCGTTAACCTCTCTCTTTCGTCTCCTGCAGATGGATGTGGCCGAGGTCTCTCCCTCCCGCTCGCAAGTTCTGGCTCCACCGGCGGGTTAGAGGAGGGAGGGAAGCAGAACATCAACGCTTTGCCATCCCGGCCGGCCCTGGGTGCTCGCTGGGCTTTTTAAGAGGGGGCAGCGAGTGCCATCCTCTGTGTGTCCCCTTGCAGCGTCCCCGGGCAGAGCTGGCAGAGCCTTCCCCGCCCCTCCTAACGCTTGGCTGGTAGCAAGGAGTGTGTCCAAAGAGCTCCCCCCCCCCCAACTCCCCCCAATGTCGGCAGCCTCAGCGCGCCTGGTCTGCCCCCTCGGACCCTTCCTCGGCCCTTACCCCGGCTCTGAGCCCGAAATGGTCCCAGCATGAGTGACATTGGCTTTCCTAATGTAATGACTTATGAAAGATATAATCATGTGTTAAATTGAATCCTCCGCTTAACTGTTAATGGTGTGCTCTGGGCACATTTACGTATTAGATGCTATGGTAACTAATTACCACTAGAAGAAGGGATAATACACTTTCCAGACTTTGACAAATAATTATGAGTGTTCACATCCCTGCTAGCAGCAGTGGCGGCGGATCTGCTGGAATGAGTAAGTGACTAAATGAATGGGTAAGTGAACTTGTGTGCATGGAGGGACCGCATAACGGATAGTGGTCAAGTGAGTTTTCTTATTAAAACCTTTAATGAAAATGTGATTTAGAGTGGAAAGGGTGGGGGGTGGGGGGGGAATGCGACGCTGCCTCTAAACGTAATTAAATCGCGTAATATAAACATCGGAAACATAAATAAGTTTGCTTTTAATTAAAACGCGGCAGTCAAAGTAAATTATCCACGTGCGCGGAAACTTCGCAGCAATTAACACTCCGGTTTTGGTGCTGGAGGGGGGCTACGTGGGGGAGGGGGCCAAAATCGTGACTCAGGACCCCACAGATCTCTCTAGCGTCGCTTGCGTTCCCATTAGGCCGGAGGGGGATGAAGGTTCCCAGAAGAGCCGCTCCCGGTCGGGGCGGGACAAAACTTGGGGCAGTACCGCTAAGGGGCCGAGCCCAGAACTGCGGGCATCCCCGCGTCCCCATCAGCCCCGTGTCCCCGCATCCCCCCCGACCCCCGTGTCCCGCATCCCCATCAGCCCCGCGTCCCCGTATTCCCCCATCCCAGCCCCGCGCCCCCGTTCCTCCGCCCCCCCGGGGCCGTTCGGACCCTGCCCCGGCGCGGCCGTCCCGGAGCCTCGGAGGGGTTAACTCCTTCCCCCTCGTCCTCGCAACTCGACTCCGAGACGTGTCATAAAAGAAGAAGTGAATTGATGGTCCGCTTCGAGCACTTTACTGCTGTGTTTTCGAATTCATATACGCACATCTAAGAACCGAGATCTGTGGATAATTTGAACTGCTATAGGAAAACGATGCGCTTTAGCTTCGACGCAACCGTTTGCTTACCGTTTGAAAATAAAAGAGAAAGATGCGCTTCGAACAGAGACAAAGCTGAACGTCTAATGACAGCCATAAACTGCCAGACAGCCATAAATTAACGTCTTCATCAAACACTGAGGGGATCAGCGCTTATCTAAATCAACAAATATTTCTTCCAAGAAGTTGCCGAACAGATTGCCCCTCTAATACTATTTTTAAACCCCTGTAATTGAGGATTAGGGGCCAACAGTCGCCTTTCCGGAGTAAACCTCCTCTCCGTCAGCTTCCGAACTCACCCAGCGCTCCGAGCGGGCTCACTCGGAAACCTCCTCGGGCTCCCGTCCCCGTCCGGGCTGCTTTAGGAAGGGCTGCCGGCTCTCCCCGCTTATTCTCCGGGGGCTCTGGGGAGAGGGGAGCGCGGAGAACCGGGAGCCGGAGCGCACCGCTGCGCGTCCCCGCCGCGGCGGCTTCGGATGTCGCTGCCGGCGAGAGTTTCCCTTTGGGAGGAGACTGGAAGAGGCGCTCCGAAGCCGGGCGGTTCACGGGCACGCAGCGTGGGAATCTGCCTGCTCGTGGGAAGACGGGCGTAGGGGGAAAGGGGAGCTGATGCAGAAGTTCATCAAGTCACCGCGGGGCGTTTCCTTACTGTCCCCTTAGTAGCCAGAGCACAGGCTTCTGATGAACTTTTTTTTGTGATAACAAGCGATGTTTAAAGGAGAAAATAAATGCAAATAGTGTCACAGAACATGGCAAGAGAGAATCCTGCAATACTCATAGCAAGGGCAGGCTTCTTTTGCCTCTGTTTTGGTGCAAATAGTTGGGAAGACAAGCACGTTGCCGCTCTTACAGAGGGTGTGCGCACAACTTCAGCACCTGAGGTCCCAGGGAAACCTGCTGCTCAGAAACAGACCAAGATCCCACTACATTTTAATTCTTCTCTTTCACGTGGAAAAAACACCCCGTACTTTAAATATTTTAAGTATTTGTATATGCTGCTTTGAATGCGGCAACCAATTACTCATACTTAATACCGTTTAGGAACATAGCCATTCAGCATCAGCGCACAGGTATAGTTGTTCCTGGTGTTTTTGTAATGAAATCGGTTTCCTGGTGTGCTGCGGGTACTGGGACACGGCTGGCCGTGGTACACAACGCACGTTCAGGTAACGGGCAGGAAAAGACTTCACTTTCTATGGTCTGACAGTTGATATAGCTCTATTCATATGAATTAAGCATGTCATACATAAATTGATGCCTCGATTTTAAAATAAAATGCAATATAAGTAACATCAAAAAAAAGCACCTGGTGTCAAAACAACTATTAGACATAATACAGTATCAGGAGCTACTATAACCCTACCCCCCCTCCCCCTCAAGCTGCCTTTCATACCACGAAGAAAAGCTCATGGAGAAGAGTGGCCTTCAGGATACTTCAAACAGTGCTGCTCTTTTATTTCTAAACGTCAGCAACTTTTGAAATAATCTGGAGGCAATGGAATTAAAGTTATGAACACACATAGTAAGAGCAGCACAACACTGCAGGTCCTTCTTCTTCGCAGCGTTATCTTCAGCAGTCCTCACCGACACACCTCACACACATTTCTGCATGATGGACTGAAGGAAATGGATCTCTTTAGGGTGCGTATGAAATAGCTGCTGGCAGAACTCATAGTGACAGTGCTTGGCTTAGAAAAGCCAAGTTGTGCTTTGCTGGTGCAGTGCAGTGCACTGAAACAATTTCATTTCTCCTTTTAAAATGAATGATCTAAGAGTGCAGGGTGTTTAACAGCAGGTAGTACATCTACTGCACAGAGGTTTGGAAAAAGGAAAGGACTGGGAGCTGTATTCGGGCAGCAATCTTATATATCTTTATTCTAAATAATGACCTAAGAACATTCCCACATTCCTCCCTTGATAGGAACCTGCTATAGTTTGATGGGGTGTAAGGAAGAGGTGATCATTTCCTAAATTCCAAGAAGTTGCTCCATGCCAGTGCTGAATTAAAGGCTTGTTTTTTTTCCTTACAGAAATATTTTTCAAGATCAAGCAACACAAAAATGCTGTGTGCTGGCTAAAGTGTTTTAAAATGAAAGTTGTGTTATCTGTGAGAAAAGTGCAAATGCAAGGTGGAAAAAATCAACACAGACACTCATTCAATATTAAAATAGATATATTTTTATGCATCCTCGAAGTACAAAATCACTTAAGATGTTAGATTACTAAAATAATGAAGTTTCAGTTTTCTTGCTTAGAAATTCACGACGTATCTTATTTGACCTAAGAGCCTTAATGATGGATATTAACTATTAAAGTAAAGACTAACCATTGTCCATCTATATACAAAACGTCAGTTTTTGCAATTAAGAACAATTCACAATCTTCTGAATGATGGAAAGTTCAATAATGATGACATAAAAGATCATTTAAAATCCTACAAGAGAAATTCACAGACCAGCAATCATTCAAAAACAACAACAACAACAAAAAAAAAAAAGGAAAAAAAGTGCAACGCCAAAAATCAGTGACATGCACAACATTCTAAACAACTCTTACACTCTTACATGGTTTTAGATTATTACATTATGATGTACTGGTGGGGAGATGGAAGTCAAAACTGCAAAGAGATGTGCATAGACCAGCACGATCCTTAGAGACACCGGGTGGGTCAGTGAGTTGGTGATGGGCCACAGCAACACAGAGAGTGGCAGCATGACAGTGCAGAACAAACTGTTAATTAAAAGAACAGTGGTTAAAAATTCACATCTCTGCATTCACGTTAGCTTACGATGAATTCACCTTCCTGCTCAGGTGCTACAAAGGGCCACACTGATTTAATAAACCTATTTTGTATCAGAAAAAAGGATGATGGTTTTTTTCCCCTTAACAGCAGAAGATGGTATCAATATAACCATATGCAGTGATAGCCTATAACTGGAGAACAGTACAGCCCAACACAGTCACCTGTAACACCGTGGAGCGGGTGCCCCATGTCACCCAAGGCAGAGCGGTGGCAGCCCCGGCCCCGCAGAGCCCCCTGGTGGTCCCACTGGTCAGCAGTGAAGCTGGCCCTGCCGACCGCTTGCCAACACAGCTTCTGCAGGTTTCTACTTGTGTGGTTTAGCCATCACAGTGCCTAAGTGACCGGCACCAAGCTGGTGCCTCCTAGGTACTGTAGCCAAACACACAAAGCTGGCCCTCTTCCCTGGGCAGCACTCTGTGGCCATCTTGGCTCCAGCTGAGCCCCTAAGGATGCTGCAGGCCTGTCCCATTTTGCTGCTAATCAACCAGGAATACCAACACCACGGACCTTGGGAGACCAAGCTGCTCCCACTGCTGACTCACTGGGTCACTGCTAAGCTGCAGAGTAGATATACCAGCGGGATGGCCAGGCCTAACGCTGCTTCTCTCCTGTTCTAATGCTCTGACTTGAAAGCAGTGAGCAAAGGGATGCAGGCCCCACCTCAGAGATGCACCCGCTTGCTAGCAAAACCCATCCATCAGGAGTGTGGGTCCCCAGGGACACAGCTCCAAGACGAGCTGGGCAGGCCAAGTTCGGTCACTTTGGTTCCTGAGCAAAAAGCACAAAGGACTGACTTTATCCCACAAAAGCCCTGTCCTCCTGTGTGCTGTGAGGTGTGGTCTCCAAACCTGAGGCACAGTTTCCGAGTGCCCTGACAGAGCTTTCCTTCAGCTCCAGGAAGAACTCTGACACCTTCTTTCTTTCTTTCTTTTTTTTTTTTTCAAATGAAAAAGTGAGGCCTACAACTTTAATTTGCTGGTTTGGAGACGATCTAGATCTCCTTTTAATTCCAAAACAGATACTGTACAAACTGATTAGCAATTAATCTGAAATTACTAATGATTTGCATGTACTTTTGGCACAAAAGCGTCCCACTAAATTATGCAGCAGCCTGTGACATACTAATTCAAAACCCTAAAAATAGATTGGCATTGCAAAAACAAAAAAAGAAGTCTTATGTTTAAAACCTACTGTTATTTTTGCAGTTGCTTCAGGTTTGTTTCAAAGTTGGATGTCAAAGAAAGATTTATCCTAACTGTGGCATGAGACATTTTACAGCTTCCATTTAAACAATAATGTAATACAGTCAACAGTGTAATGGTATCAGTGTTTCCTCTCTCAATAAAATAGGCTCTAATGTCCAAACTGGATTGTGAGCTACGTCCAAGTACAGAATAGCTCCTACTGAGTAAGTACAGCAGTAAGTAACTTGAATCGTTCCATAAAAACAAATTTTATTCTGTGACAAAAAGCAATAATCAGCTTTTGGTGTTGATTAAATGTTGAAGCAAAGTTAAGGCATTTAATCAACCGCAAAGCCTGTTTAATGTAACTGTACTCCAACACAGTAGACATTATTGATATTATATATGAAGAGAAAATATTCATCCAATATATCTCACAAAACCACAATTTTCTACTCAGAGGACTTGGAATGTGGCTGTGCCAATTTCTGAAAGCCTTTCTGCTGATGTTTATTTAGGATATGAATAACTAAACAGTCTTCTACACAGATAACAACAAATAATTCTAAACCTTAGCATGTACATAGCAGATTCCATCCATTGACTATCAAGTGCTTACGAGACAAGTAAAATTTCTGATTTTGGAAGACATGCAAGACTGAGGCACAGGAGATTTCAGCTCTGTATTCTCATCAGTGGCTCTGATGCCCTACTGAGAAAAGGCAAATCCAGCTGAAGTTTCCAGTGTCTTTTGTATAAAGCAAAGTGTCAGGTAATTTTTTTGAACATCATTAACTCTGTCAGAACAGGACACTCTGAAACACAGGAATGCAGATAGGGAAATACTGGAGAAAAATAATATTTTTAATGACTTGCTCAGCACTCACTGAGAAGTTTCTATAATGCTGCTGGGTATTCCAAGTCCAGATGAGCTGGTTCATCCAGCAGTGTCCAGACAAGGGTAACAGTTCTGTGTTGTTTAGTTACACAGTGAAGTGCAAATTCTGGCACAGAATAGATTAAGGGTTTACTGCCCAAGCCTACACTTGCAGAGATTATTCATCTTTTTACCACTTTAACTTCTACGTATGATGACAGGACATTTGGGAGTATCAGTGAAAGTTCATGTAAAGCACTGTTATTCATCAGTTGGCAGTGTGGGCAGAACTCAGGCAGAATTTTTGGGGAACATAAAGCAAGGCCAACAAACATAGCTGGTCTCCCATTACAGTTATGCTCATGGCAAATTGAGAATGGACAGCCGCTGAGAATCCTCCTCCACTTCCTAAGAGAGGGTCTCACTAGAGGGAGAAAGGGTTTCAAATTTTATATTCTGCGACCGTGCAGCAAGAAATTCATGTTTGAAACAGGATCACCCAGTGAAGCAGGTTGTGCAGCCCACCTGCAGTCAACTTCTGTGGCTGCCTGGTGTTTTCACTTGCTCAGATTTTGGCCCCAGAGAACAGCCTGTTTTCCACCTTGCACAGAGATAATTTTGTTTCCAAACAGAGGTTACATAGTCTGCCTATGCACAGCTTAGGCACATTAAAATACTATTAAAAAGCAGTTTTAGACACCACACTTGCTCTTGAAGCCCTCTCATTCTTTCGCCTTTTTGGAGAAACTAACACAAGAAATTGTCAAACTAAACACACAGATATGCTACTAGTAAAATGGTAAGACAAACATAAGGCAATTTTTGAGATGATGGAATCATTTCAAACAGGCTCATAATTTTTCTCCCTGAAGAGTATATATATTTTTTTGGCTCAAAAACCCAAACGGATTATTTCTGCTTGATCCAGAACCTATTAAAATCAATGGAACCTCCACTCTGGCTGCAGGAAAAATCACAGATTTGAATTTTTTCACATTGCAAAAAAAAAAAACCCCAAAAAACAACCAAACCACCACCACCACCAAAATGCATTCACCCTCGCTACAAATCACTAGATCAGTGATGTGCTGCCAGTAAGACATTTCTGCAAATGACCCCCATCCCATATAGCTTCCATTACATCTCCCAAATAAGGACTAAGACACTCATAGAAGGTAAACACAAAGTTAGAATAATTACCTCTAAAAAATCCTTTCACTCCCTAGAATTAAGACCTGACTTTCTCACTATTGTTTTTCTACAAGCAGATGCAATCATGACCCCTGATGGTGGGTGACTTCTCAGTCCAACAAGGGGGAACCTCATGGCACAGTGATCGTAGGTCTTTTGGCTCTGTGTGCCTGCAGCGTATCTGGACTGTTGGGTTTCTAAGAAGTTTGAGTATTTCCCAGTATGTGGCTACTGAGCCCATTTCCAATATGATGGCCTGGATTTGGCTTGACATCATCTTCCCCCAAACCCTACTTGACTCATAGCCAAGAATGTAGGGATCCTTTGCATTGGGATGACCTACTCAGCCAAGTTCTTGTCATCTCACCTCAGCAGAATGTGGGCAGGACAAATAGAGGTTCTATGTCCCTGTGTCTGACATCGACCTCCAGCCCAAGGGCTTTTCTCCTTAGGAAAAAGGAAGGAGGAGGTGAAAGCAGAGAGGGTAAAAGCAAACACTTCCAAAAATACAACGCTGAGTGAGGAAACAGAGCAAACACTGAGATTAGTAGAAGGCACAGAGGCAACCACTCAATTTCTTACGGACCTCAGCTTGTAACGAAAGGCAATATCGGTGTCTGGCAGGAGGATACCAAGGCCCATGCGGCTGTTATCAAGTCTGACAGCTTTGGTTTCCCCTAGTTCTACATCAAAATGAGCCAAAAGTAAGAAAAGAAACATCTTCATCTCATTCATTGCGAGGAACCTCCCTGGACACATGCTGATCCCAGAGCCAAAGGGCATTAGGAAATACTTCAGTTTTCTTCCTGCCTTGTAGAATGCAGTTTTCTTCTTGCCATTCTCTATGTAACGATCAAACTTGTACACCTGAAAATGAACGAGAAAAAGTGAGAGAGAGGCATCTAACAAAACAGTTGCATGAGTGGCAGTGATGCTTCTTAAACCCAAAAAATAAGATAAAGTGGAGGACGAGGAGCTGACAGCTTTTCCTTCTCAGCTGGCTCCCTCAAGTTTCATTAACTCATTTCTTTTTCCCCTGCAATGAACACTACTTAAATCCATTTACTCAGCTCAGCCCTTTTACATCAAGCTCCTTCAACTTCCATGTCTCATTCACAAGAGTGTCTGGCCTGTATTGATTGCAATTAGATTTTGACTGCTTTGTAGCAGGGACAATGAACCTTAGTGGAAGGACAATTTCTTGTAAGGCATCACATGTGCTTGGTGTGGCACATACATCATGAATAAGGATAATTCACAAATGCTTATGAATAAACTAATGCATTGCACTGATCTTGCTCTTGCAAGCTAAAGCAAAATCCATCTTTTTTTTTTTTTTTTTTTGCATCCAGTGATGCAGATTATTCAAAAAGCAGACCCAACACTTTGCAGCCAGTTCTCCCTTCAGGTGGGGATCGCTGCTGCTTAATTTGCCACATTTGACCTTCACATGGCTTGCTCCAGAAGCAGTGTGCCAAGCTAGGCAACTGCCAGTGACTGACCATTATAAAGAGGGTGCTTTCAAGTGAGGCTTGAGGTTGGGTTTGTAACTTGCATTCCACAAACTGAACATCTTTCCGACTATTTTCCAGCAGCAGGATCACTGTTTAGAGATAATTCATGTTTTTGAATGAAGGAGATCTGGCACCCTCACTCAGTCAACGGCAAATTAACCACTTACAAAATCCTCCTGCATGCTTTGAATAAAAATGACAGACACTTCTTGCTTATGGTCACTCATTAGCATTTGTCCTGCTTTGCATACATCTGCTATAGCAGCAGCCATTTGGAGCTGGCTGGGAACGAGTCAGTCAGACTGAACCCACCTCAGCTGATTAAAAAAACCCAAAACAACACGGTGATAAAACACACTGATACTGATCTACCCATTAGATCAGCGGCTCTGAAAACCACACACTGAAGGTCTGGTTGTCAAGAAAAACAGCAGCAGGGGAAGTAGCCAATGAGAAAGGGACAAGGAGAAGGGAGGGGATACAACTTTGGATGTTGATGACCAGGAGCCTGTTTCTCTAAATGGCAGGGGCCTGGATTTCCCACATCAGGGCAATAAATGGAGTTATATGTGTGTTTTCACTGGGAAGTACTTCTTTCTAGTTTTTGTGAAAGGAAGCATGAATTATTATTTTTTTTGTTTAAGTTACTCTGTCATCTGAAGGAGCCCAAGTGAAAGCCCAGAACTTCCTTAAAAAAATAAAAATCGCTTCCTGAAATGCAAATCCCACTGATGTAAAAAAAGCACTGTCAGATAGGAACTGTAACTGCCTGAAAAGGAAAACAAAACAGAAGAACCCAAAGCTCTTCACTTCACAGGAGCATTTCCACAAAATGCACTTCTGGTGTCTGCAACTTATTGGGAACTGTGGTATTGCACACAAACACACACTGGGCCAAACCTTACTGCTCTCTTGCAATCCCAAGAGCCACCTAAAAACTGTAATTTATTTTAACAAAAAACAATGTGCTGTGTAAGGAATTGGAAAAGCAGAAAACATGTGAGATATCGAACTCACGCTTAAGTTGTTGGGGCCACTACGCTGGGATAATCTTTATGGAGCCAGCAAGCTTGCCATTAAAGAAAGGATAGTTTTTGATGACAAAGGGGATTCCAGCCATGCATGAGGCATTCTTGGAAGGGAGGCTGGTGAGGATAATGTGAAGAAAGTGGAGATAATGCTTTCTGTGAATGATCTGCCCACTGTATTAGGAAAACTGAGGAATCTCCTGTGACTGATATAAGTCTCACTATGTCATGTCCTGTATTTAGCATTGTTTGGGAAGCCACCATGTAGGGTTTCCTGCAGGGTTTCCTTTTCTTTCATTCTAAGGAATATGCAGAGTTCGTTTACTGAGCTCTGTAACTTAACTGTGCTATGATTCAGAGGTTTGCTTAACCACTTTATAAAAATGGACTCATTTATTTAGTCTTTGAGTGGAGAAAGAGGTCAACAGTGTATGCTTACACATATACAATATGGTGCCAAAGCAGAAGATAACTTGATAACTCTTAAATTTATGTATCCAGGAGAAAAGCATTGCTACAAAATTATCTCGTCAAGCTGCCTGTTTTCCCAGGAAAGTTTTCCCTAAATACATGACAAGCTCAAGACTGCACCTTTCAAAAAATTCATTCTCCATTTCTATCTGATCTTCAGTAGTTATTGTTGAAAGCACACTGCATATTTTAAGAACCAAACAGAACAGTGATTTCCCCACTTTTCGAGAGGGCCCATGTGCTGAAATCAATGTACTGCAATGTGTGGATTGCTCATTCACTATCAAAAAGAGAAAATATATGAACTAAAGCTGTACTGTGAAAGCTGAGCAGAACTGATACCAAGCAGATATATTCAAGGAATGGAAATATGGTAATGTATTCTTACAATTATTGAATAAGGGAGGGGCACAGCTACCACTCTGATGCTTTAGTCTAGGACCTAAACAAACAGATGGACTTTTGACAAATCAATAATGTTCTCCAAAATAATGTGTTAAGAATAAAATGAGAAAAAGCTTATTCGTTAGCTGTGACTTTTTAAGGATAAAAGTATTAATTATTTGCCAATACATTATTATTTTTTAAAAAACACTAATTTGCTCAGCAGCCTTTGTTTTCGTTTTGGGTGGGAGCAGATAGCAGGGTCCTACTGGATATTATTTCCATTCCCATGGCCCTTGTGATCATACCTGTCTCTATATCCTGCCTCTTCTAATTGCAACATACACCACAACTCCCCTCTGCCTCTGTCAGGGTTCCCGCACAGCATGATGCTGCCCTTCACCAGCGAAGCATCTGAATATCATCCTTCCTCTGCAACCCCACGAGCACATCTTTACACTTAAATTCCCCAAAAGGAGAGCCTTGGGGAGCAGTGTCTCTAACACGGGATTTCTATAAACATGTAAACATGCCCAAACATGGAAATCAGCATGGAAGGGAGATGGCTGTTTGCTTAGGGAAAGGAGGGTGAGGAGTGATTCAGGAAAAGCTCCTACCTCTCCATCTGAAAAGGCCAACCTATGGACAGCCTCACTTCCTATGTGGCACCCTGGACCACGGACAGCGACCGAGTGCAGTAACCTACTGCAGACTCAGACTATTTAATTTGCATGCAGGTGGTGAACTTCTGAAACCATATTAAGGCTGAGGCAGGGTGGATTAATTTCGAGTCTTTGATATTCATTAACTGGAGCGTCAGAGAAAAATACAAGGAGATGACACAATTACCCTCGGAGCTTCACTGTGGAGCAACAGCTTTACAGTCTCAAGTTCACAACGCTATTCTAATTGATCGAGAAGGGGTGAATCCCTATGAAGAGAGGTGAAAAAGCATAAGGCTCAAGTACGTCACTGCTATTACAGGGCTTCAGAGAGTCAATGATGCTTTGGGGGCACTTAGCTAAATGGCCCACATTATTTGCTATTTAAACCACCTTCTATTATTCAGCCCTCCTTGGGTATCAAATGATCCACTGACAAACAAAACCCACATTTAGCCTAAAGTTTATGGTAGTCAATGTGCAATTGTCAATTCCTTTGAAAGCAGTAGCAGTCAGTCTCATCACCATATTTCTCTCTTCAGGCCATGAATCCTTTGACCTGTAGGGCCCTAGAAAATAGATCTGAAAGTCAGAAGATTTGTTCCACAAGAAGGAACAGCAGAAAAAAAAAGAAAAAAAAAGAAAGAAACAACAAAAAAACCTTATCACAAAAGGCCTGGCTGCCACAATGTGCCTCAAGTAGGAAGAGCAGCACCAGCTGAGCGTTTACCTTAGGATCTTCATAGACCTCGGGGTCCATGTGCAAAATCTGAGGGTAAAGAGCTATCCAGTCTCCTTTCCTCAAACTGACTTCCTGATCCCCTTCGAGCTTGAGAACAAAATCCTCCTGGCTGATGCGAATATTCATGGAAGATGAGCACATCCGTAAACTCTCGTTTAAGGCGCTCTCTGTGATTAAACAAAAGCGGAGGGGGGGAAGCATCAGAAATATGGGAGATGACTGCAAGTTATACATGGCTGCAGCTGCTGCATCTCGACAGGTTTAGTAGGGCAGGCTAAAGGAGGGGAAAAAAAAAGGAAAAAAACAAAAACAAAAACAAGCCACAAACAAAACAAAACATGAACCAGACACCATGAGAAGGTACTAAACAGTCCCGCAGGGCGGGGGCCACGGCTTTGAGCACTGCGATGTGATTCTCACTGATGGTTCTAGAAATTGTGTCGGCTGGAGGCAGCCCCCGTTTTTGGGTGGAAAGTCATTATTCAGGCACCATGTTGAAAACAACACAATCAGAAGACATGAATGCTTTATGCATTTCCTTTCGTTTTGGAGCTCGAGAGCAAATACCTTCGAAAGCATCCGCAGAGCTATTCAGTTTGCCTTTCAGAAGCTGTTGGGTGTAGAGGCACAACTATGTGCTAGAAAAAACATTTTGCTTGTTAGTCTGAGGATTTTTAGATTCATTTGCTTTGTTTTCAGTCAGCCACATTGCCAAATGATAGCATCTCTTATGGTCAAAGTGAATGAAAGCAATTCATTATGTTCCTGAGAGTTTTAAGAGAGAAAGACACATTTAATTGTCAAAGAGAAAACAAAACACAGCCCTTTCAATACAGGGGAAGCTCAGTTTCTGTCTCCATCATCACATCCTAGAAGGCTCCAGAAGCTGAATGTCCTTGCTTTCCCAGTGGCCTTCACCTTTTGCTCCTAGCACGACAGATTTTATGGCTAATTTCCGGCAATTTATCCTGGCAGTTTGAGGAGGAATTCCTTTGGGAATAATATGCATAATTTGCATAAATCATTCTGATAGCATGTATATCAGCATGTAGCTCCTGTCTAAGGCTGCATCTCTCACTTTGTAATCAAAACTGACTATTTTTCCACCAGCGTGTATGGGTGCTGCTATATGCGACTTGCTTCCTTCTAATCGTCAGTGTGAAAAATAGCCCAAAATTGGGTTTCATTTTCTCATAACAATCCATTTGTGCCCATTTTTATGTTTGGGGATATCAAATAAGCCTTCTCTAAGCATTCACCAAGGCACTGTAACTGCTGCACCCAAAAGGTTAGTTTATTAGAGACAGAAGCTACCCAGTGTAGATGCATCTGAAAAAAAATATTAACAAATGCTCTTTCACTAAAAATTAAATCTGGTGCAGCATGCATAGCAAATAAAGTGGCCCTGGATGCTTTCTTGCAAGAGGTTTTTCCTTAAGCATGCATTTGTCTAAAGAAATGAGGCTGCGGTCAGCTTTGTGTGGCCAGCGCCGTGATTCAATGTGACGTACAGTGAGTCTGTGCATATTCTTTTGGACTGCCTTCGTTACTATAATCAGGCAGAGTCAAATCGGCTTGTTGGTGACGAAGCCAGAGAAGAACCCCGGTTCCAGAATATGGCCTCTACTGCGAATAGCCACAAGGCACCTGACACGATAGATTTCAACTGGCAGTGCTCTGGCAACAAAACTTTGCATGGTACAAAGGAAGGGTCCAGCCTCCACTCCCAGACTGCCCTCAACCTTCAAACAGCACAGCTCGGAACGCCACGATTTTGGAAACGGAGGCGATGGACGCGGCAACACCATTCACCCAGGAAATCAAATGGGGCCGGGGGGGAAGGAGGGGGAGGGGGGGGGGAAGGGGGGTGAGGACAGCAAAAAGGAAAAATAATAATTGCGGCGCCGCTGCAAAATAGCGGGTCTGCGTTTAACTCGAGCAGCGCAGCAGTCACATCCTATCGGGGGCCGTCCTCCCGCAGAGCGCGGCAGTCGGTGCCCACCACCGGATCGCAGATGACAATCGAGCAGCATATCTTATGCAGAAGTTAATCACAATAATGGAGCACAAAGTGTGGCTTAGCGGTCAGATCGTAAATGACAAATCTGTTTTACCTTCCAGTACCAGTTATGTGTGGAAGGCGAGCTTGGCTCTAGCTCTGAGCGATCATGCCGATAATCATTAGATGACAAAAGTAATGAGTCACATTATGATCAACAAAGGAGGATGGAGCTTATACGGGTTCGCAGGCAAACATTAAAAAAATAGACAGTCAGCTTTCCCCAAATGCCGGGGCTATACGTTGGGAGGAATGACAACTGCACAATAAAGCTGCAGCCTTTGCTTGCAGTTGTCATAGTTGAGCAGACACCAGCCATCGCCGCTGACAGACCAGCTGGGTAGCTTGGGAGGCCTTCCATTCTGCACCATGAGGTACAGTAAATTATCCAGCGTGGTAGAGCAACATCTGTTTCTGTGCTTGTGCCGAACAAACAAGGCAATTTAAAGCATACCAAGGGATAACCAAGCAGCAAATGAGCATGACCCTCATTTTTTTCCCCTTCTTACACACACGAGATGCTAAACTTTGCTGTACACATACTACATAAAGAAGCCAGGCTGTTGTTTGATAAGGTGTTGTCAGAGAGATTTTACATATTTTCTGGAGAGAGAGAGAGAAAGAGAGAGGGAGAGAGAAATATCTCATAGTATTGTTATTCTTAGAATCCTCCCACTTCTCTCTTCATTCCTCTTATACTAAAGCAAGCATTCAGTCTCCAATTCATTCTAGATTTTTTTTTAAAACTGTTTCAATATACTTATAAATATTCAGTCTTTAAACCCTAATTTGCTATACTTAGTTCACATGCCTTCAAGCATTTGTCTTCCAATTTCCACTGAATAAATGCGTACTAATGAGAAATAGAGCAAGCTGCTGAGGCAAAGCTGGGTGACTTGAGCCTGGCCTGCCACCAGCTTGTGATAGGCAGGCAAATTGAGTTAAAATGAAAAGTCTTGTCAGCTGAAATACAACATGGTAGCCAAACAGCAAGCTGTCAATCATCCAGCCAAAACAAGGGACTGCAGGTAATAAAAGGTCACTGTGAATCATAAGTGCATTTGGCTTTCACAGGCAAGTTAATTTTAATTAAACATGATCTCGATCTGTAAATGTTTTATAAAACTTATTGTGCATAATGGATTGTTAATTTTACACTAACAGTAGGTAATAGGGTACTATAATTATTAGAGTGCATTATAGGAAAATAGCTATTGGGTATGCAAATATTTGGGGGGGTCACTTAGTCACATACACAGCAGTGTGCCTACGTACACGACAATTGGAACATCTGCACCTTCCTAAGAATTACGTGGTACTGCCTAGTGGCATGCAGGAAAAATATCTTTATTTACCTCAACCCAAACAACAATTTTAATGCTCATTGCTTGTGTTACAGTTACACACTCGGTATTAGCTGTTTTGGGGTTCCTACCCTTTTGTCTATACAAAACAATTTTTCGAGCTGTGCTTTTTGTTTTGCAGGAAATCTCTGGGATTTAGCAGTGACCTGGGGCAAGAATACTTCACCATATAAATGAATGGACTAATACTGGACAAATGTACTGACTAAACATGCCTAGCATTACACATGCACTAAGTATATTTCTGCTCTACCCTTTGCACTTCCATTATAACCATAAAAACTGACAGACCATTCTCATGTATCGTTTACCATATTAGAGCTCCATTGTGAGTCATAATGACTAATAATGTATGTTACTCTGTGCACACAAGCACGCGTGTTTTGGTTGCTGGAAAAGTCTTAAGTAGACAACGTGAAGTGTGCTGCCCCAGAAATGCCATCGAAAGAAAATAATCAGGGCCACAGTGTGTGACAAGAGGATTGAAAGCTTCTTCTTCTTCTTCTTTTTTTTTTTTTTAAATCACATACCTGTGTTTTGAGTTTAGAAGGAAATCAGGACATGTCATTTCCTAGGCCCAAAGAACGTGGTCACAATAACACTGCCCCTCAGGAAGGCCTTTTAACAATTCCTGCTTGTTCTCCATAGCATGAGGAATAAAAAAAAAAGGCTCTTTTTACAGGCCAAAAAGAGGACAGGGAATCAGAGCACTTAAAACAGGAGAAGGAGATGACAAAGTGATAAACGCACAAGAACCCCACCTGGCTGCCTTACCCAGGAGTAGGGACACAGATTCCCATGTTTCTGTGCTTCAGGTCAGTGCAGAGGGGGAGGGGGAGGGAAGAGAAGAGGCTCCTTCTCACGTGCTGTGGTCAGAAAACGGTACGTGCTCTACGTGTGGGCAGGGTTGGCCCATGGCTTTCTCCACACAGCTGTCAGTGGAGATGGGGAATTCTTGCTGCACAAGGAATGAACATTTGTACCTTTGTCCCCTTTGTACAGTTACTAAGAACACATCCCTTTCCCCTCTCCACTGAAGCATGAATTTAATAATAGCTTTTTTTCCTATATTATTATTTTACGGGACAGTATCCAACCCTTTACGACTTAAGTGCCTGAAGAATTGAAAACAAGCTTCTTTACATACCACCTTATGTTTAACCAGATTATACAATTTAACAGAAGTGTTACAAGAATACTACACAGTAAGATGTAGCACTTTCTTCTTAACATGTGTATCAGCGATACAGAGACATCTGACAACTTCAAGGAGCAGCAGGAGTCAATATGGAAACTTTATCCCATTTTTCACTAGGTGATATTAGTGAGCTCTGTGCTTTTATTCTCCTTATTCCTGCACTTCTGGGGTGCTCTTGTTTTTCCTTTACCACTTCCAACTCTGTCTCCAGATAGAAAATAAATTTTGTGTTGATCATTGTAGGAAAAAATTTCTTCTCAGAGAGTGGTGAAGCACTGGAACAGGGTGCCCAGGGAGGGTGGTGGAGCCACCATCCCTCAAGGTTTTCAAGAAAAGGGCAGATGTGGCACTTAGGGACATGGTTTAGTGGGCACAGTGGGGATGGGCTGATGGGTCCAGTAGATGATCTCAGAGGTCTTTTCTAACCTTTCTGAATCTACGATTTTAAGATCTTGATGTTTGGCACTTCCCTATTATCTTTTGGTGGATGCTAAATCAGATGTGAAGCAATTTTGCTCGTGTTCCTAAGTTACTTAGAATGCCATGTTACTCTTGTCATTGGATATCTTCCCAACCAACTACGGATAAATCTGCATCAAAAGAGCTGTGACTCCAGACAAAAACAACTTACTAGACCCACAGTATATATAGTTAACACTATTAATCACTTAATAAGAAGTAGTTGAATCAAACTCAATTTTATATTTGTGCTATGAGAGACAATTCAAATTGAACCACAGGCTCAGTACATGCCATACTGGAGAGTGGCATCCTTTAGGTAGATGCTCACCAGGTGTACTTACTCCACACTGGTTGTTCACCACCCGAACCTATCACAGCTTCATTTTTAGAGCAGACCACTAGGTCAGGATAGGAACTATCAAAACACATAGACCTAAGCTCAGCTTTATTAGGGGTCTGGTGTCAGTATCTAAAACAAAAGGGATATTCACCCTTTATGCTTTTATACAGCTCCTGCCTATCCTGCTACCACTAGCTATGGAGATTTTCAGACAATTTGAAACTAGGCTGCTCCCTGCTACACACACCTATGAGTTCTTCCCTCTTTCCTCGGTCAGGCTAATTTCAGCATTCACTTGTCCAGTGCTTGTTCTCTAAGAAGTGAAGTGAAACCACTGGGCCCTGAAGGCTCATCCAACCCCAGAACACAACTTTCCAACTCGACTAGCCAGAGTCCTCCTGTGAGCCACTGGTC